>NC_134406.1:70555177-71203232 GCF_038048845.1 Mixophyes fleayi
CTTTGCCGGCTAATCTTTACCTATATGTTTTACTGAACATTTACAGAAAGTCCATTTATAAATGGGATATATTTCTGCTATAGAACAGTGCATGGCTGTAAGTTGCGTGCTTACACAGACATAATACACATAATTATTTATCGATCAAGATGTTCACCCTGCACTCAGAAAGGAATAAGAGAGCTATATAAAGACATTGATTATGCTTCAGCCAGTGGATTTAAACACACTATAAAAAAAACTCACCTTATATACACTCCCAAATGCTCCACTTCCAAGGTAATCTAAAATTGCATAGTTTCCAATAAATTTTGTGGGTGTTTTATTTTGATTGATGCCTTCAATGCCATCAGTGACTTGCTTCAGTTTATCTTCCTGGAAATAGAGGCACACAAGGCCATTTACTTTTGCCCAGATTAAACAATATTTGATTTTCTTTAATAGCAAGCTAAGTACTTACTGGTAGTGAATTTAATTTAGATGCAAGGTCTTCATAAGTATTGATATCTCGAATGTAGTGCCCAATATCAATAAACATCTCAAATAAATCTGGTGGAAAAAACCTAAAACAAAATGTTTAAATTATATTAATTACATATATCCAAGGTAAACAATTATTACATAGTTATATTACTGTGCATTAAAGTTTTTCTTTTTCAGATTATAGATTTAACAAATACCAGCACATTATATTTTATACATATTATTTTTTACTTTGATTTCTTTTTCCCCAGAAATTTTATATTTTATATATTACCTTTTGAACAGATCTCGGTTTCTTTCCATGCTAAAGAGAAATCTTAATGCTCTGAACGCATAACACTGCGAAATAAAAACAAAAAGGCTGAGAAGCTAAAACATTTATGCCACAATAAACAAACAGTAGAACCCAGCAGGATCCGACATAATAATCACTTTCTGCCAAGCATGGCATTCATTTTGCTTAGTCTATGATCTTGGACCATCTGGCTGTATATCCTTCTAGTAGACATATGCTACCATCTGGACGTTGTACCAGAACTCTCCTATTTAGTGATATTCTGCTGTACATACATATATTTAATTATCTGTAGTCATGACAAATGCAACACACAAATAATATTAATTGTTTTACTCATATATTGAACTGTCAATATATAGAGTTATTGAAGCAAAATAGATCTTTCTCTAATACGGTAAGAATTGATGCATAAAGTAAATGCAATGATGCAATTTATTTGGAAAACCTGAGGTACATTCAATCAATGCCATTCAAAGCAACAAAGTGCAAAGTGGCCTGGAAGCCGTTCCAGTCAGGTCAAGGGTCTTCAGAGCCCACATCTCCACAATGCTAGGTGCAGGCCTTACCCTGGGATAAGCCAAATTAAACCCAAGGACTAAATCTTCAGCCCCTACAAATGGGAGTGGCTCAGCATGGTCAGGGGAATAAAAGCCATAAGGCAGCACGGTGGCTTAGTGGTTAGCACTTCTGCCTCACTGTGGTCATAAGTTTGATTCCCGACCATGGCCTTATCTGTGTGGCGTTTGTATGTTCTCCCTGTGTGTGCGTGGGTTTCCTTCGGGTACTCTGCGGTTTCCTCCCGCGCTCCAAAAGCATACTGGTAGGTTAATTGGCTGCTATCACCCTAGTCTTTATGTGTGAGTGTGTGTGTGTGTGTGTGTGTTAGGAAATTTAGACTGTAAGCTCCAATGGGGCAGGAACTGATGTAAGTTCTCTGCACAGCGCTCCAGAATTAGTGGCACTATATAAATAGCTGGTGATGATAATGATGATAAACTTCCTAGATAGGGAGTCACTCAAGCCCCCTCAATCTAAAAGTGAAAAAACAAATACCAAGTCTTGAATAATTAATGCAGTAAGTGTTCTAAACCTAGTTAAAAGTCCTTATAAACTTAAAGGACGCTATGCAGGTATAGGCCTGGTATTTTATCTATATTAAGGCTTTGAATCAGTGGGACCTTTATTAAGTTTTATTAAGTAGAGACTACATTGTACCTAGTTTTCTTTCAGAACTCTAGACCAGAAGGAAGCACTAGAGCTCGACCTAGAGTCCTGTTGAAATTGCCTGCAGGTGAATCGGAGAAGAGAGGAGAATATTTTGTGGGCAGAATTTTTCTATTACTTACCAAAGGTCTTCTGATGACAGGTCCTATTTCAAATATCTACTTGGGAAAATAAAAGAGGGGGTTCATTTCAGTGCAATATTTATTTGCACTGAAACGTTGGCCAGGAACATGTTGTGCATTTGGAGTTCCAAACAGCATTCATTGAAAATAGTGTACTTTCTAGAAATGCATTATACTAAATAGTTTAAGATAATTTAATTGTATGTTTTCCATCCTAGAATACACTGTGCTACTTTGTAGTTTATGGGGGGAATTCAATTCCCCCCGAAGTACCGCCGCGCTAAAACTATTACCGTTATTATGGTAATAGTGCGCGTAATTACCGTTATTATGGTAGTTCTAACGCCGGCTTGTTGCTCGCAGTTCCCTGAGCTGCAGGCAGAAAGCCGGTTTAATATTACCGTAATAACGGTAATATCCATAACGTGGCGGTATTTCGGGGGGAAATTAATTCCCCCTCATATGTTAATAACCTGAAAATGTTAATATGAACCTGAAGATATTCTCACCTGTAACAAAGTAGACTTGCTTCTAATACAATCATTTTGTCTGTTTGGTAAAATCATCCTACCAATAATGTAAACGCCATTTTCCTACATAGAGGATAAAAACAAATATAATGCTGTTATACAAATCAGTATTTTCCAATATTGTAACATGTGTAAGCATACTGTGTTATTAAATGATGAGATACACTGAGGGTCTGAATCATTAAGGTGCACAAAACGAATAGACAACAAAAGATTAACTGTGAGAAGGGACCACCACTCCAGTCTATCTGCAGTGATAATGCCCTATTGTTGGTCAAGGCACAATGTCACTGTGTGCCCATATTGTTCTCTTAACTAAAGCAGTGTTCTTCCCTGCACCTATTTCCTGTGTGATCCAACTGGCTGTTTTTACTTGCCACCCGGCTCTTGAAGCCCAACAGAGTACTATTATAATAAAATAAACCATTGTTTCTCCTATTAGAACAGCACTATGTGAGCACTACAGCCAGAAGTGTGTATTACACCACTGACCACCAGTCTGACCAGTCCTGGCAGGTGTGCGCAATAACCTCCAACATTTTTCATTATTATTGCAAAGTAATACAGCTGTCCCCACCCGGCTGCTTCTTAATATCACCCGACTGGCAATATTTTCTGGGAAGAACACTGTAAAGTGTCTAATAACCTTGCTACTAAGTCTAAGGGACATTGCCCATCAATTCTTCTGGATATATCTGCTGCCCTTACTCATACAAAACCTTGGCTCCTTTGACCTAAATAACACCATTCTCATTGCATCACTCTGTTCATTTAGGGGTATATATTTACTAAACTGCAGGTTTGAAAATGTGGAGAGGTTGCCTATAGCAACCAATCAGATCCTAGTTATCATTTATTTAGTACATCCTACAAAATGACAGCTAGACTATGATTGGTTGCTATAGGCAGGTATTTCATAGATCTTCAGTACCATCTTTATGCATCTAGAACTGCTCTCTAAACCTCTTTCTGTGTTATTTCTTCTGCTCTTTTGGCTAAGACTAGCGACTGTCTCTTAGCTGTCTACCTTCTCATGTCCGCTATGTCCTATCTGAAAGCTAATCCAGGGCCTGATCAATTAATAGGCTGATCAGGCTACAGTCTGGGGTGTTGGATCCTGGGGAGGCGGGGTGCAACTGGAATCTAAAATATTTTTTACATCCCCATATATATATTTTAATTTCAATATAACTGGTGGGCACTCCAGGTGCTGAATGCAATCGTCTAGGCTGGCCCTGGTCTAAAGGGGGCGGCCCTGACAGTTACTATCTCGGACAGGCAGCCTTACAGCAAATCCTAATGCTGTTAGCTGCCTGTCAATGCGGCTGCAGTACTTAGTCTGGTCTCGCAAGATTACCATGTCTCACAAGACTGGATTAAAAAATGTCCACAATGACAAGCAGCTACAGCAGGCGGATTTGCTGCCAGATTACCTGTTCCCGAAGAAGAGAATTTCTGCAGTGTTGGAGCCTAGTGGAGAAGACGGAGGAGCGAGGCCAGAAGATTGTTGCTGAAGAGGGAGGTAAGTGATGTGTACTAGTGGGGAGGGTGTGATAAAATGGCTAGTATGGGCTGATTGCTGGGGGTGGGTGGGTGATGAAATGGCTGGGGGTCATGAATTGGCCACTGGGGGTTAAGAGACATACACTCATTTAATTAATGTTATAAATGGGCCAGAGGAAGGTATGTGGGGGGGGGGCTCAGGGGTGGGTCATGAATTTTATAGGAGAGTGTGTAATGAAATGACTGGAAGAGTGGGTGATGAAATGATTAGGGGTGATGACTTGGATGCGGAGGTGGGTGATGAAATTGCCAAGGGGTTCATGAATTGGAAACTGGGGTGTGATGAAATGGCTGGGGGTGACAGTCATCAATTGGCCACTGGGGGTTGATGAAATGGCTGGGGGGTTAATGAAATGGCTGGTAGGGGGAACATGATCTCTGTAATGTGTGGTATTCACAAGGATGCTCTCTAAAGAGCTTAATCATTCAGGATTTGTTAACATTTTGCATTAGAATACAATTTTTGCAAAATTTCAAAAGAGAACCCCAACTTTCCAGAAACCAGCTAGACAACAACAAAGCTGCAACAACAAGCAAGAAAGAACAGCGATAACAGGTAAGAGAATCTGTCTAAATTTGAATGCTGGAGAATACTCCTGAATTTTCCTTTAATGATTTGAGGTGGGCGCTACGGGGGTATTAGCCTAGGGTGGTCAGAACCTTTAATCTGTCCAAGTAAGAGCTTCATGTGATCCCTTCTTCCACTAACATCCCCCTATCTGAATAATGCTACTATTACTCCCAAACAAGCATAATGTATTGAGGTTATATTTGATTGTGAACTGTCCTTCATTTCCCACATTTATTGCAAAATCATGTCATTTATATCTCAAAAATATTTCTTGTATCCACCCGTCTTACTAATAACACCCCGAAAACATGAATTCATGATCTCATCATGGACTGTCTCGACTAATGTGACCCAATTACTTATTGTCTTTTCATCAATTAAAATGGTGTCACGTTAATCCATATTTAATGTGGCTGTCAGTCAGGTTTTACCTGGTAACTAGTTACTAATTATTCCACTCTTTACCAGTCATTGCATTGGCAGTTTCTTCAATACATGATACAAAAATGTAAAATTCTGCTTTTCATTTACAAAGCCTCTATAATGCTAAACCCTCCTATATCTCCTCTCTTATATCTAATTCTAACCTGCAAAGATTTAAGTATACCATGAAAACATATATTTTAGACACCATTCTCTTAATTTATTTCCTAAACACTTTGCTCATTAAGCATTTATTTTGGTAGTGATAACCCTAGCTCTTATCACTTACACCTACCCTCTACAGCAGGGGTCAGGAAACTTTTTTACCTTTTACCCCCAAATATATTTAGATACGCTAACGTTACCCCCTTGATTGGAAAGGAAGGAAATCATATATATATTAATTATTGGAATTCAAAATTTTATTGAATCTATTTGAAAGCTTCAACTTCAAAACTTCAGGCTTTGGAGAAATTATGTTGCTTCATTTTTGACACAAGAGCATCAATATTGGGGCATTTTGATGTCAGAGCAATTTCGATACAGTCTTCAGCGTCCAATCGATTTCTCTGCTTTGTCTTTATGTTCGTTAGAGTGGAAAATCCTTGTTCGCAAAAGTAGGTTGTTGCAAAAGGCAGCAACTTTTTGACTGCCTCCTCATGTGCAATATTGAATGTCTTTGCAGCTGTTGACATCCAAAAAATTACAGATCTGCTTTGTTTTCGAATGCAATACGTGCTTCATTATTGCATCGAAGCTCAAGAAGTGCCTCTGCCAACCCTTGAGGCTCTTCTGGTACAACAGCAATTTCACATTTAAAGGGGTCTACAATCACAACTGACAGCATGTGAATCGGCAGCATTACCCCCAGGACTTTCATTTTTATCCCATTTTGGGGTAATTTACCCCTGTTCCTTGACCACTGTTCTACAGCTTATTTATTCTTCATCTATAAGTCACACTACACCTTCTTGCCTGTTTCATTAACTCCACCAATGTCTGCTCAACACACTTTTCGGTACTTGCATAGTAACCAACCGGTTGACCAGTTCATAGAGTATTACTTTACATTGTAATTACACATGTGTAGCTGGTTCACTATAGAAAATAAACACGTCTAACTTATTTCTCATTTCGTTTAGATTATAAGTTCTTGTGAACAAGTCCCTCTCAACTTCTGTTTCATTGTTTGTTACAGTATTTGTTCATTATGGTATGTTTTCCCCATAATTGTAAAGAACTGTAGAATACGTACAACATAAAGGATAAAAATAAAAATATTAATAGTAGGAAAAGAAGACTGTCATTAGAAACGTTATTGCGTCCAATATGCAATTTGAATTGGTATACCTAAATAGGACAGAAAGGTGTTCTAAAATCCTACATTCCAATGTACCTAAACCATATCTAAAACATTATACTCATTAGTTACAGTATTATAGCAGTAGATGCTCACAAAAACTTGAAAAGAGAAATGTTACTTTACCTGAACTACTTGATGAGCATTGGTGTCATTGAGCACAAGTTCAGTAAGAGCTGCACAGCAGGCTAGAATGAGAAAACAAACTTTGTAGACCAGGCCTAGACAACCTTTCACTCTCCAGGTGTTGTGAATCTACAAGTCCCAGCATGCTTTGCCAGTCGATTGTCAGGTTATAACTGGCAGGGTATGCTGGGACTTGCCAGGCCTGTTGTTGATACTTTATATTTAGTAAAGGTGCAATATTTTCATGTACAGCGCTGCAGACCATTTGTGGTGCCTTATAAATGAAAGAAAATAATAATAATATGACCAAATATGTTGGCAAGGAGACAAGAAAGTGAAATGATTAATGCAGGTTTGCAGTAAAGCTCAGTATTGAATTAACAGAAAATATCAGTGAAAAAAATAATTTACTGGTTTTCAGTGCAGGTCTGAAGAAAAGATAAGGACTATTGCTCTGCCACCAGCAAATAAATATGATTTCCTGAGGATAATAAAATGACAGATATAACATACTACAGAGATAGATTGATTTTTAATTTTTGTTTATATAGGAATATAATAAGTCATAGCACAGAGGCAAAGGTTTGGTAAGATTCAATGGTTCAATCTAGCTATTTTCCTGTGAGGAGATACAATTTTAACATTTTCTATTATATAGGTCATATAGATGGTTTGTGAAATAAAATGAATAAAGCTGGGAAAGGACAAACCAAGTCTTTATTTGCATGATTTGAACCCATATGACTGGTGAGGATAGTGCCAATGTAGTTATAGTTATAAATGAAACAGGCCGAGCTATGGCCACAATGAACAAATTTATCTGTACATAAGGGGAGTTGGTCAAAAAACAAGCATGACTGTGGGCCTTTCTATTCCAAGAAAGAGCTTTGAGTTTTAATTATGATTCTGCATATATGTGGGGCTATCAATTCTAAAGGCTGCATGAATAAGTAAAGTGAAGAAAATTCCTTCAGGAGTACATTTATACTAGGACCAGAATAAGCACAAAAAAACACTACGTTTCAGGATGTAGCTCCTTTTTGAGCACCTTACTTTTTGTAACTTTTCCTTCAATATGCGTCTGTAATAGATTGGTGTGACTGATCTCTTGCACTAGGGGAAGAACTGGTTGTTGGTCTTTTGCAGTAGAAAAGTGCACCGTGGATTTTAGTTGGGGGAGGAGAGACATAGGGCAGAAGTTTATAAAAGGGTTTCAAAACACTTCATAAAGTTCTACTAACTGAAAGGAGAAAAGGAGCAATGGATTTATAGATTTTGAAAAAGCAAAACAAACGACATCCACTAAACAATAACATATTTCCTTTTGTTTGAATAATAAAAAATAGGTAGTTGGCTTTGTTAAACCAAGTGTGGTGTGTAGTAACTTACATTAACATATAAAACATAAAAAATGGAAATGCAAACGGTAACATAATTTTACCCTTAACAAGCATGTGCAATTATTTTATTATTGTATTTATTTTATTTATTATAATCTCAATTAAATACAGTGTAACCATAACACGTACACGTGAGATGAGAAGGGCTGCATGAGAGAGGGCAGGGAACAATTAGCATAACCATAATGTGTGTTTTGTTATTGCACATCATTGGTTAACACAGCAACCTGTCTATTTTTCATTGCACATAAAAAGTATATATGACAATCTAAGTTACCTGCTTGGAGTGAGAGGGTATTTTCTTGTATTTCTCTAGGGCTCAAATCTTCAGATAAATAAAGATGCCGGATGCGGCCTGCAGCATTTGCACTTGACAAGCTCCCAATGGAAGAACGATCAGAAACTAGATACTGTTCCCTGGAAGAATGTAAAAATGATATATTACAAATGGTGTGATGTTAAACAAGAGATATCACTGACATTTTGTTATAAATAATGGCAAAAGATAGCTTATTGTTACAAAACAACTATATTTACCCATACAGAACTTTATGATTTTTTTGTATTTTAGCTTAAAGAAAGTGGTCTTATTTCCATGATTAAAATTATATTTTTTTTTATCAGCTAAACCTCTTATTTAGTGGTATATTGTATATTTGCCCAATAATGATTAGTATCATTATTGTCATTAAAGGTGCCAGTGGTCCACAGCGTGGACAATTGGGAAAACAGGAAATACAAAACATAGGGACATACAAGACAAACAAAATAAATGCAGACATGAAAACAAAGGGTAGGGATGGCACTGTTCTAGAGCGAGCTTACAAGCCAATTGGAAGAGGGCACAGCTGAAACAAGAGGAACGAGAGTAGCTTAGAGTGGAGAGTGGGACAGTTGTTATGGTGTATCACTGTGGGTAATATAGGTTATGCTCTAATAAAGAGATGGGTTTTCATCTAGTGTTTAAAGATTTGAAGGCTGTGAGACCCTGATTGGGTGTGGTAGGGAAGTCAATTAGTAAGTAGCAGCACAAGAGTTTTGTAGTGAGAGGTAGTTACCAGAGACGAGGTTTAGGTCAATTATAGATCTAAGAATATTTTAAGATGAGATTGAGACATATGAAGGAGTGATGTTGATGCCTTTGTAGGTAAGGGTTAGCAATTTGAATTAGATTCCTGATGAGATGGGGACCCAGTGTATGGTGTGGCAGATGTGGAGCAGCGAGAGAGGAAGATCATTCTTACTGTGGCATTTAAGATGGATTAATGCAAGGAAAAATGTTTGAGGGGAAAGCCTGATAGGAGTAGGTTGCAGTAGTCAAGGCAGGATATGATGAGTGAATGGATAAAAGTTTTGATAGCATCTTGTGCAAGAAAAGGGTGTAATCTGGTAATATTTCTATTCAACATTAATATATATGTAAGCTTGTGCATTACTGAATAACATGCTACCACTGCTGATGTAATACAATAGTTGCTTTGTTTTTGTTGCTTTTGAAAGAAACATGTTTGCAATAAGTAAGAGAGCACTTGGACGCGTCCAAAGGATGACATTAGATTAAATTTTAAAGGTATATTCAAACAAATGCAATAAGATTGTATCTCTCAGAAGCATAATAAGAAATTAAGAGATGTCTGATTTTATTGATATGTGACATCATTATAAAGCTATGTGGGATTAGATAAATGATCTTTCATTGATTTACGGAGGTGCAGAAGCCTGATTCTAAAAGACAGGCTTGCAGCCTCCTAGTTAACAGAAATGCTCTCTACCGCCTTATTGTTAAGTTCTCATGTCTGGATTTCAACTCCCTCTTGTCAATCATACAGTCTGCTTAGGTCATTTTAGCCCACAATTTGGTTGAGGAAATTCAAGGCAGTCCCTTTTTCCCCAAGTGCAGAGACAATCCTGAATGATAATAGTTTGACCATAAAGTTTTCGTCTTGTGTATAATTAGTAAATCTTATCAAATGCTCCCATGCTTTTTGATGTTGTTGTTTATAAAAGATGTTATAACGACAATAATTTTTGGTACACTTGCACTAATTTGCGAATACTTGTACTATTATTTCTTTGCTACCTGACAGTCACTAGACATTGATGTATGCCTTACAAAGAAATGTCCTGCACATTGTTAGAAACTTACTTGTCCCACATTCCTGCTCCACACTCCTGTGCTGCTGATTCCCCTGCCTCTGTGTACAGGTCAGCACTTCCTGGTTCAGAAGGTCACATGATTAGGACTGGGAGGCGGCATATACAATCTGCAGACTATATTAAGCTAATTTTGACACTGCAGCTGTGTCAGAGCAACAAGTTACCGCTTGGTGTCTGGCTCTCCCTGTGTACCCTTGTGCTACTTTCTGGTGTTTCCCTGTGTATGACCTATTGGTTGTTAGACCTCTGCTTCTGGACTTTCTGCTGCCTGTGTTCTTGTGTATCCAACCCAGCTATCCATATCGACCATACTGTTGTCTGTGCTCCTGTGTGTCCGACCCAGCTATCCATATCGATCATGCTTCTATCTGTGCTCCTGTGTATCTGACCTGGCTATCCATACTGACTACTCCGCTGTCTGTGCTCCAGTTTATCCGAACCGGCCATCTACACTGATGTCGGTGCTCCAGTGTATCCGACCCAGTGACTCTCATCCTGCTTGCCTTCCTCTACTACACAACCGTTACAGAGTCCGCTCTCCCTGGTCCAGCCTTGGTCCCTTACCAACCGTCTATCACCTAAAGGCTGTGACCTGTGGACCTCTGGCATCAATCCATCCTCCCTTGCGGTGGTTCTTGGTGAAGACCGGGGGGGTTCATAAGACTCTGCATCTTGGAAAGGCCAGCGCTAATACTGATTGATAGAAATTTCCTGAGTGGCGTAACACACATCTGCTTGTATAATTTCTATTCAGATCTTTGCTCTTTTTACCTTTTCAATGGCTATATTCACTGGCAACCCTGCTTATTTTAAATACAATAAAAATCAAGTAGGACCACCAATTTATTGTTCAAGACAGTAAAAAATAACATTACCCCTTTAAAATATGGAGCAACTGTTTGATTCCTCCCCATGTACGAATTTCCACACTTATTTCTGGGTCTTCACAAAGTTGGACCAATATCCAGACAACGCTCCATAGCAGCTTCAGATGGTCAGAGTGAAGCAAACTAAGCAGAGTGGGAACACCATCATAGATCTTCACTTGTTCTTTTACATCGGACTCTGAACAGAGAAGACGTAGAAGCTCTGCTGAAAGCCTGGAAATGAAACAAACATATTCACCATGTCATGATTTCTATGATTTTTTTCCATAGTCCTTACAAGTTATACTATTGTTACACTATGTGCATAGCATCAGCATTTAATGACACATTTTATTACTGGTTCCATTAAGTTTTAAAGGGAAAACAAAATACAATGACATGACATGTGACACAACAATAAGCATTGTGAATTTCTGCTTGTAGAATTTCCTCTTTAGGTTTTGGGACGTTATGGAAGGAAGGGTGGACAAGATCCATTTGATAAGTTTATAAGGGGATAATTCAATTGACTGTGAGGTTCCGCTGGACATCACATTGATGTCCAGCTTCGTACCTTGCTGGCCAATATGATACAGAAATCTCTGCTCATTTCCCCTGTCATTTCTATGGGGTGTGAGGGAAAATGATTTCCCTCTCATAAAATTACTTCTATGAAATGAAACGCGTCAGGTTGCTTCTAATTCAGTGAACCCTATTTAGAAATCCTTATAACAGTGATCTCAATATCGTTTTGGACATCATAATAGCATCATGGATACAAACTTCATTATTTGATACGAGCAGATTGCATGAACGCCGCAATGCTGTGAATTTCCAGACCTCACCGGCAGAGTATAGATTGTATGCAATAACCAATTACAACTACTTCTTTCACACATGCGCACAGACTCAATTCAATACTTAAAATCATTTGCGGCCAACGATGGAATACGCACAGTGAGTTTTCCACTGACTCACCATCTTATCGCATCTGTGCCATCAGACCCGAGCGTTTTTACCGGCCTGACAGGTAAGAGCTGCCGGCCGGTCATTCCGTGTGGCCTCAGCTGCTCTTTATGGTAAGTTGTGCACCATCGTCTATGTATATCCCTGGACATTTGTTGAATGTACCATCAGGTTATTTAATTCAAATTGATCCTCAGATTGACATATGATTTATTCTACAATTTATTATACAATTGTACCTCAAGCACTTTATTTCCATGAATACATCATGCCATTTTTATTAACAGTGAGATCTGCTTTTATATGATTGGATTTATCCATTCCAGCAAAATTGAATATTCGAGGAAAAGTCCATTTTATGCTACATTTCTCCAATTGAATTTATTTCTGTGGGCCCACAGTAACACATCAACTAGGACATTTTTGCATATACTTCACTGGTGATCTTGTAGCGGTCTTTTTTTTGTATTATTGCATCCAGTTACATGGTATTCATCTATACGGTTCATAGAATTTCCATATTGACTCTCTTTTTTGTGTATGTATTTTATGAATTTTAATATTATTTATACATTCATGGTGACTGTGTGAGACCATCCCTTGTTTACTTCCCCAGGACAGAAGTCCTTACATCCTTTTAACGCTGCATTTTTTGATCCTTGGGTGAGGGAAAATGAGTGGAGATTTTAGAAAAAACTCTGACGCAATGTGACTCAGTGAACTGTTATGGAGGCTCATTGTGTCACCTTGCAGCCAATTGAATTCCCCTGCAAGAGATTTCCCTTGTTACTAATAAATCTCTGTGACACAGGCAGTCTGGTATTGTGACACACTATTGGAAATTATTTGACTATATCTATATAGCTAGGGACTGTATGTGTTTTATGTATTCATAAGTCAGACTTTCCCACAACCTTCAAATGTTTAGATGTTCTTTCAAAAACCATCTCTTTTTTAAGAGGTGGCCTTATCCCAGATAACACTATTCAGGGCTGGCGGGGTAAACAAGGCAGGGGGGCATCAAGACTGAAGGGCACGCCCCCCGTCTGCCATTCCTGCTTGTTCACCGGCACAAAAAAAAATAGAAAAAAACTCTCCAATCCAAAGAGTGTTCTTTACAGTCAAAATCATGGTTACCGATTAACTCCACGCAGGCCCAGACAGATTCACAAGTGAAAAATTACAACATTTTACAAAACAAAATTACACTTACCTTGCTCTCCCAATTTATTAAAGTTAACCACACACGGTGGCGCGGCTTGGATGCCATTGGAAATAAAAAAAATCAGGGCCATCCACGATATCCACGGGCCCCCTTCTCCAGAACCGGCACAACATCAAAGGTCTGCTGACACAGTTAGAGACCCCTGTGAGCCAGCAGCTACACCGACAAAGCCGCCCCACCTGCCTCCTATATCAAAGAGCTGCTGCGGACTTGCTGTGCCAAACTAGCACCAACCAGGAGGCTCACGATGGAATCTGGTCCTGCTACCCAAGAAACGCCAGCACTCGGGCAGACACCGCATGTAGGTCCCCTCCAATCAAGCCAGCACCCAGGACCTCCAAATTGTATTGCCGGCCAGAGGAGGGAGGATCTGCAGCTGTCTCACATTGTTTGAAAAGGTGCACATATTGGGTGAGTGTGGCTGTGACTTTTTCTTTCCATTTCCCGCAAGAGCCTGCACTCCACTTCATGGCTAGCAACTGCTCTGGATGCATCCCCTCCCCAACCTGGGTACCCACTCTCTCCCACTTGAACCATAGCTAGAGTCTGGAGGCTACCACCTCCCTTTGAACTGCCATTCACCTGAGCTAACCCCACTGGATGACAGCCATTCATGTGCCTCTGTCTCACCAAACAGATTCCATGAAACGTCTGTGGCACCTTACGTTCTGGTCATGCACAATCAAGCTGGGCTTTCTGAACAATTGTGAGATTGACTTTGTGTGTGCATTTCAGAGTCCTGCAGCCACCAACCCCCACCATGCTCTGAACCATTGTGGGTATGTCGCTGGCCGCTCCTCCCCATATGTACATTTGCTGACTGACACTGCTGCACTTGAAGTACACTAACAGACCTAAATCTATCTTCATGGGCAATGAGAAGAAGGCCATGGCTAAAAAGGAGTTAACTCATGGCATCCTGAAAAGCGACAGTACCTCAGGGTGTCTACCACTACTTCTGTCTCAGAGACTCTTCCGGGTAACACAACACTGAAGGTCACCACTAACCCGCCATCCATAGTGTCATCTTCACCTCCCAGGGACGCTGCAGATCTGCACGAGATTCTCCAACATATCAAGTACTTGTCAATCTAACAGGATATCTTGGACTTGGAACATAAAATGCAAGAAACAGTCTCCACCGCTATCTTAAGCATACATGCTGACATCTCACACCTGGCTGCTAGGCTTACATTTTTACAGGATGACAGAGAATCATCTAATGACTATGTGGCTAAATTACAGGAGGCAGTATCCAGCCAGGCTTCTGGATGTTCTTCACCACTTCTTCCCTAGCGGTAGCAATGGCAGCAAGTCCGTCGGCCAAGCAGAAGTCCCAGGGACACTCCTTGAATTTGGGGATAGCCCTGAGGAACTGCTCCCTTTTGATCGTGTTGAGCAGATTGCGAATATTTCAGTTTCTCAGGACAGTGCTTGACATACTTGAAGGGTTCAGCTTTACGCATCCTTGTCCTATTTGTGATGAAGACTCATTATAGCCTTGCTGACATTACTTTATTTGTTCTTTAGGTGTTTCTACATAATTATATTACTGCCACTTAGGATAGTGTCTGTTTCTATGGGATAACTATTTTTGCTGTTTGATGTCTGCTTTAGTTACTTTACACTACTTGTTTTTCTGCATGTGGGGGGAAGGCAGTTGCCGCCATGCACTCGTTCTTTACACCACTTGATTTTTCATACCTGTCACCATGTACTTGGTTGATCCCTACATGATCCCCAGTGTTTCATCTCTCTTTTCGCCCCTCTGGGCCCCTTCATGATGTTCTCACCTCCATCTCTCTCCCCCTTGGCCTTCCATATCTCAACTCCTCCTGGCTCATACCTGCCTGCTTTTTTGATTCCCCCCTAAATGATGCCACCTGCAAATAACCCTATAGATGCGCCTCCTACCACAGGTCACTCCCTTAGAGTCTATTCCATAAATGCTAAAGGATTACTGTCCCTGAGAAAAGGTCCCAGGCTCTTCATTTTTTCCACCCTGACAGGGCCGACATGGGTCTTTATCCAGGAGACCCATTTCAGGTTAAACAACAAAATAATGGTCTTAAAACAGATCTCCTGCTTAAAATCAGGGATTTTTAAAACTAAACACAAATCTTCCCTGGCTGTGGGAATGCTGCGTGACCAGACAGAGGCCAGGGTTGCCTTTAATAAATTGCTTGGTGATAGAAAGAAATTGCCCTTTG
This sequence comes from Mixophyes fleayi, assembly GCF_038048845.1. Lineage (NCBI taxonomy): Eukaryota > Metazoa > Chordata > Amphibia > Anura > Limnodynastidae > Mixophyes > Mixophyes fleayi. The sequence goes on from NC_134406.1 coordinate 70,570,702, forward strand.
ATCGTTGCAAGCATAAATACTACAGGTGGGGGAACAAGCCGAGGAATCTGATAACTCAGGTGCTGCAAGCCTCTTTTATTAATTCAGCAAAGGATGCTAGTGGGAAGGAGAGCCATTTGACAGGGGATATAGTCTCAGCCTTCCATGCATAGTGCTCCCGGTTATATAACATTGCTGGACCTCTCCCCTGGTGATCCATGACTCTAGGCGGGAACAGATTAGTGAGTATCTCCAGAGATGCAATTTCCCCAAGCTTTCATAGTCTGACAGGGAGATGCTGGACCAACATTTTACCCTGAAAGAATTAGAGAAGGCTATCTCTTCCACACCAACTGGCAAAAGCCCAGGGCCCGATGGGTTTACAATTGGCTATTATAAGATGTTTGGCCAGGTGTTAAATACTTTTCTTTTGGGGCCTTAAGTGAGATCTCCGACAAATCCAGCTTTTCCCAGCAGTCGCTAGAATCACACATTACGATTCTTCCTAACAATGGAAAGGACCCCAACCTGTGCTCCAGGGATCATCTGATCGCCCTGTTAAATGTTGATCTAAAACTTTTTGTGAAATGACAGCAAACTTCCTGAGGACCCTCCTGTCAGATCTAATACATAACAAACAGGTCAGCCTTGTTCCGGGCAGCGAGGCTCGTGACAAAAACACCAAGATTATCAATCTGATGCAACTGATAGAGGATAGGCACACTCCTGTCCTATTACTATCAACTGACACGGAAAAGGCTTCTGACAGGATAGATTGTCAATTCCTCGAAGGGGTGCTGGAGCACATGGGATTGGGTATGGTCTGTTTTCATAGAATCCTCTCCCTTTACAGGAATCCTACGACCCGTATTAAGATTAATGACTCTCTGTCCGACACATTCTCCCTTTATAATGGCGCGCGTTAGGGTTGCACGCTTTTCCCACTGATATTTGTCATTTGCATGCATAACCCTGATGTTACTGGGGTGTGGGAGGGGGGGTGGACCACAAATTACCCCTATTTGTGGATGATTTGTTGGCAATGGTCACCAACCCTACAATTTCATTGCCCAATTTAATGCTTGAGTTTAAAGAAGTTGGGGCACTGTTCAACTTTACAATTAATTATACTAAATCTATGGCCCTGAATCTTTCCATCCCGCCGCATATCTTAGAGGGTCTCTGATGTTCCTTACCTTTCACCTGGCATCTCTCTCAGATCAAATATCTAGGAGTGTTACTGCCAATTTTATCCCTTTAATTCTCAAGTTCCGCGCAGAATTTAGACGCTGGGAGGATGAATATAATTAAAATGAGCATTCTACCAAAGCTTTTACATCTCCTCCAAATGCTTCCAATACACATTCCCCGAAGGGGGTATATTTACTAAACTGCGGGTTTGAACAAGTGGAGCAGTTGCCTATAGTTACCAATCAGATTCTAGCTGTCATTTTGAAGCATGTACTAAATAAATGATAACTAGAATCTGATTGATTTCTAAAGGCAATATCTCCACTTTTTCAAACCCGCAGTTTAGTAAATATACCCACAGGTATTTCCTAGATCTTCAAAAATTGGCTTGTATGTTTGTATGGGCCGGTAAGCCTCTCAGGTTTTTCCACAGTATTTTATATAGGCAAAAGACACATGAGGGCCTTCAATTACCCATCTTTGCTATATACTATCACGCTGTACTTCTCAATAGGGTAATGGAGTGGACTAGAGCAGCGCCTTCCAAGCAATGGGTTCGCTATAGAGGGGCAGACAAAAGGTGCTTCTACCACCGTACTCACCTGGTTGCCCAAATTTTCATACTCCTCACACTCCACTATTGGCCCCATGCTTCAATGCTTGGCGAGGTTGAGAACTTTTAAATTCATCTCATCTCCACTGTCTCCCCTCACCACCATTACTGCTAACCCAGACTTCCCCCCTGGACTGACACTAGGGGCTTTCAAGGTATAGTCTACAGGTAAGGCAATCGGGGGGTAAATGTATCAAGCTGCGAGTTTGCAACTCCAGCGATTTTCTCAGGAGAGTTGAAACTAGCCGATGTATGAAGCTGAGATTTCATGCAAAATCGCCAGAGTTGTGCTTCTGTCAAAATCGCTGTTTGCAAAATCGCCAGTGATCAAACTCTCGACTGTTTGCCACTGCAGCTATACAGCTCTCAAATGTATGAAGCTGCGAGTTAGCAAACTCAGGAGAGTTTGCTTCAAAACACGCCAGATACAACACGCTGCTTGATAGCAGCGTGTTGTACAAACACATCACTGTTACACTGCCCTGGCAGTGTTAAAATGTTAAAGAACAGATAAAAGTTGAAAAAAAAAAAGCGTGAGGTCCCCCCGCTATTTATGCTTAACCCTAGTGCTGCCTGACTAGTGCTGGTCCCGTGAAAATCGGGGAAAAATTTTGCGTGGGGTTCCCCCGATTTTCACTTTACCAGCACTAGGCAAACCAGCCAGGGTTGGTGGCACTATAGCAGGGAGATGCGCAGCAGGGGTCCCCCTGCCATAATGACTAACCAACCCTAGACTGTTCAGCGCTGGGCTGGATTCCCTAGGGAGTGGGGTCCGCTGAAAAAAATGAGCGGGTCCCCCCCTAGAAAGAACCAGCCCAGTGCTGATAGCACTAGGGCTCTTCCTACCACCCCTGGGCTGTGGGTAGTAGGGTAATACAGCGTAAAGTAGTTAAAAAAACAAACTGACACCAATTTTGTTTGTGGAACTACAAGTCCCAGCCAGCCAGGTTGCCAAAAACAGTGTGGCCATGCTGGTGCTTGTATAACTACAAGCACCAGCATACCCATGGCAGCCAGGGCATGTTGGCACTTGGAGAACCACAAGTGCCAACATGCCCTGACATTCCTGGCTTGCTGGGCCCTGTAGTTCCACAAAGAAAAAAGTTTACAAAGCCACAACACCCTCATACAAACCACATACATTTATTAAAAATAATAAAACCCACAATAAAGACACTAACCACCCTCTTTTAAACCACAAGTATTTATTAAAATAATAAAACCCAAATACTTACCGATGATGCCTTCTTTCTTGCTCCAATGTCACTTATTATTTGTAAATCCATCTTGCCGGCTTGCCCCAGTCCCAGCCATTGATACCTCCATAAGGGAATCTGTGCCATCAGGAACTCTTCGCCCAGAAGGGGCACATATTTGTACATCCCGAATCTTGAGTCTTGATTGAAGATAAAAAATAAAAAAAAGCCAGGAGCCGCCGCAAACACCTCCTACCTAGTAGGAGGTCCGTTCCGCAATGCTCTTACGCTGTTTGCGTAAGAGCTAAATACTGTATTATGGTATTTTCCCACGCTAGTGGGGAAATCACATAATACTGTATCTAGCGCTTACGCAATTAACATAGCGCATTGCGCATGCGCTACGCTACTTGCGTAACCTGTATTTACTGTATTACAGGTTACGCAAGTAGCGTAGCGCATGCGCAATGCGCTATGTTAATTGCGTAAGCGCTAGATACAGTATTATGTGATTTCCCCACTAGCGTGGGAAAATACCATAATACAGTAGTTAGCTCTTACGCAAACAGCGTAAGAGCATTGCGGAACGGACCTCCTACTAGGTAGGAGGTGTTTGCGGCGGCTCCTGGCTTTTTTTTATTTTTATCTTCAATCAAGACTCAAGATTCGGGATGTACAAATATGTGCCCCTTCTGGGCGAAGAGTTCCTGATGGCACAGATTCCCTTATGGAGGTATCAATGGCTGGGACTGGGGCAAGCCGGCAAGATGGATTTACAAATAATAAGTGACATTGGAGCAAGAAAGAAGGCATCATCGGTAAGTATTTGGGTTTTATTATTTTAATAAATACATGTGGTTTAAAAGAGGGTGGTTAGTGTCTTTATTGTGGGTTTTATTATTTTTAATAAATGTATGTGGTTTGTATGAGGGTGTTGTGGCTTTGTAAACTTTTTTCTTTGTGGAACTACAGGGCCCAGCAAGCCAGGAATGTCAGGGCATGTTGGCACTTGTGGTTCTCCAAGTGCCAACATGCCCTGGCTGCCATGGGTATGCTGGTGCTTGTAGTTATACAAGCACCAGCATGGCCACACTGTTTTTGGCAACCTGGCTGGCTGGGACTTGTAGTTCCACAAACAAAATTGGTGTCAGTTTGTTTTTTTAACTACTTTACGCTGTATTACCCTACTACCCACAGCCCAGGGGTGGTAGGAAGAGCCCTAGTGCTATCAGCACTGGGCTGGTTCTTTCTAGGGGGGGGGGCCCGCTCGTTTTTTTCAGCGGACCCCACTCCCTAGGGAATCCAGCCCAGCGCTGAACAGTCTAGGGTTGGTTAGTCATTATGGCAGGGGGACCCCTGCTGCGCGTCTCCCTGCTATAGTGCCACCAACCCTGGCTGGTTTGCCTAGTGCTGGTAAAGTGAAAATCGGGGGAACCCCACGCAAAATTTTTCCCCGATTTTCACGGGACCAGCACTAGTCAGGCAGCACTAGGGTTAAGCATGAATAGAGGGGGGACCTCACGCTTTTTTTTTTTCAACTTTTATCTGTTCTTTAACATTTTAACAGCTGCCGGAGCTCCGGCAGCTGTATGACAGGTCAGTGTAACAGTGATGTGTTTACATCTCACTGTTACAACACAGGAGAGTTTGCCAAACACAGGAGAGTTAGCTAAACTCGGGAGTGTTTACATCGCTCAAAATCGCCAGAGATGACCAGCGATTTTGAACATGAGTGTCAAAATCGCAGCTTGATACATTTCCATTTTTTTAAAAAAAAATCGCGGGTAAACATCCGCGATTTGCCGCGATTTAAACACACTGGCAAACTCGCACTTTGATACATTTACCCCCAGGAGTGGACAGCTGGTGGCCAATGGACATGTACGTGCATTTTCTCTCTCACAGTAAAAACAAGGCCTACCTGCATGAGAGTTTTGGCTTTACTTGCAGGACAGATAGTATCTAAAAATGAAGGCGGTTATGGAGGGATCGAGTAGGAGCATGTCTTGCTTTTAGGAGCTGTGTTGTGTCTTCACAGAACCAAAACACACTATTTCCACTATATAACAACTGTACATTTTGAACCTCTAACCCACCCTACCTGCTTACACTGGTGCATGGGAAAAAGAACTTGGGAGGACTGCCTCTGACCAATATTGGGCTATAGCATTCCAGTACAACCTGGTGAGCTCTACTAGCCTTTCGGTGGTGGAAACACGGTACAAAGTTCTTTCTCACTGGTACAGGTATCCTCTCAAATAAATAAGATACATCCAGGTTCCTCAGGGTCGTGCTGGAAATGTGGCTCAGGGTCGGGGCCCCCCTCCATATTTGGTTGTCTTGCCCTGTAATAGCGCTGTACTGGCGCAAGGTGAAAGCGGTTGCAGAAGAAATACTGGGTTGTCCAGTCCCAGAAGACCCCGATTTCTGGTTGGTTAGCCTCCCAGACGTTTCCATTTCCCGCCCCCAAAAAATCTGTACTCTGCCATTTGTGCAATGTCGCCATAGCACTTATCCCAGTCCATTGACGGTCTCCTGCCTCTCCTGATATGCGGGAGTGGTTCAGACAGATAGACATTTATAGGCTCATGGATAACATTGCCCTCTCTGACCAAAAGAGAATTACTGAATACACAGCGATGTTGCTCCGCTGGCTTGAATTAAAGGAATCTCCATTTTACCACTCCCTCATGGATTGTGGATAGCCACTTATCACGGGAGGACCATCTGGGCAGACACACTGGAGGATAGGCATAATGAACGCGTTCCCATTTGGCATCCCTTCCCTAGCAACGCTGATCTCACAGTAAGAGCAATCCCCTTTCCCCTCCCCTACACCCCACTCTTCTTTTTGCTTTCTCCCTTCCACCCTATGTACCTTCTCTCCTACTTATCTTTCTAATCTGTCGTGTATTGTTTGTCTTTACAGTTTGCGTCATTTATTATTGGTTGATATAATGCGATGTTCTCAAATGATTGCTCTGGTATTATGCTTCATCTGCTGTATATATTCCCCTAGCCTTTCAATAAAAACAAATTACACAAAAAAATTAACCACACAAGACCTGCCTACTCCAATTTTAATGACACCTACAGTATTCTCATCTATAAACCCACAAACACTACCAGCTAATTGCATCTTTACCACTTTCAAATCTAGGGTTTTAAAATTCTTACTAAATATTATGCTCATGGAACTTCAGTCTATGCTCCCAACTTTTCATTACTGACCACCAGCTTGGATTTGTTGGGATCATCACGCAATAAAGGGCAGCTGTGACAGCAGTAGTCACTTCCTCAATACAATCTTCTTCCTCAAATATCTTTCACAGATTAGACACCAACAAGCAGGGTAACTCGGCTTTGCATGGGTCCGAATTGTAATCTGTAGCAGTTTTTAAATATTAGCAAATTATTTGGTAAATAGACCAGAAATGCTATTTTGAAAGTAAGATGTTGGTTTGTTGTGTTGTCTTTATGTCGTGTTGTTGTATGGCTTCCTTCCAGCAGTCAAACAAAGGTTTACAACCCAAAAATGATGTTTTCAATATTTGTTTCTCTGTTGCTTTGTTGTTATGTGGTCTAATAGCTCACTTGTTCAATACTAAATAATTATGTAAGATTTGGCAGCTTTATCTTGAGAGTTGTGGAAAATATTCGCCAACAAACAAACAAAGGAACAAACAAATTTCTTCATATACATAAATATATATTATATATATACAGGAATGTATCCTGGAACCTGATAGCCAGAACCCATCTAGCTATACTTTAAGAACAATGAACAACAGCTTCACTGCAATATCAACAATATACAATAAACAATATACATATTTACAATGAGCTATAATGTCACCTTATCCACATGTAATTAAACACTGCAGTTGTACTCTGGTGAGCTGGGGAACAAAACCACGGTGTCACGGAGCCTGAGTTTGGAATAGGCCTCGAAGCCCCGCTCTAGATAGACTTACCCCCAGAGAGGTGCGGAGTCTAACGGTAGAGAGGTATTCACCAGGGATTCCCACAAGGGACTATGGACTTAGCTGCTTTCTAGACGCAGGTCGCGGTTCTCTAAGGGGGATTACAGCAGGGTTAGATGGAACCGTGGAGTGGAGCAGGACTGCTGGATAAATGCAGAGGTTCAGGTGAATGGCAGTGAACCGTTGTGTTGAGGTCTTTAGAAAGCGAATAGCTGAGAACAGAACTGATTATGAGGCACGATGTTCCTGCAATAATACCGCAGGTCTTGATCGTGGAACAAGTAACACAGGATACTGAGAGGTGGTGAACTGCAGAGAACTGATGCACCGAGATCCCTGTAATGTGAATGGCTTCAGGATGGGACCGATGATGAGGCAGGAGGTTCTTGCAATAATACCACAGGTCTTGATTGTGGAACAGGTAACACAGGATACCGATGTGGAGACAGAGAGAACAGAGTCCTAACTGGTAAGGAGACCTGAAGATTTAGTACCTTAGTAGAGAAGCAGGTGCTTTAAATAGACAGAGCTGACAGGCAATTGGCCAATCAAGAGAATGCAGGAAGTTTTAAAAAGACCAGGTGTGCGCATGCTCAGTTCAGACCATGAATGGACCGTGAATGCAGGGAGTGAGAACCAAGGGAAACAGGTAACAGTGAGCAAAATGCAGGTTAGCTGGTTCAATGTATGACACAGGACTATAAAAAGTACACATATTGTAAGAAACAAGGGACAGGCTGGTTAAGGTGTTATCAAACTTGTTTCGTCACAGCCTATGACCCATAGCACCAAAGTCCCTTTGTCTTGAGGTATTCGGGATTCGTGTTATCGGAAACTTACTATTCCTAACTTACAGATAAAAGCAAGAAAAAATCTACTTATACAGCTGAGAACCAATCATGTAAAGACTTTATTGAGCACCCTGAAAATTTTCTGCAAAAGAGTCTATTAATTGAAGATTTGAATGTTTTGCTTTTTGTGCCCTTTCAAAACCAGACCTATTTTAAAACGTTATTGATCTGCCAATTATAGCAAGAATACAACATATCCACATGCAAAATTCTTTTTTGGGGAGAAATGGGGCATAAGGCCACTGGAATGAAGACAAATTATGGAGTGTTGGCATAATTTAGGGGTTAAAGCTGACCTTTATTTTGTGTACAACACAGTTTTTCAACATTATATTATTATGCTGCGGAGAAGGTTATGTAAGGAGCTAGGTGGGTTTTAATATTTAAATTTCTATAACTTTTTAAAAAGTTTTTTTATAAATTTTTAGTTCTTTTTTAATTACTTAAAAAGCTTTTCCATCCTGATTATTTTTTTTACCTTGGGTAGACCATATATAATGAGGTAAGGGTCTGATGGATCTCCATAGTACTTTTGGACTACTAAATAAAGGGTTTTATGGACATCTGGTCTGCTCCTCCCCTGCGCTACTATTGGGCTCCCCATTGTGATATAATGTCATCAGTGCCTCACCAAGGAGCTTGCAAACGAATCTACTATATTTTCCCCATCACATTACCTTTTGACTATCACTGACAGCCTGCGACCAAAAATGGTGAGAGTTTGGAGCTGTCAATACCAGCCACTGTAAATATATGTCTGCTCAGCTATGTTATGTATGAGCCAGACTGTTAGGCCTGCCCCGTTGGTGGACAATTCTCTCTCCAATTTGACTGCTTGAAATGGGTGTAAAAGAACCCTAATAAATGTAACAGAAAATATACAAAAAAAAACTGTATGTAATGCTGAAAAAAATATTTTTACAATCTTACAATGGGACTGCTTGGTATCAAGGAAATAACTACCAAAGGTGCAGTGGCGAATCCAGGGGGGGGCGATCGGGGCGATCGCCCCCCCTACCAGGGGCTTGCTGCCGACAGCTGCACACTGTGCAGGTCCGTTCAGCAGTGACAGTATGCTGCCCGGCTGCTCTGATTGTGTTTTAAACACAATCAGAGCAGCTGGGCAGCACACTTTCACTGCTGAACGGACCTGCACATACTGTGCAGCCGCCGGCAGCCTTAGAACACAGAAAGAGGGCGGGGCCTAAATCCCCCCCCCCCTAAAATCGCCCCGGGTAGGGCAAATGTCTGGGTGTGCCCCTGCAAAGGTGCAGGGGGTACATCTACTATGGGGTTCACAGATGAGGAAGGCTTGAGTTATCTGTCAAAGCCCTATGTGTATTTGCAAGTTTTTTGACCATTGGAAGCTACATGGGGGCCTTTCAATATTTTCTTGTGGGTTCCACAAATGTGTAGTTATGTCCATGCTTGGGAGACTGACTGATCGTGCCTAATTAGAAAGTATTAATAAAATAATTTTTCGTTTTCCAGTGGATAGTTGCGACCTGCCCTTCATTTTAAGGGGCAATGCCTGGTTTTAAAGAGTTTTACCAAGAGAAATAATGGCCCTAGTTTATTACTATTTACCAGCTACAGAGATCAATTCCCCATATTCTGCATAGTGGGTGTAATTCTCAGTATCTATTTATATCCTTTAAGATTTATAAGTTAAGAAGTACCAAATAAAAAACAACATTATAAGCACATTCAGTGAACTTAGTGGGGATTTGAGGGCACAAAATTTGTACTACATTTTATGTAGCCTAGATCCATTTTCTCAGCAGCAAAGTGTTTCTGGAAATCATTATAAAACCTATATCTGTTGTTGGTTCACAATACGATCGATATTTTTATGAACCTCCAGCTATGTTTCAGAAAATGAGTCTTAACGTTGAACCCAAAGCATGAAAACACATACAGTTATAATTCATTTCCATGAGGAATTGATTCATGAGTCCATAATATATATTATGAATGCATCCTCAACGTTAGCCGGCATGTCAGTACTGCACTAGATATTCTGAAAGCAAAGAATAATCCATGATGCTGAGAATATCTTTTAAATATACTACATACAATATAAAACATTTCAAAAGGTCTGTTTTATCAAAAATACAGCAATGTCCTGTGAACAAGACCTATAACTGTAACTCTAAACTATGCTTAAAAAAACGTAAATTTCACCAGTGGAGATTTTGGGGGGCTGATTTCAACATCTGCATTTATCTTACTCTCCGGAAGACTTACCTTTTAGATAGCAGATCATATTCATGCAATATCATCATTAGATTTTCAACAAGATTGAGTTCACTTATTGCAGCTCTGCATTCTGGACTGCAAAAATGAAAATAAAAAGTTAAAAGCACCAGGTTGTACGACCCCCAATACATGTTGTTAAAAACAGAGTTTGGTATAAAGCACCTTACATGGGAAAGGAAATATATGTAATCAGACCTGGGACTTTGTGAATACTTCAGATAGCCCCAACAGTTCATAAACACAGCTCTTCGTACATTAGATACTTTAACCTATTATATTGATGACACAGTAAGTATATTCTACTCCCTTGTAACTGGCTTCTAGAAATTTGCTATTTTTGAAAAATATTTGACACTCTCCAATTTCTCCTTTTACTCTCCACGTTACCCTTCCCTTACCTTTTAACTCCCCCCTCCCCCCCCCCCCTCACTTCTCCATCTCAGTATAGTTTCATCTTTATATTTCAAATGATGATATAATGAACACTGGCTTAATTAGATTGTTTCAAAATGTTCTGTATTATAATTATAATGTTACATGTTGGTCACATTGTCATTTAATATAGGTACATATTTTTTATGTCTTGAAATAAAAAAAATAACAAGTTACATTTATGAACACTACTTATAGAGTAGTGCTTGAACACACAATCTTCCCATATCAGGAAACTCACATATTATTATTATTATTATTATTATGTGCTTTAAGGGGATACTGCACCTTCCACTATCATACTAATAGCCTATGGCTTCCTATTTGTCTCCACCCCCCTGCTAACATCATGAGGATACCCCCATGCATGAGTATGGGTCACATGCAGTCCTGTCCTCACTAACATAACCACAAGTGTGGACAAGATACTGCCACTCACAAGATCAGCGCACTCATCTCCTCAAATATTTTGAGCCGTTGAGAGCATTTTCGTGATCTGATATGTTATAGGTTGTTCTATCCCTGCCCACTTCAACATGGGGGACAAACCCTGTCCACTTCAACATGGGGGACAAACACACAAAGGTGCTTTGACCCAAGACAAATGGACCATAAAAAAAAATTAAACATATACTAAAAATGAAGCCATAATATAAACAATAAGCATAAAATAGACAAAATAGGTGCTGATTGGTATTCACAACCTATATGAATGATTGAACAATTTACACCTGACTATATCTTCTGCTCCCAAAAGAGGCAATCTACTGAAATTGCCCTATAGAAAAAGATTGAATAGAATAGGAAGCGCTGTTATAGTAGATGATATTTATTAATAAATAAATAAAATTGAAACAAACCAAGTAAACACATATAATCAAATGTTGCAAGATATTCTAATAATTAATAGTAAAATCACTATACCGGTATAGAGGAGTAACCTACAGGTGTTAAATTAAGTCGCATGAGCTCATGTAATAATCCAACATTAGCTTTCATTCCTTCCAAACAATTCCAAACCCTAGTATAGGTATATTTTTGCTATCCAATTGGTTCCTCAGGAAATATAAAAAAATGAATAAAGCAGTGCTAATAATGAAAGCTCAGATGTATAGTCCAAATGACTAGCCAATTCGTTAAAATTTGTGCATACAAAAAAGTTCAATGCACTGTGAAAAAGCATATATAGATCCACTATGGGTGAATAATCACAGATAGTAATTCTGATGGACACACTTGAAACCACACAGTATTAGTGGGCTAAGGAGACAAGTTACATTCAAATATAAATTGTAGGTCCTAATTTAGGAAATATCGATAGTTATATGATCTAAATGTCATGCTGACTTCTTCAGAACTTGTGCATATGCAAATGTCCAATGCACTCTTAAAAAACGTATATAAAACCACCTCTAAGTGAATTATCACAGATTGATGTTCTTGGTGGATATATTTAGGACATACAGAGTAATAATATATTCAGAGTCTGATCTTCAAATAAAGGTCCTCCAAGGCTTCTCAGCCAATAAGGCAAATGCAGTATACTAGTATGTGCACATAACTATATAAAGTCATTTATCTGAGCAGTACCCCAAGGAAATCATGGATATTCTTTTTCTCATGTGAAGCAAGTAACATGCAGGAACGCCAGTATCTAAATAAGTCAATATGTTCATTATTCATCCAATTTGTAAGTTAGACTAAATAAATAACGAGAGTTCTTTTTAGAATGGATTGTTTTCTACCTAGCAACATGTTTTTATAGCAACTTGATTGGTAGAGCCAAAATAGCTTCATATGAATTATTCCGATTGGCCATTTAGGACCATGAGATTGCTAAGCAACAGACACACCCCCTGATGGGCTGTTTAACATGTGACCCGAATTAATGGTGAGATTCGGCAGTAAGCTGGACGTTTCTAAGAAAAAGCAATTGGTGAAATATACATTCCAGCTCCTATTTAAAGGTACCCTAGGATGTACCGAGACCATTACCTCTGATGAAACCGTCACCCAGGGGTGGAGAAATGTGTTAGTTGACGTAATCACTTCCGGCTATTGGCGTACCTGCATGTTACTTGTTTCACATGAGAAAAAGAACTATCAATGATTTCCTTGGGATACTGCTCAGATAAATTACTTTATATTAGAGATGCTCAGGCTCGGTTCCTCGGAAACCGAACACAGCCGAACTTTTGTGATCCGAGTACAGAGTCTTTCCCGCTTTTTCAGAATCAAAAACGACGCAAATGTCATTGTGACGTCATCAGATCTTGCGAGTTTTTTAATCTATAAAAACCGCCCTCAACGGCGATCTAGCGCCATTTGAGTGAGGGACACAGAAGGGTTAGTATAGAGTGTAGAGCAGTTGGGCAGGCAAATAGATAGAATTGAAAGAGGAGGGGGTAGCAGTGTTAAAGAAAGTAATCAGTGATATTCAGGAGAGCTCCATAGCTCCAGTGTTAAATCTCATTGCAGAAAAATACAAATAATAGTGCTTACAGGGTTGATTTAATTCCGCAGTTCAATTCTACTGTGTTATATAGGTAACACACAGAAAGGAGAACTCCATTGGTAATTCTCATTGCAGAAATACAACTACTAGTCCTTGCAGGCTTCTCTTCTAAATTTGCAGAAAAAGGTGTATGGTGTTATATACACCTAAAGAGAAGAGATCCATTGCTAACTGTCATTGCTGAAATACAAATACTAGGCCTTGCAGGCTTTTCTTCTGACTTTTCTTTTCTGCCACTGCTGTGTGCCAATGTGTCCTAGATGTGGTAGGAACTGCAGTGTGTGAGTCATTGCTCTGTCGCTTAGCATCCAGCCAGGTCGCTGCAATATTTGTCCTAAAGTGTATGAAAATAATAATGTGACCTGTGAGGTGGTCAAAATTGACTGCAAATGACTTGAAATTAATGTTATTGAGGTTAATAATAATGTAGGATCAAATAACAGCAAAATTATGTGATTTTAGCATATTTTAGCAATTTTTCTAAAACAATACAAAACCAAAACCAAAACACACGAGGGGGGTTTTGCCAAAACCAAAACCAAAACACAAAGCTAATCCAGATCCAAAACCAAAACCACTTCACGGGGGGCAGTGAGCATCTCTACTTTATATAGTTATGTGCACATACCAATATACTGCATTTGCCTTATTGGCTGAGAAGCCTTGCAGCACCTTTATTTGAAGATCGGACTCTGAATATATTATCACTCTGTATGTCCTAAATATATCCACTAAGAGCATCAATCTATGATAATTCACTTAAAGGTGGATTTACATACGTTTTTGATGAGTGCATTGGACATTTGCGTATGCACAAGTTCTAAAGAAGTCAGCATGACATTTGGATCATATAACTATTGATATTGCCTAAATTAAGACCTACAATTTATGTTTGAATGTAACTTGGTCTCATTAGCCCACTACCACTGTGTGGTTTCAAGTCTGTCCATCAGAATTACTATCTGTGATTATTCACCCAAAGTGGATCTATATATACTCTTTCACAGTGCACTGTACTTTTTGGTATGCACAAATCTTAACGAATCGGCTAGTCATTTGGACTGAGTATCTGAGCTTTCACTATTAGCACTACGTTATTGATTTTTTTTCTTATTTCATGAGGAACCAGTTGGATAGCAAAAATATACCTACACTAGGGTTTGGAAATTTTTGGAAGGAATGAAAGCTAATGTTGGATTATTACATGAGGTCATGTGACTTAATTTAACACTTGTAGGTTACTCCTCTATACCGGTATAGTGATTTTATTATTAATTATTAGAATATCTAGCAACATTAGATTATATGTGTTTACTTGGGTTGTTTCAATTTTATTTATTTATTAATAAATATCATCTACTATAACAGCGCTTCCCATTCTATTCAATCCATAATATAAACAACTTGCTTTAGCTATATCATGCTTGCAGCCATAATTACAATAAGGAGTAGGTGAAGCTTGGCAAAACTATGCAGCGCTATGGGATGTGGGGCAAATTTAAAATGTTCAGACTGAAAATTTTTGAAGTCTGTAAAAAAGTGTAAAAATAACTTTACTTAGGGCTTTATTTAGAGTTAGCAGCAAATCCAAACATGTTGCAATGTATGGGGTGAAAATACAGTTTTGTCTTGCTTGCAGGGAAAACAAATGCCTTTTGCATGTAGTATACAATTACTGAGCAGCTTTATTTTTATGCTTAGAGTTTAGCTACAATGCTTCCCTCTCACAACCACAAAATGGTTTTGCCAAGGTGCAAGATTGCACTTTTAGCCAGATTTACTATATTTACTTGATTATACCCCAATCAGGCTCATTATGAAATAATATGGTAATGTTGTCATGAACTATATCTTAAAATCTGAAGTTATGTTAACCAAAATGGTTTGCAGCAAATTGTGGTGTGTAAGCAAACAAGCGGTTATCACAGGGGAGCAATCAACCCTATTTTACCCTATTAAGTTAAGAGTGCCAAACAAAAGATTGGCTAAAATGTTTTTTTGGATCACTCCAAGTTAAAAGTATAAACATCATGGCAAACATAATGAATCAAAGCAACACTTTACATAACCCATTTTTGAGAAGACCTCTGAAATTGAAAACCTAACATTTGCCAATTATATAAATATGCCCCTATGAGAATGATGTATTTGTTCTAGGAATCCACATAACAAAATCATATTTCATGTGTAAATGACCGGGAAATCATCTCCATGTTTAGTGGAATTAAAGTCAAATCTTTGCTATGTTTCAGAATAAATTTAGGATATATTTTTAGAACTCAATACGAGAACAGTTCTTGGACAAAAGAGCAATAAATTGGTTGCAAATCAGATTAGCATAGCAGCACACCTCTTTCAGTGAACTCCAAGGAGGGGTTTAAGCAAAAAGAAAGTTTAAAATTGAACTGAATGATTTGGTAAATGGTCAGTTTTTGGTTATCAGTATGCTACCGATTGTTAGGACACTGTCCTTGTTTTGAATAAGGCCTGCAGTACCTCTGTGCTATCACAGGTGCTGCTGTTATACCTGGACAGTTCTTATTGCCTGAAAAGGGTTAATCCCTCATCTGATCAGGATCATTATCACCTGTGACTGGCCTTTTAAGACTGCCTTAAGTTTGCTGCTGGTCTTTCTGAGTAACTACTGTGATCAAGTTCTGATTATCTCACTCTTGTTTGTTTCACCATTTTGCACCTTTGTTTGTGACCCAGACCTTGGCTTCATTTACCTTTTCTAACTTTGTCTTCTCCCAGGTATTGTTGTGGATTATCTGGCTTCTGACCCTGGCTTGCCTGACCTTCCTCCTGTCTGATCCTGTACCTGCAATTAACCTGTCTTCCCTGTTATCCAGTATCTCCAGCTTTCCTGCTAAACCTGGTATTCTTGGTATCCTGCTTCATTTGCTAAACCTGGTAATCCTGCTTCATTTGATAAACCTGTTCATCTGGCTACCCTGCAATTCATCTTTTGTGTCTAGTATTCTGCATTTATCTTGAATCTGCTGCATCTATGAATTAAGCATGTTTAACCATTGACTGCACCCAGTTATACCTGTGAGATCCTTGTTTGCAATAAAGACGTTCTATTTTCACGACCACAACTCTCCATAGTATTCATACTGGGAATCACTACCAAACCAAATACCCATTGTGACGAAACGGTTCTCACTGGACTGAGGACTTGTTATTCATCACCAGTTTCTCACAGTTTACTGTACTTTTTATTCTTTGGCCCAGTCTAAGTATATACACCAGAGCATCAATGTATTATGTTATGTTATTCCATGTTGTTAGGTACATTTAGCCTTGCTATTACCTGCAATATTGTAACTCAAATGTCCTTTGTTCTGAGGTATAGCATAGATTTGGGCTGTTGGTAATCAGAACAATGTCTGAGTGATTTTTAAGATAGTTAGCTGGCAGCCCATGTTAATTATCTAGAACAACAGGTAATCTGAAATGAAATTAGGTCAACTGATGTGACATGTGTCTCCACAATATTTTACTAGCTAAAATAGCATTGGGAATTGTATTAATATGTATCAATATAAATGTTATTGTATCAAAATATATCTCAGACTTAGATTGTGTAAAGCTGCAGATACAATGTGTCAAATGTCTTAATATTTCACGCAAGCATGAAGTCATGTTTTTCCCTGATGTAATTTTGTAACCTTTAGTTAAGTTTATTCAGCCAAATAGCTAATCCAGTCAAGCTATTCCATTGTATAATCAAGGTAACATTTAAAGTGTCCACTGATAGACCCTGAAAGGGGAAGGATTCTGACATCTTAACCCGATTCCCTGTGTAGACAGCTAAGAATATAAGAAGAGGAGAATGTGAAGAAGTTCAGTCTAACTTGAAGGATGCTGGTGTACACCAACCCAGCAAAAAGGACTCTGGGCCAGGCATTGCAGTGCCTCCAGAAAAAAAACCTACCGATCAGGGTCTGTGTGAGCTAGTAGCCCAAGCTGGGGGACACAGGACCATACAGCAAAATGGTAGCAGTAATACTGCAGGAGGATAATACTCTGAAGGATACAGAGATTGAAACTTTGGGGTGCTGACTGCAAGAGGCTGCTGGAGGGTACACGCTACCATTTACCCTGTATATTGTGAATGTCTTATGGTGTTGAGCTATTGTAATAAAGCCTTATTTTGCATATATTGTCATCTGTTCGAGTGAGATGAATCCCGCGGAGGGTAACCACCATCCCAGTGAAGGGTGGCTTCCTCACACCGATAAATTGGCCATAGCTTCCAGCTTTTTACAGGTGGCAGACTACATGAAAAATGTGTAAGTTGGGTTTCCTGTTTCTGTGTTTTATTTTTGCTTTATTTTATTAAAGAAACTGTTTTGCATTTTATATGTATGCCAATTTGCAATCAGCATTTTTATTCAATAAACATTGCAACTTTTTGTCATATTAACTACTATTTAACAATGCTCTGTTTTTGGGTGGAATTCAATTACAAGGTTCGCCAGACCTTTGGATGATAGAGGTATAAGCAAAAACCAGTAATGTATTAGGAAACATAATACCCAGAAATAGGCGCAGTCGTACTTCATGCAATGCTCCTACGGGACAGTGCACTGAAATAAATCTCCCGCTTTGTGTTCTTAAAAGATTTGTGTGTGTCAAGTAGGCTTGGTTTTCACAACATTACACTTATGAGAGTAACTAGGTGGTTTGGTTTTGATTAACCCTTTCACATCCACGTCACTCATGTCCAGATAGACACATGCTCTTATTCCTTAGCTGTATGGAGAATACTGCTATATTAAAGCAATTGGGTTAGAAATTCTAAAACAATCTCCCTGTCGAGCCATGATATTCCAGGTAGGTTAACTATAGTATATCACCAAATATACATTATTATTAGGGATTGTTAATTGTACAATATTACCTATTATTAACAGTAAAATCTGTACAAGTGTTTGGGTGAAAGCCATCCATTTAACCATAAAACTTTATGCTAATATTTGGGGGAAAGCAGTTAAATGTTAACTAAATGATATGGCTGCTAAAAAAACAAATAGGCATGAGATGGCGTGGTTTGGCAGCCATATTGACAGGATAACAAATTAACTCATCTTGGGTTTATTGCTTTCTAAATAAATCTCGTTGCAGATACTAGTCAACTTGTAACAATGGGGCACGTTTACAGGGGAATTCAATTAGTCGCAATGTGCTGAGGAACATCGCAAACGCGCATTTTTATTATTAGAGTGAAAAATAACGCTCAGTTTTCCTTGCACCTCCGAAGCGTTATTCTGTACAAAAAATCCACGTGATGTGTCTCGCTGCCGTTCCAGAGACACCTTGCACAGATTTTTATTAGAATTGTATTGTCCCCTTAGAGCCCTTTTGGGCACGATCCCCAAGCTGAGGACTAGCCCACATTAGGTGCCGAAGGTTTGATTGTACCAGAATCCCTCCCTGCTTTAGGACACAATCCTGAGATGGGCAGAGATTAAACAAATTTCGCTGAATTAGCCCATTTTCCACCTTCGCATTCATTATTAAAGTTGAGGCCTAGGTCATGTCGGAAGCTGGGGAACATATTTAGTCGAATCTGTACCTCTCTTTCCTCGTGAGAGCTGAGCTCCAATTAAAGCCTTTACACATTCCAGCTCCACACTTCTCCACAACAGACTACTACAGCACAACTGTGCAGAGCTTCAATTTTATTACACACTAAGACCCACAAACACCAGGACTTAATCTAGAGCCTAGAATACAAACAAGCTTCCAGACTGAAGAGCCTACACATCGGAAATCGGTGTGTGTGTGTGTGTGTGTGTGTGTGTGTGTGTGTAAGCTCCTCAACAACCATCTCCCCTCCAGTTGCACAGTTTCACCCTAGATCCAGCAGCTAATACTGCAGTTTCCTGAGCCTCATCTGTTATACAGTTTACAATAGGGCCCTGGATTGTAGCAGCAATTACAGGCTAACACACCACCTCATCACTATTCATAAAGGTGGTCACTTGGATAAAGCCTTTTAAAGGTCTCACTTACCAGTTCAACCTGTAAACAGACCATTAGACTTTCTTAAATGATCTTCATAATCCTCATTACTAAGTTCTAAATAAGGATTCAGATTTGTGGTCTCTTGAGATATGACATCCACTTATACTACATTGGATAACTCAATATCTGTCCTTTACTCCAGTGTCTGAGGACATCATAAGTATTGCTTCCAACAACACATATGGTTTGACTAGGCCCTTACAGCAAGGCTAACAAATAAAACCAAATTAACCTTAGGAAAGTGTACAGTCATGGCAAAAAGTTTTGAGAATGACACAAAAATTATTTTTCACAAAGTCTGATGCCTCAGTTTTTATGATGGCAATTTGCATATACTCCAGAATGTCATGAAGAGTGATCAGATGAATTGCAATTAATTTCAAAGTTCCTCTTTGCCATGACAATGAAATGTATCCCCAAAACAACATTTCCTCTGCATTTCAGCCCTGCCACAAAAGGAGCCGCTGACATCAGATCAGTGATTCTCTTGTTAACACAGGTGAGAGTATTGACAAGGACAAGGCTGGAGATCACTCTGTCATGCTGATTGAGTTAGAATAACAAATTGAAAGCTTTAAAAGGAGGGTGGTGCTTGAAACCATTGTTCTTCCTCTGTTAACAATGGTTATCTGCAAGGAAACACGTTCAGTCATCATTGCTTTGGACAAAAAGGGCTTCATTGGCAAGGATACTGCTGCTAGTATCAGGGAAAAGTGAATGCTACCATCAGTCCTGTGTCATGCCAACAGTAAAGCATCCTGAGCGCATTCATGTGTGGGGTTGTTTCTTAGCCAATGGGTGTTAGAACACAGACATGAGTAAAGAGTCGTACCAAAACAATAATAATAATAATATAATTGTCAATAAAAGCCTTTGACACTTATGAAATCCTTGTAATTTTACTTCAGTATACCATAGCAACATCTGACAAAAAGGTCTAAAAACACTGAAGCAGCAAACTTTGTTTGAAAACCAATACTTCTGTCATTCTCAAAACTTTTGGCCATGACTATAGACCTAAATTTTATATTTGGGGCGACAAAATGGGCAGAATTCCTGCCAAAATATTTCAAGCTCATAAAAAGCAAACCTATATATATTCCATTAAGGATGTCAAGAGGGATTGTGTCTTCACCTTTGATCAAATCGAACAGGCTGTCTAAAATTATTACACCAACCTCTATCATCTAAAAAAATACTCTCCCCTTCCAGATGAAGACTCTTTCAAGGCTCAAATAAAGGATTACTTGAAATCCATGCAGTACCCATGGATTTTCAATGAAGTTTGTAAATCCCTTAAGCAACCATTCACGAAAGAAGAAATGGATGAAGCTCTAGCTTCAACCCCCAATGGGAGAAGCCTAAGTCCAGATGGGTTTTCTGTCATTTCTTACAAAGCATTCCTAGAAAATCATATGCATTTATTCTTACATGATTGTAATGAAATACCTGTTGAGGACACCTACTTCCCTCAGTCCCTGGAGGCTGACATAATTTTTTTTCCTAAAGAGGTAAAAGGACCCATCCCAGTACTCAAGCTATAGGCTGATCTCCCTGATAAGTAAAGATCTAAAAAACTTATTGCAAAACTACTCACTAATCCCCTAAAGACCCTTCTCCCAGACTTGATACATCAGGACCAGTGGGCCTTGTGTTTTGAAGAGAAGCTAAAGACAATACTACAATACTACTGTGACTGATTTAAGTCACTGTGTAGATAGAAGCAGATATCACTTGATCCTTTTGTCCACGGATGAGGAGATGTCATTCGACTGGCAATTTATGTCAGGCATGCTGGAGCACTTGGGATTGGGTCCTCTTTGCTATCATAGGTTGTTGCCATTATATAATTCCCAAACACAACCCAGTCAGGCAGAATTATAGTGATCTACATCCCTTCCAAAATCCTGGTCCACCACTTAGCAGAGAAAAGACATCTTAAAAAATGTTGACCCCCGCTTTTTTTCCCCTAGTGCATCCGTTACCCCTTAATTGTTATATTTTCCTGATTTTATTTGTTCTCTTTCAGTTTTAATTTTAAAGGATGTACTTAAGATTTCTTACTGTTAGGATCTAGGCAAGCATTAATTGAAATGTTATTTGAAATCGCTTTGGGAGTCCATCATATTGTGTCTTTGTCTGACCTATATCATCTGACACGGGTTATCGGGAAAATGACTACCACCGGTATCCAATGGGTGTTGTATAACAATTAGTTTACCAGTAATGTAATAATAATGTTACCATTTATCAATTTGAAAATAACTCACCTTTCTGCCAAACTTGTAAGAGCGAGCAGAGCTCCCAGCAACACATTACTGTCTCTAGCAGCTAGGAGTTTTACTAGAGTCTGAAAAAATAAAAGTTATATACAGATACAACATATGAGTTCAAGCTGAATGTAGAATATAATTAATGTTTAAAGGGATAATATGGTGTGTAAATTACAAAGTGGAACACTTTACTAGTTAGTCATTGATAAAATTAACAAAATCCAGGATTTTTCTAAAACACTATCAATAGCAGGAAGCGATACTTTTATGCCAAATTGTTCCGTATCATTCCATAATCCCTATAGCACCCTTTCCCATCCTATACCACCTTGTTAAAAAGGCTTCCAAATGTTAGATGAAATAAAGTTTCCTGCATTTTTGTGCTGGTCTCTTAAAACATGTTTATAGTCCTGACTGCAACCAAACCACATAATTTCTTCATATTTTTGTCACTAAGCACAGCTGTTGTACAATGACATCCTTGCATACTGTGCTCTGCATTGTGTACCATGCTCCGTAGATCTGTCACATCTTTTTCAAGGTTTTCTACCTTAAAAAAGACCAGATTTGTTGTTTGAAACACACTGGAAGAATTCAGGGTCCCGCAGCGTCCTGTCAAGGCCATTGTATTCAACTATAGGCATTGTATAGCTGTAGGAGATCCCAGCCTGTTACTTAAAAGTGCTATGTACAGTGCTACATAATATGACAGCGTTTTACAAATAAAAAGATCTAAATAATATCACTAAACCTATTTCTGGTTGGAAGGACTGCATATGCTAAGGATTCTATTGTATAGGAATTTACATGGTTTGTGCTATTTTTATATTGGAAGTGTTATTGCATTAAAGTCACATTTTTTTTTAATCAAAGATAATACACAAATTATTTGGCTCTTTTCCTTTGAACAACATATGTACACATTGATGGTTCCTATCCTGAGGACTGAATATTTGAATAAGATGTTGGAGGTCCCTTTTGGAGAAAGGTGTTAAATGCTTCCCACAATATTTGTGGAGTGTAAGTGCATTGCTAAAGGGGGAGAATGCGGAGAAGTTGCACTATTCTTGTGCCTTTGCAATTAACATTTTGAAGGATACTGTATATATGGAATTCTTCTAATGACTTTCATCATCTAGTTATACTATTGCTACCACTTGTGAGATATATATATTGATCTGATTTACTAAACTATATTTTATTAAATGATCTGTTTTTATTCAAGTTTTTCAAATTATCTGGCTGGAAAGAAATAAGAAATATGTAAAAAAAGGTCCAAGCAGAACAAAACAGATCACTTAAGTATCCTCAATTTTTTGTGTAATATGACATCCCTGAAAATTATTTATTTCTGTAAATTGTTTATTGAAATTTAATGGCATTTTGAAGGTCCTTTAGCTGCAGACACCGGAGCACAGGTTATTTTTCAAATTGAATATAGCTTAAGGAACCTATCATAGGGATTGTACAGTTAACTAAATGTATGATAAAGAAGTACATATATTTTTATGTTACCTAAGCCTAGCACATTTATTTTATGTATATTCACACCATACGTCCAGGGCCACCTTAACAACTTTATGGGCCCCCGGGCAATGCAGTGTACCGGGCCCCTGAAAAAAATAATATATATATATATATATATATATATATATATAAATAGTGTGTGTAAAAAAAAAAATATATGTATGTAAAAAAAAACGTGATTATATATATAATCACTTTTTTTTTACATATATATATATATATATATATATATATATATATATATATATATATATATATATATATAGGGGCCCCCTTAACTTACCTTAAGTCCGGTCCTCTTCTTTTTTCTGCGCCGCTGAGTCTCTTCTGCCCTCTTCTGTGCTGTGGTTGCATTCACTGTGAGCACAGCACGGAAGAGGGGACCAGGGAGGGAGCCGGATCACCGCTGATGTGACCGCAAGGTAAGTATTTAAAAATAAAATTAAAAAAACATTTTTTTTTTTTTCTTTTTTTTTTTTTTTTTTAGGATTCGGACGGGCCCCCCTTGCCTGCAGGGCCCCGGGGCACCTGCCCATCGTGCCCAATGGAAGAGACGGCCCTGCATACGTCACTTTTCCGCATCCACCTCCACTTTGCTGTCACCTATAACCCCTAGGCCCTTCCAACCACTTGCTGCCTGGCTCTCCCACTTCCTTTCTTCCAACCTACCCACTCTCATTCTTGCGGAATTCAGCGTTCCCATTGACAACCCTCACCTATGCCCATGGTCTCATCCAGACACCATGATGGCTACTCCCTGGACCTCCTGTTCTTTTACCTCCATGATAGCTCACCCTCTCTAACTCATTCTTCTAACTCTCTGACCACAACCACCTCAACTTCCACCTCTCCCCACCTCCCTCTCCCAAACCTGCAATGTGTGGACACTAAACAACATGCACTATCTCTGCATCCCTTGAACCACTGCTATCCCTCTTCCTCCAACATTCCAAACAATAACAATAACCTTGGCATTCCAAGTTTACTTGCTACCTACAAAGGTGCTCCTGTTCTGCTCAGCGTTTCAGGAAGAAATCCCACTCTGAACGCACTTTATCTACTTTAAATTCATGGGGTCATCCTATTACATGGCACTCTCTCTTGCCAAACAGACATTCTTCCAAACCCTCATCTCCTCCCAAAAACAACAACAGCCCCAGTTGCCTCTTCCACAATCACCTACCTTCTCTGTCCCAGCTCCTCCTCTCTGCACACAACTTTGCCTCCTACTTCAAGGGGAAAATTGTTTACATCCCTGTCAATATATCTTGATAAACATTGATGATGATGATGCTAATTTCACATGATAATATTTACTAATTCTATTTAACTGATTATGCTAGTATATTATACATACATATATTACAATATGAGCTGCAGGTATTGTAAAATGTACTATAGGAAAGAGGTCCTTTTATTATGCCTCGGCCCTGCCTTGACTAATGTCAGACACTACAGGCTAGAAACACAGGAAACATATTGTGTATATTTTTACTGTAATGCTGAGCAAGGGAAAAAAGTGGGAGGTGGAGAGATAAAATAAAGGTTACTTTTTAATAATGTAAATATATCTTTATTATTATTTTTACAGGTGAACACATGCGATATGGTCCCTTACTTTGTGCACTTCACTTTTTATCACCCACTCCCTTTGATCTTTAGCAGCAGACAGTTTTTGAAAGATATCTGCAAAAAATTAAATGTTGCATTTTTAAAATGTTATATAAATGACATCAAACCATCATAAAATAAGTGTAGAAGGTAAAAATGCTAAATTTAACAATTGGTATCATGACAATAATTTGTAGAAAGACTTTGGCCTAGATTTACTAAGCTGCGGGTTTGAAAAAGTGGGGATGTTGCCTATAGCAACCAATCAGATTCTGGCTTTCATTTATTTAGTACCTTCTACAAAATGATTGCTAGAATCTGATTGGTTGCTATAGGCAACATCCCCACTTTTTCAAACCCGCAGCTTAGTA
This sequence comes from Mixophyes fleayi, assembly GCF_038048845.1. Classification (NCBI taxonomy): domain Eukaryota; kingdom Metazoa; phylum Chordata; class Amphibia; order Anura; family Limnodynastidae; genus Mixophyes; species Mixophyes fleayi. The sequence continues at coordinate 70,595,539 of NC_134406.1, forward strand.
AATCTAGCCCCTTGACTTAAATACCATTTCAGTGAGAAGCTTTGATAGTAGGAATATTTTATTTAACCATTTGTTGCATCTTTATTTGTTTTACTATTACAGCTATTGTGGAACTACAGGTTCAACAGCAGGCACTGGTAGCCAAGGGCGTGCTTGCATTTGCTTATTCCACAAGTTCCAGCGCGCACAAACAGTCAATGGCTGCCAGGACTTGTGTTATGATAATAACTAGGACTACTGGGGTGTCATGTTTGTCGTTATGTTCACAACCAGCTCCCCATGTTGATAACAAGAAATGGAAAAAGGATAATAGGCACCTACTGAGGCACAAAGAATACATTTTCAGTCTCAATGTCAACATAAAAATGTCTTTCTCTGTCTCAATTCCAAGACAGAGGAAGGACATAGATGAATTTTGTAGATAGCTAGATCCTAACATTACTCACAGTATCATAGGTATATATATATATATATATATTCTCCTCAATCCAAATCGATAGGAAGGTCCTTCAAAGGGTAGAAACAAACCATCCACTTTCTTGCAAATGTATGTGTATAATACACTCCTGCTGACACTTTTATCCGTGTGGCTTCTCACTGCAGGTGTTTAATGGGATAAGGTTCGCGAAACAACTCTCTCCTGCTTTGCCTCCTACCTCTCTGGCTGCTCTTTTAGCGTGTCTGCTTTTGATTCTCCCCCCTCCCCTTCTCTCCTTTCTATTGGGAGTCCCACAAGGCTCTGTCCATGGCCCTCTGCTCTTCTCTCTCTACAGCACCTCTATTGGTGAACTCATTCAATCATTTGGCCTCCAATACCACCTCTATGCTGATGACATGCAAATCTATCTTTCCTCCCCTGACCACTCTCCCGCTTTCCTAACCCAGGTATCTAGCTGTATTTCTGCTGTAACTACCTGAATGTCACAGCGCTTCCTGAAACTCAACATCTCCAAATCCGAGCTCATCATACTTCCTCCTGCCAATGTTGCTATCCCTCCCAATATCTCCCTCTTGGCTGACAACATCACTCTTTCTCCTGTCACGCAAACCCGCTGCCTTGGAGTCATCCTTGACTCAGCTCTCAACTTCCCCTCATATCCAGTCCCTCACCAAATCCTGCATCTTCCTCCTCAATAACATCACAAAAATCCATCCCTTCCTCTCTCAGGAAGCAACCAAAATCCTGGTCTATCCACTCAACATTTCTCGTCTGGACTATTGCAAACCTCCTTCTCACTGGCCTTCCTGACTCTCACATTTGTGACCTTCAATCCATACAGAATGCTGTGGTTAGGCTCATCTTCCTCTCTCACCACACCTCTTCCGCTTCTCCTCTGCGTAAATCCCTATCCCTTTCAGAATTCAGTTCAAGCTCCTTATCCTCACTTACAAAGCCCCTACCAACACTTCTCCCCCTTACATCTCTGACCTTGTCTCGAGGTACATACCTACCCGGCCACTCCACTCTGTCTCTGACCTCCGTCTCAATTCACCTCTCATTACCTCCTCCCATGCTCGCCTCTAAGACTTCTGCCATGCTGCCCCTAATCTTTGTAACTGCCTACCCCATCTCACTTGACTCTCCCCAACCTTCAGTCCTTCAAACGCTCACTCAAAACTTTGAGTGAGCGTTTGAAGGACTGAATGTGAAACCTTTTCACTATCACCTATCCATCTTTTCCCAGTTGGTCCTACTGTATCTCACCACCCCTCCCTCTAAAATGTAAGCTCTTGTGGGCAGGGCCCTCTCTACCTATTGTCTGTCTACTGCCTGACTCCAAGTCACGTCTTTTGCTGCACTCTGTGTGAGTGCCCATAGCATTAATCACACTCATCTGTGCTATTTATTTGTAGTACCTCATCTATTTGTTACTTGCTTCTGTATCTGGCGCTACAATATCTCTAGCGCTTTATAAATAAATACAATAATAATAATAATAATAAATGGTTTTTTTGTGTACAACACTAAATAAGGCCCATAGTGACTGATGTACTATGTAAGGGTTAAAAAAAAAAAAAAAGAGAACAATTTATGTTTTTCTATGCTCTGACTGCTCAGGAGACAGAGCATCTATACACAAATGCAGTGATAGTGTAAGAGTCTTTCTGCATATTGCTGTATTGTCCCTTCCGGGCGGCTTCCGTCCTTCCATTAGCTTCCCTGCTGCATCAATGTTGGCAAAGCAGCTGAACTGATATGTAATCAGGTTGCTCCTGGGAGCGATTAACATAAGCACTCATGCAGGGCTATTGGGTATATTCTATAAGGTTGAGTCAAAATGTCTTTGATGGAACAACTATACAATTTTAAACCTCACGCTATTAAAACGTATTTATTTAGCATATAAAATGTTTTTTTTTAATCCGTCTTTATGCATTAACAAAGTTGTTTCCACCACTGTTATTTTCAACAAAACAACTATGAAAAGCTCACTACTATGAAATACATTTTAGAGTAGTCTATATTTAGACATAGCAAATGCCTTTGTTTAAAATGTTGATTTTGTATTAAGTCAGTCTTAGGGGGGTATTCAATTGTTAGCGAGATGCGTTAAAATTTTGCGCTCAAAAAAAGAAAACCTGCGCTCGTTTTTTCCTGTTCGAGCGCGCATTTAAAAAAAAACAACCCTCAATTCAATTGTTTTTTTGCATGCACCCCCTCGCGCTCTATTATTGGTCCTAGCGAGTTTGAAATGGTTAAGGCACTCATTTTACTATAAAAAAATAAAAGTAAATTAATGCAATCAAGAATGGCCCCAGCACTGCAAAGGAGATTGGGCCCCTACACTGCAATCAAGAAGGGCCCCAGCACTGCACAAGAGAATGGGCCCCCACACTGCAATGAAGAAGGGCCCCAGCACTGCAAGCAACAATGGCCCCCCCTGTACAGCAGAATTAAAGATTTTACAAGGAGGTAAATTTTTTGAAATTTACAAACATTTCTTGAACACTGGCCAAGCATGGACATTTGTAAGGTAGAAATATTTGTGGGACAGTGGACAAGCCGGACATTTCTTCGAAGGTACAAAATAATTTTTGGGACTTTGCGTAAATTAGTGTGTGTAGGTAAAGCATCATAAAAATGAGGATTTCGTCCATGGTGAGTATTTTGTTTTTTGTTTTTTTCCAATAAAAATCTATGGTGTACATGAGGGTGTTTACTGTATTTCTTGGGGTTTTATTATTTTTAATAAAGATTTGTGGTTGGAATGAGGGTGTTGTGCTTTTATTTAACATTTTGCTTTGTGGAACTACAGATCACAGCCAGCCGTGGGTGTAAGAGCAGGTTGGCACTTGTGGTTCTACTACAAGTGCAAACATGCCCTGGGTGCTATGGGTACGCTGGTGCTTGTAGTTAGACAAGTAGCAGCATGCCCACACTATTTAGGCCAACATGGCTGGCTGGGACAATTTTTTTTTTTTTTCCATACAAAATCCCCATTTATTACCCTACTACCCACAGCCCAGGGGTAGTAGGAAGAGCCCTAGTGCTATCGACACTGGGCTGGGTGTCCCTAGGGGGGTGGCCCGCTTACATTTTTCAGCGGACCACAATCCCTAGGGAATCCAGGCCAGCGCTGAACAGTCTGTGGGTGTTTAGTCATTATGGCCGTGGGACTCAAACTGCGTTTCCACCCCCCCGTTATAGTGCCTATTACCCCGGCTGGTTTGCCTAGTGCTGGTTCAATTAAATTAGGGGGAACCCTACGTCAAATTTTTCAAAGTGTTTAACTCACACATCAATAGCCTGACAGCACTAGGGCGAAGACTAAAAAGAGGGGGGAGCAAACAATTTTTCTTTTAAAAAAAAAAAAAAAAAAACATGATACTTTTGGCACAACCACCCCCCCGCCCCCCTCCCCCCTATTAAAAACAAAAAAATAATATAAAAAAAGTTTAAATACATGCACCACTATGGTTTTTTCTAAAGGGGGAAATTTCCAAAAATTATTAATTATTATACACTTTTTTAAGTACTTTTCTTTTTTTAGGTTACTTTTATGAACTTTTACACTTATTTTCTCAGTTTAATGTATATTCTTCTTAACTTAATAAAAAAAAAATTTCTTTGAGCAGACCATGGAGGTGCGAGATAAAACAGCATATTTGCCTTTTTCACACTAGGCGTTAAAAAACAATTTAATAGCTATTTCCGCTAAGGGTTCGCAGCCAGCCTATACTTTAACATTGACAAATGCTTGGAGCGCGATAACACCGTTTCGGTACAAAAAAAAAAAAAAGATTAGAATTGCGTGAGAAGTTTTCGCGCTCGAAAATAAGGTAAAATAGCAAAAAAATGACTTTGCACGCTCGAACTTACAAATTCGCTAACAATTGAATACCTCACTTAAATAGTGATAAAATTACACATATTCAATAAAGGCGATGTTTTCTTTATTCTAATTAACTAATCCATGCCCAGTTTTCATTCACTTCCATAAGAAAGGGCAGAAGTAGCAGAAAGAGAATACCATAGAAAGTTGTATAATATCATAACAATTTACTTTCTATTATACAATACATTATTAAGGCCTTATTTAAAATAAACTAGTGACACTAATATATCATTGAAGAAGAAATATTGACATGTTCTGCCTTTTAAAAAAAAAAAACATTTGGTTAGGACACAATTATTAAGTAATACTTACAGGTCATATTGACCAGCTTGTCAACATCAAACTCATCTTCACCAGAGGAGAGGTATGCATTACATGTAGTCTGCATATACTGAAAATAAGAATCATAAAGAGTTCACAAAATATCCAGCAGATGGCGAATCAGCATTACAATCAAGTTTTTATAGCATTATATAATGAGCAATGCAACACACATATCAAACTTGTATGTTCTCGACATTTCAACATTTTAGAACATAGGAGAGGGCCCTAATTCATTTCAGCACTGGAACACAGATAATAGACAAATGCTAAAAAAAACAGTTCATAGAAATACAACTCCACTATTCTGCCTTTCTTTGAGTTAGTTTTAATACTTTCTGCGGCAATTGACTGCATACACAAATACATGTAGTCCCTAAACCAGTGGTTCCCAAACTTTGCAGTTCGCGGCACCCTTAGAGTCTCCAAATTTTTTCAAGGCACCCCTCCAAAATAATTATTGAGCAGTCCTGTTTTAGAAGTAGTTGGGTCAAAAAATTGTAATAAGTATTTAAGTCAGGACAGAAATACTTATTTAGTTGTATGCAAAAATGCCCCCTCTGCATCCAGACACTCTGCCCTCAGGCACTCTGCCCCCTCTGCATCCAGACACACTGTCCCCCCTCCTCTGCTCTGTCACGCTGTCCCCCCTCCTCTGCCCTCTCTCACAATGTCCCCCTCCTCTACCCTCTCACACGCTGTCCCCTCCTCTGCCCTCTCACACGCTGTCCCCTCCTCTGCCCTCTCGCCCTGTGTCCCCCTCCACTGCCCCTCTCGCCCTGTGTGCCCCTCCACTGCCCCTCTCGCCCTGTGTCCCCCTCCACTGCCCCTCTCGCCCTGTGTCCCCCTCCACTGCCCCTCTCGCCCTGTGTCCCCCTCCACTGGCCCTCTCGCCCTGTGTCCCCCTCCACTGGCCCTCTCGCCCTGTGTCCCCCTCCACTGGCCCTCTCGCCCTATGTCCCCCTCGCTGTCCCCATCCTCTGCCTCGCTGTCCCCATCCTCTGCCTCGCTGTCCCCATCCTCTGCCTCGCTGTCCCCATCCTCTGCCTCGCTGTCCCCATCCTCTGCCTCGCTGCCCCCATCCTCTGCCCTCTGTCCCCATCCTCTGCCCTCTGTCCCCATCCTCTGCCCTCTGTCCCCATCCTCTGCCCTCTGTCCCCATCCTCTGCCCCCTGTCCCCATCCTCTGCCCTCTGTCCCCATCCTCTGCTCTCTGTCCCCATCCTCTGCTCTCTGTCCCCATCCTCTGCCCTCTGTCCCCCTCCTCTGCCCTCTGTCCCCATCCTCTGCCCTCTGTCCCCCTCATCTGCTCTCTGTCCCCCCCCTCTGCTCTCTGTCCCCATTCTCTGCTCTCTGTCCCCCTCCTCTGCTCGCTGTCACGATCCCTAGGGAAAGGGATGTGAACCATTCACATGTATGTAGCCATATAAATCACAATGCAGCAAAAAGTGTTTATAATAAACAAGTGATACATCCAATATAACAGTAGAAGAAGGACAGCTATCTAACCAATTAGAAAAAAGATATGAAGTGGACGCCGAATAAGGTAAAAATATCGTCTCCATGACATAAATCTGTTGAACTTTAGTCGTGATAAACAACATGGACGAGGGGGTGAACAGATTTCTAAAATTGGGCAATAGAGACCCTAGTTTCTATGGGAATGTGACCTACCACAACCACATATCGCTTATGATGCTGAAGATGTGGGGGTGTGTAACTGAAGAAGAGCTATTTCGGGGAAAGGGAGTAATGAAATAGACACCACTACATTTATCAAGTCACCCCATAAAGTCTGCAATTTCAGGTAAGACCAAAAGATATGTAGTAAGCTCCCAATTCCACCACAGCGCCTCCAACAAATGTTAGAAACACTCAGCATAAATCTATGAAGCCTCTCAGGGGTCAAATAGATTTGGTGAATTAGCTTAAAGCGCATTTCCAAATGATTGATACATTTCAACATTTTAGACACATGCAAGAGGATATGTTCCCAATCAGGGTCATATGTAGATCAACGTCCCATTTGAATATAACAGAGAGCTTGCTATCATCATTGAAAGAGTAGAAGCATATACCAAGATGAGATTCCCCTAACTCGATTAGACGGGGACAAGCACATAGATATATAAGGAAGGGGGGGGGCTAAGGAAATGAGGGAGTTGGGTATAGAGTGCAACCGGTGGTGGATTTGAAGATATTATATAGAAATCTCTACCAGGAATCATGAAATGGTCCTGAGGGTGGGAGGAAAGAGTTGTCAATAAGGAGCTGATGTTTAACAATACCCTGCACATGCCAAGCTATCAGACTGAGATTCTGGATCAATTTGGATAGTCCCAAAACAGACAGATGAGAGGGCGGAAGTGTGAAATCAGGGGTTCGATGATCAGTTTATCCCATGCCATAAGGGAGTCGTGAATACACGGGGTCTAGACTTACTACCTACAAACAACAAGTCCACCAGGGGGAACAGATGGGAGGATTGCTGTTCAATGAAGACCCATCACTTGAGGCCAACCAATCTCTGAGTTGATCTCTGAGTTGATCTAACAAGCAGGCCATCTGATAGAATTCCAAGTTAGGCAAGGCCATATCCCCCTTCAATTTGGACCTTATCATTTTGATGTTTGCTACTCCAAATAAAATCTAAAGACACTTTATAAAATATATTATTGAAATGACTGGGAGAAAAGTAAGGGATGGACTGAAATAAAGATATAGAATTTTTGGAAGAAGCATCATTTTAACGGCTGCAATCCTACCTAACCACGACACTACATAGTTAAACCACAACTTTCTCAAAGTAGTACACTGAGTCATCAGGGAGATATATTACTAACAACAAAATCAGAGGGGGGTATGACATATACCAATACCCAAATAGATCAGAGAAGACGGTTGACAAATGTAACCAGATTTCTCCTTAAGAGATTCTTGACTGGCCGAAGACTAAGATTTCAGATTTAGCTTGTGAAATTTGTAAAAAGAGACCTCAGAATATTCCTTTTGGATCAGTTGTATGATCAACAGTGAGGTCATCAGCAAAGAGACATCGTTTATGGCAGCTGTCACCTATAGAGGAATCTACCACCAGAGGAGACTGGTACAGTTTTATAGCTAAAGGTTCGATCATAAGTGCAAAAATTAAAGGGGATAATGACACCCCTGATGGGTACCATTAAAAATATCAAACCGATCAGACAAGAAGCCGTAATTAAAGATGCACGCCGAGGGGTCCGAGTACAATGTAGCAATAGCATTCAGGAAAGAGTCATCAAAGCCAAAATTGGCCAAGACAGAGGACATACAGCCCCAGTGCAATCTGTCAAATGCCTTTTCCGCATCTAACAACAGGGGGTCTTGATGAAGAAGATGAAGCTTAACTACATCAAATACCTGCCTAACATTATCTGGTGCTTACCCGCCACTTATAAATCTCACCTGATCTCACAAATTCAACTGAGGGAGGACAGAATTTTGATGTCAGAGTTTAGCAACATACGTAGGACAGCAGTTTTGACAAGCAGTGGAATCTTTTCCCGGTTTAAGGATAGTGATGATTTGAGATTCCAACATTTCATTAGGGAATGTGTAATGTTTAGTAATGTGGTTAAACAATGCCCTAACATCATGAGTTAGGTCAGTATCGAAAATGCGAGATAAATGTTATTCGTGAAACCATTGGGGCCTGGCTCTTTATCTTTTTTTAGAGACTTTTTATTGCACGACCTCCTCCGTAGTCCATGGAGATGACAAGGAGGCCACAACATATTGGGAAATCGAGGCGAAAGTCTTAGAGCCCAAAAAACAACATATGGATCCCTGTAGGTTGTGGGGTAGAACTATTGGTATGCAAATTACGACAAGCTTTCATAATAAATTTATTCGCTATCTCTAAGGGTTTCAAAGACGATAGTCACCGGAGTCAGAAAAGAATTTAATCAGGTTGATAGCATTTTTTTCCCTTAAGTTATTGGCCAATAGTTTATTAGCTCTGTTTCCGACAGTATAACATTTCTGTTGGCAACAGGCTACAGCAATATACACCTGACTCATAGCTAATGTATGTAACTTGTGACGGATATCAGCTAGTTCAGTTTTAATTGAGGGGATATATTGTAGGGACAACTTGTCTTTCAAAAGCAGGTGAATACAGGAGTACGAACCATGAATAAGAAAAGAAAAATGATTAATCTCTAGTAACAGGGTGCTTCACTTCCAGGCATCATATTGATCGTATCCTTAAAGGATCTGAGAAAAAAAACTGAAGACGTGCGGGGATCAAGAGAGGGAGAGAAGTGTTGTATTTTTAATAAAGCACATCACGTGCATGATTGTGAGACTGTGGTGTGATATCATTATTACTTTTCCCCTTCACAGCTTGTATGCAGTAAATCTTTAACTCATTAACAGTCTACAACTATTAGTCTATATAAGAATAGCAAAATAAGAAGAATAGTACAAAATCATCTATTTGAAAGATATAAAAAATAATAAATAACTTTAATTATTATCAAAACAAAAATAATATATTCTGACCTTGGCAACTTAAAAGGTATTGGATCTATTATCCAGAATGCTTGGAATCTACAATCTTATAAGATAAGGGGTTTATGTGTAATTTGGAGAACTATACACTAAATTGCATTTTACACCCCATCTTCCCCCACACCTTTGGGGAGTTTCAATTAATCTCGATGTGCCGCTGGACATCAACGCAATGTCCAGCTGCACACACTGCCAGCAATTAGTGTAAGGAATCCCTATTCAGCAGTGTACCCCATGCTTCATGATCGTGCATGTGTGTATGACTTTATTATTGAACAGCTACAATTATTTCCCTTTCTTATTTTCAAGGTAAGTGAATAAATTCAAACATTTACTCCATATACCACCAGCCACACTGTGAAACAATACTAAAATTAATATAATGAGTCTGGTTTCTAATAAATTATATACTTACCTGTGCAAGGGTGTCAATGCCATCAATTTGATGAAGCACCCCCTGAATTAAAAGAAAGATAACAATGAAATAACTCATGTTTATACTATAAAATATAATAATGCAGCTATAAGTAAGTGGTAGCTATTGCAGCAACCCATTTACAATCATTGTAAGGTGTATGTGTACGTTGATCCGGATTAAGGGGCGCACACCAGGAGTGTGTGCCCCAGGTCTCCCTCTGTTAGGCAGCAGATCTATTGATCAGTCCCTCCCTCACTGGTTCGCCAGAACCAATACCTAATCTTAGACTCGGTTTGGCGAACCGGTGACTACAGGCTGAGTCACCATCTTCGTTGGTGGGGGGAGCAGGCTCCGTGAAAAAAAAAAAAAAAACATACGCACCTGTCCGCGGCGTCGGCACTCCTCCTCCCTCGTCCGTTCGCACTGAATGAATCTCACCACTGGGCCTATTAAATTAAGATGGGGGTGATGGGACCTTTAATGTAATGCTGGGGTGGTTTGGAATTATTGATTGAATGTGGTGGGGCTCAGTTTGGGGAGGATGGCTATTTATTAAATGTGAATATTAATTATTTAATGCTGGAGATGCTGAAGATGGTTGTGGGAAATGGTTAAGTTAAACATAAATGCTATTAATTTATTGCTCGGGCTGTTTGGAGGAAGGGAAATAGTTTATATAATAAATGGGATTACTATTACTTTAATGTTGGGGTTGGTTGGAGGAAAATAGGTCTATTTTCTAAATGTGTATACTATTAATTTAATGTCAGGGCTGGCTGGAGGGAAATAGATCTATTTATCAAATACGTGTACTATTATTTTAATGTGTGTGCTATTGATTTAATGCCAGGGCTGGTTTGAGTTTTCTAAATCTTATGTACCCATTTTTTGTTCCAAACAGGGCCCCCAAAATTCTAGGATCCAGACAAGCAGCAACTAAAGACACCAGAAACCACAGGTGGTGAAAGTGACAAAAACTGGTGAGGTAGTCCCGAATTTTAGTGAATTTCTCTCTTGGGATCTATGTCCCCTTTCACACTGTACTGCTCGTGAGACAGAGCTGTAGTGCACACAGTATCATCATCATCACCATTTATTTATGTAGCGCCACTGATTCCGCAGCGCTGTACATAGAACTCACTCACATCAGTCCCTGCCCCATTGGAGCTTACAGTCTAAATTCCCTAATATACACACACAGACAGAGAGAAACTAGGATCAATTTTGATAGCAGCCAATTAACCTACTAGTATGTTTTTGGATTGTGGGAGGAAACTGGAGCACCCGGAGGAAACCCATGCAAACACGGGGAGAACATACATGCTGAATTACAGTTTCTGATATTTGCTCTGTCATAGAGTACTGTTTTGGCCATGACAAGAATTCTCGCAAATACTGTTTTATCTGTGTACACATTAAAGTGTTATCTAATTTCATTGTTTACCTGTGTTTAGAGTAGAGATGGTCACTGACCCCCGTGTTTTGGTTTTGGATTCGGTTTTGGATCTGGATTACCGTCGTGTTTTGGTTTTGGTTTTGCAAAACCGCCATTGCGTGTTTTGGTTTTGGTTTTGGTTTTGTTTTGCTATTTTTTTGGAAAATCCATGTTTTTGGGCCTAAATTAACCCAATTTAGTGCTCCAACTGTTTTAGAGACAAGTAATCTAATTGTTGAGGTAATAAATCATCCAAAAAAACAGTTTAATTCTTCGTTGGTAGGCCTATTCTACACACAAAACAGATTGTCTTCCTCTCCATCTATGCATATTGGCAATGCAGCCATCGTCTTTGAATGTATATTACACCCTACACTTATAGTTAAATATGTAAAGAAATGGAAAAAGCCAGTTTGGTTTCTGTCTCTCAAGGCCCCCCTCCACTTGTATAAAATACCAAAAAATTCAGCCATTATAGAATGTACAATATTAATTGACATGGAGAAAGCCAGTTTGGTTTCTGTCTCTCTAGGCCCCCCTCCACTTGTATAAAATACTAAAAAATTCAGCCATTATAGAATGTACAATATTAATTGACATGGAGAAAGACAGTTTGGTTTCTGTCTCTCTAGGCCCCCCTCCACTTGTATAAAATACCAAAAAATTCAGCCATTATAGACTGTACAATATTAATTGACATGGAAAAAGCCAGTTTGGTTTCTGTCTCTCTAGGCCCCCCTCCACTTGTATAAAATACCCAAAAATTCAGCCATTATAGACTGTACAATATTATGAAAAATGGACAAAGCCAGTTTAGGGTCACTCTGTCTATGACACCCTACCCTTAAGGATAAATTGCCCTAACAGCAGCCTTTCAAGATGGTATGTGATATGGAAATGCCACAAGTCCCTTTCCTCTTTGGGGGTAGATTGCACCCTACACTTACATAGAAAGTTTTAAAAAGATGTTATCGGCATCATCTTCAGCTTAATCCTCACCCTCATCAGTGTGTACGTCATCATCACAGACTATCAATTCATCGCCGCTTGAATCCGCCATTAGAGAACAGTCAGTGCTTGGATGTCTTGGATGGTGAAGGCCTTCCTCGTGGAAGATGTAGTTCATTTTTATAAACATCATTTTCTCCACATTTTTGGGAAGTAACCTTCTACGGCGATCACTGACTAAGTTCCCTGCTGTGCTGAACACTCGTTCAGAGTACACACTGGAGGGTGGGCAGCTTAGGTATTGCAAAGCAAGTTTGTACATGGGTTTCCAAATGGCCTGCTTTTCTTCCCAGTAAGGAAAGGGACTGTCTGACATTTCCATATCAACTACCTCTTGAAAGTAATCCTCCACCATCCTTTGCATGTTTATACTCATATTGGATGGAGTTATGGGCAAAGTGACACATTTTTTTGAAAAATCCTTCAAACCAGCCCAGATGTTAAATTGTTCTGGTCTGCCCCCTGTGTCTTCCCTGCTTCTTTTTTGGAAATTTAATTTTTTACGAGCAACAGCTTGAGAAAGTGAAGGAGGACACGTCGTCAAGCCGAGGCCCAGTTCAGCGGCCAACTTGCTGAGCAATAGCTCCTTGCAAAAGTTCACATCTCGCTGATTTACAAGTAAAGACTCAATGTAGGTTTTAAACCTTGGATCAAGCACAGTGGCCAAAACGTACTGATCCAAGTTCAAGATCTTAATAACTCGAGGATCATTGTGAAGCGAATTAAGTACTTGATCGACAAGGCCAACATTCTTTGCTGAATTGCTTGCTTTCAGCTCCTCCTTCATTTTCTCAAGCTGCTTTTCCAATAGTCTAATTAAAGGAATGACTTGGCTCAAACTAGCAGAGTCTGCACTGACCTCACATGTCACAACTTCAAATGGTTTCAGCACCTTGCACAGCACTGAAAGGATTCCCCACTGTGCAAGAGTGAAATACATCCCCCCTCCTTTCCCAATGTCATGACTTGTGCAATATGCTTGGATGGCTTTGCGCTGTTCCTCCATCCTCTGAAGCATGTACAGGGTGGAATTCCACCGAGTTACCACCTCTTGCTTAAGTTGGTGGCAGGGCAAGTTAAACTGCTCTTGGAGCTGCTGTAATCTCCTACATGCTGTGGCTGAATGCCTGAAATGGCCTGAAATTTTACGGGCCACCGAAAGCATCTCCTGCACCTCACGGTTATTTCGTAGGAAGCTCTGCACCACCAAGTTGATGGTGTGAGCAAAACAGGGAATATGTTGGAAATCACCCAGCTGTAATGCTCGCACTATATTGTTGGCGTTATCTGAAATGACATACCCTGGGGAGAGTCCAAGTGGTATAAGCCATGTATCAATCACATCTCTTAGTTTGCATAACAAATTGTCAGCTGTATGCCTGTTAGTGAAGCCGGTGATACAAAGAGTGGCCTGCCTGTGACAAATGTTACGTAGTGGTGTACATGCTGCTGCTGTTCCTACTGTTAAAGGTGAATGACCAACCCAGTGGGCTGTCACAGTCATATAGTCTTTGGTTTGGCCACTTCCACTTGTCCACATATCTGTGGTTAACTGAACAGTGGGCAGAATGGCATTTTTCAGCGCAATCTCTACATTTTTACACACTTTTTGGTATAATTGTGGAATAGCTTTACGAGAGAAATGGTGTCGCGATGGAATTCTGTAACGCGGACACAAAACCTCAATTAACTGTGAAAAACCAGCTGCGTTTATTGTGGAGATTGGACGCAGATCTAACACTAACATTGCAGCCATGGCGTCTGTGATTCGCTTGGCGACTGGGTGACTGCTGTCATATTTGCTTCCCCTCACAAATGATTGTTTCACAGTTAATTGCTGAAATGTAGGACTGCTCATTTTATTAACCTGCCTCTGGGATGACGATTCACCCCCAGCAGCAGCAACAGCAGCAGCAGGACTAACGCTTTCTTCAGAGGAATCAATAATAGTGCCGGAGTATCCAGCCTTAAGTGGGATGCCGGGCTAACTCCGAGCGCTACTGAGGATATTGATGAGGATGGTGTGGTGGGTGTATTTTGTAGCCGTCGGTATGTCGGTGAGCGGAGGGTCTTAGCTGATGAGGGAGTGCTTGTATTCTTTTGGGAAGAACTTTCAGCTTTTCCCAACACTTTGCCATGAACTCTCGTTAAATGGCGTAACATAGACGAGGTTCCAAGATGGTTAAGGTCCCTCCCTCGACTGACTGTGGCTTGACATACACTACAAATGGCTATACAATTGTTGTCTGGATTTGGGTAGAAATAATTCCACACATAAGAAGTGGATTTTTTTGTTTTATGCCCAGGCATGACAATGGCCTTTTTCTTGTCACGTGCCAGAACTGCTGCCACTGGTGCAGGACTTACACAAACAACCTCATCCTCATCAACATCCTCATTAGCGCCCTCGTCGCCTACACAAATCTCCCCCTCATCCTCTTCTAATTCCAAAGTGGCATCCTCAATTTGGGTATCACCGGCTACACTCGGGCTATTAAGGCACACATCAGCAGAATGCTCACGATTAGACATCCCACTGTTGGATGGACTCTCCACAGGGATTGTTGTCATTTGTGAATCAGAGCAAATATTCTCCTGTAATGCCTCACTGTTATCTTGCAGCTCGGCTTTGACGCGTAACAGTAGTTGTGCACCAATTGTAGGCTGGGTAACTTTTTGGGATCTGCCACTAATAGCCAAAGGTGAAGGCCTCATTCTCTCTTTGCCACTGCATGTGTAGAATGGCATGCTTGCAATTTTTTTTTTATCGTCACTTAACTTTTGCTCAGTTACACCTCTTTTTCGCTTCAATACAGTAAATTTTTTTTGGTTTTTGTTTTTTGCACTAATTTGAAAACACTCTGTTGTTTGACATCGCCTTGGCCAGATGACGTACTGGGAACACTAACATCAGGACTGGTGACAGAACCTGGTTGCTCATTCAGATCATATGTGGACTGCTTTGAATCCATTCTGAGCGCAAACCAACCCCAAAAGCACTGAGGAGTGCTAAAAATTATTTAGTAGATACTGCTGACAGATATGACTTTTGACAGCCAGAAATATTAATGCACAATTAGGGAGGACACCCCAAAAGCACTGAGGAGTGCTAAAAATTATTTAGTAGATACTGCTGACAAATATGACTTTTGACAGCCAGAAATATTAATGCACAATTAGGGAGGACACCCCAAAAGCACTGAGGAGTGCTAAAAATTATTTAGTAGATACTGCTGACAGATATGACTTTTTACAGCCAGAAATATTAATGCACAATTAGGGAGGACACCCCAAAAGCACTGAGGAGTGCTAAAAATTATTTAGTAGATACTGCTGACCGTTATGACTTTTGACAGCCAGAAATATTAATGCACAATTAGGGAGGACACCCCAAAAGCACTGAGGAGTGCTAAAAATTATTTAGTAGATACTGCTGACAGATATGACTTTTGACAGCCAGAAATATTAATGCACAATTAGGGAGGACACCCCAAGAGCACTGAGGAGTGCTAAAAATTATTTAGTAGATACTGCTGACAGATATGACTTTTGACAGCCAGAAATATTAATGCACAATTAGGGAGGACACCCCAAAAGCACTGAGGAGTGCTAAAAATTATTTAGTAGATACTGCTGACAGATATGACTTTTGACAGCCAGAAATATTAATGCACAATTAGGGAGGACACCCCAAAAGCACTGAGGAGTGCTAAAAATTATTTAGTAGATACTGCTGACAGATATGACTTTTGACAGCCAGAAATATTAATGCACAATTAGGGAGGACACCCCAAAAGCACTGAGGAGTGCTAAAAATTATTTAGTAGATACTGCTGACAGATATGACTTTTGACAGCCAGAAATATTAATGCACAATTAGGGAGGACACCCCAAAAGCACTGAGGAGTGCTAAAAATTATTTAGTAGATACTGCTGACAGATATGACTTTTGACAGCCAGAAATATTAATGCACAATTAGGGAGGACACCCCAAAAGCACTGAGGAGTGCTAAAAATTATTTAGTAGATACTGCTGACAGTTATGACTTTTGACAGCCAGAAATATTAATGCACAATTAGGGAGGACACCCCAAAAGCACTGAGGAGTGCTAAAAATTATTTAGTAGATACTGCTGACAGATATGACTTTTGACAGCCAGAAATATTAATGCACAATTAGGGAGGACACCCCAAAAGCACTGAGGAGTGCTAAAAATTATTTAGTAGATACTGCTGACAGATATGACTTTTGACAGCCAGAAATATTAATGCACAATTAGGGAGGACACCCCAAAAGCACTGAGGAATGCTAAAAATTATTTAGTAGATACTGCTGACAGATATAACTTTTGACAGCCAGAAATATTAATGCACAATTAGGGAGGACACCCCAAAAGCACTGAGGAGTGCTAAAAATTATTTAGTAGATACTGCTGACAGATATGACTTTTGACAGCCAGAAATATTTATGCACAATTATGGGGGACACCCCAAAAGCGCTGGGGAGTGCCAAATATGAAGAAAAAATAATAAACCTCTATCCTCCTCTCTGCACTAGCGATTTTGGTTAGAGCAATTGCAAGAACAATATTGTATTCTCTGTCCCTGCTCTAATTAGCCTATGACTACACCCTGCTCTCTCCCTCTGTCAAATGGTGATGGATTGCTGTGGAGGCGTGTATTTATAAAGTTGAAGTATCGCGAGAACCGAGCCCCGAGATCCGACGACGTCACAATGACGTTCGGCCTCGATTTGGATTCGGAACGGGCGGGAGAGTACCGAGCTGCTCAGCTCGGTACTCGGATACCCAAAGTTCGGGTGGGTTCGGTTCTCGGAGAACCGAACCCGCCCATCTCTAGTTTAGAGCTTTGCAGTATATACAAATGCACACCATATACAACAATACTATTTTGTGTATGCGCATGTCAATATATTATACAGACATTTTCCAGTGCCAAAGAGGTTCACTACATTCTGTTCTACCAGAACCCATGGACTGTTCTGTTGCGCATGTTGGGCCTGCTTATTCAAGCTATACCCTGAGTTCTACATCAGAAAGTCCATGTTTGTTCCAAGTGACTGCACTTATCAACCAAAATCTTGTCTTAGCATTGGCCGACTCTGGTGAGCTTACATTGGTTTCCAGATCAGCCTTGCCCTAAACAATAATTGCTCGATTGCCCAAGGTGAATTTGCTGTGCATTCATGGGACAACTGAGGAATATGAGGGAACACTTATGCCAGTCCACACTTAAAAAGTTATGGTCGTGGCTGCCATATCCACTTGTTCCGGAGTGAAACTTACCACTGTTTAAAGAGGTCCTCGGTGAGCAAGTCCGACCAGACATATCAGCTACTGATACAACAGTCGGAAGCCCTGTCTTAAAGGATCTGATTAAGAAACCACAACATCTGGACCTCGAACTTTGGGAAAGGCCAAACCTGAATGGCTATCCTAGGGTCACGGCAGGAGATCCACAAAAGTATCGCTGTGCGTTGAAGCACGAACACTCCAAAGCAGCATTGGCTGGCGACATCACGGATGAGCCCTCCCCTCCTGTTGGTGACGAATCAGACAGTTCTGCAACACCAATTTTGTTTTCTTTGCAGGACTTTGCTCTGGAACAGCTTAACAATGCAACTTTCTAATATGTATTTAAAAGTGTGACTGCGGTGAAAGGTGTAGCAAATGCCGCCCAGCCTGCAGAAGGTTTACCATATTTTGTTGTTAAAAATAATGTTCTGTATAGAGTTGGATTTTTACAGGGGGAAAAGGTAGAACAGCTAATGGTTCCACAGGTTCATGTACCCCTGGTGTTAAAAACAGCACATACACATGTCTGTGGGGGACACCTGGGGAAAGATAAAACACGGGAACGAGTTCTGCTCAGATTTTACTGGCCTGGTGTACACATGGCATTAAAAAGATACTGCTGGTCATGTCCCAAACCTATGTACCTCTAGAACAGCTGCAGAGGCATTACGTGGCAATGTAATTTCACTGATTTGAATTTGAACCCCATAGAGGTGCACAGGAAAATCCGAGATGTTAGGTTCTCTTGAAAAGTCCAGCAAGTGATCTTGGGAAATTGAATTTCCCTCTATTTGTCTAAATTTACTACAGATTAAATTATTAATTGCTGATATAAATTGTATTTTTATTGAAGTGCTTGGGAGCTGAAGGGGGCATTTTACTAACCTGTGTCTGTGGTAGTGATGCACTGAGTGGCTAGAGTGGTTTTCTTTCGCCACTAATGGCACAGGTGGCAGGAGGCTCCATGTTTAAAAAGCCTATATGAGGCATCCACTAGTCCCCAGTTCCCACTGGTGAATGATTTTCCACTCAGTGGGTGATCTAGCGGTGGGCAGCTGTAGGGCAGGCCTTCTTGCAGGACATTGTGCTTTCACAGACTGAAATGGGCCAGCTGTGGGTAAGGTGGCAGGGGCCTGTTGGCACCAACCAGGAAGCTTTGTACAGCACCTATTCGCTTATATTTTAAAATTAATTTCAGTTTCTGACTGTCTCAATTTTGCACCCCAAACAAACCTTGCCCCCTAAGCTGCAGCCTTGTCAGCATAGTCATGGATAATCAGGCACATCAGTATTCAGGGCATATTTTAGGTTAAGAAACTCCCTCCTACAGTGTGCAGGAGAGAATACTATGTTACATACAACAAGACAGGGCCAAACAATGTAAAGTAATACTATTTACACTATTTAGAGGGTGAGTAGAGATAAGCAAAGTTGCAGCACAATTTCACACAAATCAAGTTTTGTGGTGGAACAGTTTTTTCACACAGATGTGAAGCTGCAGCGAGCCAAGTTTGAGTTTTGCTTTGCCTTTCTGTGTGTAAATTCACATGGAATTTAAAGTTTATAAATAGAGCTGAGATGACAACAGCCAGTTCATTCAGCTGTGTAGTGTGGTTGGGGTAGGACTGGGATCACTTAAGGCCAAATTCCATCTGTGAAATATGCAAAATGGTTTGTTCTGAACAAGCTTTGAGTTAATCTATCATTTCTGTATTTTTGAAATGTTACGAGTGTTATCATGACTGTTACTGAGTATTTTTTATCTGTTATAGAAATAACTGTTTTCGGAATTCTAATAACCTTACTACTTGTGTTGAGAAACTACAGCATTTTACATCCATTTCAATGGTGGTGGTATTTCTGATAGGTTAAAACGCTACATGTAGGGTTTATGAGTGTTGAAAACAGCTAGTGTGCCAGCAAAGAGCATATCTTATCATCTTTACTGATATGCATTAAACAGCTAATAACTGCTGCTTTTTACTGATAGTTAGGACATGTGACCTATGATTATCTAAGTCTGAGAAATATTCCTGAGCTAGTCATCTAGTGGTACTTGCATTTGGAGTTTCATGTACATAGCTAGAAACTTTATATACAAGCTTATCAATGATTTACAGCGAGAGGCTCCCCAGATCAAAATCATATTGATATTAAAAAGAATAATATTTTCCTGGTTACTGATGTGTAGAATGCTTGAATCAAATGCATTAAAATGTCACATAAGTGAATTAAACAGGTATATAATTTGTGCCTAAAAATATAATAATGCATTTATAACAACAATAATTGTAAGATATATAATACATTATACTAACAGCACAACAGAAAGTTAATTAAAACATGGAGTCCAGGACACTGAGGTGAGCCACCCCGGAATTTTGGTAAACTTTGATAGGGAATCGTATCTAAATACCATGGGGTAATTCAATTGTCCACGGAGTTCCCCCAGAAAGGTCGTGGGGGCACGGTATGGCGATGTAACATTGCAAATTTCTCCTTGCACCCCATTGAGGTGAGAAGGAAACTCTGCGATGTTGGGTAATGTTCAGCAGCACATCGTGCACAGTTGAATACACCCCCATGATTCCGAAGGTGAAATCCCAAAGAGATTCCATGAATGGCAAAATAAAACACAGGTAATGCAAAACTAATTCTTGTTATGATGAACATAATGTACCTGGTAAAACTGTTCCCGGATTAATAATCTCAAACAGATCAATACTCGCAGCACATGAACAGATGGGGCTCTGTCAATCCATTCGCTGTGAAAAGAAATAGAACATATTATAAACTATTATATTAATTTTAACATGAATAAACAATGGGAATTTTATAGTGACAAAGAATAAATGACTGCGAAACTCCATATTTGTGTACTTGTAACCTCACATGCGTTCCACTGTAATTATGCATATTTAATGAGATCCTTGAACATTAATATTTGCCTAGATAATATTTTGTTGCTATATTGCCAGAGAGCCGCTGATGCCTAGTGGAACATATAGTGTGTGGGAGCTCAACGTGGGCTATTATACTGTTTATATCTGCAGTTATTAATGATTGTCTGGGAATAAGGCCAACATGGATAATACAATTATACAGCTTTGGAAAGAAGTTAAAGACTGTCACATAATAAAACTTGATAAGAATGTCTGGAATCTCAACACTTTGGGAATGAAAAGATTTCCTTACACTTGCACATTTTTCGTGTGACAGTCATTAACTTCTGAAAAGTCCTGAACAATCATATGCCATTTTAACCATTAAAATAAAAAATATTATAATCCAGGATGAATCAAATGAAGGATATTAGTAACTATGTGTCAGTTGATCTATCAATTTTTTTTTCTTTTTAAATCGGAGATTTAATCTATTTGCTGTGTATTAACTCATAAAGTGCCATGGGTACTTTAAAGTCCAAAAGCGCAATGGGCATTTTCTAGTAACGGATATAGACAGCAAACCATCCCAGAGCAGGCACAGCATTTGGATCCCCTCACCACCTGCAACACCTAAAGACTAGGAAGGTCAAATGAAGGTGTGTGGAATAATATTGGAGACTTAAAGATAAGGTGTATGATAAGCTTTTCAATGTTAAAAATTATATATATGTCAAAAACTATAAATTACCCCTACAGAATGGTCTATAGAGCCCTTGTACAGGGACATATGCTATACATTTGCCCCAGCCATTTTCACTGTTGTGGCAGCATTCATATAAAGATGCATTATAAAATGTATATAATGTCTAGATAATAAAGTGACACATTGTATGCTATTATTAATATTCTTCCTTAAAAAGCATATTACACATCGCTGTACATTGGGCGGCTCAATATACAAATAAAGAACATAAAATTACAATTACTACATAGCATATAGCATATCCTCATACATACAATACCAATACTTCTATACTGCTTAATATTTATGTTTTTAAAACAACCAAAATAATTAAAAGCATAAAAAACTGCTTCGTTTACCTGCAACCAAGCCTGTTCTTTACCAATGCAATGAATATGTCAAGAAATAAGTTGTGCTGAGAGTGCTGGCTAAAATTCCTTTCATTCTTGTAATTAATGCTAGAAGTAAAACCAAGAATCATCAAACATCAAAGTAAAGGAACAATAAAATAAGTAAGATTTCAATACATAAAACACTTCATTTTCCATATTGTTACTATATAAACAATAATGCGATTCTAAAATCAAAATATAGTGATTACATTCAATCATGCACAAGTGATTAACATCTGACAATGTTGGTGTGTTTGATATAAATTCAATAAAACAAATAAAAAAACAACAACAGCAAGTTATACTTGGACAAAGCATTTTGTGATGTTCTGCTACAGAATGTAATATTTTTGTTGTGCTGGGTTTTTTCTATACATGAATTTACATGTATGTGGCCCATGAGAATTACAGTAAGAACAATATCCCAATTTTAAACCAAGATGAGTGGAATGTGACACTGTCCATTCCTCCTCCTAATAGCAGTACAAAAAACACAATGCACATCAGGTGGAATAAAATCTACCATAACCTTATATGATCACACATGGAGTGAATATGTTGGCACTATATTACCAAATTAGCCACACATGTCTCACGAATGATCAGCAACACTGATGAAGATCTGATAAGGACTGGGTAAATTCCCCTTGACTTATACTCACAATCTGTATGTGTTCAACCACAGCCCTGGAGTTGCTACTCACATGAGTGACATGATGTGCATGGTTAGCACTTGTACCTCACAGCACTGGTGTCACAAGTTCAATTCCCGACCATGGCCTTATCTATGTGGAGTCTGTATGTTCTCCCCGTGTTTGCGTGGGTTTCCTCTGAGTGCTCCAATTTCCTCCCACACTCCAAAAACAAACTAGTAGGTTAATTGACTGCTACAAAAAATTGACCTTAGTCTCTCTTGGACTGTGTGTGTTAGGGAATTTAGAATGTAAGCTCTAATGAGACAGGGACTGATGTGAGTTCTCTGTACAGCACTGCAGAATTAGTCCAATTAGTCTAAATTGGTTCTTGGTGAAAACCAGGCGGTTGTTAGACTCAGCACCTTGCTAGGTCTGCACAAATCTAGACTGAGTGTATCCTGAGTGTAACAATTTAGCGTTTCTGAAGAGATATTTTTCCACACGAACCAGAGGCAGAGACGACATACCAACCAACTTCCCAAGAGTCAGTACAAATGCACCGACGACAGACCGATGGGACAGTCCCCTCAAATCAGGACTGTTCGGCCAAAGTCGGGACAGTTGGGAGGTATGAGACAGGGAAATAAATGCTAGACATGTAGGGCCTGATTCATTAAGAAAAGATAAGCAAAAAATTGAGTAAGTTTTCTTACTCAAGTTTTCTGGACCAAACCATGTTGCAATGCAAGGGGTGCAAATTAGTTTATAATTTTTCACATAAGGAAAATACTGACTGTTTTTTCATGCAGCACACAAATACTTGATAGCTTATTTGTACACTGAAATGCTTATTTGTACACTGAAATTTAAAGTTGATCTACGACATGCCCTACCCCAAATATAAATCCACCATCACATTTTAAATTTACCTTCCCCTCCAATGCAACATGGTTTTGCCAAGGTGCAAAGTTATTCATTTTTTTTAATTTACCTTCCTTAATGAATCAGGCCTGTAGTGAGGGTTTGGTGCAGTGATTGTGAGCATTGTGAGTGCTCACACTCAGGATATCCATATAATAATGTTGAAAAAAAATGCTCTAAACAAAGGTAATAAATTAGTTAATTTTGAATGAAAAAAAGAATATTTTAACAAACTATTCACACAAAAAAATTGTTAAATGTGCTGGCCACACCTACTTTTAATAAGTACATTTCTAAATTAACTTTCATGTTGGAAACACATTTTTTATTTTGTGCGGCGTTTAAAAAAAAAATAACGTACTCTGATCTTCTTTTCCTGCTCAGCCGGTTTAAAAGAAGCTAGGCAGGTGTTGTCCCTTCCCTGTGAACTTCCCATGATTTATTAGATAACTACCCAAAGGCTTTTTAAAGTACAGGCACAGGATTTGTACACATTTGCTGTGTATCACTGGCTTTATTTGTTTAGTAGGCAACAAAACTAAATTGGAAACTGATTGACTTTAAAACTTGGGTTTGGTAACTGTGACAGGTGAAGAAAGCATACACCTGAGCTTTAGAGGGAATGAATGACAGACCTAGAATGATAACACTGCAGGAAAAATGTCTTGGAGGCACCAGTAGTAGGAGGGAGGTAAACATAAAACTCTGAGGCTGGCAACAAAACAGGTGATGCATATTCAGCCAACTTTTATCATTGTACCTCGGTGAACATTAATGGTTATTTGTTAACCACAAAAAATGTAACTCTGCCCTGCTTGTTTATGCATGCAAGTGTGCCAACTTGTCCACCTATAGCATTTCAAGGTGCATGCTCAGTTCCCAGTCTACCCCTGGAAAGTCAATCTGCGTCTGAAAATCTGAAAATGCACATGGTAGAGAGAGTTAGTCACTTTGTATCTCCTAAAATAATGCGATCATCAATGATGTGTTAAATTAATTGTGAGAGTGTCTCAGGACTGACTTTATTTCATGCCACTTTTGTAATTTTGAAGGGAATTATTACATTGGTCTAAGGACTTCTAGGAATGTGATTTCTCATAGTAGTGCAACTGGAAGGTGCAAAATGCATCCCATTAAAAGTATAGAATGAGATTTAATCTTCGCCATATTTAAATAATGCCTCAAATCCACTTAATTCTCCCACTACACAGTGTAAATTTCTGCATCACCACAGATGCCACCATCGTGGCCTGTAAATCTATATACTTATATATAAAACTGGATGCATTTGTGTAAAAGTAGGCACATGACATCACAAATTTTATTTTTGAATTTATGCCCAAAGAAGCAACAAATTATATTTCTCACCTGAATTTTTCAAGCTCTACCGATTCAGTTGATTCTTGCCACTGATTTTTGGAGGTGTGGATCTTTCCAAACTTCTGTTGACGCTTTGGTGTGCTGGTAACTTTTAAAGCTGGGAGCTTCAAAAAAACAACAACATATGTTTAACATCTAGATATTGATTAGATACAGTACACAGATGCAAGAACACTGAATAGATACAATCTATAAATACTCCTTGAAATGTCTGTGTTTCTA
This sequence comes from Mixophyes fleayi, assembly GCF_038048845.1. Lineage (NCBI taxonomy): Eukaryota > Metazoa > Chordata > Amphibia > Anura > Limnodynastidae > Mixophyes > Mixophyes fleayi. The sequence goes on from NC_134406.1 coordinate 70,620,100, forward strand.
CATGACACATTTATGTAATCCCTTGTTTGCTTGATGTGTGGTGATGGTGTATTTCTTTATAACGCCTACCTTTGGTCAACCACCCAGTGGATGCTGAGTCTCTTTCGCCTTAGGCTCTTGTGGGTGAACAGCAAACACGTGTCCCAGCCAATACAGATATAATAACAACAAAATGTGTAAAGTACAGATATGGTAGCATTATCATAAGAACTGACACTCTCACATAATGGCACTGTCAATCTCTCACTCCTCTGGCTCGATACAGCTGTAGTCTGATAAGCACACATTTTACTCAGCTCATGGTTACACTTGGGATACTAGCAAATGCCTCTCTGAGGAAATACTTACTGTCATCCAACTCAACTCATATATAGGACACGTTACCAGCATCCTGCCCTGTATGTGCCCTCCGTCTTAACTCTATCACATTTCTGCATCACCACTGGCCTCTCTCTGCATTCTGGAGCCTTTAAAAAAGGAAGGGGAGCAGAGAAAGTTGTAGCTCAAAGAGCAAGGGCACTCTGGTTTCCAAAATTTAAATAGTCAGTATATCATATGTAACAGGGCAAATGCCTTTATTATAACACATGTAAATACTTGGCGAAATATAGAGATAAAAACACATAGAAGGATAGAAAAATAGATTTAAAATAAGTTAACCCTTCAGTAACCACCGCTGGATAGGTTGGTAGTACATCAAGATGTGGTGGGTAATGGGCAAAAATAGAGCTTATGAACTGTAGCCTAGATTATAAATAAGCTATATGATCATAAAGTGAGATATATATATTATTCTCCAATTTGGTATACATATGGAGATGCTCTAAATCGGTGCAGATTAATAGTGAGCACCTGTCCTAGCGTCCCTGATAATGGTCTGGTATAGATTCGCAAGCTGAAAGGAGAGTAATAAGAGATTTAAACATGTGATAATCTCTCAATCCTTTATCAAAACTGCATGGAGCTCTGCTGCACAGTATACAATGTGGCGATAGACTAATGTCTCAACAGGTTAATATTCATGTTGTGTCATAGAGATCTAAGCAGTAACAGTAGCAGTTCGATAGTTCACCTAATATGTGGTGTCTGTGCGCTACTGCGAATAGATTCATACAGGATTTATGCGTAACACACTATAGAATAATCATATATAACAGCCTTTCAGGAGTATTGTGCTCTGCATAAGAATCTTATTTAAATGTATCTGATCTCAGAGCGCACACTCAGTGGGCTGTAATATACCCCCTGCTAGTAAGATGCGCTGGATTCATATGCATGAGATCTCTCTTAGTTATTACTTTACATGAATGAGTTAAAACCTGTATTAGAGATATAGATACAGCGTTGCTATCATGAGAACGGTAATATCAGAAGCAGGGAAAGCTAGGAAACCCAAAACGGACTATATGTCCGTGGTGGTGGTTACTTCCGGGTGTGACATCAGAGATGATGTCACCTTCCCGACGTACGTTTCGCCTGTAAGCTTTAATTATTCTATAGTGTGTTACGCATAAATCCTGTATGATATATTACAATGTTGAGCTGTGTCCGTGGCGCTCCACTAAGATATGCCGCCCTGCTTGTATCATAAAAAGTTCACCACAACTTTACAATAACATAGACATATATAGATCGATACATACATTAGGCGCTGTCTTCACACACACTGGGAAGAAGAATGCATATTTCATATAGGAACAATGTCCAAATTTCAATAATCTAGAATATAAAACATAATACACAGAAAGAAAATTTTGATGGTGAAGTATGTTGGCAAAAGTGTGATCTTGATAAATCTTTAACACTCCTTTATAACTATATGCCCGTGCCAGATATTGATGGTACACATGACACCCGTGTTTTCACTCTGTGGAGGCCCCCTATAGGGTATGCGCTTACTCAATAGTAGAAATAATCAGGCCCTCAGAGGATACAACGATGTTTCACTTGATCCAAATAGTACTCTTGACGATTTTCACTCAAAAATAAGAAGAATAAAAACAATCTGGTGCATTACCTTTTATAAAACATCAAGTAAAATACAAATACATATTGCTCGTACCGGAAAGCGGATTAGTTCTCGCGTGCAACAACAAGGTGGATGTATCCCTCACCCCAATCGATACCATCCATCCGTGACTATAAACATACACGTGACCATGGCAACGGAGATTGAGCTCAAACAAATGGGATTCCGGAACTTCCGCTTTTTCAACTACACAACCAAGCCTCGTTCTGATTAGTGGGTGTGTCCGGGAGAATAAATAGGACACTGGGCTCACAGATTATTACACCTTGAAAAAGACCGCTATTAGGTTGAAACGCGTTGGTTTTGAACAGCTGAGTTACCAGGATTGTCGGACATACGCACGGATGGATGGTATCGATTGGGGTGAGGGATACATCCACCTTGTTGTTGCACGCGAGAACTAATCCGCTTTCCGGTACGAGCAATATGTATTTGTATTTTACTTGATGTTTTATAAAAGGTAATGCACCAGATTGTTTTTATTCTTCTTATTTTTGAGTGAAAATCGTCAAGAGTACTATTTGGATCAAGTGAAACATCGTTGTATCCTCTGAGGGCCTGATTATTTCTACTATTGAGTAAGCGCATACCCTATAGGGGGCCTCCACAGAGTGAAAACACGGGTGTCATGTGTACCATCAATATCTGGCACGGGCATATAGTTATAAAGGAGTGTTAAAGATTTATCAAGATCACACTTTTGCCAACATACTTCACCATCAAAATTTTCTTTCTGTGTATTATGTTTTATATTCTAGATTATTGAAATTTGGACATTGTTCCTATATGAAATATACATTCTTCTTCCCAGTGTGTGTGAAGACAGCGCCTAATGTATGTATCGATCTATATATGTCCCTGTATGATATATGATTATTCTATAGTGTGTTACGCATAAATCCTGTATGAATCTATTCGCAGTAGCGCACAGACACCACATATTAGGTGAACTATCGAACTGCTACTGTTACTGCTTAGATCTCTATGACACAACATGAATATTAACCTGTTGAGACATTAGTCTATCGCCACATTGTATACTGTGCAGCAGAGCTCCATGCAGTTTTGATAAAGGATTGAGAGATTATCACATGTTTAAATCTCTTATTACTCTCCTTTCAGCTTGCGAATCTATACCAGACCATTATCAGGGACGCTAGGACAGGTGCTCACTATTAATCTGCACCGATTTAGAGCATCTCCATATGTATACCAAATTGGAGAATAATATATATATCTCACTTTATGATCATATAGCTTATTTATAATCTAGGCTACAGTTCATAAGCTCTATTTTTGCCCATTACCCACCACATCTTGATGTACTACTAACCTATCCAGCGGTGGTTACTGAAGGGTTAACTTATTTTAAATCTATTTTTCTATCCTTCTATGTGTTTTTATCTCTATATTTCGCCAAGTATTTACATGTGTTATAATAAAGGCATTTGCCCTGTTACATATGATATACTGACTATTTAAATTTTGGAAACCAGAGTGCCCTTGCTCTTTGAGCTACAACTTTCTCTGCTCCCCTTCCTTTTTTGGACTCATTACTTCAGTTGTTGGTGCACCCCTCCCTACTCGTGATACCATATAATTATCATTTGATATATTATGGAGGCAGGCTTCCTCCCTAGTGCGAACATTACTCTATTTTCACTTTGGTATCACTTCTGGTATTGAATGAGCCTGTTAAGGTTGTCAGAAAATGACCACATAAAAAGGCAGACAATGGTTACCTTCCAACCACATTTACCAAAATGCATGAGAAGGTTCTGGTTGATTTCAATCAGATTATTATTGGGCTACATGGTCATTTTCTCACCAAATTCTCTGCAATACTGAGTCAATTGCTCGATATTGGTATGCATTATTGCAGTGCAAGGTGGACAGCATAAGATGTATGTCCTGAATGAAAGGTAAGCTTGTAAAAAATAGCGGAATTATGGGGGCGAAAGAGGGTCTGCTATAGGGTACAAAGGCGAGGGGGCATGGCAATGCTGAGTTGCTTTCCTCCTTGACACAGCGAGCATGAACAGAGAAGATCTCTTTATTGTAATAATTCAATCTGCTTCATCCAGTGGTTATTGTTTTTCGGTACTGGACAACCAAATTTTCAAACATGGATGATCATAATTTTGGAATATCTGTTTGACTAAGATCTTTTGTGTGCTACACACATAGAGTATAGAGTAGGGAGCCTCACACGTAGACCCTGGAGAGTATATACACAGCATTTATTCAACAGTTTACTTGGAAGGTTACAACAGGATCTTTGTATCTACATTTGATTATGGCTGTTGTCATTTAGGACATGATCATAAATGACCTGATTATTCTCATAGCAAATGTAGGAGGAAAGAGGTTTACAGGTTCCCAGAAAACCCATTCTAGATCAGACATACTGATTTATGTAGGTAGGAGTGAGAGGTGGTTACCAGAGAGGAGACAAGGTGCAGGTCAGAGGTAGATCTAAGAATATGGAAGGGAGAGTATTTTTATATGAAATTTTAGATGTATAAACGGATGGTATTGTTGAGGACTTTGTAAGTAAGGGTGAGTCATTTGAACTGGATTATGGAGGACACAGGGAACCAGTGTAGGGATTTGCAAACTGGTGCAGCAGATGTGGAGAGGTGAGAGAGGAAGATCAGTCTTGCAGATAGCAGGAGGTTGCAGTAGTCAAGACAGGAGATGATGAGAGAATGGATAGGGGTTTTGGTAGCAAGAAAATTGCATATTCTGGCAATGTTTCTAAAGTGGAGTTGAAAGGACTGGGAGAGAGTCTGGATGTGAGAAATAAAGCAGAGGACAGGGTAAATTGTGACACCAAAACAGAGAGTTTGGGAGACTGAGGAAACTGTGGTGTTATTGACAGTTAGGGAGATTTGAGTGGAGTTGGTGACTCTGGGAGGAGGGAAGGTGATAAGATCTGTTTTGGGTTTCAACAGTGTAGAGGTGGTGATATAAGTAAAGGAATGAGTGCTCCTGCTAAAGGGATATGCAGCTCCTCTCAAGTAAAATACAATAAATAATGGATAGGGAGCACCACTAGCTAGAGATAATATAAGAGATGAGAATTTAATGTATGTAGGCAGAGTGGCAATATAAATAGGTTAAAATAATAAAAAAATATATATATATAATTAAATGAAAAAATGTATAAACAAACACAAAGAAAAACAGACCAAAATGAAACAATAAGGATAAAAATCAAAAAAAGCTTTTCACATTAGGGATAATGTTTATAACCCTTTGCAGAGTATGTGTGTTGCGGAGTGGCAATAAACTTGATAACAAGACTCAAATGGGACAGGCAAAGTATCTTACCCTGCCTCACCCTACCATGTCCCGCAGATGAAAGTAATGGCAGATCTGTTTCAGGTCCCTGTTGAACTTGCTTTAGAGTAGAGGTGGAACTGGAAGCCGAATGAGCGAATTAGTTCCCCAAGATAAGGTGTATGGTGAAAAAAGTAAAGGGACAGGAATTGAGCCTTGTGGGGGATTAAAGGGGTAGGGGGTATTAATGGTAGGGGGATTGAAGGGGAGTATGTGCCAAAGGTAGAAACACTAAAGGAACAGTTCTTTAGGTAAGAAGTGAACCAGTAAAGAAGGCTAATGTAGTGAAAGATGTGTAGGAGAAGAGGGTGATCAACAATGTTAAAAGCAGCAGAGTGGTCCAAGAAAATGAGTATGGATAAATGACCCTTAGATTTTTCAGCAAGTAAATTCCCGATCATTTTTGTGAGAGCAGTTTCAGTGAAATATCAAGAGTGAATGCCTGATTGCAGAGAGTAGAGAATGGAGTGAGAGGAGAGAAAGTGAGACAGGCAGTTGAACACCAATCGCAAGAGGCAAAAGGAGAGGAGAGAAATAGGGCAGTAGTTGGAGAGAAAGACTGGATGGAGAGAAGTTTTTTTAGAATCTGTGAGATAAGCGCATATTCAAAGGAGTATGGCAATGTACAGTGGAGACAGACAGGTTGAAGAGGTGAGCTAGAGGTGGGCATACAGTGGGGGAGAGGGAGTGAGAAATTGAGAGGGAATAAGAATGATAGTACAGGTTGTGGGGTGAGATGATGAGATGAGAGCAGAGACTAAATCTTCAGTCATTAGAGAGAATGACTTGAGTGTAGGTGAAGGTGGGTACCGTGGGTGGAATTTGGCATGAGGAAATATCTGTGTCGAATGGAGTTGATTTTGTGTTTGAAGTAGGTTGCAAAATCATGCGCTGTGAGGGAGGAAGGGGGAGGAGGTGCAGTTTGGCAGAGAAGTGAGTTAAAGGTCACAAACTGGACCTGGTGGATGATAAATGACAGCAACACGAAGGTGGAAAAGATACAATAGAAGTATAGTGTGGAATTCAAAGGAAGAGAATGAGACAAAGGGTTAAGAGGGTATGACTTGGAAGGTTCAGCTTGGAGAAAATAAAATGCCTACTCTACCACCTTCTCTGATTCTGGGTCTGGGAGTGTGGCTGAGGAAGAGTCACTCATAGGAGAGAGCTGCAAAGGATGTAGTGTTAGAGGGGGGGGGGGGCAGATTTCTGTAATGGCAAGGAGGTTGAGGGATTTAGAAATGAATATATCAATAACGCATGCAAGTTTGTTAGAAACAGATCTGGCATTCCATAGTGCACAGGAGAAACAGATGGTAGTGGATATATGTGAATAAGTTTGGTAGGATTGGAAGTAAGGAGTGGATAGAAAGTTTTGGAGTGGAGCAAGAAGATTGTATGGGGCCTAGGGTTAGATGAGGTGTTACCAGCAGCCATGAGAAGGAGCAGAGTGAGAAAGAGGACATACCTGGATGATTTGTGGGTGTGAACTTTATTTCTGTTTATGTAAGTTAGTGAGTATGGTGGGTGCAGGAAACAAAACAGTTCATGTGTCCAGACTAGCGGGGAGAGAAGTAGTGAAGGGGAAATTATAATAGGGGGGGAGATATAGGATGATTGAGAGAGGAGTTTGTGGAGAAGTGTGGTGAAAGTGAATAGGAGAAAGCAAGAAAGAGTGAACATTGAGTTGGTTCATGATGGATAGATGTGGATAACTGTGTTTTAGCTAGGGTAGGTAATGGTGAAAGGCAACAATTGATCCAAATTGTGCAGAGCAATGGAGGCGGCGATGGATACTTTACTGCCCCCTGGCTGTGGTTAATAGAATAGGCAGTTTCAACTGCTCTGACACAATGAGGAAACTGACAGTTGGGTGCAAAGGGTCCAGCAGCCAAACAGAGATGGCAACAGCAATCACAATTGAGCTGAGTGGACAGCTGAACAGATGTTTAAATAACAATGACAGTTAAGATCTGTGGTTCCAACAGCTGAACAGAGATGATAGTTCAGTAGATAGTAAAACAGCCTTGTTTTTGATGTGATGTCGACCCTCAGCGCTATTGTGATGTTTTCCATCAACAATCAGAAATATCCAATTCTTTATATTTGTGAGAATAAGGAAAAGTGGGAGCTTAGGCAAAGAGCTGAACTAATGTGCAGTTAACTCTAACATAACATAACATAACATGATTACTGTATTGATAGTATAATCCTTTGAACATGTAGGGCTTGATGCAGAGTTGAATTCACTAAATTGTGCAAATTCACATTGCACATGCCCACAAAGAGAACAGACAAATATGCACCAATGCAGACTTGCTCGCTGACACTTGTGCATGCCACAAAGAGAACAAACACATGTGCGCCTCCTCAGGACTGGAGAACTATAACCAGGGAGAAAAGGGACATGCAAACTCAGGCTGAGAACAGTAAAGAGGTTGGTTACACAATTACAGCTCATGCAGACCTGCAGAAACACACATATGAGCCAATTAGGAGTAGCACAATAAACTAGGCGATTATGCTGTTGATGAAGAGCCAGACACCTCTCGAGACGTGTATGACTCTTCATATGGGGGGGATATATGCTATTTTTGCATATGCTATTTTTATGAGTAATATGCAGCAAACTGCATCAGCTCCACAGTATCAGGTCAACATATTTTTTTCATCTCTCCATATTGAAGCTTAAGATGATCGAAGTGTCATGGCTGGCAGCCGTAACAGGATAGTAATTATCTTCCAGGGTATTATCTATGCTTGCCACTACACTTAATGACATTACTGTCACATTGAGATGTCTAACAGTTAAGACCTAGGTTTGCCTAGACCTTTGCATTAGGTTACAATGATTATAATTGCCAACATTTTAAAATAACTCTGAGGGACACTTTGCTTCTAGGCATGTGTCCTAAGAGGAATTGTCTAGGTGGATCTTGGTGCACAATAATCCCAGTCATGACATGTTTATGACAGTTGGTTTTAACCAATTAATGAGCGTAGGTGTTGTATAATGTAATGAGATATGGGTGTCAGGACCTTGAAAATAGGGGCTTAACTTGCTGAACATCCCTTCTTGTCCAAACTGTGTTTAATATTGCTTGAATTGTAGTGTGTTTACCATGTATCTATATATTTTATATTTATTGTATAGTCTTAAAGATTACCATGCGGGTTTGCCCACACTGCTGCTATTGTGCAAACATGGCTTTTGCTTCTGTACACAGGCAGAAGACATCCCAAGTGAGCTGATGACTGTTGAAGGTGCACAGCAGTCCCTGGTAACGGAGAGCGTAAGGTGGGGGTTAAAGATACAGGGCAGAGGCGGTATCTCTTCTGGACAGTGCTGACTAGTGTCACTGACAATCCACTCTGGTACCAACTATTCTATTCTACTCGTCTGCAAAGCTGACACTCTACTCAAGTACCTGCTACTCGTCTGCAAAGCTGACACTCCACTCAGGTACCGACTATTCTATTCTACTCGTCTGCAAAGCTGACACTCTACTCAAGTACCTGCTACTCGTCTGCAAGGCTGACACTCCTATCAAGTTCCTTCCACTCTCCTGCCTTTCCAAGAGGGTCTCGCTCAGTACTAACTGAGGCCAGGGGCCGTAACCTGCGAGCAGACGCAGCTATGACCATACTGCTTTGCGGCAGTTCCTGGTGAACACCATCTGCTCGTTAGACTCCGCGCCCTGTTGGTGTAGTGCTAAACTGTGCAGATCCTAGGAATCGCATCGTAAAGCCTCGTGATCATAGTGGACCGTGACAACTAGGAGTCACTACTGCTGTCAGACTGGTCCAAGATCATGTCTGTGTGAACCTCAAAGCCTCCATCCACTGTGCTTTCTTTGTGGACCCGCAAAAAGTAGAAGGACAATCAGCTCAGTCCCTACCACATATCAACAGTCACACAGCAGGGACATTTTATTAAGCTTATTGCTATGTGACTGCTGACACCACAAGGTATTTCACCCCCCAGAATGAGGTGCATGCGAGTTGGCATTCTAGGGCTCCAAAATTCTGCTTAGGGAAGGTGGGGACTTTGATTTTTCCCTTTATCTCTGAGCAGGAAGTGCAGAGCAGCGTGCAACGAAACAGCTGTCAGCAAGACAAGGCTGGTGGCTGGGTCAGTAAAGTAAGTGAGATGGTGTCTTTCCCTAGAAACATTATGCAGAGAAAAATGAATGACTCGCTGCCTCCAGACCCTGTTCTTCCAGACAAGTACATCCTACATAGCATAATATAGCAAGTGTGCTATGTTGTTTCTCAAGTCAACTTCCTCCATATTATACAATGTAATAGTGTAATGAAGTGTCATATGCACAAGACATATTATTAACTTAAGCTATTAATAAATGCGAAAGTTGCATTTTCAATATAAAATTTGAATTAAATATAACACAAATACAAATTAAATTCCATCTGTTATTTTCCTCTTCAAATGAGAATTTTTTTTCCTGCAGTAGTCCAAACCGAAATATCAATTAAGTAATGCAAATAGATGGCTGCTACTTAATTACATTGTATGGTATGACTTTCATGGGCTGAGCAAACTTCAAGTCACATAAGTCTCCCAGTTTACCTAAAGAAGTAAAATGTTTGCTATTGGAAAATGTTCTACTTGCTAGTGTTTATTTTCCTAATATTAAGATCAAGAAAGCATTCGTATTGACAGGATAAATGTAATAAGTTCCAATAATGAACATACTTTCTTTGGTACATACAATGTAGCCTGGAATGGTTTTTATGGTACAGGCAAACATCAGGTCATGGATATCCAAACATTTTATATCAAAATTACAAAGTTCTAATTATATAAAGAAAGGCAAACAAAAATGATTAAAGCTTGGACTTATATTTATATAACCCTTTGTGTGGCAGTATAAACTAATGAGAGAGAGTAGCATCTGACCATTAATATGGTAGAGCATATTCAATTGCGTTGTGACAGGATATATTTTCTTCTATGTTTCTTCACTATAATTATTGATATTACTGTGATGTCTATCAGTTTAAACCTAGGTTTGCCTAGACTCTTGCATCAGGTTACAATGATCATAGTTGCCAACATTTTAAAATAACTTCCAGGGACACTTTGCTTCTAGGCATGTGTCATAAGAGGAATTGTTTAGATGGATCTTGGTGCACAATAATCCCAATCATGACATGTTTATGACAGTTGGTTTTAAACCATTAATGAGTGGAGGTGTTTCATGCTGTGACGAGATAGGGGTGTCAGGAACTGGAAAATAAGGGTTTAGCTAGCTGGACACCCCTTCTTGTCCAAACTGTGTTTAATATCGCTTGTAGGGTGCTGTTTGTTAAATATATATATATAAATATATATATATATATATATATATATATATATATATAAATATATATATATATATATATATAAATATATATATATATATATAAATATATATATAAATATATATATATATATATATATATTACTTTTATGTCTATTTTATATTCTCAAATGTTACCATGTGGGACTGCCTATACTGCTGATATTGTGCAAACGTGCCTTTCCGAGTGTTGCATCTATACACAAGCACAAGGTGTACCATGTGAGCTGAGGACCGGGGGAATGAGGAAGGTCCACAGCTCTTAGTAAGTGAGAACGTGAGGGGGGTTTAAAAAGACACAGACACAGAGAAGAGCGGGTCTCTCTTCAGGACAGTGCTGACTAGGAGTCTCTACTTCTGTCAGACTGGTCCAGGATTGTGCCTGTGTGAAAAAACAAAGCGTCCGTGCACTGTGCTTTCTATGTGCACCCACAAAAAGCAGCAGGACATTGAGCTCAGTCCCTACCATCAATCAACAGTCACACAGCAGAGAGCTCATTAAGCTCAGTGCTACGTGACTGCTGACACCACAAGACATTTCATGCCCCCAGAATGAGGTGCATGAGAGTCAGCACTCTAGAACTCCAAAATTCTGCTCAGAAAAGATGGGAACTTTGATTTTCCCTTTCTTTCTGAGCAAGAAGTGCAGAACAGCGTGCAACAAAACAGCAGACACCAGGATGAGGTTGGTGGCTGGGTCAGGTAAGTGAGAGAAATGTTAGTCACCCCCACATTTCTAATTATGCACTTTTTCTAGGTATAAACTCAGATTCTAAGCTTTATTTCAGCCAGCAAAATGTACTTAAACAATTGATTGCATTGGTAAAGACTACTCACTATACAACAAATAGCATTTAAATAATTAGGTACTTTTTATATAAATGTACATTAATCAGCACATACTTAATAGAAAAAAAGAAATATAAGAGGAAACTTGTTAAGCTGTAATTATAATAAGGAGGTAGGTGGAAAGATAAATGGAAATTGCTAAAGAAGATTGGTAGGACCTTGCTGATTCAAATTCTATTCAGTAGAATTTAAAAAGTCCATGGGGACTTAAAATCGTATTTGAATTTCAGCAGTAAACTCCAAATTTCATATAACTTGCATAACTAAGACCAGCCTCTGGAAAATGTATTACTGGACCAAAAGTTTAGAAATCACCAACTTTTAGTAGACTGTGTATATTATACTAGAATACTAAAAACACTTCTGGAAGGTAAACAAACTATAAAATAAAGTCTTTGGTGACTAACAATGTGCTGTTGTGTTTTCCAGTTAATGTGTCCCCATAGTATAATTTGTTTATACAAATGCATCTGTCCTGTTAATCTGAGATTTCAAGAGCATAAAGCTAATTAAAAGAAATGAGGACAAATTCAAGAGGCATTCTTCATGGAAAGCCAATGGTATGAAATATGTTGCAACATACATTGTAGAAGGAAAAGATTCAAGATACATATCCACATGTCCAGAATTCTGAATGATGAAATATTGCAAATAATGGAAACATTGCTATATGTAATTCATGATTGGACAGTTTATATAAAAGGGTATAGCATAGTAATTTATTATATTGTATTGTAATTTGTGTATTATTACCCTTAATTTATAAAGCAGCTAACATATTATACAGTGCTGTACTTTCAGGGGTACAAATACAGATACAAATAAGTAACAAACAATGACATTAAATAGAAGATAAAAATGACCCAGATACTTCCCAGCTTGGAGAGGTCCTGTATTTTCTCTGTCATTATGCTCCCTTCTGCAAACAACTGTCATCAAGGAGGACACCAAATGAGAAACAGAGATGGCAACAGCAATGACCGTTGAACTCTCTGGGTACAGCGAGTGGAATGAGACGGTATTCCAGTAGATCATCAGTACAACCCTGTCCTTAATGTGATTACACTTCTTGCCACCCCCTTGTAATTTCTATATTATAGAATACATTTATGTGTGAGGTAGGGCACAGAGCTGATCTAAAGTGCAGCCATCTTTAACTACTGTCTACATGCTTAGCTTAATTTTATTAAATTGATATAATCCATTCATCTGCATACATCTAGAAACTAAGTCCAAACACAAAGTTTTTACCTGCTGTTTGCTTGCCTGAACATTTAATAGGGACCAGAGTTTTTTGACATCAGAGCATTTCCTAAAAGAAAATTAAAAACAAACTTAAAACACAAGAACACTATACTAGATTTATATGCTCTTTGAAACACATTTTTACTGTTTAGCTCTCCAGTACTACTCAAAGAGATACGCCTGGCACTTTGGGCTTTTTAGATCAAAAATAATGTCCACTACAGAAAATTGCAGAGTGCAATGTGGCCCTTTCAACTAGCCATGTCCTGTCCCACAATGTGATACATATTTTTGAACCATGTCACACAACCAACCAGTGAGAATAACTCATCGTAATATACTTATAAGCTAAACAACTAGGGCTGTATTATATGTTGGACTGTTGGGAATTTTTTGACATACTGTCTGCTGTCATATGCATGGCACAGCAATTTGCTTATCCTTTCCTTCTTTTCCTTAGATCATACTGTGAATTTGTTATACTGATGTAGATGGTTTCAGCGGCGCACGGACCCAAAAAAAACAAAAAAACAAAAAAAAACCCAGAGAGAGCTGCTGCGCATGCGCAGCAGCTCCGTTTCGCCAGCGCTGTCCTATACAGCAGCCGCGGCGCTGTCTAAGAGGCATCTGCGGCGGTGCTGTATACAATATACAGCACCACCGCGGACGCTTCTTTGACAGCGCCGCGGCTGCTGTATAGAACAGTGGCCACTTCGTTAGCGCAGGGGGGGGTTTCTAGAGACTCAGAAACCCCCCCTGCGTGCGCCACTGGGTTTCAGATAACATGCATGTCAAAAACCACTTCACAAGTTAAACAAGAGCATCATAGTTGACTTTTTGTTTATTTGCCCACTGAAGATTTCATAACTTTTTCAGAAAGTGCCCATATATTTTGCATTAGATAAATAAAGCAATAGAGACTTTGTATTTCTTTATCTATGTAAAAGAGATTCATTTCCAGTGGAGTAACATAAATATATAATATAATATATTCAGCATTGTCTATGTATTTTAATGTGCATTTGTAGTGGATGATATTAAATGGGTTTTTTTCTTAGATGAGGAAATAAATCTACTACAAAAACCCCTGACTAAAATGCAACTGTTTAAATTCATAGTAATCAATATGCAAGTATCATTTATTTATCTAGTCTGTCTAGTTGGACAATGAAAGCAAATGCCTGATTGACTGCTACAGTCTACTGCTCATTTGATTTTTTTTTTTAACAACTAGCCACCATAGAGTCCAAATGAATATCATTATATTTTACAGCAGGCCTTCTATGTAAAGTTCTGCAAGAAAGTGAACATTGGTGGAAGAAAGATAATCACTACAGGGGTGGTTAAATTAAAAAATTTAAATGTTTGGTTTGCAGATCTTTAAACTGTAGTATGTATTGTAACTTAAATCCAAAATGTCCAACTTTCAATTTCAGTTCCATTTTACAATTTTGTGGTGCATTTTCCTAAAATACTAGTGTTTACTACATTTGGACATAAGTGGCCTGATTCTTTAAGGAACGTAAATGCCGATATGTGCCGTATCTTGTGCAAAATCGCTCTGCGCATGCCCGGAACAATCCATACGCCAGAGAATGGAGCAAAGTGTAATTCATGTTCCAGCATGCATGCAGTAGTCAATGTACAGTAAGGGCGTACCTCGCCCGATTTACACAATTCGTTCATTTTGCGTGTCTTAATGAATCAGGCCCAAAATGTACATGAACATTTAGATGATCAAAAAAGCACTTACCAACCATTGTGGACCGAAATCTTTCATTTAATCTCTCAGGTCTCTAAAAATAATATCTCTCCTTCCCCAGATATGGCATTACTTCATCTGTATCCTAAACATCTCCAGCCAAACAATCATTATGTCACTGGACATATTCTCATTGCAGCAAGAGCTGCAATAGCCAAAAACTGGAAATCACCTCTAATTCCAGCACTCCCTAATATTATTATTAAGATCCAACATAGCTACAAAATGGAAACCATAGGTTTTAATCTGTCTACAGGGGCTTCCTCCCCGCTTGTTAAGTGGTTTATATGATATGAGTACTTTACGAATCACAGCTCAATCTTTGATCCGTGAGTACTGTGGAATGGATTTGAGTTAAGTTGGGTACTTGGGCTAGACCCACTGGTACACTTTCTATAACCGGATAGTCTCTTGTCTTGTCTTGTCCCTCCCTCCCCCCCTTTATCTATCTGTTTTTCTTGTTTGTTCTCTTTGCCGTCTTCGGCTTATGTATACCGGGTCATAAGATGTGTTGTTGTCTGTACCAATGTTTTTTCTTATTTTTATTTACTTGTTTGATTGTAACTAAGCAGTGTGGATTGTTTAATATAACTGATCTGCTGTATGTACTCTGCAACCACTGCTATGTTTGTAATATGCTTTTCTAAAAAATTCAATAAAAACCTTTTGAGTTAAAAAAAAAAAAAAAGCACTTACCTCCACTATTGTTTAACTATGATTAAACAACTTAAACTTATAGAAAGTTAACAAACCTTGCAGATGTTACTTGTTTTTTCTTATCAGATGTCTTTTCTGTCTTTTTCCCCTTTTCATCCTGATCCGGCATTATACAAAACTCAGGTCATAGAAATTAATTTTATATTCCTATAACAAACACACACATTTTAATGTTAAGATTGGACAGTATAATTTATAAAGTATATAAAGTAGTTTCATTCACTGACATGAATATATACAAGATATAATAGAAACATCCCCATTCTAACAAATCCTCAAAAATCTAACATTGTTTAATACACAGTTTTCATATCCAGTTTCAAAAGAAAAAATAGATTTTATCTTAAACCCCTCCACTTTATCATCATAAGCAGCCTCCATTTTATCATCTGGGCAGCACGGTGGCTTAGTGGTTAGCACTTCTACCTTACAGCACTGGGGTCATGAGTCCGAATCCTGACCATGCCCTTGTGTGGAGTTTGTATGTTCTCCCCGTGTTTGCATGGGTTTCCTCTGGGTGCTCCGGTTTCCTCCCACACTCCAAAAAACATACTAATAGGCTAATTGGCTGCTATTAAATTGACTTTAGTTTCTCTCTGTCTGTGTGTGTGGATGTTGGGAATTTTGACTATAAGCTCCAATGGGGCAGGGACTGATGCGAGTGAGTGTGTACAGCGCTGCGGAATTAGTGGCGCTATATAAATAAATGGTGATGATGATGATCTTACCCATAACTTCACTACTAAATGTAGATACAAGGCTCAGATGAGTAATATACCCTCCCTGCTAGTCTCTTGACCATGTATGAGCCAGTGTCAGCAGTGTCACAGTGGTCATCAGTGTTATACAGATAGTACAGTTGTATTGGACATTCCCATCTATAAAAGCATTTTTTGTGTATTGAACTTTGGAGAAAACTTATTACACTATAATTCTGCAATAAATGTGTAAGTTCCATTTCTTATTTGCAGAGGCTTTACAGGGAGCCACTAATGAGATCTCTGCCCTGGGATCAATAGTGTATTTAAACAGCCATGAGAGATTGGAAAGAGGAATTCAATTTTAATGGAGGTAGTTCTCATGTTGGGAGATGGACCTTACTGTTAAGGATCACTTGCTACAGTTAGATAAACATGCACAGGCCAAATGGAAATGATACTCTGAAGCCACAAGGATCTGACACTGGAAAGGCATAAAAGACTAAAGTGAACACACTTAGAAGCACATAAAAAGCACATATGTGATCACCATGCTGAGCAAATCCCCATGTCTCATTCTAGTACAGAAACACAATACAAAAGTCTTGCCACTTCTTAATATCTAATTAAGGTTTTTAGTACACTATAATTATTTACAGTGGAACGCTGCACTGACAGACAAACTTTAAGGAGCATGTACCTTGGTAAAAAGTGAACAAACGGTATACAAAACATTCCTTTACAAAAAAACACTGTGTGGCCAAATTGACATTGGTTGTTGTGTCAAACAAATCAAGAATACTGTGTGTTGGAAGCTTTTGATCTAATTTAATCTGGATCTGAAAATGGGCAAAAATAGTTTGGAAATATATACTTCATTACTACTACATAACTTGATCAATTCCAGAGACATAGCCCAAAATATATGCAGCTACTTCAAGTGATACTAGTTATATGTATACATTTACTTGAGGTCTTACTCAGTTATATGGACCAAGAGCATAGGTATAGATTTATGATGATATGTTGCAAATACACAGAGGTGAAACCGTATTTTAGAAAAAAAAATACATAATAAAAGAAAATAAAGTGGCAAAGGGGTCATTTTCTTTGGGCCCACTAGGGGCTTATCATTAGATTCCCAGAAGTAGAAGCCTGGTTACCAGAAAAAAAAATAGCATAATACTTCCCTAAAGCTTGAACACTAAATCTAACATTAGCACCAGGCATGGCCATGCCCCCAGAGCGCTGTCCAGCGCTGAAAAGTGGTAGGCTGACCATTTGAAATCTCCCTTCCCCTCCAAACACTGGTGTGCGGTGCGCCGTTCACTGCTGCTCTGCTATGCAGAGTGGGTGTGAATGAAACATACTTCCCAACATTTCCACCCACGGTACAGACATGTTCCTGGGCAGGATAGCGGAACACAGCTCTAAAATCGGGACTGTCCCACAGAAATCGGGACAGTTAGGAGGTATGTACTTGTCAAGATCTAAACTAACTCGAAGACTAGAATGTTACTCTAAGAGGCACTCCAGTCCATTCATTTTACAATTTAATACATTTATTCTTTATTAAGTCTCATTGAAATAATTTATTTTACATTTTTGAACATACTAGATTAACCTGGTTAATGAGAAAAGAGTGCACCCTGTCTAATGAGATACAATCAGATAGATTACTGTTTATTGTAAAGATAGAGGAATGCTCCATATCTGGTGCGGAATATATATATTCTTATATTCTGTCTGGACTCAAACCCAGTATATCTGTATTCCATTGCTGGCTCCTTAGCCTCTAGGCTATCTGTGAAGACCCTGTCCTCTGGTTCTTTTTTATTTCCCTATTGTGTGTTGTAGTGAAAGGGGAGGAATTACAGTTATAAGGATTAACCCATAACATAACTGTGGTGAATAAATCATAATAATAAGGGACTGCATTTTAAATACAATATAGCAAATGAATCCATGTATAATTTGTGTTGTGTAAACTAGTGTAATTCAGATGACTTCACAGAAAAGCCATGTGAGATGGGTTAATGACCTAACTCAATGTGTAAAATGTGAGGCCAGAAATACTGGCCACTGTTTATTCTGTGGACCTGCAGACCCAAGAACTACAAGATAACATGATAACATAGATGTCACCTTTAGGGGAAACTGAGCAGATTCAAAGACTTCATGGAGTGAGCTATGTCCTGGCACTGGGGTGGTTTTTGGCATCTAAAGAAACATCAGGGAACTGTCCTAGCAGGGGAGTCTGACACAAAGAGACATGGGTTATGTGACTAAATGATGGCTTGCTATATTTTATTTAGCCAATTAAAATTCCATTTCCAAAATACCACTTGCAATCAATATAATTATTGATCAACTACATATTCATAAAAAGGATGATGAAGGGCAACCCAAACGTCGAAAAAAGCTGTCTGTCAAACAGGAAATGAGAGGAAATGGGTATCAGCTCAAGTAACCCACTTGAAGTATCTCTACTTGGTATCTGTAGACTATGTTACATTTTAGGATTGGAGATTAAATAGGGAATATGTAAATTGTACAAGATATTGTCAGAATTTTGGGAAATCATTTAACATTTCCCTTGGTGCAGATTATACAACTTGTATGTATGTTTCTTCTTATAACTTTCTTATTTTTATTTTATAAGTTTTGCTGCATGTTATGTTATATTTAATTAATTATTTTCTATTTTTATAATCTGGAAGAATGGTACTTTTTTTCGTATATATTAAATCTAAATTTTAATAAGTGTTGTCCTTCTTGCTCTAAACTAATTCACTGCCTGTTTAGAAAACTTTGATTGCTTTACTGTATTACCCATTTAAATACCATTGTCTGAAGTGTTAACTATTTTAGCTATCAGAGTGCAGAGTGTGTGCAATTGGGTAATTAAGTCATAGGCTTTCTATGGGTCTTATACGTAGTTGGTGGCAGTTAAGAGGTGTGGAAGTCCTTGCCTGTGTTGGGGAAGAGACAAGTTAGATCTGTAACCTGTGTGTCCCCTTACATAAACTTCCAAGTCACGAGTACACAGTGTGGTATGTGACTGGTAAAGGTAGTCATGAGCAGCTACATGACAAAATAGAGGTGATATATTGTTTGACTATTTGATAAGTTATCAGATCAGGGAGCTGGCAGAGTATGGTGTCCCTGATGTATTATCTATACTTCTTTTCTATCTGTTTCCTTGCCTCCTAACAAACTCAGGTATAGATGATCGGCAGCAGTCTTCAGGACTATAGAAGGCCCATTGAAATACTGGAGGATTACATTGCATTTTGTGGTCCTAAAGCATGACTAACCAGCCCTAGACTGTTCAGCGCTGGGCTGGATTCCCTAGGGAGTGGGGTCCGCTGAAAAAAACGAGCGGGCCCCCCCTTCCCCTAGAAAGAACCAGCCCAGTGCTGATAGCACTAGGGCTCTTCCTACTACCTCTAGGCTGTGGGTAGTAGGGTAATACGGCGGTAAATAGTAGAAAAAAACAAACTGACACCAATTTTGTTTGTGGAACTACAAGTCCCAGTCAGCCAGGTTGCCAAAAACAGTGTGGCCATGCTGGTGCTTGTATAACTACAAGCACCAGCATACCCACGGCAGCCAGGGCATGTTGGCACTTGGAGAACCACAAGTGCCAACATGCCCTGACATCCCTGGCTTGCTAGGCCCTGTAGTTCCACAAAGAAAAAAGTTTACAAAGCCACAACACCCTCTTATAAACCACATACATTTATTAAAAATAAAAACCCCACAATAAAGACACTAGCCACCCTCTTGTTAACCACCACTATTTATTAAAAAAAAAAAAAAAAAATACTTCCCAATGATGTCTTCTTTCTTGATGGCTTGGTCCTGTCCTTAAGTATTTGTAAATCCATCTTGCCGGCTTGCCCCAGTACCACCCATTTATACCTCCATAAGGGAATCTTTCCCAACAGGAACTCTTCACCCAGAAGGGGCACATATTTGTAACATCCCGACTCTTTAGGCTTGATTGAAGGTCCCAAAAAAAAAAAACTTGAGGCGCCGCAAACACCTCCTACCTAGTAGGAGGTCCTAGCCGCAATGCTCTTACGCCGTTTGCGTAAGAGCTAACTACTGTATTATGGTATTTTCCCACGCTAGTGGGGAAATCACATATTACAGTATCTAGCGCTTACGCAATTAACGTAGCGCATTGCGCATGCGCTACGCTACTTGCGTAACCTGAATTTACTGTATTACACATACACATGATTTACCCGCGATTTGCCGCGATTTAAACACGCTGGCAAACTCGCACTTTGATACATTTACCCCCTGGTATGGTATTTTCCTGGCAAGGAAAGGCCATATGAGTCAGCGTTCAGCACAGGGAATTATAGAGACTCAGTCAACTACATCTGTCCAATTCTCTTATCCTGCCTTCTCAAAAACCGACATAGTAAATTGGAGACCAATTTTGTTGTTGCTGAACCTGAATGCCCCACAAATCTGCGAAAAAATGCACTGTAAGTGCACAGCTTCAAAACCCACATCATAGGGGCCTCCATAATAACAGGCTGTGCCAAGAGGCAGTGTGTCTACATACCACTCATACCCAGTGGCTACACCTTTGCAGTTCCCCTCCAGCAGTGTTTTGCCAACACCATCAATAAACCTCAGGTAATAAACCTCAGGTACAGTCCTTCCAAATGGCCAGGATCAACTTCAGGAATCCGTGGTTCTTACACAGATAGTTATTATATGTCCCCTGCTCAAGAACCAGAAACAGGAGAATACAGAGAGGAGGTCCAAGGGACAAGTCTGAGAAGCGTGGCAACACATTTGGTCATTACGTCTTGCCGGTTCACACATGTACACTAGAACAGGAAGACCGGACTTTCAGTTTCAGATTTCTAAAAATGAAAAATATAACTATAATAACATTAATAATAAGGGCCTGACTCATTAAGGGTCTTAACTTGAGAAACGTCTTATTTCAGTCTCCTGGACAAAACCATGTTACAATGCAAGGGGTGCACACAAATATCAACTTTAAATTTCAGTGTACAAATAAGCTATCGGGTATTTGTGTGCTACATGAAAAAACAGTCAGTATTTAACTTATGAGCAAAATCGAATACTAATTTCCACCCCTTGCATTGTAACATGGTTTTGTCCAGGAGACTGAAATAAGAAGTTTCTCAAGTTAAGACCCTTAATGAATCAGGCCCAATGTTACAATTTTTTTGGTAAAACAGAAGATAAATGTTTGTTATTTTTTTTTAAAAAAAAGGGAAAAATGCTTTATTTGACAAATTAAGCATTTTTTTTACTTTTGCTAAAATGGCTATAGTGATAAGAGTACAGCGGCAGTACTTGTACCACCTCTGTTCTTGTTAAATGTGATCCTCCTTGCTTTGCATGGGCAAGCTCTGCAGAAGAACAAATAGAAAAATAGTTTTTAATTGGTTAAAGTTGAACAAAATTACAGCCCCATTATGGTGTGCAAGGGAATTGAGAAACTTTTCTCTTTTTTTACATGTTAATGTACGCCATCTGAAGCTGGCGCCATCTGAAGCTGGCGTACATTAACATATCTGAAAACTTTCGCGCTGTCCAGCTCTGCTCTGAAGAGCAGAGCTGGACAGCGCATGTGTGGAGGGATCATGTGATCCCTACCTGTCAATCATACTGCAGTTTGCCGGCCAGGATGTTACTGCGCATGCACCAACTATTCGGTCGGTTGCATGCACACTAACAAAAAAAGAAAAAAAAAGAGAATATCACCGCAGCCTTGAAAAATGAGAAAAGACTGCGATGATCAGGTGAGTCACTTCTCAGGGACAGCAGGTTATCGGCACTGCTGTCCCTGAGAAGTTTTTTTAATACATAGCCGTTACTTTTCAATCCTTATCAAGGAGATAAGGATTGAAAAGTATCAAGTCAAAAAAACGAAGGGTCATAAATAGACCCCTAAAGGTGTAACAATGTCTGACATTATTATTTTTATGTCAGGCTTTACATCACAAAACACATGAAATTTCAATAAAGGTGTGTAGACTTTTTATATCCACCGTATATACAATGGGTCAATCCAGCTTCCCAACCATTTCCTAGACTTTGCAAGGATTCATGTTTATTTTACCTGAAGAGAACAACATGTCTGCATGGCCTCCAGACACATCTTAGTATTAGTTACTAGAGATGTTCACTGACCCCCGTGTTTTGGTTTTGGCAAAGCCGCCCTTGCATGTTTTGGTTTTGGTTCCCTATTTTTTCTAAAATCTCTATTTTTTTTTGCTAAAATCACATAATTTTGCTCTTTTTTTCCCTACATTATTATTATTAACCTCAATAACACTAATTTCAAGTCATTTTCAATTTTGACCATCTCAAGGGTCACAGTATTATTTTCATACACTTTCAAACAAAGACTGCAGCGACCTGGCTGGATGCTAAGCGACAGAGCAATGACTCAAACATACGGCACTTCAGAGCACATCTAGGAAACATTGCCAACAGCAGTGGCAGAAAAGAAAAGTGGTGCAAGATGGAATTGTCCTTGGGCCCTCCCAAACACCATTATGTGAGATATTGAAAAGAACATGTACAGTTTAACAAATCAAGCACTAAAGCAACAAGCAGTGCCACTTTTGTGGCTGAAGTGCTTGGTTTATTTGGGCCCCCACAAAACAAGCTAACAATAGCTTAGCTGCCTTAAGCCTAACAGTGCTGTCAATGATCTCTATATTATTAAATCATGTCTGATCGTGCTGCATCTTTAATCTCCTTCTCCTCTGTGGATACCTCCCTGTCATTCCTGAAGAACTGCCAAATTTATGTAGACACAGGATTGAATATTACAACTGAAGTGGCAATAGATCTGCTTCAGACAGACTGTGACACGGAACATGTGGGCAGCATGTCATGTTGGATTACGCTGCATTGAACAGAGATTTAAACCAATATATAGACACAGTTGAGGAGGACGTACTTAAGTTAAAAAGTCACCCACCGGATGAAATCCCGGATTTAAGAGAGCCTGTACACAAGTGATACACTGCGCTTCAGAAGAATAATAAAGAGGAGGCCCCGAGGCAGGACGATACATTTTAAAGTTTAAAGAACAGCTAAGAGACCTGAGAAAATAAATGGATATGTCACTGGCCCCTGCAGACTAAGCTTTGGAAGATGATGACGAGGAGATCGCTGTCACCCTGAGCACATGGCCGTTACAGTGAAACCGAGATTGAATCATGAAATCAGTTATGGTTCATTTGATCTCTCCACCCGTTCTTTGGATAACTGTGGTAATTCTACAGCTAATACATGGACAGAGTGAAGCAGGCTGTCATGTACAAGGAGCCCCTCAAAGGTGGGAAAGGGATCACGGATATCCCCACCATGCTGCGAGCATTCTTTTTCTGCAACTGCATCCGCAGAAATATTAATGAAACAAACATTTGCTCTGCTGGGAAGTCCATGTCTCGCTTTTTCCTCCTGCCTCTTTGGAGGACCCTTGTTTGGGACAAATGGGACAGCTACTTCCCTTACAACCGGACTACACCTTGGTTTTACCTAGATGTTGGACAATCTGTGATGGAGCACCATCTGGAGGGACTTAAACCAGACTTGTGAAAGCCAAAAACTGTCCACAAGCTCATCAGAGCTAAAGACATTATGGAATCTGTTTCAGGGCTCCCTACTACAACCACAAAACACATGTGGGAGAATGTGGCCTCTAAGAGGCTGACTAATAGACACAAAGACATTGCATGGATGGCTATCCAGGGGGGTCTGCCTCTCAGGACATTCATGCACTCCCGGAACCTGTGCCGATATGTCCACTGCCCCTTCTGCATCACCAGAAGGGAAACAGCACAGCGAATTTGTTTGGACTGTCCCACTGCACAGGCACTTTTGGATGCCTTGGAACATGAACTTAAGGACAGTGTGCCCAGAACTTGCCTTTCATACCATTTGGTATTTTATGGGTTATTTCCTGGGACCCACACCATTGGGGCAATCCAGGAGGCCTGGCGCCTTATGAACTGTTTTAAGGACACTATTAGGCTTACCAGGAATCGCCTCATCTTGAAAAGAGAGAAGATGACCATCCAGGACTGTCTCAGGCTGATCCTCAGCCTGCTAAGTGACTATAACACCATTGACAGTCCTGACGAAGAGGAAGATGATTAATTTTCTGTCTCCCTCTTCTCCTTCTCCCCCTATGTGTCTGTTTATTCAATAAAACCTTGGACTTGTGTCTCCCCTTCCTTACCCCCTCCAACCCATTCCCCATCACTGGTCGAAGTTTTGTTGAATGTCTTGCCTTAATTTATGCACTCTTTCACATATTTGTGTCTGTCTCAATAAAGCTTCAGTCTTCTGTGTACTGCTTTGAATCCATTTTGATATCACAGTACAATGTGACTGCAGATTTAGAAGACCAAGACTGCCAGCCCTATTATTTCTATGTCAGCAATGACAATTAGCAAAGGAGCTCTTTTCTTTGTGTGTTACCTATATAACACAGTACAATGTGACTGTAGATTTAGTAGACTAAGCCTGCCAGCCCTATTATTTCTATTTCAGCAATGACAATGATGGACCAATACATATAAAAGGCTTGTACAGAGCAGTCATTATGAAAGTCGGAACAGATGCCAAAAATCAGAAGTACACTCGGATAGAGGGGTCACCATTCAGATCTTTTATGATAATGAGAGATAAGTGTGTACCAGTGGTTTCTGGGTACTATTTTATCACCAATGCCCATTGTGAATCAGATCGACAAATAGTTATGTCTGATGAGAACCCATGGAGGTGGGATATATGTAACGGTATACACACCTTGGTAACTGACTTATGGATGGATGGCATCCCTATGTCTGAAGAGTAGCAGAATAGGTATATGTCATTTGATTGGAAAGATCCTAATGGCAGAGATGTCATCTTTGATATCAACCTAGATGGACCTTTAAAATGGCTGTTCTATGAAGCAGTAGACGACGGTTGTTGGACAATCTCTCAGTGGGTTTATCTTTCCAGGTCAGAATCTACCAAATACCTCTTCTTACAACCTGGGTCTAGTGACCAGTGGTATCTGTTTAAAGGGAGAGGACAAATATGTGTTAGTATACTTAGAATCCCCTATGAAACCGAAGGTCTCCAACTAGTCAAGCTGCATCTGGGTGCCTGTAACAATCTCGCCCACAAGATGACAGATGTGATAGTGCCCCAACTGTCTTCTCCAAAAGATATAACTGTCGTAAAATTTGTACTGTACATTTTAAAATTTCAATGGAGGACTTTAAAGTAAGTCACTGGGATCACAGATGTGAACATTTTGTAAGGAACCAGGTGGATCGGCTAAAAAGGTATAGGTCGGATTCAGGCAACCATGCCACTGTGTTAGCCACCAATTTCTAAGATTCAACACAAAGGAGGGGACATTAAGTTGAGACCTTATACCCTCTCTTATGTGCTGTGCCAGTTTCCAGAGTTTACATCTCAGAACTTCCAATTCCATAGTATTTAAATATCCCTAATCCTATTTCCCCTCCTCTCATGACAGTAGCAATAAGGTCTCTTTTCCTTCTAATTATCTTCAGTCTTCAATCATCTGCACTTGTTTCCTGCATGGACTGTAGACCTTGGAGATCAGCAAGAATGGAGTACTGAAGATTGTCCATCCCTTCCATACAACTATCTGCTATGCAGAACACTGTTCTTATAGGGTTTGCGTCCATGGTAATGTCTAAATGTCCAATAAAATGGCTGATCTGTTATTTGGTTATGCCTTATGCTATGTTGCTATTCATTTATACTTATAAATATACCTATACTGCGTCCTCGCTATCTCCAGAAATGAATACACTGCAGTGAACTTGGATATTCACATGTCTGAATGTACAATACTCCATCCCCATCTTCAATCTGATACTTTAACATATTAAGTGTTTCACCCAAATCAAATTGATACAGATGGTTGTTAGAGAAGGAAGCATTCAGTATTGTGTTAAGGGGATCATGACAGAATTCTCAGACACAAGTACTGGGACATCGAAGGATCCTGCTTGATGGATGCCAGTTCAAAACTACCATCTAATTTAAAGTATCTGATCAAGGTGCTGGTACTGGTATCAACTCCAAAATGCCTTGTACACTGTGTATGATACTAACTGCATCCAAAGAGAAAATCTCCTCTGAGGAGTGTACTGTACCCTTAATCCCACTCTAGGTATCAGTATAGCAGACAACAGAGGAAGAACGCCAGTGACTCCGAGAAGTGACTAGATATCCACACAGACACTGCAACAGAGGAAGAACGCCAGTGACTCCGAGAAGTGACTAGATATCCACACAGACACTGCATTCAGACACCCGTTTGGTTCTGGTTTAGATTTTCAAACCTGGCTGTCCGACTTCAGGAAAGAGGATGACATCTTTAAAAAGCTCAAGGAGATGGAGAACCAAGCAATCATCAAGATGTAACATGATGGCATCAAAATTATAAAGATTGTGCACGCCTTAGAGAAAGACTCCAAAGTACTTGGTGGGAAGATCTTTTTGGATATAGTTCAAAGCAACAGCATTCTTCAATCCCCTTATACAGACCATAATAGTTCTAATTTTTCTGGTATTAATCTTAGAAATTGCACTACTGGCTGTCTACAGAAAGATAAAAAGAAAGAATGACTAAACAACTCCAAGACACCGTAAACCTATACAAACATGAACAACGTATAAGGATTAGCAGACAATTATTAATGGAGGGGTTATGGACAGCTATGGAGTATCGCTGCTAAGAACTGTCAACATGAAATATTTTCTTGTTATGGACCACCAAGATACAACAAGACTCTAAATTTTTATAGACTCCACTATGAGCTTTATGAGATTATTTATTTTTAGAGCTTATTTTTTGGGAGAGGGGATACTTTTTCCACTATAGATCACTCTAGAGGATTTTTCCTGAGATGTTGTCGATCTCCTCCATAGTGGATAGGGAGGGAGCAAGTGAGAGTCGGTGATCATTAGGGTCCCTCTCACTCCCTTTTCCTGGATTCTTATCCATCTGGACTTGAATCTAACAGAACTTTCAAGGAATTTTCTATAACTTTAAAAAAAGGACTCAATTTTTTTAATAGAAAATCATTTAAACTTGAATTCTGCTTGAAAATTCTTATATTATTATTATTATTAATTTTTACTTATAGGGCGCCACTAGGTGTCCGTAGCGCCGTACAGGGACAAACAAAATTACAATACGAGGTGAGACAGCACAGTACAGTAAACAATAAGCACAGTAACTCAGTGATCTCAAAGCACAGCTAGAGAGGGCAGGGGAGGGGAGAGGGGAAGGTCTGCCAACAACTGAGTCCAAGAGGGAAGGCACGGATGACAGGGAGACCCCCAAGGGGAGAGGAGGGAGCGAGAGGGGACGGGGGAAGAGGGTCCTCAAGGAGGAGGGCTAAGTAGCTGGAGAGCAGAGTTAACAGTGGTGAAGACAGGGGGAGAGAATACCCTGCTCAAAGGAGCGTACAATCTAAGGGGTGGGGTAGACAGACAGAGAGACACGGGGGAGAGATGGAGGAATGGAGGATAAGGATAAGGGAAGGGGAAAGAGGGGAAGAGGCTTATACTGAGCTTTTGAAAAGAGTTTTACTACAATTTTAAAAAAGGATTCTGCTAAACTTGGAACAGAAAATTATTCTTATGGATTAAACCAATGACTACCCTATTTCCTTTTTTTTGGACTTTATACTTATGAACTCTTTCAAGACGTTACATCCCAATTTCTAATGAATTATGAATACTATTCCAATGTTTATGGATTTTAAACATGATTTAAAACTAACAAGTATTTAATAAACCAACTAGCCAACCACAAGACTAAAAAATCCCACCCCAGTCAGGAAACTGACTAACAAGACTGCCCCTAGTATAACTTTAATATTTTTTTGGTTGCTTAAAAAGTATTAAGATTTATGCTACTGCAGAAATGAATAAATATATAATATAAAATAGTAGTAGACTTCCCATTTACGGCTACCATGAAACAAGGCAAATGTTTAAACAGGTTGTGTAAAACTATGTCTCTTAAGTACATCTGAGATGTCACAAGAGCGCATTATTTGATGTGACTAAAATAACGAAGATGGTGTTAGCCATTCAATCCAAGGAGAGAGTGTCTCAGGAGAGGGATCTTCGGATACCTCTCCGGCAGCGTTGCTGCTCTCCCATGCTCAAGTGGCACCTACGCATGTGCAAACCTAGGGCGTGCATGTGTAGTAAAGACTACAGGTCAAATCCCGGAGTCTTCATTAGAAAAAAGTCATCACCGGTACAGCCTCCTATCGAATGCGCTGTCCCGACATGACTTTTACAGTAAATTGCCACGAAAAATATAATTTGTCATATGAAAAATCTTAAATAGGCCCATTAATCTGCTGGTATCTAAGAAGACATTTATGGTGGTTCCAGTGTAACAGTGTTTTCCCTCTCAATCCTAAAGTTAGGTTTAAGTTATGTTCCAAAGTTGGTGCTATTGTAACGCAGTGATTGGGGAGGGTGTTCATTGCGTACTGTTTGCTACCTTTGTTAGTCACAAGTAGATAAATTTAGCAGTCAGTTCAAGAAAATTGCCACCATGTTTAATAAACCACAATTTTATGTATTAGACATGTTAATTTGAATGTGTAACAAACTGGTTTAGCTATTTACAATCCAATGTCACACTGTATTGTCTTTTTTCATTATGGACTTGACGACATCTAGTCATGATAATAAAAGAAGGTTTACATTTGCTGTCTTGAAATGCATATAATTTGCAATAATTTGCTCATGCTACCAAGTTTGTAGATATAAAGTCAAAACAAGATGAAGCAAACTGTATAACTGAAGTAACAGTTTAATTAGATCAAATGAACTTGCCACAATAAGGCACAAACTGTAAAACCGCCATTAAGGTAAGAATTACAGAAGACAGCAGAGATTATTATCAGTATTATTTTCTTTTATTTATAAGGTGCCACAAGGGGTCTGCAGCGTCCTACAGAGAATATACAGTAAGACATTACATAGCAAAACAGGACAAGAGCAAAAAAAAAATACAATAACTACAAAGGCAATATTCTTGCAAGGAATAGCATAACCAGCACTGAGGAGCAAGGAGGAGGATAACCTTTCAATAAAAAATGAGGCATGGGTAGAGGGGGAAATAAATGGAGTAAAACAGAACAAGCTGAACCTGTACCTAGTAAAGTGGGTGCAGCAAACAGGATCAGAGTCCCTAATTGAGGAAAGGAGGGAAGGCACTGGCATGATGGTGATAATGATAATGGAGAAAGTGGACACATTGGAAGAGGACCCTGATCGTGAGAGCTTACAATCTAAATGAGAGGGGGGGGGGGGGGGGGGGCGCAGACGAAACGGGATGATGCAGTGAAAAATTAATGTTCTAACCCTTTTCCTTTCCTGTTTTATGGAGAACGTCAAACAAAAGCATAACAAGTTTCATAAAACCTAAAATTGTAAATGTAATCGATATAAATATGTAATACATATACATCTTAGTAAAAATAAGTTAAGTACACTGGACAAAGTGTTAATATCATTTTAGTTTTGTAACAAAATATAATAGCTGCTACTAATATATACGAATTACAAAGCATTTCAAATCTATCTCATATACAAAGACACATGTACAAGATAAAAAAAAATAGCATGCAAGCAATTTGTATGCAGTAGTTTTAGTTTTGACAAAGCAATTCCGCTCATAACACATTGCCTCTTATAACCTGCCATCACATCTCATAAAGATTTCACACCACCCATCCTACTGAACACATTCCATCTGTGCTCTATTTTCAGACATCACATCAGTCTGTAACATATATCAAATTCCCCAGCATAATACAATGGAAATCACATTACAGACAGGTGTCGTATCAAATTCTACCACATGCTCATTGTCTACACAAAGGTTAAAATGCACGCAGTGTATCTTTGTTAT
This sequence comes from Mixophyes fleayi, assembly GCF_038048845.1. NCBI lineage: Eukaryota > Metazoa > Chordata > Amphibia > Anura > Limnodynastidae > Mixophyes > Mixophyes fleayi. The sequence goes on from NC_134406.1 coordinate 70,650,095, forward strand.
CCAAGTGAGATAGAGACTTTTCTGTCACTCTTGTAAACCAAAAAGATGTGCATATCATAAAGCTCATGTCTTAATCAATGGTAGCTACATCGAAAATAAGTGATCCTTTACTGCTATAGCTATAAGGGCATATATGAAAAATAAAATCACTATCTCATTACCCAGGGGAAATTTATCTCCAAAGCATGCTTTAATTCCTCATTAATTGCCATCACCTTTTGATTTTTTTAAAAAAAATAAACACCAGTCTGTTTTATTATAATATAACTGTAGTTGTGCAATAGTTTAATTAACATTGCTTGAGTATATTGCGATCTCAATTAACTACTTGATTTCATTAGAGATCCGTAAAATTGTCTGATATTTAAACAGTTTTCTAAAGTATCCATATTTTATTAAGCTGGATACCAGTCAATGTCAATTCCACCTAAAAAGTATTCCACAGGCAGCACACTATAGGTGGAAACCTCCTGCACCCACTTCAGCAGCCAGCACCAGAGAAATGGAAAGCTAATGTATTCATGTTTTCTATAAAGTAGGTTCCCATTTGTAACAGACCTCAATACAACAGCAGAGCAGTTTGACATCCTGCCCCAGACAGTGTACTCACATAATGCAGTGCCGGTGGTCGGCGGCTGCACAGCGGGTCTGGCTGCCGGTCTCCCGGGTAACGGTGTAAACAGTAACAACGACTGAACAAAAAAGTTGCCTAGCGCCGAGAGAGGGTGGAACCAGACAGGCGCACACAGCCAGACACTACATAGCTGTGTGCTGAAGATTTATGCAACTTGCTGCCTGGATGGTGTGCTGGGATTAGTAGTCCTCCAAAAGATGTTAATTCACAGATTTCCTAGCCTGTTGTAAAGTTGAGTCGTTTTTATGATATATAGCTATAATATAAACAAATGGCAAACGAGCCTGGAGACATATACTATGTACAGAGGAAGGGGGGGGGGGGGGGGGGGGGCAAGTAAAATTTTGAGGGAGTAAAATTTAAGGGGGTCAGTCAACAAAAAATGTCCCAAAAAGACTTCAAAGGCATTTCAGTGTACTGTAGATGACATGTTGTGAAAAGAACTGGTACCTTTTTCTTTCAGTAAACATTTTTTAAAAGTGCAAAAATGTGCTTCCCACAGCACAAAAGCAGCTTCCATGTGTTTTGAAGAATACTCCTGATTTGATTGATGCAAACCACTTGGATTTTACTTTAAATTGAATTGTGTGCATGTATTTTACATGTGAAATTGAGGGAAGCTCGACAAGCGATGGGTAAATGGTGGACCCAGGGCTGCTTAATTGTCAGAATTGTTTGTTACAGCAACAGCTTGTCACTCTTGTTTAAAATGCCTACTTATATGTTATAGGTGTCTTTCTTTGATTAAATATATTGTTCTAACTTATTACTCAAGTTAAGGGTAGCTCTTTTTGAAGCGTATCAGGTTGCATATCTCTGAGCTAGACTTACCGGGGCATGTTGGTGAGCACAGGTTTGGTGCATGAATTTGCTTCGATATTCACAAGATTTTGCTGTGTGGAAAGTGATTATTTGAGATGAGATTCAGGGTGTAGACAAGGTACATTTAGCAGGGTTTCCCTGGTTAACTGGGGACCACAGAGCACCTCCAAAAAGCAGGATTAAGGCATGATTTGGACATGCTCTTTGTTATAGAGGCGGTGAACAAATAGCACATTTGCGCAAACAGAAATGTACTCCATCCCAACATTGTATTCTAGAATCAGTGTATGTTCTTATTCTCTGCCATTTATTACTTATTGAATAAGAGTTTCTAAAATAGAAAACAACTTTAACACTAAGTCATGGTGGAGGATGTATTGCTGTTTGCATACAGTACAACTGTATTCATGCATACCTCCCAGCTTCAATAATATAATATTTGTTTTAAGAGGTAGTCAGAACCAGGGGTCCTTTGGAACTGTATCTCCTGGAAGTAGTCAGCATATCAATGCTGACTACCCCACAAGACTTACCCCGACGTGTTCAGAGGGAACACCTCCTTCCCGACCAGGGTTTGCAAAGTACATTGTCTATGCCCGCATACTTACATTACCCCCTTAGCAGCACCGATAACAGCGTCACGGACGCCAGTGACGTAATCAACTGTCACTGCACCTTCATTCGTTGCGATGGCTTCAAGTCGTTGGTTACAGCAGTCGGGAAGGAGCCTGGTCAATTTGCTCTGAACACATCGGGGTAAGTCTTGTCGGAATAATGATTACCATTATTCCGTACCCCACCTGTATCTCCCAGTATTGCTAAGGATGTCTTTATAACTTTCCTTCAGAAGGCTCCTAGCATTAGACATTCCCACCAAATATAGAGAGGCGTACAAATTGCCTTGTGACAATTAAAACATGTATTGGAACTGCAGGGAACTCAACAGGCTGGAGCACCTGTAAATTTAGCATTTTAAATTGAATCACCATTGCCTAGGTGGCAGAGGAGCAGAGATGAGACATTTTGAAGAGCTTTGTCTATTAGGCTTCAAATAATAAACTACTGGAAAAACTGCAATCCTAGGGGAGGAATCCGTTATGCGAGCGGTTGGATCAGAGTATAGTGGCGCAGAAGTGTCTTATAAACATTTAATCCAATTCTACCAGACATTGGATTTTACACCTGTAGATGGTGCTTCATCTACAATACAAACACTTTAACAACTTGTCCATGAAGAAGGACCACCACCTGAATGAACTGCGAGTGGCGAGATCTATCCAGGACTTTGATGTAGGGGCTGTTTAGTTCCCAAGACAACATCACTTGCTTCATTCAGACTGTGTTGTATTTGGTGTTGTTTTAACGAAGCATTGGATTGGACTTTTCAGTTCTTAATGAACTTATTAGGTTTATTGGCTATTGATTAATTTATCTGATATATATGCGGTGTGCCGATTTATGGTACTATTGATACTTTTATGCATCAGCTGTATGTTTTAATTGAATAAGTTTTCAATGTGTTAATGTGTTTAGATTAATAAAATTAATTAAATGGATGAAGTTATGGTGACAGTTTTTGATTAATCTACAGGTTATTTTTTTTTATCTATTTGGTACTTGCCAATTTCGCACTGTTCTGAGAATACAGACTCTTTATAGCAGCTGCTTTTTGTGTTATTTGTATGTTTATATATTTTTTAGCACCAGAGGGTATTGTTTTATTGTTATCTCATATAATTCACTGCCTAGGTCTCATTCCCATGTCTTCACAAGTGTGGGGCAGTGGTTGAGATTTCAGAAAAGATTTTATATATTGAACAGATAGAGTGAGGTTCCTGGGAATGTCTACAGAGAGCAATAAAGTGTGTCAAGTCTCAGCCAAACAGACAGTGTCTAACCTCAATCTCCCCACCTAATTGGTTAATATGTTCGTATTTCATGGACTGTGAGGGATATCGCATCAGAATGGGCAAATTACTCCCCTAATCTTCGGATGGACAACTCGCAGTAACCAAGTTGGATACCAGTGTGTGAAGTGTGAGTGAGAGAAAACTGGTTTGAAGAAGTTTGTTTTAGTAATATTGTTCCCAGATACTTCAAATGGGATGGGTAATGGAGAAGGTTTTTTTGGGCATTCGATTCAGTGACTCTAGCAAGGTCATAACCTATATTAAGGATCACAGATGTAGTCACTATTTTTATTTTAGTAATTTATTTTAAAATTGAATAAGGCATAGACTTTCTTAAATTTTGTCATACAATTAGGGAGCAAAACTACTGGACTAGAGATATTATATATTCAGTGTTGCCTACTTTGATACTTCCTATGTCTGGGTTTGATCTTATAACATAAATTTCCAGTCCACTCTTTTTGGAACACTATTTCCGAATACGACCGCAGAATTCTTGGCATCTTAGATTTTGAGATATGGGTTCTTCTGGTGGGTAGTTTTTAGCTTCCTTGATGGGGACAAAATCGGCTTGATCGGCATCTATTAGGCCTGGAAGGAAAATTTTAAGTCTGTTTGCAATTAATTTGGTAAATAGTTTAAGGTCTACATTGAGTAAACAAATGGATATATAATTCTTGTTTTGGGGGGAAAAGTTGTGGGATTCTAGAGACTAGGGGGAGAAGGAATTTTGAGAAATTTCATTAAATGCCTGTTGTGTTGGAGGTGCAGGAGAAGTTGGTCCTTAAATGTTTTGTAATAAATTATGGTAAATTCATCTGGGCTGGGGATTTTATCCCAGAGGTTTTGTGCTATAGCATCACATAATTCTACTGGTAAAAAAATGTAAGTGACTAGAGATGACAATGTCTGCCTCTACAGCATAGCAAAATATTTTGTCAGATCTAATTCCACTTTAATTAAATAATCTCTCTGAAGTAAAGATAGAATTTTGGATTATTATGACCATGCTTGTAAAACTGACTAAACAGCGACTGCATTGGTGTATGTGCGCTTGTAAAACTGACTGTATTGGCGTATGTGCGCTTGTAAAACTGACTGAACAGTGACTGCATTGGTATGTGTGCATGGTCATTAGATGCCACTGAAACAGGGAACGCTCCACAACTTGATGTATGCGTGTAGTTATGATCCAACATGTGTGGCCAAATTGTTCGGCTACTGGCCAACCGGTTAATAGCCAGCTTTCAAAATTCACTAAGTTCCCTTTTAACTATTAATGTACATCGCAAGCAGATTCTGCCGATCACTGAACAGCCACAAAACTCACTGTACATTCCAGAAAAGTTGTTTGAATAGAGCCACCTACCTGACAATTCTTGTCTCTAGAGCTCAAAATTAGAATTAAATTTGAGTACAACTGTGATTCTGTGACATCAACAAAAATAAAAAAAAGACACCACTTGTAGAAATTTCAGTAGACTTTTATTGCTTTGAATCAACTTTTTTTTTTTTAACATTACAAAATATAGTTTGCATTTTTCTAAGTTTTCCAACAAATTATAAAGGCAGGGTTTTTCACATCTTAGGTAGATCAAGATACGCACATATTTTTCATAAAAACTAACAAAATATAATTTATTGTTTTGGAACTTGCTTTGGATTTGTTACAAAAAAAGAAAAAAAAAAACAAAAACACATAAACAAAACACTATTTTCAATACAAAATCAAGCATAAAAAAAATCTGGTGCTGTGCTCTCTTAAAGTTATTCAGTATACTAAATACTAAAAGTCTGGCTATGTTCAGGTAACTTCGCTGAACCACGGAAGACAAACATGATTGTATCCAAAATACTAAATTGGAGGAAATTATAAATGGTCTTATTTGTTACTGTAGTTATTAGAAAGACAAAAGCTGCAGTTCATTCCTTCAATGTATAAAGTTATTATCGTATTAAATGCACCTAGTATCATACAAAACTTCAAAATCAATCATGTTAACTTGCATCCTAAAACATACAAAATAAAATTAAGTTAAAAACTGTTTCAAACTATTAAAGGATTTATGGAGGGACTCAACTGTAAACATACTATATATAGATTGTTGATCATCCCAAACAAAATTACAGCCTCTCACTTTTTTCATGGAATTATGGGCGATACTATACCATATACAAACACTAAGGAAAATACTTCTACATACATATGACTTAAGTTAATCACTTTTTTTGCATTAGAAATGATGTGCTTGAGAAAAGAGAAAAAAAAATTCTGTTCTATGGTAAAATGGGTTTGCATTGTCCATAAATCAATCAAGCAAATTTGCAGTTTATTACCCAGGCTCCGTTACCAGGGACCCAATAGGAAATACCAGACCAATGGTCATATTATCCCTTAATAATATATTTGCTAAGAAATAAATGTCAGTATGTGGGGAGGAGGGTGAATGCAGTCGTAGTATAGTGAGCTGGAACAATTGCAAAATCAATGTGGATATAAAAGACTTGCTATATCAAACCGGAACAGTTAGATAAATACTGCTGAAATAAAAACACAGAATAAACATAAGGAAAAAATTTAATAAAATATTTTTCTTCAACTGGAAAAGTTAACATTTATATGTACACATAAAAAAAGTAAGTAAATAATTATTGGTACAAGTGATAAAACTATTTAGACAAATTCACAGTGAAATTAAAATAAATCAAATCATCATCCAGGAAACTGCAGAATATATAAAGAAAGAAAATGTCATCTACTTGACTTCTCGGGACCTTTCAGCTGTGATTTGTAAATGAACAAAAGATAGTGGTACTAATACAAAATAACTATCATCTACACACCATGGGGGCAACCATTTTGGAAAATGGTGACATCATAGATGCACTGTGTCTCTTGTCTGTGATGTCACTCATTGCTAGTGAACTTACTGCATTCTCATGAATTTAAGTGCAGCTAACAAAATGGCTGCCTCACCTGTACATAGACATACCTACGCCATAGTTGGCAGCTTGTGTCCCAAGAGGTACGGGGGTGAAGGTGTGTGGGGGCGGAGGTCTAAGAATTGCAAAAGCTGTCACCATGACTCCAATCAGCCACGCCCCCTCCATTTACTTTCCAGAGCCGGCCGGGAATTGGGAGAATTGCCCTCTCTCCCGGGAGTCTGACCCAGATTTCGGGAGTCTCCCAGAATATTGGCAAGTATGACCTACACTTTCAATTTGAAGGCAAATTTGAAAAAATTCATGTAGTAAAAATTTGTAAAGTGGTAAACTTGACTACATTAGTACAGTTTACATTTTTGAGAAAAATATTATTCTCCACAAATTTTGGATGCATCTCCACCTAATGTTATTTTTGGAGACATTGGGAGCTTACCTAAACAATGACCTGCATGCCCCTGTACAAATAATCCAATGCTATTGTTATTTGATCAGAATATAATTATGCATACACTTTTATTTTGCTTTTTGTTTTAAAAGCATATTATCTGAAAATTAACAAAATAATTACTGTATTTTCACATGATAGTAAAGTGGTCTCATGGATTTATATTACAGTTATCCTATGAACACTGTTTAGATTTTTTTTAACTGTTGAAAAAAAATATATAATTGGTTGATGGTTCTTTTTGCTTATGTAAGTAAAGCCCAGATAAATATCTGCATAAGGTATATTGTAATATTGTTCTGCTTCAAGGACCGCCTTGTATGGCTGCCTTATTTTTCCAAATGAAGATACAGGATAGAATGATGTAACACAAAAGTGGGGTTACAGGTCTCTATTACAAGGTCACCAGATGCCTTCTTTTTAAAGTGCTAGCTATTTTTTGCACAAGTCTTAACAGCAGAATATGTACAATGTTATTAACAGTTTCTCCAAACCTGAGCATTCAATGCAATGAGAGCTTGTTAAAGTCTTATAACAAGATGTAGTGTATAGTTTAAAATGTCAGAAAATATAAATCAAATTGGGTAACCATTCCCTTAAAATCAAAGATAAATTTCATTATTGCATTACAAAAACACATCTAACAGTCACTGCTAGGCTGCCAGGGTGCAAAGAATACTATATTCTCTCTGCAACCTGTAAAAGCATTTTATATGAGCAGCTAAAATTAAACTGCCCAATCACTTCTTTGTAGCAAATTTGGCAAACAACGATTACCAAGGTCATAAAATGAGACCTATTAAGCACTGATGTGGCTTATTGCACAAAAGTCCTGAGTTACTTCATTGATATGAGTCCAGGGGTATATTTACTAAACTGCAGGTTTGAAAAAGTGGAGATGTTACCTATAGCAACCAATCAGATTCTAGTTATCATTTATTTAGTACATTCTGAAAATGACAGCTAGATTCTGATTGGTTGCTATAGGCAACATCTCGTGTTTTTCAAACCTGCAGTTTAGTAAATATACCCCCAGGACTCGCATCAAATTTTTGGAAATATCAATGAGTGACCACTGCTTGCATATAGTAAAAATATAGGCTGATATAAGAACATCAAACTATCAGGGCTTGTTCACACCTATCTGTTAAGCAAATGGAAAATGTGTTAAAACTCACATCACTAAAATGCATCAGTCTTCATGCATTGTATACAATTTTCTCATCACGTGAAAAAAAGCCCAACAGTTGGTGTGAAGTGACTGTTACAGCAATTACACAAAGACAAGACACACATTTCTACTAAAACTAACAATCATCAAATTACTAAAATACATTGGTTGAGACAAATGTCATATTCCACATTTGGGTGAAGTAGGCTGCAGAGCCTTTCATTTTTAATTTTCTTTTTTAAGAATATCCCATTTTGTCAAGGTGCTAAATTAGAAACTCAATGCTCTGCAGTGTACAGCTGTAAAAAGAGACTAAAAGCAGAATAGCATGGGCTCTAATGACGCTAACCTTACTGTGTTGTAGCACAGTGATTCAGCCGAGTCATTGTTACTTAAAACCTACAGCAACACACACACAAAGTTAGGATTAAAATACATATACATCAACATGGCAAAACATGTTATGGGAATGACAAGTGGAAAAATGTTAGATGGTTTCATTCTGAAGAACAATTTAAAACACTATTGCTTGGTGACAGGCTTTCAAATATACAATAAAATCAATTATAAAGAGGTCTATAAAAATTCCTATTGAATAAATAATTGTCGAGTGATCATTTTGTGCCATATTACAGTTTGAGTCAGCCCGTTTTAGATCATATACAGTATTTACAGTGCTAATAAGTTATGAGGTGCACATACAGTATTTTGGAATTGTTTTTACACTTTGATGGTCTGATATTCACTTCTGATGCATACAAAAGTCCAACTACACACATACAAACACATACACTTCTTCTTGACACAGTTCTATAGGGAGGTTTCAGCATCCATGTATTTTCGGAAAGTTTCATCTTCTAGAGTGATTTTCACACTTGTTGGTTTGTCTGGGCTGTCAAAATGAACAAATACTAAATGAATGAGTATAACAAAACGTAATAGTGTTCATGTCCTATATATAATGTTTCTAAACATCAGTTTCAGTCCAATGTCAGGACTGCATTATAGAGAGCTGAGATTAGCCACATGCACTATGGTTTAAATTTAAATTAGGTCTCTCTTTCTATGGTCATAATACTATTCGGGGACAAGAGGACATGTTTATTCAGTTAGATAGGGGGCGTATTATGCTATTATGTAAGGTTATGCTGTATATATGAATGCTGTGGTGGTAAGTTGTGCTGCGAGTGTGCAGATTATATGTTGTAGTGAAGGTGTAATCCACATTGTATGTATATATGTATGTGAATGCAAAATAAAAGTGGAGGAGTTGTCCATAGCAACCAATCAGATTCTAGCTACCATTTTCTAGACTGTACTAGATAAATGATAGCTAGAATCTGAGTGGTTGCTATGGGCAACACCTCAACTTTTCTTCTTTTTATTTTATAGAAGCTTTAGTAAATTTACCCCTTAATTAGATTTAGTATTTTGGCAAAAGCAATATTTGTATGGCTTTGGTAGTTCAGATATACAAACTTAATGTGTCTAAATTAACTTTAGGGTAGCATATATAAAGCCAGCATAACAGTTAATTTATTTTACATAAAGCATTGTATTACTGCCAATATGAAAGTCACTTAACAATTTCACTAGCTAGCAAGAATATTATTCTGCTATAGATTGAGTGAATAACGTCACCAATGTGTCTTTGTTTTTTTTTTTTGCTGTGATGATGTCATGGGCTGAAAAGGCTCATTGCCAACTGCCTATTCAGCCCTCTGAAAAAAGAAAATACTTGCAGCTTGTAACTGACATCTATAAAGGACTAAAGACCTCTATTTAGGAATACACATGTGGTGTCTATGCAGACAGAGAAACTGGTACCTTGCACGCTGTTTGCATCTAATCTTACATATGTGACACTAAAGGACATGTATAAAACAAGGTGGTAAATTGGAGCAAGAACTAGGATAATGAGGGTAATTTACAATAGTACAAGGTGCCTTGTTTTGTGTAAATGCACTGGTTTGTACAGGTAAGTATATAGACGTGGAAAAACGAGATTATATTTTGGAGGACAGGATTATTTAAAAATGAGCTGGCTGGAGTGGAAAAGATACATTTTACCACAGCCTTTTCTTCCCAGAAAACGGATTGTCATTCTCCAGCTGATCAGCGGTGCTGGAAACCCAAACCTAATAATCATGGGCCCGATTCATTAAGGATCTTAACTTAAGAAACTTCTTATTTCAGTCTCCTGGACAAAACCATGTTACAATTCAAGAGGTGCAAATTAGTTTTCTGTTTTGCACATAAGTTAAATCCTGACTGTTTTCTCATGTAGCACACAAATATCAACTTTAAATTTCAGTGTACAAATAAGCTATCAAGTATTTGTGTACTACATGAAAAAACAGACAGTATTTAACTTATGTGCAAAACAGAATACTAATTTGCACCCCTTGCATTGTAACATGGTTTTGTCCAGGAGACTTAAATAAGTTTCTTAAGTTAAGATCCTTAATGAATCAGGCCCCATAACTTTAATGGGATGCATTTTGAGCCTTCCAGTTGCACTTTTGTGGCAAAGTGCATTTCTAGGCGCACTTCCAGCAATGTAATGAAATCATTCAACACACAAAAGTAACATAAAAATCCTACCAATGTCCCATCAGACTTAGGAGGAATTGAATACATAAACAACACTAAACTGAGCAGCCTTTGAGAAGACAAATGGTAAGGTTGAACCTAATGGATAGGATAGTCCTACAGTGTATGTCTTTATGGTTTCTGAAGTATCTGCAACCCAGGAAATGTAAGAGCTTCCCCCTTTTATGAGAGTGGTTTCAAAGTAAGGGAAGTGGCCATTCACTGTAAATATATTCAGGTGGACAATTAAGTGCACTTGATATAAGCAGAGCTTTAACTTGAGTACCAAAAGTGGGTAAGTAATGTAAGTCGGACTGTTGAGGGTAGCATTTTTTTAGGCACGTACAGACAAAGTAAAGGTTATTCTTCTAAAGGATGCCATATGGTTTAAATTTATCCTTTGCCATCTTAATCTTATCAACTCTTGGAATGGAGCATAGAAAATGATAAAACTCATGGACAGAATAGGATAAATAGTATAGTATCTTTAAGCCAAGTTCTGTTTTGGAATATTGGGAACCTAAAGCTCTATCTGTAAGAAAAGGTAATATATTAGATTACAAGACATAAAAGCATTACAAAAGGGTTTAATAAACCAGCTTTGTGAAATAATTCTAGTATTCTGGGCAGGTATTTACATGTACTTTGACAAGGTTACTCTGGACAAAGGTGACATTAAGAATACATTAGACTACTTTCATATATCCCTGTGTTTTTAAGCTAACTGATTCACTTACCCTTATTTCACATCATTGAAAGTATGAAGATTTTACATTCTAGTGACAACATGTTAGAGACAACTTAGTATTAGCGCAGTTTTCTGGGTTACTTATATTCGTACTACTCTTATACTGAAATAGCGTGCCCCTAAAGTTAAAATATATATACATATTGATTCAATATGAAATCATATTGTAACATTCACAATGTATATATTTAGAAGTTCTAATATCATGTAAGTGTTTAAGGTATTCAGCATTATATAACCTTGTTAACTTGTATACTATAGTATTCAACATTCTATACACCTTGTTAGCTTGTATACTATATTATTCAACATTCTATAACCTTGTTGGCTTGTACAATATAGTAAAGTATTGTCCACTGTAATTCTCATTTTATACACTAAGTAGTATACTTTAATGTCAGGAAATCTGTACAAATGAAATATGTTTCCCTTAAAAGCAAAAGTATCTTAAATATCTGTTGTTTTAACAAGTTGTTCACAACTGTGTTTGTGTGTATGTTTGTGAATTGTACCAATAGCTCTTTAATATAAAGCTGATTTCATTTTATATTTAATGCTCCAAAAATGTTGTAACTAAATAGTTCACATAAAAACTTGCCCATATTTATATAACACATGTTCCAACAGAAATAATCACTCACTAAACACTGCCAGAGACTTGTGATGCAGAAATGGATGAAATGAAAACTCAAAATACAATTGCAGCTGGTGATAAAAATACATTAAAAGGAACCTCCATCAAAGCAGTAAAAATGTGTGTGTATGATGTGATCTCGGCATCTCTGAATGTAGCCGTGCCTCATCTATAATGTAGCTGTGGTAAGCTTTCCATGAGGTCACAACTTTATAATTATGATGGCAGCAACCATGCATACTATCACCAGATATGGAGTTATTATTAGTCGGATCTAGCTGAATCTTTGTACATTCTCTATCAACATTTTTTTCCAATGCAACTTTTTTTTAAAGGGTAACTACACCAAAGATGTAAAAACTTCTCTTTGGAAAACAGTTTTTAATATAATGTCATTAAAAGTAATTTCTCAGTTACTTACAATCAGTGTGTCCAGCACCAAGAGTCAACTCTGCTAGCTGTACGTGCACAAGTCTTGGCTTTTGCATCTCTAGTGACTGTTTAATGGTATAATGAGTTGAGCCTCTCTCATGCTGCCTGACAGTCCCAACATTACTGCAAAGCGCTTTTTGGGTTACGCCATACTATGCAAAGCAGGGTGCATCATAGCATATACTGAACACAGGGAAGTACAGGGAGAATACCATTATACAGTTGCTAAGAGGGCTAAAAGCACGTTAAAAGTAGCCATCAATGCTGCATGCTTCAAGTATTGGAGGCAGGATAAGTATATTGTAGACAAAAAGTATGGGATCTGCATATACAGCCAGATAGATGAAGCGGACACGATTTATAGCTGTTTGCTACTGAACCAGCTTCTCTGCATAGCATTTAGTGCACTATCCAGAAGGGATATTAGATAATGAATAAGTAGAATGGTGATAGCTACCTCAGGTTAGCTCTGGTTACTTTGGCATTTTCAGGATGCATTGAAAGAGCCTTCCACTGTGCTGTTTTTGCCATCTCATCTGATATGTTTACAACTGATGGATCAAGGCTAGAGAATAAAACATAGATGAGGTTAGTAGCTTGTTCTGCATAAGTATTAATGTAATTAATGCCGTTTCCATAGAAAGTCACAGGCAAAAGACACGTCCTCTTCCACTAGCTACATTACCTTTAGGGTGTAAGCATTTTATAAGTATATAGTTATACCAAAGTGAAGTTGACCTTAAAAGCAGATCTGTCTTATGATGTTTTTTCACATAAGGCATGTAGTAAGCTAAATAAAAACTGAGATTCCCCCAGAATCACAATTGCCAGGGGAGATCATTTTTTTCAGCTTGCTGTTTATGCACTATGCTCTCTCCCAGACAGCTTGCTCCAGGCTGCCAGGTAAAGCAGAAGCTGGTTCGGAAGCGAGCATGGTGCAATTTGCTAGTCTTGGAAGGAGAGTTGGGCTGTCAAAGTAAAGAGGAAACTCACAGGCTGGCTACCTGTATACGTCACATCTTTCTTTCTGTGCGGGCTAGGAGGCCAACCCAGGAGAGTGACATAATGTGAATGGTCTGCTTTCAGTGATTCAATTATATGTAATGGGATTACATGCAAATGTATACATTCAAAAGCTGCAATTTACAGGATAAGTGCAGCCATGGACAGCAGATTACCGGGTCAATCAGACAATAAACAACCGGTTGGCCCGATCACATTAGTGTGTACGATGCAACGATGAACAATTATCGTTCCAAAACCCATCGTATCGTTTGAATGCGATTTTTAAACCAGACTAAAAATCTTGTTTAATTCACTGGAATGACGCTCCAATTCTGCACTCACGATCAGGATCTACATAGAGTTTAGAGTCATGATCTTTTCAGCCAATGGTTATGACAGATGAAGAGCACAAATCTGAAGGTAAATTGTGTAAAACATGTATAGTGTGTACATATGAATCAGCATGCTGATCAGGACTTTTTATTTAGTCGTTGGTAAAAAGTTATGGATATTGCATCGGGAGAGGTTTTCTGTAGTGTGTTCCCAGACTTAACCAATTTTCTTCAAAAGCTGGAGCTTTAGAGATATAGCTGCACTACATAAATATACTGGTAGGCTAACTGGCTGCTAACAAATTGACCCTAGTCTGTGTGTCTGTCTGTGTGTGTATGTTAGGGAATTTAGACTGTAAGCCCCAATGGGGCAGGGACTGATGTGAGTGAGTTCTCTGTACAGCGCTGCGGAATTAGTGGCGCTATATAAATAAATGGTGATTATGAAATGGTGATGATAGCTGGCGATTTTGCCCAGTCACACATTAAGTTAGCAGCATATTAAAACCAAACAGGATATTGGTAGATCTTGTAATATAAAAATGGGTAGCCTTTCACAACTACATACACAAGCTTCATGTCCATGTGTTTGCACATAACAGAATCAATTCTTCCCACAAACAAAGCTCTTGCCCTCTGTTACCTGTATTTCAAGCTCTTGACTGGAATCTGGAGAAGATTCCTGCCTTCGTAAGCCAGCTGTACATTTTCACTATCGTCTGCATGGAGCATTCGTTCAGCTTCCTGAAAACCAAGAGCATAAAGAGCTATTAGCACACCCGTCTTTATATGTTTCCTAGGGAGAAGGAGTATCTATACATGTAAACTAAAACCAGCTTAATTATTGACACCAGCGATGCGGCCATTTTTACATTGCTCGAATATTGATGCTGCTTGTACAAAATGACTTGTTTTGAACTTAAAAGTACATCAAATAAAAACCAGCATGCTTAACAAAATGAAATTATTCACATATAAACCAGGGACATACAAATGAAATCTCTTGGCAAACAAAGAAAGTCAGGTAGCCCTGGCAACTGTTACTGTAACCATATGGTAGCTATAATGCAAGATCGGTATACGTTCAACTGAAAAACGTTACATTTAGAGCATAAGTACTTAGATGAAATAGGTTTGTAAAATGTTAATATATAAAGTAAACAATAATGTTTGCTATATGTGAGGTGATTTGGACACTCAAACCAATTGGCAAATGAACGGGTATGTGGCTAAACTGAATAGAGCCAGTGGTTCATGGCTTTATCCAAACAACCTCAACCTTGTTTAAGTCGGTTCCCACAAAAACCTGCCGAGTCCACAGAAAGGACCTCATTTAGAGTCGGACTCAAAGTCCGTTTTAGGCGCATCTAACCAAAAAAACACTACCACGCATGTGCAGAAAGCCCCAAATCCGCCTGCATCTTGAACGCAATTACCACTTGCGACAGCTTGCAAATCCCTACGAGAGAATAGGAGGAACGCGGAATTGTGAAGGCGTGACCATGTAAATACATCCTAGTCGCAGTGAGGCGCAAACGCAACACACGTCAAAACAGGGCTACAGCTGTGCGGCAGGAATTAGGTGGCGCAATAGTTAGCTAGCTGCAGGAACTGCTCGCAGCTCTATAGGGTATTAAGAGTGGGACGCAAATGGGGTTGAATGCCACTCGTAATACTCTACCAAGCTGCGGCACACTCCCACTCCTACACTTCTTAAACGGACTTCGCGTCTGACTCTAAATGAGGTCCAAAATGTCTCTTACAGAATCCAATCAATTTAATTTTCTCAGTTGCAGGAAAAATAGTAACCACATCTCTGGTGATTAGTGCAATGCTGGATACGATTAGAAGCATTTTATTCTTTTTAATTGCATACTTTTTTTGCCCACACTTGCATACATATGATATTAAAATATATAATATTTGTCTATATCAGTATCTCCCAATCCTAGTCCTCAGGGACCCATAACAGTGCAGGGTTTTCCAGATGAAAAGTGAAATAATTACTACCACTTGAGGATCTGTTACAATGTGTCAGTCAGTAATGAACACACCTGTGCTCCAGCAAGGAGATATGGAAAACATGCACTGTTAGGGGGCCTAAGGACTGGGTTTGGGAAATATTGGTCTATATGAATACATTTTAAAAAAGGTCAGCTGTGTACATGTAATGTTAAAAAAGATTTTAGAAACAAAATAAAAATGTTATGCTACTAAATAATAAATATGCTTCTGTATGACAACTTCTACGGCTTTGCCAATTGTTGCAAAACACAAAAGGACAACCCGATGCCGTGCAAGGTGTTGTGCACTGACAGACAGGCACGATGTATGTATGCAGGAAACCAACAGGCATCATACCCAAGTATCATTTAAGCTATTTGCAATCTCAATATGTACACAACGTTCACGTCAAGTAAGACAACAGCTTTTATCTTTTCTTCTAAATAAAATGATTTTACCTTGATCATAGAAGTGTGGCAGTATGTAAATTAAATACTGTGTATGCAACAGAAAAAGCCTGCAAACCTCTCACTTTAC
The DNA here is from genome assembly GCF_038048845.1 of Mixophyes fleayi. Classification (NCBI taxonomy): domain Eukaryota; kingdom Metazoa; phylum Chordata; class Amphibia; order Anura; family Limnodynastidae; genus Mixophyes; species Mixophyes fleayi. The sequence continues at coordinate 70,666,307 of NC_134406.1, forward strand.
ACGGGCTTCCATATTACATACCTCTGGCGAGTCATCTTCAATCTTCTCGTTTTGTAAAGGAGAGAGGAAGAGGAAGGTCAAAAGCCAATTCACTCCTTTGCAAAACTCTACTATAATGTACATAGCAAGATCAACATATCTAGGTAACAGGCTACAAAGGACATCATAGAAATTTAAATCTAATAATTTTGCAGGAAATCTTATTTTTTTTTTATTAAAACTTATCTAGTAGTGTATATCTTGCAAAGTAAAACTTTTAATGTAACCAAATTCATATGTTCAGTTTAAGCCTACCTCCTTCTCTTTTTTCTTCTTATCGTCCTCTTTCTTTTTCTTACTTTCGGGCATTAGATCATCCAACCAACTTAGCTCACGTTTGTTAAAACAGAAGTCTAAAAGTTTGCGGATAAAGACCAGAGCGAGGACCTTAAAACAGAAAGATAGTGGGGAGATTTATAAATGTGGACAGCAAAAAAGGTAAATAGTGCCATTTACAGCAGTAACATTATCCTGCAAAAAGCAGTCAACACTCTTTGGGGTAAATTTATCAAGTTGCTGGTTTGAAAAAGTGGAGATGTTGCCTATAGCAACCAATCATATTCTAGTTATCATTTATTTAGTACAGTCTACAAAATGACAGCTAGAATCTGATTGGTTGCTATAGGCAACATCTCCACTTTTTCGATCCCACAGCTTGATATATTTACTCCTAAAAACCTCTCCATATTAGGTGCTCCTAAAATAGCCTGTACTGCACCTCCTCACAATAATACCATTTTGTTTCTTTGCAAAAAAAGTTTGCTACAGTTATATCAACGAATTGCAAACAATGCAGCATTTATGCTTGCACTATCATGATTTGTGAATTTTCAACTGCCATATTAATATGAATGTAATTTGCTTTTTGATTCTTATTGGCTCTCGTTTTTAATGCAGTATTTGGCACCATATTCACATTATATTGATTTTCTATAACACCTCTATTTTATTGTCCCTTTCCCTATAACTGCCTATTGTATCAAAAGAAAAATAACAAAAGCAGGACATATGCACTATTATTACTGCCATCTCATTTGTCTTTGCTGAAAATGATATTTGTAACGGTTGAAAACAAATATGTACCATCATAGGGAACACCACTGCAGCTGAAGATGCTTTGATTACCCATAAAAGAACAAGGCAGGTGAGCTGTATGACAGTAAAGACATGGACTTTCCAGAGGGGAACATAACGCAGGTAGATCAGGTCTGGCTGATGCTTGGCTGGCATTCCAAACAACTTGATGCGGTCAAAAAACTGCAAACACGTGGATGGAAAAATAAATGGACAGTTTTAATAAATTGAATGCATGCATTATAAAATTTAATATATAAATCATGGTGGACCAGGGCAGAAAACTGCAAGATTTCGGGGTGGACTTGGAGACCACCCTAGCTTCCTGGGCTTCTACTCTCAGAAGACCTGAGCGGGTGCTGCCACAGATCGTGGACTTAGATGTGGCAGTGCGCTGTCTGAATGTGTGATGTAAGTGTGTGTATATACGTGATGAGATATTGTTAAAAAATAATCTGTGTTTGGCAAATGTCAAATAAGAATACCATGCTAAAAGTAAAGATCTATTAAAATAGATTAATGGTAGCAAGAAAAGCCCAGAGCATTACTCTATAATTATTTCAAGGTTATATTACTGTGCATCAATATGGCTGTGTTTTCAGTGTGAAATTCAATGTGAAGTCACAACTTTCTCTTTGCTTGGAGGGTGTTAACTCCTATGTTTTAATATACTCCAAATTATAATACGTTTTTTTGTTTAAGCAAATGTTAAAAGCTTGCCCAATGTCTAATTCACTGATGTCGAACAGATCTAAACACATATACAAAGTAAATTGTTTATATGGCTTTCTGATATACAATGTTGTCCATTATTTAAAACTCATCTTCATTGGTTTTCTCCTCTTACATTAGGATATAATAAAATGCTACACTGCTGGTTTTAAAGACTGAATAATACCTTTCTTGGAAGAAAAGACAGAAACACAAAAAGTCAATCCAGCCAAAAAGATTTTTACACTATTGAAAAACCATTAACAATACAGACTATTAACATTGAATACTATCCTCCATTTAAAATATGAACATTAAAATTAGGACTTACCTGGATACCCTTCAATGAAGAAGCTCCCATGTACAAAAATACACCGTACAGAACTGGCATTGGAATATACTGAAATGATATGTGCATATTTATTAATTGTTTAATAAACGTGGGGTCATCATAAGGTCTACATTTTACCGGCAATAAGAAGAGAAATAAAACAAGATGGAACAGTGTTGGCTATTAATAAAGCTTAGAGGTTTTTTTTTTTTCTATAAGGCAATCTAACCTCAAAATATACTGTATATACTAGATATTGTTTTATGCTATCCCTCTGTACAGCTAAAGCAAGCTAACAGTATCGGCCTCCATTCATCTGCTTTGTTGCTTTCAGCCCTGCAGTCATGGTCATGCCAAGCCTGAGAAATAAGTCAGATAAAAATATAGGCACACTGACCCAGCATTTTCTCCCCTTTTGTAATGGTCTATTAAAAATAATAGAAGATTCTTTTTACAGTATATTACCTAACTTAGTAGTGCGATATAAATGTGTGTGTGACCTAGCAACGAGAAGGAAACGTGTAGACAGAAGTTTGCCCAACAAAGTAAGCATTCCTAGAACATATATAACCAGGCAGCTATATATATTGAATAAGTAAATGCATTCATCCATAACTTTATATGTATATTTAGCCAAGTTTAAGCTGCATTCATTAATAGGTGAATGCAAAGCAGGCCACACACAATAGGGAATGTTAAATCTCCCCATGCATATATATCCTTAGTCATATGCCATGAGTATTTTCTTTTAGGACTAAAGTATAATCAAGTCAGATGACTGCTCATTATATTAGTAGGGCCATCCCTACCGTCTGTTATCACATCTGCATTAATTTTGTATGAATCAGTTATAAACACCAAGATGTAAATTTATCAATACCTTCTACAAAGGTAAACTTGGAGGTGTTACTCATAGCAACCAATAAGATGTATCTAATACATTCTAGAAAACGATAGCTAGAATCTCATTGGTTGTCAATTTAGAAGGTTTGATAAATCTACCCCAATATGTACTACTACATAAACTGTGACATAAAATGAAAGGTATATTAACAACCAATTTAAAAAAATAATATGTTATAGTACCATTATATTTTAATTTAGTGGAGAAAGTATGTAATCGTCATATAAAAATCAGAACAAAAAAAGAATAACTGGAGAAAGAAATGTTACAAATCTACACACTTATCAACTAGTCACTGAAAATGATGTATAATAAAGAGACTTAAAAATAACACAATAGGAAAGTACTATTCAATCATTGCAATCATGTATGTGGTTTTTAAATAAAAACAGTATACTTTATGTATGGCATATTTCTCCCTTTTGAGTACAAAAAGAGGATTTTTATACTTACAATAAATCTGTTTCTCTGATTCCATCTGGGAGATACTGCTACCATGGGGCTGTGTAAAGGGAGTGGAGTTTGGCCCTTGCTGACAAACCCCTCCCCTCTGCAACTTCCCTGTAGCCTCTTCAGTTTAAGTATAAAGTTTAAGTAGAAAGCCCCAAGGAAGGGGAATCAACCAACCAGAGACCAAACAGCAGAAGAACAGAAGGGTGGTAATGCAGTGTCCCCCAGATGGATTTATAAAAATTCTCTGTCATCCTATCTGGGGGACACTGCTACCATGGGTACGTTCTAAAGCAGCCCCCTTAAGGGAGGGGCCGCTCTGACAGCCCGGCACATAGAGCACTATGGCCCAAACTGGCGTCTGCCAAAGCAAATACATTGAATTGATAACATTTAAGTTAAATAAAGTATTCTTAGTAAAAAATATACTACCTAGCATAAGTAAGCCCAACTCCCTTGGGCACTCAACTAAAACTGAAGAGGCTACAGGGGGTTGCAAAGGGGAGGGGTTTGTCTGCATGATACATTAACAAGTTAACTACCAAATACCATTCCCCTCACACAACCCCATGGTAGCAGTGTCCCCCAGATAGGAGGAAAGAGAAAATATAATATATATTAGGAATGAATGTCTGTATACATCAACATTTTTTTATGATATATGGCCAGTTTGTTTTCCTATTCACTTTCTATCTACTTATCATTGTAAGCCACTTTTGCAGGATAACATATTATGTACTGTATCAATGCCCATGTATTACTAAAATAAATAATATAGATTAAAGTGTTTACAAGTAAATAAATATACAGTACTGGCAATAACATCTGCACTTAACTAGTGTTAAGTTGTCTGTGCACTACAAACACTGTGGTCCTCCACCTAGTACCACTAGTAAAAAAATAACACTTGGCTTATTGTTGTAGTACAGTGCTGAGTGGAATTTGTGTGTGTTGTTATCAGAGATCAGAAACCAAGTGTTGGTGAAACGCGTTTGCTTACAATTACAGCACTTCAACTATACTGACCAGAGGATCAGTACCACCTACACAGTACCAGCATGCACAAGTACCACCCAGTACTCCACAACAACAATGAGATAAGTATCACTTATATAAATAAGTTCTACATGCTATGTGGTCCATCCTTTTACTTCTGGTCGCCATGTCAGTCTAGGTCTCCATTTTTAAACCAGTGGCTGAGAACGTGTCTGCACATATAAGTCATCCATAGTCAACCATACACAGTCAAAAGAGCCTAATGCTTTAATGCCTCATGGTTAAATGCTGTTAGGGCATTGTCACCAGTGAAGCGGAGGTATTAGGTTTCCTTGTCTTGCCTTCCACTTGGGCAGTGTAGAATATAGAGCCCAAGTGCAAGCTGGCAATTTACTCCTACAGTAGAGCCCTTAGTTGATACACATACTGGGGCATTGCAAATCATGTCATACCAAGCATAACTTGCTGTGCAAGTGTCCTTTAACATACTGTCTAATGGCTTTAGGACATAGATTTCACAGTTTATGTATTTCCTCCATAACACCTTACTTCTTACCAGAGCTTCACTGAACAGCCAAACTAAACAGTGTGTTATACCCTCATGCTTCAAATATGAAAGCTTTAATTTATTATTGATATGCCCTTTATCTTGGCAAGTGTATGGTAGCACATACTATATCACACATACAAGTATGGCTAGTGTGCTTTGATCAGTAGTAGCTGCAGAAAGGAATTTGTGGACAAACTAAAATACATGTGTACATCTGTCAATATGTACTTGCATGTGCTTGTAAGCTTACCCTTAATACTGATGTCATGAATACAGAGAGTCCCATCAAAACAAAGATCAGAAGACCTGTCACTCGCTGCTCTCTGATGCCGAGGAATTTTGGCTGTTCTCCCGGAGCAGAGCATTCAGATTCCACTTTTAAGCTGTTAACGTGGCTGATGGACAGAACAGTTGCAGCTACAAACCATGGCAATCCCATCATTGAACATATTCCCAGCATGATGGCGACCATGAACAAGTCCAGATGGTAGCCACACCCTTTCTGCAAACCAAGCACAGCTTTAAATCTGTTTCTACTGTGTGCCATTGTATGTCTTATAAATTAATTCAGTATCAGACACTACAGATGATAAAATATAAATACAATGCATAATATGGTCTGAAATTAAATTAACTGCATAGCATTTATCATACAATGTACCTTTTCATTAGAGTCAAAACATTACAGTATTTAAACAAAAATTTGTTAGATGACATTTGACACATTATATGAGGACACTTTATAGCACTGTTCGCGGTTTTTATTTTTCATTTTTAATTTTATGCTAGGTTTAGCTCAGATTGTTTGTGTACAAGTCTATGCTTTTTTTCAAGATATTTTATATCCTGTGGTATTTTAGGATTATATAATACACAATTGATGATAGTACATATTTAAACGCCTGTGTATATTATCTGTATAGAGGAGTTGTTTGATGTAATTACTTCTAATCAGTAACTTCTGATGTCAGTGCTTCAGGAATACTTGTGTTTTATAAAACAAAACATCACCTACTCTAAAAATTATGGATAGTATACGTCACGTCAGAGATGATGTATAAACGCCAAGATCACATTTATATGGTTATGGATATCACTGATGACTTCTAGGGGCATATTCAATTGTGCGCAGAGAGCCTTCGTGTCCGTTCAGGAGGCACTTTGCGTTCCCACAACATCAGAGTTTTCCATTCAGCCCCCCATAGGGTTGTGAAGGGAAATCCGCATTGTTGCGGTACTATATTATCTGAAGGAATGCGCAGCCACGGCGTAACCGTGTCGTCCGCGCACCACTGAATATGACCCCTAATGTCCTGCACATAGTCCCATATATTTTACAATTCACAGAGAAGTTTAATCACTGAGAACACACTACATTTATATAATGAACACCACACACTTATTATTGGACCACAGCATTATATGAAGAATTAAATACGGGATAATGTACTACCTACTTTAAATGAAAATACAAGAAGTCAGGAGTTCCATATAAATTATACAGAGAATCAAGGTCACAGAACTCCGAGGTGGCCTGCAATACTCTTTATAATAGGGAGAATTTTTTTCCTTGTAATAAACAAGGTTATACATCTATTAACATCAAATATGCATTATATAAAGATTACTGCAGTTAATCTGTAGTGAAACTTTGTTATACCTTCAACTTGTGCTCTTTCCGGTTAATGATGACAGCAGTGATTTGCTGATCCATGAAGATGAGAATGGTGCAAAGCAGGGCTGGGATGGCAGCAGCTAGTAATGTCCACCAAGGATTGGGCCCAAGAGGATCCATGATCCATCCTCTGTCTTTTAGAGTGGGCTTTGAAAGATAAAAGTAATGGTGTATAACAGACAAGATACAAAAGACTGCCTACGTAGGGGAAACTCCCTTATTGACAGTTAAATATATTATCAAAAAGGTTAAGCAATATATAACGTTTCGCTTACTTACCTCAAACTTCTCAGGAACATGGAGCTTTGGAGAAGGAACGCCCACAAGATAATCAATGAGTACCATAATGACTATTGTCAGGAAGACCGCAAAATCACTGATTGTAGACCGCACCTAAAGAACCACAAGAATATTATAAACCTGTGAATATATCATTACTTATACATAGATTAGTGGACAAGAGACCAGGACAGTATCATTCTTTGAATACAATCCAAATTATGTACCACACAGGACTAGCTAAGAAAAGATGATGCAAATAGTTGTTTGTTTTGTTTTTTAGATTATGTTAAACTATTTAGTCAATCAGTATGTAAAATGACATGGATTATGTGACTTTAAAGGGGATTTTTTTTTATATGCGCTGAGAGTTCCAAAACCATGCTGTTGGTTTTGGGATATGCTGAGTGTGTTTGTCCCCATTCTCTGATAGAATTCCTTTGGCAATCAGGAAAGTTCATGTAAAACCAAACAGCCATTACAACTACAAAACAGTAGATGAATCTCAGAAACATAATGTGTGTGAGGTAGGTGCTTTTATTTGAAAAAAAAACTTAAGGCAAAAGCAGTGACTTGAATGGGTTGTTTTTACTGAAATAGCAACAAAAATGCAGAAAAGTAAAATTCTATAACATAATCCCTAGAGCTGTTCAGTTTTTAATAAATCTACATTTATTAAGATGAATCAAACATAAGTTTCCAGATTTACTTTAGTCATTGCAGTTTAGTAGACATAAGAGGTCATTCTTACCTTGGTTGGAAAATAATTCTTTGTTTTGAACTGTTTCAGGAAGGCGGAGAGGAAGAATGTTGTGAAGAATAAGATGACTGACCAGAAGAAAACATCAGGTATGTAAGGACCATGATGACCACAAGCTTGACCTTCAAACGAACCATGATGTGTAATACACTCCTGGAGGGATTACAAAATGCACAAAACTGAGCACACATCACTGATCCATATTAAAGCCTAAATACTCTACCTCAATGGGAGGCTCACAGGAAGGCTACAGTCACCAGCTGACACACCACATCAGAGGAGCAAAGGTAAGTACATGTATCTTATTTTACTAATCTTGCCCATCTGCACCCATGGTGGAGTTATAATTTATGGTGGCGTTATAATGGCAACAAAGTACTATATATCAAATATCTTAAAGGATGACACTATACAAACTGAAAATGCTGCTGCCTCTATGGAAAAGGCTTGCCTCAGCAGGAGTGAAGAGAGAATTGTTGGCCCATGATTGACCCCAGCAGTCCCCAGTAATATACTACCCAACCCAAAAAGTTGGTTCAGTTTTGCTTGAAATTATTTGAATTCACCACGGTGAGATTATTGTTGTGTAGTAAATGTAACAAAAATGTTCTTGAATCCCTAAATGAATAGTCATGACTGAGCTCATTCCTCCAAGAGCCATTATTAGGAGGTATACAACACTCTGGTTGAAAGATGTTATAATTACAGTTACAAAACAAATTTAAAATAACAGATGAATATTGTTCGGAATATTTTTTTAATTTCTTTGCAACAAAGTAAATATTGACAATCTACTGTGAGAAGAGCTTGAGCTCAAACACACAAAGATATTTGTTTCAAGGTTAAAACAATATATACAGACTCCTTTGTAATTGTTTTATCTACAGAAAACAAGAAACATACACTATGCAGATGACAAACTTACAGAGACTGTGAGATTATTCCATGGTACTTCACTGGCAGTGATATTTCCTTCCTCCCACTTGGAGAGAGTATCATTGCTGGGGATGACTGGCTGGGCACAAACACACCTGAATACCAGTAATACATAGAGAACAGCGATTGTAACCTTTAAATACACACACGTATATTATATATTACAAATGACAGGGATACATGTGAAATTGGGGAGTAGTGATCTTACTTGTGTCACATAATTCATTTTTATGTGTTCCACGATGGAATGTAAATGTGAGCACAACATACACCTGGATATGAAGATTCCTACATACTGTACAAATAACTTGTCATTATTTCAAGTTGAAACATGTTTATTGTCACAAATAACTGACTACTGTAAAAAATAAAAAGGACATTATAAGTCACACTTAGTTTTATAGTCATTGACTCACTTGCTAATTTCGAATTCTCTAAATTTCTCAGTAGGCGGGACATTATTCTCATTATAGTTGTAGATTTATTATTTCATTCTCCAAATACTATACAAAAAATTATTGGTTATATATTCAATAGAGGGGTAACATCCCGAGGAGCTTCATCATGTGAGGCTCAGACAGAACATTGTTAGTAATTGAAGTCCCCCCTAATAGGTTAACAAAGAAGATTGGCAAGTACATGAATTGTTTAAAGGACCAATAAAACTAATCTAAAAAGTTATTTTATATGTAATCGCTACTATTAATGTCACATCTACGGATTGTTTCAATTAACGTTTGATTTATGGGGGAAGCATTTCTTTTAATGTACACAGGGCTTATAAAAAGTGATTTCAAAGAGCTCTTTAGAATCAAAAAAACGTTGATAACAGAGAACAGTACTGAAGTATCGTAGGTCATTACATACATCATGCCTTTTAATTCTGTATTTTAAAATTTATGGTATAGATATAATTTTAAATACGGTCATCCATGGTAAGTTTAACATGTATTTATGATCTGGGAGGATATTCTTAGATACCTGATCGATTTCAATTATAGATTCAGTTGTCCTTAAACAACTAATCATTGTTCCATTGAACACCCTACTAGGTTTCATTTGTGTTTTATTACAAAAGCCTGCAAAACGTTTTACACACTCAGGATGGCTATCTGGCACTCCCCAATCACTGCAAATATGCTTGAAATGAACCCTTCTCAAGTTGCACAGGAATGCTGGCGGGCCATATAGCAATAGCAGGATGACAAGAAAAATGCATGAAAAGAGAACACAAAAAAAAAAAAAAAAAAAGACAGAATCAACAAGTTGTCTGTATGAGAAAATCCTCAAAATAGGTCTGTTCAATAATGGCATTTCATCATGTCATTATGTGTTTCACAATGAGCCATGTGTCTGAAGGTGTTGGGGCCTCTTTATGAAGAGCAGACAGACTGGGATAACATGTACCTTTGTAAAACCACAAATAACAAACGTTATTCTGCATGGTGTGATTATTTACTTATTGTACTTACGTGTATTTTGTCAACAAGTCAACATCATTGTGCATATTGAAAGCAAATTTTTCTCCCAAATCATACAGTTTCTCCAATGATTCATAAATAAAGATGATACAAATTAGAGCAGCAAATGCTTCTTCTGTAAACCGTGTGATGTAGCAGACCAAGCTGCTTGCATCTGTAGCCACCAATAGTAAACAAAGGAAAGCTGTCCATAGACCGATACTGGTACGCAGAGACAGATAGGACAGCTCATAATCTCTATTAAAAAAAAATATATAGAATGAAGGTTGTTGATTTATTTAAAATATGGACTCAAAATATGACTGTAAAATGTACTTTGCTATTACGTAAAGCTTAAAGCACTGATAAACCGCAGGTATGACACACATGAAACACACAAGACTGTATTTGCCATCATTCCTACCTTTATTGTCTAGCTGGGTATAAAGTGTGATCTTCTGTCATTTTACAATAGACAGACAAGAAATCTGGTGAGCGTGATATCTATCTATCTATCTATCCTTTCTAAGCTTCCTTACTTCTGGAAGCTCAGTTATCTGCAATTTATACCTCTTGGAGATTTAACACTAGGTACATTTTTTCATTCCCAAACAGGAATTCATCACCAATGCCATTATGCAATTTTTTGTAATTCAAATAAATCTGTAAAGTTGCCTTAATGGTCAGTTTGCATATTTACATAAATCAATATTATATTTCCAATGCGTAATTGCCATATATAAAAACTAAGGAGTAACAATGAAGCACATAATCTTGTACAGTATAATTTTCTAAGCAACCCATTTACATTTTTAACTGTACTGCTATACAATATCATCTTCATCGTTTATTTATAAGACGCCACAAAATCTGCAGTATCGTACAAATAATGCTTGTTGTATGTATAAAATGATATGTGCATTGTTTTAGTCAGGCGTATTTAAATTGTGTGTTTTCTAATAATTCAATTTCATAGAATACAATTATTATTACGGGCAGCACAGTGGCCTAGTGGTTAGCACTTCCGCCCCACAGCACTGGGGTCATGAGATTGATTCCCAACCATGACTGTGTGGAGTTTGTATGTTCTCCCTGTGTTTGCGTGGGTTTCCTCCAGGTGCTCCGGTTTCCTCCCACATTCCAAAAACTTATTGGTAGGTTAATTGGCTGCTATCAAACTTGACCCTAGTCTCTCTGTGTGTGTATGTTAGGGAATTTAGACTGTAAGCTCCAATGGGGCAGGGACTGATGTGAGCGAGTTCTCTGTACAGCGCTGCGGAATTAGTGGCGCTACATAAATAACCGATGATGATGATGATATTTAGCTCTGTGTGCCGTGCTCATTAATTAGATTATCACTGTGATTATAGAATAATTTTGCAACACCTACTCTTTGAATCTTGCTACTGAATTATTTGCTATGACTTCCTTATTTTGATTTATTAATCTGAGATTTCCTGTAAAACTGTATTCCTCAAGGCTAAGTTGACTTAACAATTACAGATTAATGTAACGAGAAAGAAAACTGGTTTGTGAGCAGCACATCCAAAAAAGCTGAATCATACTCACTTGCAGAATTTAAAGAGTATCTTCTCAAAAACTAGGACAGGTCCCGTGCTGCCCAATATGGTAAGAGGTTGTCCAGCAAAGAGAGAATAGGCAATGCCAGTTAACGATGCTCCAAAAAGAGACTCTATTGCACTCTGTTTAGGGGAAATAATAAAAAGAAATGGCTGTGTTGCTTGTACTGCAGTAAACATACACGTAAAAATAATACGAGGACAAGAATAAATTGAAACAAATCAATCAACCACAGTTCACACTAAGCATAACATACGCAAAACCTGCAAAGTATATTCTTGTATGTGTGAATTGCTTAACACCAAATCACAAGTGAATTACAAATTATTTTAAAGTAAATGAGTATTCTGGAATTTTGTAAAAAAAACACAACAGCACTTTAGACTGGACAGAAATCCTCCTGATCTATTTTATTTTTATTTTACTTTTTTAATAGTTGTATCATTAAGAGACAAAACGGAACTTCCAGGTAGTGGAAAAGCACACACACCTAGAGCTCTGCTTAAAGTCTCTACAACAGGACAGCAAATTGGTGAACCACAGATAATTTGCACCAAAATGCTAATCCCTTTACATTTATACTGCCTTCCTAATTAAACACATAAATTCATATGTGTAGTTTTAAATATGTTGTCTAAACAATAAGATTGTGTCAAAAATCAAAACACTAACCATCTGAGATTAAAACAATACTACCCCCTGTAAACAAATAAAACAATTAATTAATGATAACATCCTATAAATCAATTGCATCATAAACTATACAACTGATGTCAGTTAAAAAAAAGAAGCTGCAAACGGCTATATTGTATGATGGTTGAGCAGCTAATTGCCATATCAAATGGGCCTTGTTGGATTTTAATACATTTTATATTCGAAAAATCTTATATTTTGAAGCTTTGGTGTTCATAAATTACAATACGGCAAAGACTGGCCTGTTGTAAAAAATGTTATTACACATATTTCACTGCTATATTCAACAATTAATTTAACAAGCTGAACATGTTATGCCTCTTTTGGCGAGCATCACAATCTTGTTACATGACTACATATAAAATGCAGAATTTCTATGTATTAAAAGTGCATCTATCCCCTGTACACAGTGGCAGCAAATATTCTGTGTACTGAATCAATATTCATGAAAACGTAGAGTACTGATTAACTGAAAATCAGTGGCATCACAGAGCCATGAAGACATCATAGATATTTGTCAGGAAGGGTATCGGTGATGTCGCCGGTTCCTAGGGATTTTATAGACACTAATAATGTTTAAGCCTACAAAAGCATTGCCTCCACTGTGTGTAGAGAACAGGTATACTTGAAACGAAGAGAGCTGTGGGGAAAAAAAGCCTTTGTAGTTTAGTTTATTAGTTAGAACAGAAATAACAAAAAGAAAAAAGAAAGTATTTAATGTAAGCCAGATAATAAAGAAAACCTGGGTGTAAAAAAAAGAAAAGAAAAAATACCAACAAAAACTTTGCCTGGTGTAGTACTCTTTGGAGATCGCTGTTGCCCCATTTCTTTTTAAGACTTTCTCACGTCAGGGATAAAACTGTTTTACCTCAAACTTTGCATCTTCTGTTCACTTGGTCTCCCCCAAAACTGTGTCAGAGCTGTGAGTGGGGGGGAAGGTCAAATACTGTGGGGTAGACTCTTTGGATCAAGCATGAACACGTGAGACAAATGCACAAGGACACCTTCCTGGGAAGGTCTAATAAAAGCCTGGGCACTACCAATCTTTCTTTTGTACTCACTATTCTGTTTTGTGTGGCTTCTCCCAGGAGACCTCCAAAAGTGATTACAGGAGACATACAGGCACAGTATAGGAAAAGAACGGAGGCCAGGCACTGCAGGTTTAATGCATCCTTGAAGTCACTCAAGAAAAAAGGTGCTTTTCTTTTGATGTCATGCATCAAACCACCAAAAAGCCTAAATAGGTGAGATGAAACTCGTCAAACTGTACACTGCAGGAGTACTACTTTCTTAGTTACTGTTCTGCTTTCCTCTCTAATAAAGGACAAGTCCACCCAAATTAAACATGTAACTGTAAACCACTTCCCCTCCGACAAGCAAAACAGCAGAAGGTCCAATATCAAGGAGACCAACTGTTCAGGAGATATTCAACCAGGCTGCCTCTGCATTGGTCAACCGATTCTCCTACATTGTCTGGCAGAAGAATATTTAAGTTCAAGGCTGCCAACATGTCATGTAGAAGAGCAATGATTGGATGGCACAGCACCCATTCAAGCTAATTACAGAGGTGCCTGGGTATCTCCTGAATGGTGGGAGTATCAAACATCTGCCCCTTCTGTTCTGCTAGTTGGAGGAGGGGGATTTAGAGGTAAATCTTTAGTATGTGTGGGTATGTCCTTAAGTCTTGTGTGTTTTCTCCAATCCAAGTCATAATTGTATGAACCTTTGGATATAATTTTATATAAAAATGGCCAAAAGCTACTGTATTCCCACAATTTATTATGCTGACTGCCAAAAGAAAAATATCTGAAACACAGATTAATTATGCAATTTCCAACATTTTACAACTATTAAAAATTAGTACCATGAAAAACTATTATTCAACAAAATGCAGGAAAACCACATACCATGAATATGCATGTTAATGGGAAAAAGTCATGTTTTTTTCTGTTTTGTACATTTATACAACAATGAAGGTAGTTAGACTGGATTGTTGTGCTAGATGGGAAAATCCAATATTCCCTTGTGTTTCCTGGTATATTGCATTAGCTATTATGCAAATTATCCGTTGCTGGGTGCTTTCCCACGGACAGATGTAATCTAAGGTAAATATATAGAGCTAATCCGGATGCATCTTATGCTTAGAATTTATGCACCAATACTATATAAATCGTTTGTTTTTTGTTTTCTGTTTTTTTAACATAAGTCAAGCTAGAAAAATAACTTTGGTATTTTTCATTTTTTATTTGATTTGTTTCTTCAGGCTGTTATTAATTTTGCATAGTGTCAGACTAGAATGGCAACCACAGTCATTTAATATAATGATCAGAGAGGCTTTGGAAAAGCCCTCTGAGCTCTATGTATGGTAAAATCCTCCCCCTCCTGCTCCCCCTCTGCCTTTACGTGCAGGAGACAGCTAGGAAAATTGACTATAGGATGCATACTTAAAAAAAGGTACTTAATCGGCTATTTAAAAAGAAAGAAAAAAAAAAAAAAGGGATTGCTATTTAATCCCTTAATAGCCATTTAGACACCATGGTAAATGTAATGGATTGTGGATTGGATATAATTGAAATATACAGATATGAACGGATCCCTAGAAAGCATGTTTCACACACATGGACGTAAGAATTCCGATGTTTTCGGAAGCTCTCAAAGATTAGTCGAAAATGAATTAATTTTGAAACAAGAGTGACTAAAATTCAGATTAAATGTTAAACTATGTATTCTTTAACTCCCTTGAAGTTTATTGCCGTTTCATCTTAATAATGTGGTTATGAGCCTTCCGATTCACCCAGCTGTGTGCTTATCACCATGTACCAGGGTATTTCATATCTCATGCTGATTTCACTGGGAATTACCATTTTATTCCACCATTGGGAATGTTATATTGTTTTTTGCAGGTTAATAGCATTAACTATTTGTAGCCAAACCATGTAAATATCTCATTTTATTGTCATTGTCTAGAGAATTTAAATTCTGACACAGTTATAGGACCAGAAAAGAGCAGATGGTGTAGCCGAAATGAGGGAGGGGAAGGAAAGCTAAATTGGAGGGTTTATGGATGACCAGCCATTATATTCAGGCTCCAGAGACAGCCCTCTTTCTGACATGCAAGTTACTTTTATCCTGTTTCTCTCAACAGCCTTTTTCTCATCTCTCTTATTTTAAGGTATTTCACCATCACTTTGATTCTCTCTAGACTTAAATTCTATGGCCTTGATTCATTAAGGAAAGTAAGGCAAAAAAAAGAGTAAAGTTTCAAGTCCTGGACAAAACCATGTTACAATGCAAGGAGTGCAAATTTGTTTATTTTATACCTAAATAAAATACTGTCTGTTTTTTCATGTAGCACACAAATACTTGATAGCTTCATTTGTACACTGAAATTTAAAAAGATGATCTAGGACATGCCCTACTCAAACTATAAATCTGCCATCACATTTTACATTTACCTTCTATGAAACATGGTTTTGCTAAGGTGCAAAGTTACTCATTTTTTATTGCTTTACTTTCCTTAATGAATTAGGCCCTATATCTTTGTTTCCCTTTCCATCTCTCCCCTTTTGGTTCAACATGATTTCTTTCTCATTTACATTCTCTATTTTTTTCCCCCAACGTTATTTTTCATACAACTTTCTTTTTATTCATCTACAGTTTAACGTTATTTTTCTCTCCCAATTTTTTCCCTACTGCCATCTCGCATTCCTTTTTTTCCCCTTAACGTTTTTTCCCTGCATCTTTCTCTGATAACTGCCTGGTTCTCTACTGGTAACTCAGGGAATCAATTTCCCTTGGCTGTGTGTTCTACTCCCCACTCTGCTATTCGTCATGAGAACGTGCACATAAAGAGCGCCCCAATTATCTGCATCCGACAACAAGTGCATGCGCGGCAGCCTTGCATCAAGCAGCTCAGTAGGCAACCCCCTTCCTGTGCACTGCCTATACTGGGCAAATACAATTTAAAGCATTACACTGGCCTTGGCACCATTTCTTCTAGATCTAGATGTGGATCTACTGTAGGGTGGCGAACAAGGAGGGGTTTCGTTTGTGTCTTTTTTTTTCTATGGTTGCATATGTATAGGTTATTTCTTGCAAAAAAAACATTAAAAAACACAAAAACAAAAGCATGGCCATTTCCCATTAACTGCAATTTATACAAGTAACTTTCTGATGAGCAACGAGGGGTTTCTAAGAATGTAACAGGAACAAATATGATTCTGTAAATTTTGTCAGTTAAGGCAATTAAACTCCTAGGAAACATTAGGATGAAGGAACAGGTATAAAAATGGGGTACAGTGAAGATAAGTACTAGGTAAAAATTTACATCCTACTCCTTTAGCTTACTAACATACAAACAGTAAAGCTGGACATAGCAAATTTATTGTGTGCCAAATTATACTTATTTTCAGTCAATTGCAGTGATCTAACAATATGTGCAAACATTAATGTGAGTTATTTTTATTAAGAATACACTAAACTCCCCCTTCCCCCTCAAAAAACAGCATTTTGCCTAATTTGTGCTTTAATCTGCATTCACCACATGGAGAACTCTTATTGAAAATCTCTTTAGACATCAGTGATCTCTATAGATGTGTTCAGCACATTAGTGTGTGCTAAGGACATGTGTGTGTGTAAATAATTATATATATATATATATATATATTGGAAGTCTATGATCCCTAGGACCATAGGAGGTGAAGGACAGCAGGCATATTAGCAGAATTCCCCATATAGTGAACGTGGCTAAATGCAGCAAATATTTTCACAGAAATCTCCAATACAAAAAGTGCAAACGATTTGTCCCATAGTTTATTTAGTCTTTAACTGATACTTAGGGGTGTATTAACTAAACTGCAGGTTTGAAAAAGTGGAGCTGTTGCCTATAGCAACTAATCAGATTCTAGTTATCATTTATTTACTACATTCTACAAACAGCTAGAATCTGGTTGCTATGGGCAACATCTCCACTTCTTCAAACCAGCAATTTAGTAAATGTACCCCTTTTTCTGTTTCTTATAACGATAAGCGTAGACAGTTTAACATGCTTTATGTAACTTGATTAAATGTCAGTTTACTTTTTTGTTGTTCTATTCCCCAAACTATCAACAATTTAATCCAGACCTCAATAATTAAATCAGAATGGAGATGCAGATACACACCTTCCAGTTCTTTGAAGCTCTGGACCAGTGTGATGTTGCTCCTCCTTTAACGTCTCACCTATTGGTGTGGAACCATTTGGGATGGTCGGGATTTTGCGCTTCTCCTGACATAGATAAATATTTTAGCAGGTGCTCAAATTAGACATTCAGAAAAGCTAAAATATAGCAAACAATATGACAGAAAAATAACATGTTATGTCTGATCGGTTACTATAGGTCCAGCAGCAGTTCTGATAGATGTAAAGGTGAAAATTGTGACATTAACAAAGTTTCATGTTGGCAATGCACATGCAATTGGTCTACATATTGCTCGCCAAAGGGAAATATTAGATTGCAAGAGACAAATTCCAGTAATACAGCTATAAATTGAAAGCCACTCAAGCTGCAGAAGGGGGCATTAGATGTCTAGAACAAAAGAAAATAGTGCTTTTGCAGTAGTATTTTCTAGTCATTCACACATTTCAAGAAAACAAACTTCTCACCAGGTTCAATATTCCCATCTTATTTATACAATGGCCTTCTTGTCCAGGAGCATGCCTGTAAAGTACCATGACTCTGCTCCAAAGTCAAGCTTTTTATGGTCTATGCTCTCTCCCAAGTGGCTTCCTCCTACATCTTCTCCACGCTGGACAGGAACCTGCCTGGGAGAGTCGATAGTCATTCTGCAGCTGAACTTGGAAGCAGAGTCTGGCTACTTTACAATTTCTCCCCCAGGCAATCAGGGTCACAGAAGACCATTTTCTGATACATGCATAGTGCGCAACGCATTATGCTGTGAATAAATGAAAAAGGACAATATGTCTAAATAATATTAATATGTTTACTAGAGGATGCTATAGCATGCAAGATAATGGCAGCTCCCTCCATAAGAATATGGCCACCCACCAATTCATTTTTAGCCACCTTCCAACAACTGGCAGATATCAGCAGGTTCCAACCTGTTACTTTACATCAGTTTCCGATTGGGTAAAGCCTGCGGCTCTGGCCAATGAGCACCTGCATAAGAATTTAACATAATGATATTTGCTTATTAAATCTCTTGTGCAGCTGAGGTGAGGTGAGGCTCCAGTGGATCCGATTACGACTTAATGGTGGGGGTTTTGGCATACCCCAACTGCTAATGAGGACAATGTAGCTGGTGGCTGAAAAATAAAATAACTCCTCATATAACAAATAGGTCTCTGTTGTATGGACCTAATGAACTTTTCTCTGGGTATTTTGATGCTCATTACATCAGGGTAAATGATAATCACTTTATGGGAAGCATTATGTACCATATATATATATATATATATATATATATATATATATATATATATATATATATATATATATATATATATATATATATATATATATATATATATATATATATATATATATATATATATATATACACACCAGACTTCTCATTTGTTGGCTTAGTCAGTGCTTAATTTGTAGATAAAAACGGGGAATTCAAAAACATGTGACATATGCTGGGAGGACATTAAAATTTAAAGATTATAGGATATGCCAGATCTATGTTCAGCACACGTTAAGCCCTGGGTTTATTTAAGGAAAATGTGAGAAGCCTTGTAGAGCCTATAATGGCTGATAACATAACTACTCATTGTCATCTAAATATAAAAGACACCCAAGAGTAGACATTATTTTAAAGATCTGAGGTTCTGCTTCAATTTGAGGTATTTGCAGCATATCTGTGATGCTTTTTCACATTGGATCAACTGTACTTTAAATTTTGCAGCTCTTTAATTAAAGCCATTAATAGGAAAAGCCAAAAACATATATGTCCCAATCAAAATATGTAGGGTCTATCAAACTGACGCAGAAATACTGTAGTATTAAATGCACATTTAAAGGAAACTGCTCTTAGTCCAACTTGTTTACTTTACCATAGGTGCCAACAGCAACCAATACAGTCCTACAGGATACATATTTACAACAGTTCTGTAATAAAAGTGAAGTGAGGTACTGTCAACCTAATTCCTGATCATCTCCATGTTTGAGGTAATTAAGGGAGATTAACTCTTAAGCTGGATACACACTACAGGTTTTTCGTCCAATAATTGGACAAATCAGCTGACATCCGACTGTTTGATCAGATATCGTGTAGTGTGTACACTTACACAATAATCTAAAGTCGCCCCAAAGTGCCGATCATCGTGTCGTTTGGTTGGTCGTACTGTTTAATTTTTGCCGACCAATCACCTTCCAATCCTGCAGTGTGTATGAATTCACCCGACTATCTGCCAATAATGTATCTCAGAGTGACAGGTCTCAGTCTGCCTGCTGCTGATCTTGTCATGATCCACGCGCTCTGTCAACTGTCTGCGGCTGTTTTTCCTTAGAGAAGAGACTGATATGGATGGTACGGGCTGCTCCCCCCTCTCTCACCCCCTGCACATGTAGTCTTAACCCTGTGTGTGCTGGCTGGAACGGATAAGATTAGTGCAGCATGAGAAGATTAGAGCAGCATCCGTCTGTTCCTGGGGTTAAACTTCAGCTGCCGGAGGTAAAGCAGTCACACAGAATTTACGGCCTGTTTACAGTTCTTAACACTGTGCTGTGTCAAGACAGGCTGCCCAATACAATTGCCGGGCTCCGCTGAACATCTCTCAATGAATTAAGACCTGAGCTGTCACTTGCCTTTTATGGACCCTTGCAGCCGATAATTTTGACAGATGAAGAGCAGAGATCTGATGATAATCCTGTATAGTGTGTACACGTCAATCGGTATGCTGATCGGGATTTTTTTAATTTATTCTGTTGTTGGTATATTGTTAATCGTTTACATCTCTGAAGTGTGTACCCAGCTTTAGTGAATAATAAACAGAGTTCAATTCATTTCAAGACTGCAAGTTAATGTTGACATTTCACGTCACTGTCTATACACACCCACCATCCTTACAAACATAATCAGGGCTCAGTCATCATAGAATATGGTCACAAAAACTAATTCTGACCTGGGAAGGAACACTTTTTGGTGGCTCAATACGGATGGATGGATCCCACTCTCCAGGAGGCAGGACCGTCACTTGGTCTAAAAATTCATCTATTCCTGCAAGAAGATCATTTCGGTCTTTTGCCTTATAGGCAACATCATGGAATATCTGTGAATGAAATCATGAAAGGTTGTATTTTAACAGGTGTTTTATTAAATTAAGGCACATTTAAAAAAAATCCACCAATTGTTAAAGCTCTCTCTCTGATGCATGTAAGGTGACACAGATGATGGGTTATAGCTCCATCATCTAGAAGACAGGTACTTGAAGTCGAAAATAACTACCTCTTTCCTATAACCCTCCATAGCTCCTCCACAGTATTCCAATAGCCAAAACTTTGCAAAAAAAGGGAGAGCTTGATTTATCAGACAAGAAAGGAAAGATTCAGAGCAACAACAACATTTGGAGAAAGTATGGGCATAAGACCAAGTTACCATCTTGCACACCAGCTCCACATGAGTGGTTCTACTACACTATTTAAATACCTTGTGCACTGTATATAACTAATTACCCAGCCTCCACATAAGTTCTGCTAATGGCAGTTCCAAATCACTGGAAAATAGAGTGAGAACAAGCTGACAATCCCTTTATTGGACCATCAAAGACAAGGAGGGTCTCTGACTTGTGACACTCTTGTGTCTGGGAAAAGCCTGCTAAGATGGGACAAAGAGAAAAAGGAGTAGCTCTTGATTAATGACTTCACTTTTGATTGGAAATATAGCACTATACACAAAATTGCTTTCTCTTCATTAAAGAGAATTCCTGTAGTCAATTCTGACACCTGTCTGGCTATCATAATGGCCAGAAAGAAATCAGTTTCCAAAGTAAATAAAATTACAAAGGTAAACTACACAAATGTCAGCTAAATTCTGGATGAGAAAGCCATCAAGGCTTTTAACAGTCCAAGTAAAGGACTCTGCCTTCTCTTTCTTCTAATGATCATGGTTAAGCCATTAAAGCCATGTCCTCTACACACATGCCTGAGACACCAGGTCTGGTCAGAGCAGAAGTCGCTGAGGATAAGCTATTATCTTACCAAGTTAGCATACCACTCCCTTTAAAGCCAACAATAATATAAGAAAATTGATGCACCAATGGCAAGTTATAGGGAACTAAAAATATGTCCATCAGACATGCCCCTGGATACCTGGTCCTAGAACAACATGGGGCATGTTTTTAAAATCAGCTGCAAAACTAGACGATCCACCTTCGAAGTTAACCATGATTGTAAAACTTGTTGAAAAACTTCTGATTGTAGGGCCCACTCAACCAGATTCAGTTTTTGTCCGTCTCTGAATTTTCTGCCCTGGCGAAAAAAAAAGATAGTGGAGAGAGCTCCTGTGCACTACAGTGACATCTATAATCACAACCTGTCATTTGGCCACACAAAACAGCTTTTTTTCCCCACTAATAAAGCAAGTGACTTCGCAACAGGAAAACGGCATTGGAATCACGGTGAAAAGACATATACACACAGACACACACACACACACATACATACATACAATATCAAAGGTGATGGAACAAAAGATGATTTATCTTGATTAACAATCCATACATGACTTACTAGAAAGTAAATAGATAACAAGCATTAGCGCTCAAATCTGAGATGTTGCCCACAGAACGGATGATAATAATTCTCTAAAGATGTAATAGCATTGCCATGGAAGATACCCCTTTCGTTAAGACTCCAGGGCAGAAGACTTGCCAAAGGGTATGAAGCAAAGAACTGAAAATGAGCTCATTGAAAAGTAAGACAGAGATAAGCAACCACTGATGTCCAAGATGTTAAGAATTCCCTTGCACCCAAAACTTGTGGATTACTGATCTGGCTTTCAACTCCAATACTGGTCAAAAAGGAACATATTTTTCCCATACCCGAAAAATCCTTTAATAAAAACCTGTTCTCTGGTGATTGGCTAGAGGTGGTGAACTGCAGGAAGCTGACAGAGAAAGAGCCGTAGTAAGCTCACAGAGAGCAGGGAAGACTCGAGACTCAGCTTGTTTCCATCTGCTCAGTGTCAGCAGTCTCGTATTGGTCCCAAATCTGTGGCACTAGTTGGACATAGTAACCTTTACCTAGTCCTCATTGTACATCTTCCCCCATAACTACTGGCCCGGCACTATCATCTCAAGTCCTGGCATATGCTTTAAGAGATGCAGCTTTCGGTACCGGATGGAATTCGACCACCTATAATCACTCTTTTAACCTGGCATTGAGAGCAGCCAAATATTGCATGGACTCACAGCATACACAACCACCTGTCCTCATCTTCAGCTGCGATAACCTGCATGTTTCAGGCTGCAGCTTGGAAAAACGGTGGATATGAGGGGGTTTCGCAAAAATGGGGAGGGAAAGACCCATGATGTCCCCTGTACCACACTCCAGTTGTCACCAGAGGCTGATTAATGACTGCAGACTCACAGCACCGTATACAACAAACAACTATTTGCTGATTTTTTAGTCCCTTTTACATAATATGTCATGTAAAAGAAGGGGAGTAGCTAAGGATAGAAAGTGTTATAGCGAGAAGGAAGAGTTCTTTCTGTTCTAAATGGCCTCTTCCTAGAGGGTGGAGCCAACCTATTCCCTCTACTAGAGCAATCAAAGTAATTGCTGCAAGTGGCCACCAGCACAATTTTCTACAGCAGCAAGTTCCACATCTACTCAAATTAGACAATACTCTCATTTGACGAGAATGTTTAACTGCACCAAGTGTACCACTCATAACCTCCTCCACTTATATAGTTCCCCCTAACTCCAACTTGGTATAGATATTTATTGAGGAGGGGTGCACCCGGTCATATAATTGGGTAACCTTATTCAGCAAAAAGAAAAGAAAATGACCTTAAGGGGCACTCATGAATGGAAATAGACAACATATATATTTACATTGTATTGATATGTTAGTGACACTAAAATCACTCTTTATTATGTATCAATTTAGAACGTACTTCTAATAGCGAAATATTTAAAATTCGTAATTGGAAACATGCATTGATATATACAAAAATCAGTTAAAATAGACAATACCTTATTGTCTAGCCGCGAGGCTACTCTGATGTTCTTATATGATAATTGAATAAATATTTTCATAAAACCGCATTCACGGTATGGCAATAAACTCCAATTGTATACTGACACTCAATATGTATCTCCTATGTATAGTCAGGATATTTACACCTCTAATAGTGGGCTATTGATAGGTTAAATCTGACGGGGATTAATATCCCTCACATAAACCCTAAAGCCCCTTTTATTGTTAATAACGGTATTGCTACAAATAGGAAGTATGCCTAAATTAGATATAATGTTATTATTTACTCCTATAATCTAGACTCTAGCCTGTCTCTGATACCACTCCTAAACAGGTCTATGGAAGTGGTAACGTGGATCTCAAATCTCTACAGTACTGCAGTCTAGCTGTCTGCTGCAGTACTCTCATTTGGTCTTGTTGATATCAAGTAAAAGCAGATTAAGGGAATTGGACATAAACCATTGCACACAAAAATAAAAACACTTACTTCATCAGTCATTAGTGTAGCTATTGATCTTCCAATTTCATGATATTGTGCTGCCTTTCCAGTTGGACCCAATAATACAAACAGAAACCTGTTCAAAGAAGTATAGGATTAACGCTATTATGAAAGACCATAGAACTATGGGTTGTTTAAGTATAATCATAAACAATGTAATTCATGGGTTTATCTACACATAAGTAAAACAATAAACTATATACTGCCCATGTTCCCTGCTGTCGCCATTTGTTTAAACGCCGATTCCTTTTATCCCTCCCGCCAACTGCGTTTCCTATGGACCTCTCTATGTAGAAGCTAGCACAATGTGATTCCATTTGGACAACAATTTGTTATCCCATCAATCAGAGTATTGTTTTTACTACCTGTGAGCAGCATATAGTTAGTTTTACATTTTTTGAGGAGAAGTCCTTTAAGAAATAGATTGATACAAACAAACTATCGTTAAGTTTATCTGCATAACTGCATGGTCCAAAACTGACCAATTAGCAGGCTGCACGGCAGACGTGACACTCAGAGTTTTGTGTTGTCACTAGCTTTCTGGGAAACTCCATGACTTCAATTGTAGAACGTAGTTGTTAACACAAGTATGCATAGTTAACTAGCAAGTAGTAGTAATATCTTGTAGTTTAAAACAATATGCTTCTCTATATCATAATATACTGCTCTATGAAGCGATATGCGAGATGAACATTTTTAAATTAGGGCCGACATAGATTTAATCACACAGATGAGAAGAACAAATTTAATCTCTGCTAGATCCTGCATCAAAGAGAACACTGCAGTATTAGCAAGTGGGACAGTGGGAAGTCTATCAATGCATTGTCGGCAACAAAAGGATTATAGGTAAAATGTGCATTGGCTTCAAAGACTTCTTTTCTCACTAAGCAAACTGTGGATGGCACTACAAGTTCAGATTTCCCAGCATAAAATGCATCGTCTGGAAGTGTAGCCTATCGCGCGCAGGACACAATTGGATTTAAATTTAATTAGCTCATTGCTTGGACACTTTGCATAGATAAAAGGCTGTCAAATATTGATTTATGGATTACAGTGGCTGATAAAAGTCCACTTCACTGGGAAAACGCATAATAGAAATGTGAAATGCTCAATTGATTTTATATCACATGGATTCCATCAGCGATGGAGCGGAAGTGCCTCACTCCTTTCCCACACTAACAGCTCAAACTTTTCTATGGTCACAGTGAAACTGAAGCCACTTCCTAAAACAACCCAACTAGCATCTGTCCTACTAAAACCTGATGCAGTATGAATTATAGTTCAAAACAAGTTGCTCCTACAAAATATATACATGCATGCAAACCTTCCAGAAACTGACACAGAATTATTCTCTGCTGTAACATTTGCTGCTATGGCTTTCTAATAGGACACTATGCCAATAATCAGTAGAGAGCTAGCTCAGGAAACAAAGAACGCATAGGAAAATTAACTAGCTAAAAGTTTTGGCCATCCCTATCTAATATTATATTTCATGAAGCAGCAATGTATATTGTGGTTAACTGTTGAATAATTATATGTAGAGTCACAGAGAATAACAGTCTCAGGCTTTCGAGTGTTCCATGATACTAAGGGATACTATCTGGGCCTTCTGCCTCAGTGAAGCTGTTGTCCTACTTGTTCCTGAGGATGAGTTACTATTTACCAGTTGGTTGCAATTACTGATTTGTCCATGCTTTGTGGAGGAGGTGGATGTCTGGAACCTATATCAAAATGAAAGTCATCTATGGCATACCCATGTTGGTGGGAAACTATTTTGGCCTCCTGACAGAGCAAAGCTTCACACTGACTCACTATTAGGTTTGTCAGAGAAGTTTCATAAGGGTCAACAGGGTACCCATTAGTAGTACCCAACTGCTGCTACGACTACAATTAACCTACTGCAAGGAGCTGAACCACATAATCCCCTGTGGTTCAATTAGAAAGAAAAGGACATTAGGTATAATCAGATACTGGCTGAGTATTGAAAAGGCAGTACCAACAACCCTATGTCAACCCAGAAGTATGGTAATCTTTATCTACTCTTAGGTCCAGGTGGCAATCTCCTGGACACACGGAAAAGTAGAGCTATATCATCAAGAATATTGTATTATTTCTAAAGAAATGCTTGAAATAAAAATGAAAAGTTTACATGGTATGTTGAATGGTAAATGTTGTTTACCTTGTTGGGATTGGTACTTCTGTGAGTCCTGAAAGTAGAACTGCTGGACTTAATCTCACAAAGGCAATAATTGGCCGCTCCAAAAACTCCACTTCTCCCACTAAAATATTAGATGCTTCAGAACCAGGGGGGATTTTCTTCATGAAGTTCATATCAACCTAGGAAAAAATATACGCTCCAAATTCTATATCTATATATTTTAAATTCTTTAAATTAGCAGATGAATTACCTGTGTGTGGTGGGGGGAGGGGGGGCACTAACTCTGATCAAAACCAATACATGAAAAACATGTGAATTTGAAGCAGCTAGTAGATTTCACCACCAAGCATTCTGTCAGCTTTTAAACATTGACTTTTTTGTCAACCTAATGTAGGTGCTTTGTAATCTTTAGATTTGGAAATGATTACAAATATAATTTGTATTCTGCAAAAAATAATAGCAGGAAAAGCTCCACTGTTATATGGTGGATAGCCAAACACACAAAATTAATTGTATGTATATATATATATATATATTTATTACACACACACACACTATTACACTGACAGATATACTCGCCAATCAGATATGGAAATATATACTTACTATACATTTACAAAAACAGCACGTTACAATATTTAGAAATAAATGAATAGAACCCAGTGTTGATATTATACACAATATGCATGCTACTATTGAAGCTTTCATCAATGAAAGACGTAGTTAAAAAGAACAGATTTATATGGTTTGTTGAAAAGAATATGGATCCAATGAATGATTTGGTCATATGTGTATAATAACTGGGACTACAGCACAAATGAGTCTTCGCTAGCAGACAATGTGACATGATTTGCACTTGACATGGCTTTCTGCAGGAACTTACAGTAGACCGCTTACGTCCCATAACAAACGTGCCACAATTACAGTGCCAGGAGTCATAATCCTGCTCGTCGGGGGTGAAAAGAAAGGGCCAAGCAAAAACATGAACACCGTCATAAATGTATTGCCAAGTCAAGGACAACACAATTTTCGAAGACCCATCCGCAAATAGATCAGGCTTATTATTATTCAATATTAAATAGTGCAAGCAGAACACCTCAAAATAGTTGCAAAGAACAATTATATACTGTCGTCCTTACCAGCTAATCAGATATCAGCTTTTAGCAGTCTAGTGAAGTCAGACTAATGAAAGCTGATTGGTTGTGTTAGGTTACAACACATATCAGCTTTCATTAGTCAGACTATACCGGAGTGTGAAAAGCTGATAACAGCTTGGTTGTAAGGACTTTAATACATATGTGCTCTTTGCCTCATGTTACTAAATAATTCTAAATGGTTTTACTATTTCACCAACAAACTATAACAAACTGAGCATTTGTTTGTGGACAATTACAGACAAACATCTAATTTTTCTTCACTGTTACAAATACATTTGTTTGGTCTGTTGTTCCTTTGGGCTACCTTTGTAATTTTTGGCTGTCAAAACCACACCCCCTATAATTGTAATCGGAGAGGATTATCACAAGAGCTAGACAGGCAGGAGGACATTGGGAGGCGACATCGAGATTAAAGGCAAAAGAGAAAGTAAGACTTTTAAAAGCTAGGTAAACCTCTGCTACAGGATAATCATTATTACTATACATTCATGCTTTAATTCTTTCATTACAGAATTACAATAGGAAAAACCAAGTTAGCATGCCCTTAAGATGGGATTCATAGGGAAGCATTAAAATCTCTCTGGAGGGGAGTTCGTATTACTGCCTACCAAATACACAGGCTCAGACTGTCAGCATGTCATGTGATGGCAAAGGGGGAAGTAGGAGGGGAGGATTCTACAGTGCAGACAGAGCTCCGAGGGAAGTTTCAGAACCTCTCTGCTTACATGTGCCATGTCACTGTCCTTAGTCATGGCAGTCACATAACATTGTGGAAACTCTGCAAAATTATACATCATTAATAGAGGCCTGACGAAACAGACCGGGGACAAATTATAATTACAAAATATTTTTCTTCTAGCCTACCAAAGTGATCTATGCAAAAAATGTTTTTCATGGGATTGCTGCTTTAACCTATCCATTTTTCAACTGTGAGAGGAAATTTCAGCATCCAGAGGAATCCCACGTAAGCATGTGGAGAACATACCCAACGCTGATGGGCAGCAAATTCTGAAGACAATGTCACAAAATTAACATCCTCCTGTTTACAATATTAGAGTCTGTTTAGTTGTATTCAATTAATAAATACACCTAATAAATACACTTGTGTTTTTCTTTTTAAATGGGACATTACGTCTTTACTTGTTGTTTTTTCTTGATTCACGGTATGAATGCCCTAATAAGTGCATTGTGTCCAAGATGCAAGGAAATAACATGATTTTTTTTTTTTTACACCACTGTATATAAATGTATTATTGACGGCTACGCAACTCTCCCCTGCGCAACTTAAAACAATAAAATAAGTTACAATTACCAGTAATTCTGATATTTTTTGATCAGTCAAAATTCCCCAAATCAGGGAATAAAACGGTAAGTGGAAACACTACATACAACCGTTCGTAGGATTTCAGACCTCAGTAAATAGTGAGCTGATGATACTAGGTAAGCAAAACTGTTCTTTGTTTTATTTCAGTGATAGACTTGAGTGCAAAAGAACATTTTGGACCATGTGTCTGATCTGTCATAAAAATCAATTTCCTGAAAGTTCTCTGCTCTGCATAATAATGCGTACTGCGACAATGTGCATCGAGTGGCATGCTACCCTGTATATCAGGCCTGGCCAACCTGTGGCTCATCCGGTGTTGTGAAACTGCAAGCCCAGGCAATATATGAAAAACAAATATACATTAACACTCCGTCAAATATTGGGGTAGATTATGAAATGGATGATTGCAGCAAATATATAGCTTTTTAGAGAAGTTTCTCAGCAACTTATAGATATCCATTCACAGTTAGTCTACAAATACCATTCTCAGCCAAACAAGCTATAAACTGCTATAGTGGACAAATTAAAACCCAAAATATTAAATATTTGATTATAGATCCCACCAAGCTTTCCGTACCTTACTAAAGTCAACTGTGCTGTTCTCCTGGCTGCCCCCAGTTCCGTTCCGTTTCAGCTCTGCCAATCTGCCCATATCCAGGTTTCCTGGTATTGACTGCGGAGAAGATAGCAGGCCTAAAAACAGATATATGTCATTAGATAGGAATTTGTGTTTCTGCGCACCCTATTGATAGAAGAAGCTTGTGGGGCGGTTTTACAGATGACAAGTTTGAATATGCATCTAGATGCACAGGCACAATAATAAATGTACATTCACTAGTAGTGATATACATATTGTGACAATCCAAGGACAATTTTGACAATGTTACTAGTGGTTAGTTTAGTTTAGACACTTCCTGTGTTCATGCTCACAAAAATGACAATATCCATTAACTATGCTTCAGAGAACAATGGCATTAGATTTTCAAAAGAAAAGCTTTACTACAAATTAGAAGAGAAATATAAGCAACGGTATAACCAGACCTGGAAAATACCTTGTTCAAAAGCTACTGTAGTGCAGATGGTCATTATAGAATGGGAGAATGCCGAACTGGAGTTTATAGTGAACATTTCCACTTAACTGAAGCAATTTAAAGTTGCATAGCAACTCTCTGTAGGTAAAGCCATTATGCTGAAGAACACAGACCTAAAGGGTGTATGCTCCAAGTAACCAACATAAACCCTGCCCTTAGAATTGTATTTGAAGTTTTCAACGAATGATAATGTAATCCTCAAACCTTCCTGTTTACAAATTCCAATTGCTATTAATCTATGATAGTATTATCCGACAGCAAGGTTTTAAGGATTTAATTAATTAGCTTTTATGTTTAAAAAAACACTAGGGTAAGGATTTAACTGAAAGTAATGTTTGTCAAATCACACAGAAAATTGTATTATTACTTTATGCTATGTGTGTTAAGTTTACTGGCAATGGCAGTTATTTTTAGCAAAAGTATTTTGGAAAATTTTAAAATTACTTAAATATTGTAAATGTATCTTTATTAGGAATATCTCAAAGATTAAAAATAATTTACAATTGATTTATGCTTTTAAACATTTATCCATAAGAAATCGGCATCCTCATCAATTATTTAGACTGCGCTACAGAATCCGCAACGCAACAAATCTAGTAAATGACTTCAAGTTGTTCCATGTCAAAATATCTATATAACTAGATGAAACAGAAAGGCTCATTTACGAACCCCCAGAAGTGAGGACCCACACCACTTTGTTTCCACTACTGTGCCCTCCTCCTGGCTCTTTGGAACGGCCCCTGGCAAATCAATCTTAGACCAATTTTGCTGGTTAGTGGATCCAGCTGAAAATACACATTGTGGAAAGAGTGAAATGTCACTTCCAAGTCCAACCAAATAACACTTCAGGAACATCCATTCATTCAGATTAACGGTTTTGCTTTAATTTCCTAAAATACTGCTTGCTCTAGCCTTTTTTTTTTTAGATCTCAAATGAATAATGAGTGAGGAGACATTGGGACTTTATCTTGTGCATTCCTGCATACACGGTCATATCGACCCACAAATCCGTGCGCTAACCCGCAAACGGGTGCATTTGTGCAAAAGCAAGTGTGTAACCTCACAAAAGAGCATTTGCACTTTCGTAAATGAGCCTTGATCTGAGGGTAGTTACCTAACCCATTTTTTAAGGGCCTAACCATTAGAAATGGGAGTAGGGCTTAATTTGTAGAGATATGAGTGACCTGATCAGCAAAAAGTTACGGATCAGACAGTTGCCGATATTGTCAAGTTGGCACTAAACCCCGATTTGCTAATTTCACAACCACAAACTGCATAGGTAACATTGTAATAAACAGTCTAGACATGCATTTCACTGTGTACACTAAAAGCAAGTGTTGCATTGGCAATGTCACTGGTGATCCTCCCAGGTAGACAGTTCATGCTTTAGGCATTATCGTTTCAGGTTACAGTGAAGAGGAACAGGGAACATAAATAAGGTTTAGTTGATAACTTTATATCAACAGCTAGCAATGTGACATATGTGTTGCAAGAATGTATTTATAGATCACACAAAAGCTACATAGATTACATACTGTACTTTACCAATAATAGAAAGTAATGTAGTATTTGTAGCACCAGGTTCATGTATATGCTACCAACGCACCTAGCATGCCTGAGCATTACCTGAGAGGGGCACATGCTAAGTACAGCATAACGTCTGCATGACCCGTGATGACAGCTTGGAGATCTCCATACAAATGCAATGCGGTTAGGACAGCAAGCAGAACACCACACAAACATTCCGAGATTATATTTATATAAAACATACGGTGGTTTTAGACAGAAGACTGCAGTACCTTTTTCAGAAATATTAGACTATATACCATAATAGACATTGCTAATTAAAAGGCATTTAGTAGGATTGCTGTAATAATTGACGTGTGGAAGTTAGTATGTCCCTATTTAGTAGCATCCCTGACCAGAAATAGAACACTTTCAAAGGTTAAGACAATGTGTAAAACTCCATCTATTGTGATTTGAGAGTGCCCATAATTCCCCTTGGGGTACTGCCCAGCATCTGTCCAGCAGAGAATTATGGGAGTTGCAGGTTGCCAGACAATGGAAAACAAAACACACATCGGTTCCTGCACAGAATATAATTTTATGGCTACTTTTATATCTCTCACTGGTAAAATGTTTATATATTATAATTAAGCAGACAGGTTAATTAACAATGCAAGGATATTAGACTACTAAAACTCTTTACTGCGTACCATTCTTCATGTACGTGCTTTTGTCTACATTCTAATGCTCAGGAAGCATTACTGGGGGAGAAACTAAAAATACTTTTCTTAGAAACAGAACCATAACAATATTCATTTTTTTGTTTTAATATCCATACAATTCTATCTTCAGTGTTCTCCCCAGGACCCGTATCCCTGGTGCTCCACACAGCTGTTTTCACTTGCCACTCAGCTCTTGAAGCCAAACAGAGTACTATTATAATAGAATAAACCATTGTTTCTCCTATTAGAATGGGCACTATGTGACCACTACAGCCAGCAGTGTGCGTTAGACCACTGACCACCAGTCCTGGCAGGTGTGGGCAATGATCTCCAACATTTTCAATATTAGTACAAAGTATTAGAACTGCCCCCACCCGGCTACTTCTTAATGCCATTCGGCTGGCAAAATTTTCTGGGAGAACACTGATCTTTAAAAGTATGCTATAAACTAGTTATAAGAACTTGCTCAAATAAGAATTTACACTTTCAATAAGTTGCTAATATAGTAAACAATTTGTGCTTGCTATTGGTTTAAGATGCTGTCATTTAAAAATCATTTACAGCCATTGTATCTCATTTTAGAAGTAGAGGCAAAATGATTGCAAATACATTCCCAGGAATCTTATTTTTTTTTAGTGGGTTGATTGTTCCTCTAAACTTTCTGTTACGTCCACGTAAGTCTACAGTGGAGTCGGTTATTCTGTCGATGGAACTACTCTTCAGTCTATTAAATCACTAGGAACTAGTGTTATCACCAAGACCTGAGGCACTCTGATCTTGGTGCCTCAGTGATGTCTCCGGTTACTATAGAACAGACAGACTAAATATCGGCACAGCCCAAATGAATTAAAAAAAAAATAGTTTTTTATGGTAGTGGCACCAAAATGCTTTAGGAGAAAGGTTTTGTATAAGGATTGCACTGCAGATGGAAAAATGCATGCACATTAAAGCAATCTGGTAAGTTGTAGTAAATAAATGATGCCAATTACATATGCTTAAACAATCATTGTGCTCAAAAGCATTCCAGTGTGAGTGATTCAGCTGCAAGGTGCACCACACAGGTAGAGGAGCAATAGTTGCCTGGTTCAATATCACCATGGTCTTCCTTCCTTATGTCCGAGACTTTCGGATTCTCTGTATCTTCCTCTGGTGGATGAATTATTACAGTGGGGATAATATCACCAGTAAATGACTGCGTCTCTGGGACCCACTGCTCACTCTGCTGAGAACTTGAAGACTGCAGCCGACTGAGTTTAGGGCTGGAGGGTGGCGTGTTTTGGGGGGATGGTACAGGGGTCGTACGCCTGGAGCCAGCTGGGGTTCCAACTCTCGAGGGAGGAAGAAGATAATTGAGGAGAAGGGATAGGCGAGATTCGGCTCGCAATGAGTTACGGGAGGCTGAAAGGCCTTCCCCTGAGGTAAAACAAGAAAAAGAATAAAAAACAAAAACAGTGTTTTTTGTTGTGTCTTCCACAAATCAGCCCTTATTTTCACATACGGACACATTTTTGATTAAATATTCCAGACACAAGCTTAGTATTAAGAAAGACATGCATGATGAGAACATCATGGACAGGTTGTGAAAACAGGTTTTATACACTCACACAATTATCAAACTAAGGTGTGTTTGCAAAGGAAAACAAAAAAACCAAAAAAAACGGACATATAGTTCAAGTTAACATCTATGAAACGTGTGTTATAGAAATTCTAATACTGTTTGTTGAGTTCAAACAAAACACCAATAACAGAAGAGCAGGTGGCTGCTTTACAAAGGAAAGATTACATTCAATTTTAGACAACTTTTCCCATTCAATTAAATACTTGCACAAATGCATTAATGGTTCCATTTTTACATTACAAGCTGCTTGAGCTACTTACTATTGTGTATACACCTACAGCAATGCAACACTGCATTGGCTGAGAAGTGTTATTGTGCAGTATTGGATACCAAATTTAGCCAATATTTACAAAAATATAAGGAAAAAATGGGCAATATTTATGAAAGTTGTTCTGCAGGTAACAGCTGAAAAGGTGGAGTTGCCTATAGCAACCAGTAATTTGTTTTATAATGTATATTAGAAAATACACAGATATAATTTGGTTGATTGAGCAGCGGCACATTTTCTTCTTACTGTAAATGTCCCCCTATATACACACACAACTGTTGGGTTGGCAGAATTTGATTCACATTCCTTAACGACAAGAATGTATGTGCTTACTTGTATTGGGTAAATGGATTACTTTGTTCATACTTGTTTCAAAGTCCCAAATCAAGTAAAACACTTCTACGAGTCCAATTGCATTTATCCTATTACTCTGGGTGCCCGATTCAAAAGATTTGGGGTTAAAAGAGATGGGACTCCGGAAAGCCTTAATTTGGTATGGGCTATAAGGTATTGTGTACATCCTACTATAAAATATAAGGATATTGAAGGGCACCAAGGCCTGTGACCTTCTGTGTACATTAGGTCCTTAAAAAAAGTATAAATATATGGTTCCAAAAATGATACATGATGGTTATAAAGTACTTGTGCAAATTTAACCTCATTTAATAGTACAGTAAAAAACAATAATGACCTACATGCATTACATAAATACCTGAAATGATTACTAGATCTCAAATATAGCAGATACATTATAAAACTGTTCTTGAGATTATTATTAGAGTTCAGGAAGACACAAATGCAGTTTACGGCAGTAAATTAAAAGCATCACAGTGCATTTGTAAAGCTCATTAATGCTCAAGGTTAATAATCAATTATCCCAAATCCTTCACTGTTCAGTCACTGAATTGACATTGTTCCCTAGGTCAGGACATTACCAGCAGTATATGAGAATAACCTAATTAAAGATTCTTTCTGTAATGTACTACCCTACCCTGTGAACTCCGAATGAAAACCATTAGAAATGGCTGTGAAAATATTATATAATGCAATTGTCTGAACATACGTTCAGTTATTTACTATTGAGTGAACTATTATAAGTGACTGATAAAGTGGATCTATAATCTCAACATAGACCATATTAACGATCTTTGAAATATCAAACTATTATTACAATTTAAAGGATTCCTTTCCCAAAACCCAAGGTGACCAGACACATTTCATTAAACTAATATGATCTTTCTCCTCCTTTAGTTTTGTATAGAATGTCAGAGGCATTTAGGGAGGGTCTGCAACTAAATGAAGGACGAGTTAAATCAAACAGTATCTAAAAAATTAACTTCTATAAAAACAAAAAGTAGCATGTTACATATATAGCGTTTAAAGGATTTTATTATGGTCTGTGTACAGCTGATGAATACTGTGAAACCCACTGGCATATGCCCACCTGCACATTTCCACATTATATTATTCTGCTACTGTCTTCCTCTACCTTTAACAGCAGAAGCCAAGGTGATTGCCATTGGAAATAAGTTGGGGAAAATAGGATCATAGATTATATATAGGTTATAACACAAAAACTTTAGCTCAACCATGAGTAGCCCCAGTTTTGTGTAAAGGTCACTTAAACCTGGACCTATAATTTTAAATGAGGTGAGCAGCCCTTAAGTTGGTGGATTGTTATTTAAAATAACTGGGTGTCAGGGAATGGGAGTTTTGGGATGTTCCTAGATGGACATGAGATATAATGGCATTACTTAATCACTAGTTATCCTCTGCTCCTATACAGGGAAGTGTCTGCAGGATATTAATAATATGTACTGGTATTATGTAACTTCAATAACAATAATTTGACATATGCACTATTTATGAGATGTGTTTATTTTGGTATAATAAGCGGTATGTTTGCTTATGTCAGTATGTATGTTTATGGAAATAATATACAAGTTCTGTTTAACATATTTATGATAATGATATGTGTATATTTGGGTGTATGTTACATAGGTAACAATTTAATCTAGTATTTGTTTAGTATTATATTTTAACTTTCCCCTTGAAAATCCCAAATTTACTTTGAATTTAAAGTCTTTTTGCATTGTACATGTATTACATTGTACATGTAATACTTTAACATAAAACATTTTAAACTGAAAAAATGAATGCAAAACAAAGTATAAATTTTGCTGGTTCAATCACTATTTGACAGTCACTCAGAGTCCACAGACAAAGTCAGTTCCATTTGTCATGTAACTGCCCAGAATAATTAAATTATGTTCTGCTTAACAGCACTCACAAAATGACATTTGGTGGAAACTCATTAATTAGCAGTAAGTAAATGACACATTCAATTAAAAACATTTTCAAAATAAGACAACAAAAACCATGAAAGAATCACATAACAGAAAGACTAAAGCAGCAGCCAAATCATATAAGAAAACTAAGGCAGATTAAAAATCAAAGTATAAGCTCAGATTTTTGGTATGAAATGAATAAAAAAATATGCAATGTAATACACTGCACACACACGGACTAAGCAAGCTCTCTGAAAAATGATTTTGGCAGAAAATGGTTTAGCCTCACTTTCCACATGGCAGATAAAAGGATTATAGCAGATGTAGACATGTTAATTATGCAAGCAGTTCATTAAATTTTAGCAAAATAAAAAGCTGGGCTGCTGCTTTAAGTATAGTGGAAAAAGAAGCGAAATAGGTTAGAATAAGCTGCTTGTGACAACTTATCTCACCGTTTCGTTCAAGCAAGTGAGGATCAGAATGTTTCTTGCCTATGTCAGCGAAGGACCGCACCAATGGGATACGATTACTCAGCTTCTTCTCATTCTGATGGTGATGCCTTTTTAACAGAGCTTCTCTGACTATCTCCCTCATGGAATCATCCAGCTGACCTGATGCAGTCATGTTGTCCAACACCATATCTGTGAAGAAAGGATTTCCAAAGTTATTTACACTTTACTTACAGATTACAAGGTTATGAGAACATTCTAGGCACTAGAGCTGCTTACTAAAGGCCAGACAGATGAAGCCCTTCAAGGCTCAAGTGTTGGTGTCATGCATTCCTGTCTGAAACTTTTCTAAATACATTACTTTATCTTTTTAGCTCCCTTCTTTTTTTTTTTTAAAAAGTGTCTGGTTGCATTTTATCTTCATCACCTGCTCATCCGTGTGTATACTGTTTATTAGCCAATGAGATTATTGGAATGTTCACAGTGAGCAAGAAGACACAGACCAAGGGCTAGATTTACTAAGCTGCGGGTTTGAAAAAGTGGGGATGTTGCCTATAGCAACCAATCAGATTCTAGCTGTCATTTTGTAGAAGGTACTAAATAAATGAAAGCTAGAATCTGATTGGTTGCTATAGGCAACATCCCCACTTTTTCAAACCTGCAGCTTAGTAAATCTAGCCCCAAGAGTTGCACAGTGGAAGGAGCAAAGTCCCAATAGCACAAAGTAGTGATGCGAGTCTCCTGTCACATGATGCTGGAGGTTTGTGGTGTCAAACCCACCTCGGTGCACCCAACTTGTGTATGTAGTGAAACAGGGTTGGTTATTTTGGCAGGTCCGAGATACAACATAAAGCCGCTACCTGAAACAACAGTTTTAAAGACAGAGAATATAACGATGCAGAGTATAAGCCTAAACACGGCACCTGGTGAAATAAATGCATTGATGAAAAGTACAGAACAACATCACAAAGATATATTTAGTAAAACTGCAAGAGGGCATGCAAATAATTAAAATTCTTTTAAGGTAGACAACCCCATTAATACATTATTAAGTGTGAACACTGTAGTAGGACCATGTAAATTTAACATGTGGGCAACCCCATGCACAACCAGTTGCATATACTTCTGAATGGAGTATAAAAAAAACATGTATTTTTCCTTCATTAACGTCTTTGGTAAACTTTAAAAAAAAAAAAAAAAAAAAATTAAAAATGTAAAGAGTACAGAAACCTGACAGAGGAGGATTGTGCTCCTGGTTATAAGCCAGGAGCACAATCTAACAGCAGAAACCATTGCATGATGATGGGTACAGGCTTAACAAGTTTGACAGTTTACAACCATGTCTCTGAAACAAATGAATACTTTCAAATATTGACAGGAGTAGAGTTGCTTGCCTAAAGTCAACAGACCGACAGGTGCGAAGCTGAAAAAAAAGATTAAAACAACAAACACGTAGCACACCCTTACTGACATTAACAGGTAGTATCAGCCATCCAACCATATGTCTATTCAGCAGCAGAAATAAACTAATGATAGTATTATGGCTGCTGATTTGTACAGCGCCACAGTGCTCTACAGCAAAATACAAAAGATGTGAAAGAACATATCATAACATTGCATTATAACCAACATTAAACCCATTCTTAATAGAGAGGTGATCCAAATACTAGTGAATATAGTAAGTTTCTAGTTTGATCAGGCAATCGCAGCTAGGAGTAAAGTCTACATAAGAAGACTCTGCACGGAGGGTTGGAAATGGGTCGCATGTCTTAATAAGTATGCCAGCCGTTCTACTTTAAGTAAACCAATGGGGAAGTTGTCCATCATAACAGAATACTAAGCAGAGGTTACAGGTAGCGGTCAGCACTCAACTATTATTTTTTTATTATATGACCATGTCAAGACATGTCCGCAGTAAACTATTGTTATTCTAATAAATAACCAAGGAGATATAAAACAAATGTAGGTGGCCCGTTCAATCAGATATAAGTTAACAGTAATTTTAGTGGATTAGAGCATTGGAAGATATACTTCTATTAAACTAGCCTATATAGTTTCCTACACTTGTCCTATTGCATCTGGAAGCAAATATTGTATGTTATACATTAAATATGTTCACAAAAACCTAGAAATAAAGTCACACCTCTAGGGCCTGATTCATTAGTGATCTTATCTTGTGCAAAAGTTAAGATGCTTATTTTTAAGAAGAAACGGGGAGACAAGAGTGAAGTGAAGATGGATTTTCATCTTAACTTAAGAAATTCTTCACTTGCGAAGTGGATTTTGCTTCTTATCTCCTTTTTTGAGCATGCACAGAGTGGATTTGCTTAAGATAAGCAAAAAACGGCAGATAAGATCACTAATGAATCAGGCCCCTAGACTTTATTTAGATACTAAACATATATCAAAAGTTAAGATGCAACAAAAAAAGGACATTAAGTTAAATACTTTGGCATATTATCTTCAAAAGCAAAAACACACAATGTAACAAAACTCCTGTCTGCATAATAACACTGATGTCTCATCTCCTAGCTCCTATTTTCTCACTCTGTATTGAGTTGTACCAATTACAGGGAATGTTAGGTTGAAGCACAATCTGTCATTCAGTCCCTTCACACAAAGTTCACAGCACAGCATCTCTTTTTGCTCTCATACATCCCAACATTACAGGAGCCAAAAAAAGCTGACAGAAAGAAACACAAACTCTCTACATTTTATAATGGGAGCAGACAGC
The DNA here is from genome assembly GCF_038048845.1 of Mixophyes fleayi. Classification (NCBI taxonomy): domain Eukaryota; kingdom Metazoa; phylum Chordata; class Amphibia; order Anura; family Limnodynastidae; genus Mixophyes; species Mixophyes fleayi. Next base: position 70,705,765 of record NC_134406.1, read on the forward strand.
GACATGAGCTATATTTTCTTCCAAAAAATACACAAGAAGTCTAATGATAAAAAAAACAAACAATAAAACTGATCAATGCAAATACAATGATGCATGAAAGTAAAAAAGAAAAACAGAAATAGGAGGTTTTGGCAAATTTAGGTTGACTGGATTAATGTCCGTCTCTCTTGTTTCTTCTGTTTAGACAGTGGGAGCTGTATGAAGCCAACAAGCACAGGCATCAAGAAGAATGCCCAGTGTACACTGGTGTGGTAGAATATGGACCACACAATCACCAAAATGTAGAAATGCAGAACAAGACAGGCTGAAATTGCCGACTTGTCCAAGCTGTAATGGGTCACGCCATAATTTCCATAAATGGCACAAGGCCGCTATACAGTAATACCGCTATACAGTAATATTGTGACAGTAATTTACCTGCAATTTCTTCTATGGTGCTGGCTCTCATGTCCAACATTACTGTGCCATTAAGAATGCAGCTCCTCAGTTCGAAGAGGCTGTGTAGTGAGAGTGTGGCCACATAAGGCTTACTCCATCTGTCTCCACCATCTTCAACATCTTCTTCGAACTTAAGCCACCTAAACAAAAAAAATAAATACATTACATGTATATTGTGTGCCAGAAAGAAAGACTGCTGGCGTCATTTCCACGGTGCAGAAGTGCTGAAACCCACTGCAACCAACTAGGAGCTTTAGATGGTCCAGTACAAGTCACATTAAAGCATGTCCCATTTATTGCTATGGGTTACTTTACTAGAACTTTCACATATTCACCATGATGGATCCGCTTTCAAACTGGATATTTACACCATGTTAGTAAATCACTTCCGATACTGTGTTGAAGCAAAGGTCAAAAAAGGAATATCCATATACACTGTAGACAACAAAAGCTTTAAGCTAGTGACACACATGTGCTTTGTGTACCCAAGTTTAACATTCAGCACTCAAATGCTCTATTTGCTTGCATGCAGCAGGCACGGCGAACGTCAAGTCCTGACTCACCAGCCCAAGTAGGCGCTATGAACAGGTGTCCATGTTCACACTGTCTGCTTTGTGCAGGCAAATACATGGTATGAATGTAAAGTTTCATATGCAGGCATGCAAAGCTCCCACTGCCACAAGCTGTAATGGGAATTAAATGTTTGTAACCTGTTGCTTAGTCTATAATTTTTAGTATTGAAAGGTATTAAGCAGTAAAAACACAGGTTTGTAAACATGTTTCTGTACATTTTTTAATTAGCATTAAAACAGTGTAATTATTCAACTGAACAAAAGAAAAATGTGCCCTGCTATACTAAAAATGTATTACACACACTTCATCGTGATTTAAAATACCTTTATAAAATCCAATGTTTTATATTTCATAAATTTAATGCTTTAGTTGCTCCAAATCTGTCAGAGACGACCGATCACCTCTTCCGGCAGGACCAAATGCTGCGTTCCATCAATACGGGCAACAAGGTCACGGCTGCTCCCACATACAGAGCTGCTTCTAACAGATGATATAATGTGTTTTGCTTGTTGATGTCATCTATACAGAGACAAGGCTATATCCCAGCTCCAAGTGTTTGGTATGGGGTCCAGTTCCACAGTTTACGTTAATATACTGCCTCCTCACCCACCATTAACCACTATTATTTATAAATGTACTGAACAAAGAACACAATAAAATAAAAAAGAAGATCTCTCAATTTTAAGTCATTTCACTCTATTGTAGCTTTATTTATCTTATCCTATTTCCCTTTTACTATCTTTACTTTTAGCATCTTAGATGTCTTGATCATTACATTACATAATGCAGGGGTTGTATCCAAGGAATGATTTCATACAGGGGAGCCTTTTCATAGGTTGAGGTAGGGGTCATGTGATGCTCTCTTATTGGGAAAGTGTGTGAACATTTCTGAGAAGGTGCAACATTAAGCTTCGGCAACTTGTGGCTCTCCAGCTGTTGTGAAACTACAAGTCCCAGAGTGCCCTGGCAGCCAGTTGTTTGACTAACAAAGAGGGTTTTATCTGATTTGATAAAAGTACGATCTCAAGATTTATTCAGCACCTTAATCAAATACAGGCAATAGACAATGGTGAAAATCTAACTCTTGCCTGGAAACAAGACAACATCCAGAGACCACTCACCTTGCAGTCTCCTTCCACTCGCATTCTACGCCATCCCGAAAGCAAAGTTCATCCATTTCTGTGAAGAGGTCATGAGGGATATGTTCTTCATCATCATCCTCGGTGCCCAGAATAAACTGCACACGCTGTGATGGAGTATCTGCACAGGGGGAAAGCAGCAAACTGATAGTAAGAAACTTATGTGTTAACCTAACAAAGAAAGATTTATTTACATATATTTTTATGAATCTTACAGAAGCTTCGAGCAAGGAACAGACTAAGCTGTAATGCTGGTGTGGGAACCCAATTACTGAAGGCTACAAAATACTCTGCTATAGAACAGGAGTACCCAGGTCAGAGGTCATGGCTCTAAAAAACACAGCTTTCATACTGCGTTGCTGTATCACCCTAGTACACTAATAAAATACATTTTTCTTGTTTTAAAAGAACCATCAAGTCCAGAATTATTCAGATGTAAAAACATTGTTCAGCATTAACCTGCATTCAACTGCAGCTCCATAAAAACATACAGTACACTCCACTACTGATAACTTCCCAAATCTTCGGGACAGATTTCTAATGGCATCTGATACAGGTCGAAAAGATAAGACTGCAGTCAGTTATTGAGTCAAAACTTTCCTTGTACTGTGCCTGAATCAACCAATCTACTCAATGCATTTAACTGTAAGACTGTCAATCAACCACTGCTTGCAAAGCTAGAGAAACAACTCCCTCTTAGCGGCAACTTGCTGCAGAGGGGGGAAAAAGTTTGATGGACTTATAATTGTATTATACATAAATATTATTCAGATCATTAATACACAGCCATTGATATACATTAACTTGCAATATGGGCTTTTCTTTTATTTTGTGTCTTTTAATAACTGTTTTTTTGCTAAACAATTTTGGCAAGTGCCGGTACATACAGAAGGAGCACATACATGTTCTACGCATAAGAGTAGTAGAATAATTTCTAGACTTTTCAGACTGAGCTAGCTCCCAGTGCTGACAAGTGGGAAATTTACTGCTGGATCCCAAGTGAACAAGTTTCAAGTAGACATAATAGGTCACATGTCAAAGGGCAAGTGTCCCATTGCAGGCTCCAAATAGTTATACTGGGACGCCATACTTAGAGGCAGCTTAGTACTAAAAATAGCTTGTCTCTTCAGATGAGTGAAAATGAAATATTAGGTATAGATTCCAATAGGACATTACCACACAGTGGCTAAATTAGCAAGGGCAATTGAAGGTATCTTGTGTGACATGATTAAGCGCAGATCTTTGAACAAAGAGGTATCTACCTTACTTTGTTATGTGAGAGAAGCGTAACAAATCAGTTTTTTTTCTAAGCGTTTCAGTATTATGCCCTTTCAAAGTTTGATTTCTTCCATCATCCTTTTAAAGAGGTTTGACACTTGGCATTGATGTTTAAAACCAATATGATGTGATAGAACAGACCTGTAGCGGGCAATAGACAGCTTTGAATATATTATTTTTATCTGTGACCCTTCTTAGAAATGTGAGCATTTAGGCCCCATTCTATTGAATCTACTATAAAGGCACAGATGGTTTGATTCTTACAGCAAAATCATGGATTAGCTGACAACTGGGACTGTGAAAAGGCAGAAAGATATTCCCTCGTCTCAATACAATATGCAGGATACGCATACTCCAGGGGGTATATTTACTAAACTGCGGGTTTGTAAAGTGGAAATGTTGCCTATAGCAACTAATCCGATTCTAGGGATAATTTATTTAGTACATTCTACAAAATGACAGCTAGAATCTGATTCGTTGCTATAGGCAACATCTCCACTTTTTCAAAACCCAGAGTTTAGTAAATACACCCCCAGGAGTGTTACTTGGTTCGGAGATGGGATGGAATGAACTGCAGTCACTTGGCTACAGTGCTGGACTACAGTATAACATAATACACAAATGTAAAGAGACAATTACAAGACAGCTAAAAATATATTTACCATAGTTTGGAGACTCCCGACCATCATCTTTATCATCATTTTCTTTTTCTCTTCTTCTTCTGTGATGTCTGTGGCCCCGATGTCTATGGCGTCGCCGGCTCTGTCTGCCAAGTGGTACATGAACACCAATATAAACGGCTCTGTGACCTAGGCCAAAAACAAGATAGTGTTTTAGGCAAGAACATAAGTATCTACATAACACATGCAATTAAAACGTAATTATCTTATGGTAATTAAAAGTCTTCCATATTGTCTAAAGACTAAAAAATAAAGGTGTATTTAGGCCACCAGCACAGTAGCCATCAGTGTGTATTGCTGCAAATCGTAGTGGTACATAAACAAGCACCACTGCAATTTACTATGTCGGGGCTGCTTTGGGAGTCGCAGTACTCACCCCTCCTTAACAAAATATTTCCCGTCTTCAACGGCAGCATAAAGCTGCCGGTGAATGGAGAAAGTGCTATGAAGAATCCTGCAAAAACGAAGAAGCTTCAGCTGGATCCTATTGAAAAAAGACCAGCAACACCATCCTGAGATAGCATTACGTTGCTGCAAAAAGCATCTATCTATCTATGGGGTCAGTAGTAATGGACTGAATACTTTGCTCTGGCACCAAGCAACTGATTCTCATGGGGCACAGTTAATGTATAGTCAACCAATAACTGCACACATTGGCTGGTTTCAATAATCTGTTCACCAAATTCTGTGGTTTAAAACAACCAAATTGACCATCTTTATTTATAAAAAAAAACAAAAAAAACAAATAAAAAAGGAGTGGATGTACTGACACATTTACTTGGAAGATTATAGTGTACACCAATATTAAACACTTTGCTAGAAAAGTGTATGTTTTACAAGTTGCCCCTCTGAATAAAAATAAGATATTCACTCCGATAGAGTAAGCAAATCATTCAAACGTTATAGGGGGGAAAATAATCTGACATTTGCTGCAGTGAAATACTGTCTTGTGCTATATTGGTGCCATGGATGCTACTAAATTTAGCAACTGAACCTCAAACACCTATTATTCACAGACTATAATCAATATCATAAAATAATGGAACGTATAGAAGTATAGTAATATCATCTTTCTAATAATTTACAAGGATTTATACAAGTTATATACAAATCTGCCTGCAGCAATTCTTGTACGATAGAGGACTAGTGTACAAACCCAATGTTAATCTTAATTACATATAGTAACACCACAAGTCTTTCTAAATCCCAAGAAACAATTATAGGAAAACTGATATAAGGGTGTTCACCAAGGGAATGTTCCAAAGCAGATTACAGGCGAGAAATTACTAGAAGTGCAGGAAGTGCAATGCATGTGGCAGGCGATAACTTCAGCTCTGAGAAATTTATTGATGTCAGGTCTCACTAGCCACTAATTATAACGACAACTTAAAAGTTCATGGAATGTTTGTAGAAATGGAAGTATAACCTTTCATGAAACCACTGCCTACGAATTCACTAGTGATGTGCCTTAGTGATTTCATTAGTTCCGTGACAATTGATTGTATGAATTTTTGCAAATATTATTTCAGCTCCCAAACTAACTGCCTTCACTTTAGAACATAAAGCGCAAAATGCCAAGGTGCGGTGCAAAATCAGCTTTGGTTTCAAGGTGATTTCCGCCAAAGGGCAATGGTTTGTAGAGCAAGATTGCGCAAAGAGAAGACTGAGGGAAGGAGTTAGGTGGAGTGAGGGCATTTCTTGCCAAGTTTGGAGTAGGCAGATCAGAGGGAGATTTGAGATAAGGATGGAAATCCTTGCTGCACATCTTGAAATGAGTTATAAATATGCACTGTCCTATCCTGAGCATTTTAGTATCAGTTATTAAAATGCTCAGGATAGGACTGTGCATATTATAGGAGTTACTAAAATGCTCTGGATAGGACTGCATATTACATATGTTACTAAAATGCTCTGGCTAGGACTGTGCATATTATATGTTACTAAAATGCTCAGGATAGGACTGTGCATATTATATGTTACTAAAATGCTCAGGATAGGACTGTCCATATTATATGTTACTAAAATGCTCAGGATAGGACTGTCCATATTATATGTTACTAAAATGCTCTGGATAGGACAGCAAATATTTATATGAGTTACTAAAATGCTCAGGATAAGACTGTGCATATTACATGTTACTAAAATGTTCAGGATAGGACAGTGTATATTATATGTTACTACAATGCTCAGGATAGGACTGTGCATATTTATACGAGTTACTACAATGCTCAGGATAAGACTGCATATTATATATGTTACTAAAATGCTCTGGCTAGGACTGTGCATATTATATGTTACTAAAATGCTCAGGATAGGACTGTGCATATTATATGTTACTAAAATGCTCAGGATAGGACTGTGCATATTATATGTTACTAAAATGCTCAGGATAGGACGATGTATATTATATGATACTAAAATGCTCAGGATAGGACTGTGCATATTATAGGAGTTACTAAAATGCTCAGGATAGGACTGTCCATATTATAGGAGTTACTAAAATGCTCTGGATAGGACAGCGAATATTTATATGAGTTACCAAAATGCTCAGGTAGGACAGTGTATATTATATGTTACTAAAATGCTCAGGATAGGACAGTGTATATTATATGTTACTAAAATGCTCAGGATAGGACTGTGCATATTTATACGAGTTACCAAAATGCTCAGGATAGGACAGTGTATATTATATGTTACTAAAGTGCTCAGGATAGGACTGTGCATATTATATTTTACTAAAATGTTCAGGATAGGACTGTGCATATTACATGAGCTACTAAAATGCTCAGGATAGGACTGTGCATATTACATGAGCTACTAAAATGCTCAGGTTAGGGCTGTGCATATTATAGGTTACTAAAATGCTCAGGATAGGACGGTGTATATTTATAAATTAGGAGTAAGGAGTAAATATAATTTTTTTCAAATAATGTGATTTTTGCAGCAAGTGTTTTGAAAACCTCTGTACCACTGGGGTCAGTATAACCCATTTTATACAGCTCTTTCAATGAGTAAGACTTTCCAAGCACATAACAGAATATAAGTTGCCCAGAACATTCTGACAAGTCATAGTTGATAAAATGTCATTGTTCCGCATGTCTTTCTGTGATGTTTTACATCTCAGCCCACTGTAAAAACTGTCCGACTCCTGTGGTCTGGCTGAGAAATAGAGATGTTTAAAAGAGAAGCCCAGCAGTATGTCAAACAAATCCTGAGGCAGCTTCTAAACAGCTTGGAGCCCTTGGCTCAGTTGGCCACAAGGACTACATTTCCAGGCATTCCAAAACAGAGATTGGGGACTTAACTATTCTATGATTATATTAATGTGTTTACATAGGAAATACCAATTATGCCACCTACTTACTGTGGCTGTCGCTACTTTTAGAACTTAAAAATAATTTTAAAAAAAAGTTCGAAATAATAGATTACAATTTACACTTATAGGTTCATTTATCATTGGTGGCAGTAACCAACACTCTGCACTGTGCTTATAACAGTAATACAGAATGTAGTTTGCTGCAATTCACCATACCTCTCTGGCTGATGAGCCCTGGGGAAAAAACCCTCCCCTGTGATAATGTGGCACGTCTGTCATGTAACGCTGTGGTGAAAGGCTTCACCCACAGTGCATTTCCAGAAAGAAGAGAGGGGGGGACAGAAGCACTCCGGAGGAGGGGACATTGTAAGGCAACAAATGCAATATAGGGGAGGAATTGGTGTCCTTGGCATCTCCCACAACTTTCTATTTGATGCTGGATTTGTGGATGTCCTTCCCCATTCTTATCACACAAGATGTCCAAAAATTTATATCTGAGCAACTACTATAATCATTAGAGAATAAACAAACCTGTCTAGAGGATGTAAATAAACAGTATGTACATAGGCATGGGCAGACATGTTTGTGTACATGCATGTCCACACCAATGCAAACAATGCAAGGCAAGTGTGCAGAAAGTTTCTATGTAAAATTTATTTAGAGATGTACATGACCTTTCGACCTGTGAAAGTCTTCTGACATGGAACTCAAACATTCAGAAGTTAGCTGGTGGCAGTTGGGAGGTTCTGCAGTGTTATCAGGATTTTCATTTTAAAGCATGGTTTCCTGTGTATTATAATGTTATCTTAAAACCAGGAAACACTAATGAAAAAAAAAGTTTGGAAACATCAACCACACACACTGTGCAAGGTTCAAAAATGGTTTTATAAATTGGACACTCTAAAAAGGGTATATCTGCTAAACTGCAGGTTTAAAAAGAGGAGATATTGCCTATAGCAACTAATCCGATTCTAGTTATCATTTATTTAGTGCACTGTACAAAATGACAGCTAGAATCGGATTGGTTGCTATCGCCAACATCTCCACTTTTTCAAACCCGCAGTTTAGTAAATATACCCCTAAATCTCACTTAATTGCACTAGATTCACACAAAACCTGAATTATCCAGGACATAGTCCTATTACACAATTTAATAGCAATGCTCACTATTCTAGAAACCATAAGTGACAACTTACTATTCAATAAACCGTATTACGCTCTTTACAGAGAACTTCATCTACAAGTTTTTCAGACGCATCCCCCTCCCCCAAGAACATATGGCATTAGAACAGTGCCACTCGCTGGTCACATTATATAGAATGTCCAAATGGGTCCTCCAGTTTTTAGACTGTGTTTTGGAGAGAATCATGTTACAGACATAGCAGTCCGGTTTCAAAATTCATGAATTTTGGACACTTATCTACATTGCAATTGATTTGATTGCTCAAATTTCCCCCTCTAAGAAACTCATAAAAAAACAAAAAACCCACACCTTTATACACCTGTCTATTTCCACAAGCAAGTTGATATGGATTATGGTAAATTAAAAACTTTCTAGAATGGTATTGGCTAAAAATAAAGTAGCAGAAAAAGCCCTGGTTGGCAGTTGACCATCTAGATATTTGGGGCGATGTAGATTTCCCCCTTAATATTTATCCCTTCAAACCCCACACACAGTAGAAAAATATTTTAAAATAGAATGTATGTCTCTTTTATTTAATTTTAACCAGACCACCCCAGTGGTAGAGTGATAGACAGTGCTTTTATCTCATGGATTGATTTGGCCTGCTTGTAATGCTGTTTACATGCCACTGTTCACATGCTATTTGTATTGAAACTTCATAAATTTTAATAAAAATCATTGAAACTGATGGCGCTACCAAATGTCTGAGCAAATAATTTCCCTGGACTGTTAATAGGCTATTAGGTAAACAGAACATACAAATGAAAATGTTCCATTAAATGTTCAATATTATCAATATGGTAAAAAAAAAAAATAATTGGCTATAATAAGGGCCTATGAAGCAGTAGCTCAGCACCTAGTTGCCAGATCTGCTTTACCCATCCTTAATGGTGCAGGTTTGGGATCTGTTCCTACAAGAGATGAGATCTAATGGAAGATGACACTGTAAGCTACAGTCATGTGACCGAGCTGAACTGTGCGACGGACTACAGAGTACTGTGGTCTAAGCACACATTCACCCACTGCCTGGTTTAAATTAATGGTAATCTCAACATTCGTCTTTGCTTAATTTTGCCTAGCACACCGAAATGTAGATGGGGAAGAGAAAAGGAACAATGGATTCTATAATGAATGGTTAGCTCTGCAAGCAGACTTATTATCACCATCTAAAAACAAGATAATGTCTTATAAGAATATTTTCTATACATTCACCTCTTAAAATTTGCATTAGATAAATTCAAAAATGGGGGAAAAATGGCTTAGCGTCCATTTAACAAAGCTTGGTAGAATAACAGCCTGGCAGTAGGGATATAAATAAGTAGGTAGTATAAGGGGCACATTAATAAGATATTGAGACTGGGCAGTACTCTACTAAAGACCACATACCATAATTCACTTTCTTTCTACTGCCTTTTATATGATCCTGCTGTTTTCCAAAGGAATGTATTATGTAATCACTAGTTAATCGCACTTTCCTGATACGGTAAAAATGTAAGTGAACGAATCACGTACAACGATCCTAAAACAAAGATGTAATGCTGACTAATCCTAGAGTCCTGTTCCATATCAGATTGCTCACATGTGCCAAATGAGATAAATCTGATCTCTGCTGCATAAATCAAAACACGCTGCTCTATAACTATTGCACGGCCAACCAAAAGGCATGGTGTGAACATTTCAGGATCCCCACGAGGTAATAACAAAAAAAAAAAAAAAACATTTGTATTTCCATGAAAGTAGTTTCCCAATTTAAAGAAAACTAATATTTGTTCCATCACATGTTCCTCAATAACTACATTAACTTGAGCTGTGATTTTTTTTTTCCACCTGAAATGCATTAAATAGTTTAAAGTTTGGAATAAACACATATGTGATCTTTAATCCGGAAATAAGTATCTGTTGTAGAATGTAAGGATGGTTCTCCAGATGACAGAAAAGCATCCTGGATAAAAATATCCCATACCTGCATTTAGTTTCCCCACTACCCATGTAGTACTGTCACGGTTTGGTGGATTGGATTCTTTGATCTGCCCAACTTGGCGCTTATCCTAGCAAGGCGCGGAGTCTAACGAACGGACGGTGTTCACCAGGGACCGCCGCAAGGTGGTTTGGTCTTAGCTGCGTCCGCCCGCAGGTCGCGGCCCTTACCAGGAGTGTCAGGCGAGACCCTTTAGGGGAACGAGCGGAGTGAGATGAACAAAGTACAGCAGAGAAAATGGAACACAAGCTCTGTAGACAATGATGTAGCTGAATGGTAAAGCGTAAGCTCTTGTGGAGAATAGTGTTGTGGAAAGAGATGGAGTGTAGGCTCTTGTGACCAGCGGTGTAGCTGCGAGAGATGGAGCGTGAGCTCTTGTGGTCAGCAGTATAGCGGAGAAGGAATGGAGCGAAAGCTCTCAGAACCAGCGGCACAGTGGAGAAAGATGAAGCGTAAGCTCTTGTGGTCAGCGATATAGCTGCGAGAGATGGAGCGTAAGCTCTTGTGGTGAGCGGTATAGCGGAGAAGGAATGGAGTGTAAGATCTTGGAACTAGCGGCACAGCAGAGATAGATGGAGCGTAAGCTCTTTAGCCAGCGGCACAGCGGAGATAGGTGGAGCGCAAGCTCTTTAGCCAGCGGCACAGCGGAGATAGGTGGAGAGTAAGCATTTTAGCCAGCAGCACAGCGGAGATAGATGGAGCGGAAGCTCTGTAGCCAGCGGCACAGCGAAGATAGATGGAGCGGAAGCTCTGTAGCCAGCGGCACAGCGGAGGCAGGAAGCTCTGAAGACCAAATGGAACACGCAGGGAGAAAGACAGTACTTCTAATACCAGGCAGGTAACACGATCAACAGGCACTGAGAAGGGGGAAGGCCTTTTAAAGTTTGGAGCCAGAATGGGTATCCAATAGGGAGCATGCAGAGGACATAAAAGATAGAGTCTGCGCATGCGCAGAACCGGAGACAGGACGCCAGCAGCTGGAGCATGGAATCAGCGCAAGGCAGGTGAGTGTGTCGGACCTCGGTTAAAATATTGTTCTCCAGCCAAAATTATATTTGTTACCTTGCCTGATCTTTACAGAGAGGTACCATCTCCCTTTAAAGGGGTAGTTGTTGCCTTTCTCAAGCTTAACAACTGTTTTTTTGATTCAGCCACCAATTTATGACTTTCATATTAAATAATATACTTATTAAAACAATATATAGTGTTTTTAGGCATAAAGTAGATATAGAGCAGTAATTTTATATAATTTAACAGAAGCAATACTTTCATTGCAAAACTATGCAAACTTAAAGAAGATTCATACTTATATTACTTAAAAACACAGTGTGGGAATAGGTTAAAAATCCGTCACTTGGAACTGTCGGAAGACTAGCATGTTTGCCTCCTTTCAGTAAGGGAATATTGTTATGCAAATTAGGTATTCTATTTGTTAAATAACAAAGTCCTATATATGAACTTTTCAGATATAGGTGTCTTTGACCCCCAGAAGGTTTCAGAATCAGTTTGGTCGGAGTCTCACAACACTACTCAAACTTTAAGGGCAGATTCAATTCTGTGCGAAGTGCCACCAGAATGTCCCGAAAAGCGACTGTCACATGCAACCCTGTCTTCGCTAATAATCCCACCAGTAAAAAGGTCACTGCCAACCACAAGACTAGCACACTATTTTCCTGACACACTCTGTGCTCCTGTCAGCATTAAAACAAACTAATTAGCTACAGACTGTTCTACGACGCTCACTTCTAAACTGGGAACATCCAGACACAGATGGCCAGTGATAACAGAAAGTGGTACTAATCCTAGTCAAATGTATATTACAAATGCTTAAACAGAGGTCAAAACGTGATAAACCAGGTTTTAACAAGGTTTCTCACAACAGATTTGAAAAAGGCAGTTTCTATGAATCATTGTTTTATAGAGTACTCTTTACCACTGAGTCATCCCAATACTCAGAGTAAAAAAGACACTATAGTATTGTACTTTAAACAAATATAAACACGCTACATGCCGAGTCTAGTTTCTCTGTACAGATTCTATCTATGTTAATTACAGGAGTGGTTTAAAGCACAGCTGGTACTTTTGGTAGCAGGAAAAAGAAGTTTACTTTATAAAGTCAATGAATGAATGATGTAACAGGAAATTGTGTAATGCATACTGGAAATTAAATGAGTGATTCAGAAAAACAGAACTTAGCTGTCATGCGACTTCCCTCCAGATTGGGTAATAAAACATCCAAAAAACCTAAAATCTATCACTGTGTTCCTGAGCAATCAAGGGCTGCAGTACAATCTTAGTCCGTTTCTTTTTTTAACTATAGATTCCAACCTACCAATAGCAGAAACAGGGAGAACACACTTCCAAGGGTATGGCTTCAGGACAGAGGACAATTCATATTACACTTGTTGATAAGCTGCTTTAAGAAACTGTACTCATGTTTCTACATAGCTCCTGTATTATCCGCACACATGAAACAGACAAAATGAGTTGACAGATTAAAGTACAGACAACCACCTGCACACAAGCACTTACTTTCCAGTTCTTCTTTCTCAAAATTTGTGTTGACTGTAGAGCTAGTCTTTCCTAGATCAACCACTGCTTCTTCATCGTGACCCTTGGGGGCAAAAATAAAAAAAAGAGAAAATGCAAAATCAGCACATGATCGACCAAAAAAAAACTGCACCCACATACATGACAACACACATGAGAGAAGTGAATGACATTATATTATTGAACCACTGATAACAAGGCCCTGTCCAATATTTTTTTCATATTATCCCTTTAATTTCTGTATATTTTGCATCAGCCAGAGCATTGAAACAGGAGGACCGCATTACACACGTTGTATATTTTGTATCATTACAACATTTGCTAAATTATTTTACAATGAAAGGGTTACATTTAATGTTCAAATATTGCATTGGAATGTGCCTAGTCTGCGTTGGCGATGCACTTTTATAAACATTTTGTACTATAGGCACCAGGTGTTTAATACAGTAGTCTTGGCACCATTCCTGGAGAGTTGGACATTTCATTTTTGGCACTTGTGAAACGAAGCACTGGCATGTTGTGTGTTATTCTAGCTGATGATCTTTAGACGGTACTTTCGCCCCCGTACAAAAATCATTTCACCTTGCATGCTGGCAAAGAGTCGTAAACAGAAGAGTACAACAACTGTGTCTCACCAAAAGGTTGGACATGATTGAGGGAACAACCCTTCAGAGATTTCAGGGATACTTATTACAATGGAATTTAAGAGGTCACAACAACATAGGACTTAAGCACCAGGGTAGTAAACATGGGAGCGAGGCAACTGATAAATATAACAAATATTATTTCATGATAATGACACAACATACACATATCTCAGTTTGATAAATAGGGATGTCAGAGAAGAGGAATAAACCCCTGTGGCATTGCTTTCACTTATCTGTACTCTTTATCAACAAAAATTAGAAACTTAAATTACACTCAGTCAGGTAAACTCTACCATCATGAACTCCCGTGACTGTGAGAAAGGTTTAAAGTGCATATGATTAGGATAAGATCACTTACTGCTACTGCATGTCCCTAGTTCATAGTACTATTTCAGGAAATTAATTGGCTACTCCTTAGACAAGGCAGTGATCTCGCTTAAATAATACCAAAAGTGGAGAGGACAGGGCAGCGTTTTAAAAATTGAGCAAGTCAAGTCATACTTGCCCACTCTCCACATCCTACCCACTTCTTAGTGAAGTGGGCAGAATGGGAGCCTCTGTGAAGCGTTTCACGTCAAGTGGTGTCAAATATTATGGGATTGGCCGTGGCCCGCCCCCTTCCAGCCCCACACTTCCCCTCCCCTCTTGGCTCTTCTGCAGTAAAGGTGTGAAAAGTTGGCCTGTATGAGTAAAGTGCTTGTGTGATACGCTGTCTGGTGAAACCATAGAAATTAAGGATTTCAATTTTGAGCAATTGATAGAAATCTAGTATGAAAAGTTCCTACCCAAAATTTTATCTTCCACACATTAGGCCTGATCCATTAAGGAGAGCACGGTGGCTAAGTGGTTAGCACTTCTGCCTCAAAGCACTGGGGTCATGAGTTCAATTCCCGACCACGGCCTTATCTGTGTGGAGTTTGTATGTTCTCCCCGTGTTTGCGTGGGTTTTCTCCGGGTGCTCCGGTTTCCTCCCACACTCCAAAAACATACTAAAAAAAAAGTAGGTTAATTGGCTGCTATCAAAATTGACCCTAGTCACTCTGTCTGTGTGTGTGTATATGTTAGGGAATGTAGACTGTAAGCTCCAATGGGGCAGGGACTGATGTGAATGAGTTTTCTGTACAGCGCTGCGGAATCAGTGGCGCTATATAAATGGTGATTATGATGATGAAAGAGAGCAAAGCAAGAAAATTAGTACATTTTCTCCTGGACAAAACCATGTTACAGTGCAAGGGGTGCAAATTAGTTTATTATTTTGCATATGAGGAAAATACTGGCTGCTTTTCATGTAGGATGCAAAAACTTGATAGCTTTATTTTTACACTGACATTAAAAGTTGATCTAGGACATGCTCTACCACAATTATAAATCTCTCCTCACATTTTAAATTTACCCCCCCCTTCCACCCCCAATACAACATGGTTTTCCCAGGGTTCAAAGTTACAAATATTTTTGCTTTACTTTCCTTAATGAATCAGGCCCATTGTATCTTCTGGCCACATTTTACTTTGCAAATCACAAATTTCCCTTCAAACGCTGCCAGGAATAGAGAAAGAGAAACATTTTATCAGAGTGTGCTGTACAAATTTTATTGAGGGTTATGTACACGTAATGGATTCCAATTTCATAGTGAATCATTATGAACTAATCCTCTGATTGGTTTGTTAACAAATGAAAAAAAAAAATGACAATGATACATGATAAATACAGGTCACACTTAGATGGTAAAGCTTTTATGCTGTTAAAACTAGTATAGGTTATCATTTTTATTTATATACCTCTAACATATGCTGCTGCGCTGTACAACCAAAGAACTTTATTGAGGTATCGTCCATTGTCTAAGTGGATAGAAGTAATAAATGTGGCACCAACAACTTATTTGTAACACAAATAGATAGACTGAATGTTACTTTATTTTCTTCCACATTATTCTATGAATATAAATAAATATAAAAATAATAGCGAAAGTTTGCTTTATACACCTGCACAAGTATTTGCTGTCAAGAAAAATGCCTTTGAATGAACACCCTCTACTAATTTCTGCATCAGTTACAGGGGTAGCAGGTGAATGGTAACTAGCAGAAAACTCCATTCACGTGGAAGCTGCACGTACACTAGGATAACATTACAGACAGGCATGCCCTTGTAAATCTTCATGTTATATTATGTTGCAGTTAAGTAAAGGAACGCAGGAGACCTTCCAGAAATAAACCACTGGCAATCACAAAGCAGCTCTCTATGAAGAGAGCGAGACCATTCATAATTGGCTAGCAATTAGATCCAGACTCTTTTCTAAGTGCAATAATAAAGGAAAGTTATTGCCTCATGGTCTCTGCGGTAACCAGCATATTATGCTGCAGTATAAAGAGAGAGTGACAGTCCTATTTTAATGCAGTTGAAGCTACAGAAAAGAATATAAGTATTCACTGGTTTCAATTATAATAAAATATCCTTCCTTATGGCTTTCATGGTCTCAAACATATAGATCTTCCTTCATTCAGTAGCTGTGACAGGATGGACCGCCTATGCCACCCTGTCTGTTGTTGCTGGGAACCGGCTGGGCTTACTTTGCCACTGTCCCCTAACAGGTGGCCTTTTATCAGACCGTTCGGAATACATATTCACACAGAACAACAAAGAAAACCAAAACAAGCCAATTCCCCACATCATAATACACCAAAGGCTTGGTAAACACAGGTTCATTGTATCAGATATATACATCAGAAATAGACATATCCTATAGCAAGGTTAAACAGAAAAAACAACTTTTCTACCCTGGTCTCAGAGATAACGATTTCCTATCTCACAATATACACACACAATATCAAAATAAGTACACGTGCAATTACATAAATAAGTGCCCTGCGCTATTTGCTTTAAATAATTTTTTTCCAAAACTTATTTAATAGTGATCCAGTCACATTGGCCAAGAAGAATTTCTCTCCAGATTGTTAGCTCTTACGTTCAGGGCCCTGTCTACTCTCTGTTTCACATCTGCACCTTCTTTGTCAACCTTGTATGTACTTGTATACTAAATCACATGTAAAATTACAAGTATGTCGGCTGCAGAGTTTTGTGGTGCCTAACAAATAAACACTATTGATGATGACCCCAACCTGTGGCATTACATTGGTGCCAAATCCGGTTAAAACCTATATTTGAACGAAAACAGCAAGGACAAAATATAAACCATGAATTAGAAAAATATCATCAACCCATAATAGAGCTGGGAGGGGGGTAAATATATTGAAACCACATCTCAAAAAAAATGTCATGCTGTTAATTTTTTTTGCATTTGGGAGGTCACTCAAATGACCTTAATGTGTTTATCTTGCATTCAATGAACAGAATAAAGCAAGAGGAATTTGGAACGCAAGGCACCAAAGCACGAGTAATAACGCAAGTCGATATGCCAACAATGAGTTCTATTGTCAGATATACTTCTTGATACATATATAAAAAAAAATTACAATAAAAGGAAGATAACATAACATTTAAGACTACATGGTTCCAAAATACAGATATTAAAAAAGTCCCATTAAGCATAAAAAACAAAGCAAGTATGCAGGAACAAAAACAGGCTGTGAAATGGAATCTTCTTTTATAAATGAAACCAAAAAAGGTAAAATGCATTGTTCAGTTAGCCGGGCTTTTTCCTGCAGGATCTGATTAGAAGGTAACCTTAAATAATGTCTAAAGTAGCACTCATATACTGCAAAAAATAAACAAATATAGAATAATGCCCTTTGCCACAGTTATGTCAAAATAGAGAAGCACCAACATCCAAAGTATTTTTTTCTTACATCAGTGCATTCTCAAAACCTTAGAAACATAAATATGTCAGTTATTTCAAGTATATTATTTAGGCATGTCCTTAGCTGGCTTTAGGACACTGGCTTTTCTTGCTCTTCTTAAGAAGAGTAAGTCAAATGAGAAAACAAGCAGACATGTGGGACTGATTATTACTCATAACATCTGTCAGATGCTTTTTTCAAAGGTCACTGTTTTATAATTACACGTATATATTCTAACAGAGGATACTGTTGTATTGTACTAAATGAAAGATTTAATTTTGCCTCGATAGAAAAAGGTCACAAGCGGGGGTAATTATATTAATAAAGGAAATAAGGTTAAAAATAATATAGCAGCGTATATTTTATAGAAAACAAACATAGGGTGAAAAAAAAAAAGTCTGCTTATAAATAACACATCTTATATAAAACATTTATAAATTTGTGACAACAGTGGGCAATAACAAGGTGGTGCTGAGAAGTGTCATCCCACCAAGGACAGGGCTGTGTAGATGTCCTGGAAAACAATCTCAGTCCATCTGCTGAGCACAACAGTCATTGCTGTTGCCATCTCTGTTCTTCCTTTGGTGATCTCCATGACCACAGCTTCTGCGCACATAGAGAATAAGTGTCCTGGATCTGTGTCCAGCAGCTCATGGACCTCTCCACGCTGCCAAAGACTGGTGCCTCCACTCCCAACTGATTCCTTCTCCTGTGCTGCTTTCCCCCTATGGAATTCACTTCCACAGCCTCTCAGACTCTTCACCAACCTCCATAGCTTTAAACACTTCTTAAAATATTCTTCTTCATTAAAGTCTACCAGTCTTCTACCTAACTCCACTCTCACTGGTCTCACCCTCACCCCTCCCCCATTAGACTGTAAGCTCCCATAACAAGGATCCTCCTCTCCCATCTGTGCATCCTTGAATCCTGTCTAGTTTGTTCTCTAAGACACCCATTTACTATACAACTTTCCCCTTATGTCTTATGCGCATTTTTATGAATAACAAATGTTTTCTTTATTTTATGCTTCTTGAATGTCATGTATTTTACCTGTATTTCCTCTAAGACTTTGTAATATGCACTACTTCTATAGGGTGCTGCATACATAAATAATATACCTCAAAAGATGAGGACAAATATAATAAGTAATATACATTATACACACAGAAACAACTTAGTAGTTTACAAAAAAATTAAATAAACTACTCTGATATTCACTGACTTCATTTCAAAGGGCAGCACAGTGGCCTAGTGGTTCGCACTTCTGCCTCACAGCACTGGGGTCATGAGTTCAATTCCCGACCACGGTTTCATCCCACACACCAAAAATATATTGGTAGGTTAATTGGCTGCTATCAAAATTGACCCTAGTCTCTCCCTCTCTGTCTGTCTGTGTGTGAGTGTGTGTTTATATTAGGGAATTTAGACTGTAAGCTCCAATGGGGCAGGGACTGATGTGAATGAGTTCTCTGTACAGCACTGCGGAATTAGTTGTGCTATGTAAGTAAATGATGATGATGATGATGATGATGATGATGAATGTGCATTTTCAACACCAAAGTGACACCAATTATGCATTAGATTTTAATCCTTACTAGTAGATCAGAAGTGTATGCTAGAACGGAATTTTCTTATGAATTGTTTTAACAAAAAACTGAGAAAAAACATTTGTTGGCAGACCAAACTAATTTACTACCATGTGTTCTATCACTTAGAAGAATGTACAATCAAGTTACCTTAGATCAAAGTTCTTCATATATCATTCACAAATCTACATACAAGAATTTCAGGGACTTATTCAAGACTGTAAACATGGGGAGGCCATTTTGATATGCACACTGGAATTTCTGACTACTAGCTTACTGTGGACTACTACAGGAAGCCTGCCAGGGTCTAAAATGGCAGTTAGTACTTTAGTTTACAAATTAGTTAATAAGGGCATGAGCAATGTTAAACATTGATTGAAAGCTCTCACTGGCAGGGCTCCTTTCCTGCCTAAATTATCCTCTCTGCCTGAACACCCATGTCAGACACCTTCGGCGGCCTGGTCTCTTCGTCTCTACCTACACCGTCTCTGGCCCGGCTTGTTTTCGCCCATGACCTTGGGCACAGGTTTGCTTCATACTGTATGTTCCCTGTTTTGTCCTCATCTCTCCTCTGTATCCCTCTCTGTACTATGCAACGCATTACTGTTTGTTCATTGTGTAATTTGTAGTTGTTCGCTTTACTACGTAAAACACTGTTTGTTTATTACGTAATCTGTGTTTTTTGCCTTCCTCACATAGACCCTTTGCGAGGTAATATACAGTGTTCTGAATACACTGTACACATTAAAGTAAATGGTAAGCATGGTTTCCCAGTCATAAATCAAGCACTTTAGCTGCTAAAATGTCATATTCTTTTAAAAACACGTGCCATAGTAGTATATACACACACTGCTAAAACCGATCAGTTATTTGGGTATCCCAACTAGTTTAAAAGAAGTACTTTAGGGAGAAAAGAGAGTGTAATGTTCTTTATCAGACAGGTCTGGCACAGAGAAATCTCCAATTAACTGTAAAACGTGCAGAAGGAAATTGCACACCCAAATCCGGGGTGCGTTGCAGCGAGTGGCTCTCTTCCACTTGTAACAGTAGCAAAAAAGCATGTAGCAAAGTTTTGCACTGAGCTTTAGACACAAAACTAGAGGATGTTGCAAAACACTTTATTTTACCTCATGAGTCAAACTGAGACAATGCAAGACAGTCATGTTTCATGTCAATGTAGATACTTCAGAGAGTGAGAGACTTTGCTGCGTGTCATTTTATTGCCACCGCCTAAAAGGAACACCAACCATTTCCCACCTCGTACTCTGTGCAGGAAAGTATAAATGAACATATCTGTTTTTATGTTCTATATATGGGTACAATAAACTCTATAGAAGATGGTGAGTGACAGGCACACAGCTGGTACTATGACTTCCCTCTGCCCCACTATCCTCTCTATACAAATCTCACAAGAAAGTAAAATACTTCTACCTATAGTTGAGGAGAGGAGCGGTGAAGATAAAAAAGTGGTGTTTGGGAAGACAAGAATAATGATGGTACCAAATAGGCTGTTTACCTGCTAAGGAAGATGGGTACTTAAGATCTCAAGCATGGGTTGAGAATAGGGCAGGTTGTTCATATCTGATGTCACATGAATCATCCGTACCTAGACAATCCATTAATATTAACGCATGTAGTTTACAATAGTCTTTCAAAGAGGAGAAAAGAGCATAACACTTTTATTATAATTTGGGTTCCTTGACTTAAATGCTAGCACCTGGATCAGGAGAACCATACAGAACTTTTAATGACTATGTCTTATCCTTTATATTTTAGTATGTTTTAAATGCATATAGTTTTAAGGCAGAAAATCCCACAAGGTTTTTTTCCTCTTTAAATAGCAAGTAAAAGTACCTGTCAAGCATGCAACGGATTTACATTTTCCTTAAATGTACTCCTAAAAATCATTATCTCCTTTTCAATATATATCTGGAGGGCAGCAAGAATAGCTGCCAATCACACACATAGGCTGACAGCATGTCATATGAAGACAGAGGGGGAAAAAGGAGGAGGAAAATTTTAAACTGCACAGTGCAGATAGAGCTCAGAGGGATGGTTCCAAAGCCTCTCTGCTCCCTACATTATGTACCATGTGACTGTGGTTGCCGTGGTAGACACTGCAGAATTATAAATTATTAATAGCAACTTGAAGAAACAAGCCAAAGGAAACTGGTAATTATCAAGATTTTTCATATAGCATGACACAGTGATTATTGTACATGTTGGTTAAATGATTTTTGGGTAAGCTGTTGGCCACCTTCGGTAATCCATCAGAGATTGAAAAGGTAGGTAGGATGGCAGTTTGGGGTGTGATTCCACTTATATTTGTAGGCTGGATGAGAGGGATTATTGGGGAAATAAGTTTATGTGACTTGTAGCAACAAGGGGTAAACCTAAGAGTTGCCATCAGGTCAGTAAAACTGCAGTTGAGGCTGGTGCAGATATAATAAACGATCAATACGATGGCCAGTACTTTTATTGAGTCCCACAAGGACCTGACAAGTTGGAGTCTGCAGGCATTTAATTATACCATGATCCACTGCCTGAACACTCCCAGAAGTGCCTAGGAGAGTCAACCACAAAGCAAACCACTACACCACAGGTAACCATTATAATTATAAGTGATATTTGACATTATTGGACATATTGTGCTGGAAGTGAGGTTTATAAACACACATCAATGATTAGCAACTACTTTTATTATCACCAAGATTAAATGGTGCAGATTCCACCAATAAAAGCAAGGAAATTTGGAACCCATACTTACAGAAGTTACATAATAAACCACCATACTTATAATTTACTGACAAACTTCCTCAGGAAAAGGATGTGCAACGTAATGCTAGAACAGATCAAGTGTACAATATACAAGAAAAAAAAAAAAAAAAAGTGTATTAAAGAAAAGGCACAATTGAAGAGAACAGTTTGGAGACAAAAGTTCAGAGTCTGCTGCAAACGTGTATGTATATTTTTCTTTCGTGTAGAAAGTCGGGTCTACATCTAACCAGCTTCTCAGCCAGCTGCACAGTGTCATCACCACTGTCTGCCTGATGTCACCATAGTAACAGTCATCTGTACGCAACGGGGCTGATACAGCCCATAACCATGGAATCATAATACATAGATAGAATACCACATGAAAAACTTGGACAGAACTAGCGCAGCCAAACAAAAAAGGAAAGCAATACAGCATAGGGAGAACTCCAAATGAAAAACTTGCTTAATGGAAACTGTGATGGTCTTAAAACCCACGTTATTACACAAGGCATGTTAGTTAGTGTGGCAAATCCCTCTGCTGCTTGCAGTTGTCAAAAATGTCCTATTGTTGCTTGATGAAATGGGTAGATTAAACAGTACAGATAATGTTAACTAATCTATATAACTGTTTCCATAATTATTCTACAGGAAGTCAAATGAACAGTACAGGATGTGAAAAGATTAAAAAAAAAAAAAAAAAAAAAAAAAAAAGAGAACAACTCACTACCCCAAAATATTAGTCTTGTGGGAAAAAAAACAAAAAAAACTTGTTGAATTCAGCAGTTAAAGTGTTGCATACTGCCACAGTATTTGCCGCACTGGGACTTTCAAATCACGTTATGGTCCTGAAATGAAGCTGCAGCAGGATGAAGTGTGTATTTGCCTAAGAGAGTGCACTGACCTCTGTACATCAAGGCTTCCTTTGTGTAGCCCACATTTCCCCTAAAGGAGCGACACTTCTATATTATATTAAGGGGGGAATTCAATTGACCACGGTTGTCCACAAGAACAACACGGCCCGCGCACTAATACTGTTAGTACAGTAATAGTTTTGCTCGCGGCTCATGGAGCTGCAAGCAAAAATCAGCATTGACATTACCGTACCAACGGTAATAATGCACAGTTACCGCAGTAACAGTACGCGGGCCATGTTAATTGAATTCCCCCTAAGGAGTGTAACTTACCAAAAAGAAATTAAACATACAGAATAAAACCTAATAATTTTTATCCTTTACTGATTACTCCCAATATCATTTACAAATAAATTGCAGCACAGAACGCCTGTGCTGCATTTTTCAGAGTTTCTGTCCTACACTGAAAGTCAATACATGTATTTGAAACAACAAAACGCAGCAATGCATGCTACATTATCACGGCAGCGGGCAGGAAAACCTTAGTTAACTATTTTCAGGGGCTCCACAATTGGTCTTTGCTCTTATGAGGTGGCTGCCCCATGAGTGGTTGCACAATAGGTTTTTAGAGAAGCATCAGATCCTATTAGGAGATCAGAGCAACAGCATGTAGTATTAAGCAGCACAAACAGTAAATTAACCGGTGGCTGACTAGTTAAGCCGGAGAGAAGACATCATCCCCTAGTTGTCTAATCTAAATAATTGTATTTTCTTAGTTAAAAAATTGCTTCATTTCAATGTTAATATAAATAAGGTAGAGATGAATGAATGATTGCCATTTACTTTCAATTTAAAAGATGGAATATTGTTGGGGCTTGGACCAAGGAGAACTATGGTACTGGAAAGATGGGTCTATGGCAGTGTTGGCTAACCTGTGACACTCCAGGTGTTGTGAAACTACAAGTCCCAGCATACCTTTCCAGCAATAAGCTGCTGTATATTGGCAAAGCATGCTGGGACTGGTAGTTTCACAACACCTGGAGTGTCACAGGTTAGGCAACACTGGTCTATAGGCACAAAAGAAGTGAAAATCTGTTTTTTTTTTGTACTTTTCCAGTAAGTAAGAAAGTAAGAAATTATTAAAGAAAAAAAAAAAAAAAAAGAAAAGAAAAAAAGGATGCGACTTGGGAATCTACAAAGTTTGATTTTGCTTACACATTTATTGCATTCTCTTCCATCCACCCATTAAAAGCCACAAAATATTATCCATGAAAGCTTTCCCTAGTAACAAGGAAAACAAAGTAACATTAGCTCCTCCAGACAAACTGCATGGTTAGAATACTTTAACATAGAAGATCCATGAGCAGCAACAAACTCTTTTTTACTTCATTTCTTTTTATGACACACATACCAAGTTTTTCCAAGCAGTCATTACCATACCAAGCCGTAAACTGACCTCTAACCATCAATCTGATTATTATTTTGAAAACTAACAAATGTAAATTTACTGGCTTGAAATATATAATTCCATCATGTGTTAATAATGCTTACATACAAGGTGGTAGATGAGGTAGCCACAGGCATCTAGCACACATGAATATACAGACATTTTTAGCCTGGAACTGATTATCTCGAAGCACAAAATCAGCTTAGCTTAAATCTAAAGCAGATCAGTGTCATTCTGTAGCAATTTTAGATGACTGGCAGTTTGTCACTATATTGTAAGGTTGTTCTGTTCTTTCTGATGTTCTGATGTTCATAAAAATACAGAAAACAACAATTCAAATCAGAGCAGAAGATATCAGGAACGTGCTACCAAACTCCACCACATACACTATATAAGATGCATTCTCTACAACTACTGACACACCGTATCCAGTGTGGAAACAACATCATCTTTTGGAAAATTCACATAAACCGTTTGTTTATTTAGTTTTTCTAAAGAAGCGGAAAGGCAGGTAGACAGCATTTGTTTATTTAGACAAACAAAAAGGACACACATAACATATAACAGCCTCATTATTAAAGAAAAACACATCTTCTATTTTGCTTTATCTTGACAACAATCATAAGACTTACAGAGATCATATCCTTGCGAGGAAGGCTTCTCTCCATGCTGGTTTCCTAAGTGCAAAGCATGTCCTTGACTTGAAGCAGTGTAATGCAATACAGTCGGAGCTGATTTGTGAGTATGCGACTGCTTTATTATGGTGTTGTTACAGAGAGGAACACTTTAGCTTTCTATCCAATCCGAAGAGTGGGCAGTACAGAGACTGCATCATACAGCTGGAGATTGCAGGAACATGGCATGCTTTCAACTCTTAACTTCTGTAAATACCAAAAAAGGAGCCTGGGATATCCAACTAATCTCCACCCAGCAACAAGAAATGTAAAAATTGAAGTTATATTTAATTCAACATTTATTATAGTTACTAAAAAGTCAAAATAAAATAAATAAAAATTCCTAAAATGTTGCAGCCATTTTTTTTCATGTGAAAATAAAACCAGCAAATTATGCCTGCATCATCTCACTAGAAAGCAAAGTAAACATAAAAAATGATGTATCTATTTTAAAGGGAAACTTTCATAGGGAAAGAATACATGGTGAATGCCCCGTGTCAACCAATTGCCTGAAGCAACTTTCCCATCCTACCACCTATTGCCAAAACTATGATAAAGGATGTCTATATTAAAAATATGGAAACTATTTACGAAAATGCAGACCTCTAGAGCAAATGCAAATTTGTAATGGCAGTGGGGTGGCTTAGTGGTTAGCATGTCTGCCTCACAGCACTGGGGTCATTAGTTTGATTCCTGACCATGGCCTTATCCTGTGTGGAGTTTGTAAGTTCTCCCCAAGTTTGAGTGGGTCTCCTCCGGGTGTTTCAGTCTCCTCCCACACTCCAAAAACATACTGGTAGTTTAACTGGCTGCTATTAACAAAGTAACCTTAGTCGTGTGTGTGTGTGTGTGTGTGTGTGTGTGTGTGTGTGTATTAGGGAATTTAGACTGTAAGCTCCAATGGGGCAGGGACTGATGTGAGTGTGTTCTCTGTACAGTGCTTTACTCTGAAGCAAAATTAGTGGCGCTATATATAAAAATAGATTATGATGATGCCATTTTTGTGCAAATGCGGAAGAGGGTGCTTTCTGTGTCAAGAGTGTGATCGGCAAATGAATGCTCTTACTGAAGCTAGGTACACACACAACAAAAATTTCAAACCATACGCTATAGTTTGTAATTGTATCAATGATTGAAGTCTCGATCAGTCTGCCGATGTCAAATTGTCGTTCCAATTCTGCAGAGTGCAAACACACTGCAGAATTGGACAGGCATTGTGCATAGCTGAAGACATATTTTAAACAGAACGACCATTCAGTTTATACGATGATCTGTGCTTGGAAAGATGATCAGTCATCGTTCCAGGGTACACACTACCGTGATATCGGGCCAATCAGTCATTTAACGTCTGATTGGCCTGATAGTTGGCTGAAAACAGTGTAGTGAGTACCCAGCATTACGTACCCATGTAAAAATTAGACTTTGTATTGTGGGCTATCATGTATATGAGATTAAAAAGTGATAGAGAGGGGAGGTGATGGAGAAGAGGGAGAAGAGGCATTCCCTATTTAGCAGTAATTATTGTCTTTTTATTTGTAATTAATGAACAAAATGCTTTACAGTTTATTTCATTTGACATTACAGAGTGTTTTGCTTTGTTTAGTGGTTAAACAACTGTATATAAAATTACCTCAACAATATACCAAAATGTTAATCTTGTATTTTGAAGTTTGCTGAGAACAGTAATTATGAAGGAAGATGAAATCAGTTTAGAATACATGGTGGTCTATTTCTTTCTGTCTTCACTGTAATTATAAACAATAGCGTCAAGCCTAATACACCAGATACAACTAACAGCATTAAATCCGAAATCAGACAGACTGTTCAGCAAGATGCTTACTACATCAGTCAGGGCGACGTATGCCATGGAACAATAAAATCTTACAACAATATTTTTTTTTCTTAAAATATTCTTCACTATATGCCCCAACTTGCTATTTTTTTATGTAAATTCCCAGTTTTCCATGGCAAAAACGTATGTGACTGTGTGGTATAGTTTTGGCTAACAGGTGTGTGGCATGGCCAGGTTAGGAGCATTGCTTGAAGTGTCAGTTCTTAAATTCGGAATGTTGGGAGATGTCAAAGCTGCCATAAAATTTAAACACAGAGGGCCCGATTCATTAAGGAACTTAGGCAAGAAATTGAGTAAGTTTTCTTACTTAAGTTTTCTAGACAAAACCAGTTTGCAATGCAAGGGGTGTAAATTAGTTTTTTATTTTGCACATAAGTTAAATACTGACTGTTTTTTTCATGTAGAACACAAATATCAACTTTAAATTTCAGTGTACAAATAAGCTTTCAACTATTTGCGTGCTACATGAAAAAAATACAGCCAGTATTTAACATATGTGCGAAATAAGAAACTATGTTACACTCCTTTCCTTGCAACACGGTTTTGTCCAGAAAACTTAGGCAAGAATTTGAGTAAGTTTTCTTACCTAAGCTCCTTAATGAATCAGGCACAGAGAATTTTTCTCCCCTCCCATTTTTGACAGGCGAATGGAGGAAAGATGAATTCTCGTATAGTTGATTGATCTCTATGGAGTGTGTGTACATAGCCGCCACAGCAAAGCAGGTGACTGAGCATAGATAAGGGAAAGTTGGACTTCTGAATTTCCCAGGTCCTTGCGTGGTCATTCTCTGGGATAGAAAGACAGTTGTGCACACTCTGCCAGTGTCTCCCCATAGAGATCAGTGATCTCAATGGGAGTATCAGTCTAAAAAGGGTACCCTTAACTTAGTTAAGTCACTTATTCAGCAAAATTGTTTTGTTCATTACAAATGGACAATATATTGATTTTTTTAGTTAGGAGTCTAAGGGGCATATTCATTTGTTGGCGTTACAGCCAAAAGTAACACGCCCCACGCACTATTACCGTCATTACGGTAATAGTGCGCGTAATTACCGTTATTACGGTACTTTTCACGCTGGATTTCAGCTCACGGCTCAGGGAGCTGCGAGCTGAAATCCGGCTAGTATCACCATAATAACGGTAATACATTTTCCGCGGCGGAAACCGCCAACAATTGAATATGCCCCTAAGGCTTATATTTTATTTTAACCCATATTTTGTTCTAAGTAAAAAAAATTCAGTACTGTGTTAATTATATAGTGTGTAAAGCGTACAATCACTCTATAAAAACAATCAATCATTTGGTTCTTTAGTATAACTTGCTCTAGACTTCTCAAACCCATTACCTAATTAGTCAAAGACAATCTCTGCTTGACGTTTAATGCTTCACTGTCCTTTAAATGGCTTTGCATGTTTACGAGAACAGCAATCAGCTGTTCGGTATGGTTGTCCCTTGCTACGGGATTCAGGAGTCAATAGTGACATGATAGGAGATGGAAACACTATGGATGCAGCAGGTGCAGAAACACTAGAACGCAACAACCTATAAGTGCCAATGCACAGAATACTAATTTTAAGTGTTGCTGCATAACAGAGGGAAAAATTAAACATCATACTGTAGTACTGCAAGCCCTATCAAAACTCTGCCTATTCAACTTTGAATTGGATTTTAGCAAAACTGCATGAGTACCCACTCATAAACCTTACAGGCACACAAAAGCCATTTACCCACAAGTTTATAATTATATCAGTTTAATTATTAGGGGTAGATGCATCAAACCTTCTAAAAAGGAAAAGTAGAGGTGTCGCCCATAACAACCAATCAGATTCTAGCTATCATTTATCTAGTACAGCTGTTCCCAAAGTGTGCGCCGCGGCGCCAGCCAGAGGAAAAACAAAAACTTACCAATTCCGCGCGGCGCCGGTACCCAGCATCCTCCTCTCTCACGACATTCAGTGACAAGCTGCGTGAGAGGAAAATGCTGGGTCCCGACGCCGCGCAGATTGGCAAGATTTTGTTTTGTTTGTTTTTCTCTGGTTGGCCGCGGGAGAGGGAGCGTGACAGAGGGCAGAGGAGGGGGACAGCGTGAGAGGGGGGCAGCGTGTCTGGATGCAGAGGGGGCAGCGTGTCTGGATGCAGAGGGGGCATTTTTACATACAACTAAATAAGTATTTCTGTCCTGACCTAAATACTCATTACATTTTTTTTGACCCAACTACTTCTAAAACAGTACTGCTCAGTAATTATTTTTGAGGGGTGCCTTGAAAAAAATTATAGAGACTCTAAGGGTGCCGCGAACTGCAAAAGTTTGGGAACCACTGATCTAGTACATTCCTATTTTTTTCCATTGAACATTAAAACATCAGTCACCACCATCAACTTGATGCTGGCTGGAGTCTCTGGACTAAACAATGATTCTAGTCTGTTGGACTCATAGGGAGATATTCAATTAGGATTCGCGCCCACGATTAAGCGCAGCTGCAGAGGTCCTGGTACCGCAACATAGCGGATTTTCGTGCGCACCACATCCGTGATATTGTGCTACCGCAATGACACTTTACATTGCGCAGTCGCGCTTATCCTAATTGAACATGCCCCATGAAGGCGAATCGTGAAAACCCTTACATAAGTTCAGATACAGTTTTAAGTAGAATCACCACCAGGGAGTAAATGTATTAATGTCCGGATTCTTCAACTCCGGCGTGTTCAGCGTCTTCGGCGATTAAATTTAAAGCGGCGCTGCATTATAAAGGGAAGTTTCCCTTTACAATGCAGCGCCACTTTAAATTTAATCGCCGAAGACGCTGAACACGCCGGAGTTGAAGAATCCGGACATTAATACATTTACCCCCAGGTGTTTTATACAGATTTCTGCTGCAGGTTTTAACTTCCTGTGTCTATATGTACTTTTCCTGTAATATCTGCAGATTTGAAGAACTTTACTCATTTCTATGTGAGCAGTCTGAGCGGAAAACGACTGAGCTCCACAAGCATGTATGCCAGTGATTGAAAAGTATCTTTTCTTGTTGATAACCCTGCTTAAACATATAGGGGTAGATTAGATTTTCCGCAAGGTGCCGCAATGTATC
This sequence comes from Mixophyes fleayi, assembly GCF_038048845.1. Taxonomy (NCBI): domain Eukaryota; kingdom Metazoa; phylum Chordata; class Amphibia; order Anura; family Limnodynastidae; genus Mixophyes; species Mixophyes fleayi. The sequence goes on from NC_134406.1 coordinate 70,735,599, forward strand.
TCCGGAACAATCTGCGGGGACTTACCGCATCTGAGTTTTTATAGAAACCTCAGCTTATTTTCCCTCATGTCCCATAGCAGTGCGCAGCAGAAAAATTAGCAGAGCTTTCTTACTGTAATAGCCGGCAATATACGCATGTGTACATCGAGTTATTAGCACACTTACCAGCAACAAATAAATTAAATTGTGTGTGCTAAAGTAGAGTAATGTTTAATTAACCTGTAATAAAGTCTAGGCTATAGCATTGCTATGGTTCTTGAATGTGCATTTAAACATATATTTGAACTAAACTTTCTTTACAACAAATAACTTACTGATAAACACTTAGGGCTAGATTTACTAAGCTGCGGGTTTGAAAAAGTTGGGATGTTGCCTATAGCAACCAATCAGATTCTAGCTTTCATTTATTTAGTACCTTCTACAAAATGACAGCTAGAATCTGATTGGTTGCTATAGGCAACTTCCCCACTTTTTCAAACCCGCAGCTTAGTAAATCTAGCCCTTAGTGGTCACATATAAAATGCATTGGAGTCTACATATGAAAGTCAATAGTAAATTAATGCACACAATAATTAAACACCAATGTAGAAATATGAATTCTATTTGTAGATTGGTGCGATTTACATTTCTATTACAGATTGTTATGGTCACCGTCTACTATTTAGACCACCCAAGGAGATATAGAGGTTATTCAGTAACAAAGTGCAAATGGACAAATGTGAGAACACTAAGCAATTAAGGCTTATGTGTACTTTGTATGTAGTCATTCTGTCATTTTCTATTATAGTTCCTCCTATAATCATTACATACCGTATTTTGTAGTTAGCGAATGATATCACTGCCACTGAAATGCTTGGATTTATCCAGTTGTAAACTAATACCACCTTCTGCGCTCCACCATCACTGTCTAATTAATTAAAAGGATTATCTAAGCAGCTGCTGGTACATTTTATAGCTCCTTTTTGTTATCACTTTTTATCTCCACCTTGGTGTCACCTGGAGATACAACAACCTGTAACCAAACAGAACATCGGAATCCTCAAAGCAGGAGATGAGTGCACTGCCCGCTTGCATGATTGAGTAAGTGAGGACAGGGCTGTAAGTGACGAGGTCACACAGGCTCATTCAACAGCACAGAATAGCTAGGGGTGACTCCTTGTAAAGGTACGAGTGAAGATTGTGTTGCCAAACATATCTCTGTGTGACACAAAGGTCATACACCCAACATGCTTAACTGTCAGCTAATAAGTCCTTTGACAACCACTTCCATGACGCAATTATTAGCAGCACTGTCTGTGTTACTGTTTTGTTTGTTTTTGTTCATCTTAGGTGGTGGTCACTGAGGCAACCCAGTGCAATATGGTAAGGAATGGTGTAGAATGAACGGATGACAGCCGTATGAAGACGGGTGCCAAGGAACATTTTAGCTGGAAGTAAAAAAAATCTGCAGTTAATTGAATATTTACAGAGAGCTTAATAAATAGTCAGATTCCCCAGAAAGCTTCTCTTTTTAAACTAGTTCCCCTCTACACAGATATCCACCAGCATGGTGCTACTGATGCTTCCTTTACCAGTCAGCCCACAATCACTGGAGCCTGAAACTTTATAATGTCATTGTCCACGTATTTCTCCCAGATTATACAAACAGTGCCCTCATTAAGATTATATTAAGGGAGGTTAAAAATAGCCTAAGAACACTTCTGTATAAATATTCCAGCAAGTCGTTTATAACAGGTTTTCATATTCTCATAGATTATTTTCCTAAACAGCTAGCGTTGTCCCACAGAACTCCACCATCTGAATATTCTGGGTTTACCTAGAAAACTGCAACTATTTTTGACAATTATTACTCTACTGGCTGTTACAAACAAAAAAACTGCAATGGTGACATCTACAAGCTCTGAGCAACAATGTACCTCACCAATAGATCAGAACATCAGATTCAAATAGTACTTGGCTTTAAATGTGTGAAAAAGTTTAAGTTGTGGATAGAGGTTCCTCATGTAACCCAGAAGCATCAAGCTTTGTTATGACACATTAATACCATTAAGGCCACAGATTTATTTCACACCTTTGAGGCTACCCATGATATATAACCTACCTAATTCCCAAAGAAATTACTATAAAGCACCTTGTACTTTAGGTGTGTATCTTCATTTGAAGATTAATTATCTGCTTCCCTGTAATGTCTAGGGAGCTTCTGAATTTCCAGGATTGCTCCCCCCTCTTGGTCTCTCGACAGAGTCGGCTGCCCACCAGGACCCCGCCATGAGGACACAAGTCGCATCAAATCTCATCATCAAGGCCCCTCCCTCCCTGCACAATGATGCAAATTGCGCAGCGGTGGCAGGGCCGTGATTACGCAAATCTCACAGTCCCACCCCCGCACTTGTCACTAAAAAGAGCCAAGTATGCTCTGAAGTGACATCAGGTTACAGAAACACAGACACATCTGGTAGCAAGATAGTTATTGCTCCAAACAACAACAATATGGTGGCAACTAAACCTTTTCTTTAGACAGAAAAAGTGGTAGTGACAACGGCAGGTAAGTACTGCACACCAACAAAATACAAACCAAATATCTTTATAATAAAATAAACTGCATAGTTTAGTTATATTTAATTTTACATAATGGAATTAAAAAGGGTGGAACAATATAATGTATTTATTTTATACTAAAGGAAAAATAAATAGGATTTATCAAGTACCATAACATTGGAATCGTGAATGCGTGAAATACCATCAGTCCAATTAGTTTACAGTGTTTTATACTCCACCTGTCGTCACCTATACACAGCAAAGGCAACCATTCTGTAAACTGAACCAATAGGCATGAGAAAGCAGCTTATCAACTGACCTGGAACCAGGGACATCACTAAGGCACACATTTAAAAAGGTAGTTACTGCACGGCAACACAACATAATTACGAACAGGAAGAACATCATAGCAAAACAAATAAAAGAAGATTTAAGCACCCGGGTGCCATTCAATAATAATGAATTACAGTAGAGTAGAGTGAAGACAAAGAGCTTGGATGCAGGTAAATCTGCTTAATTGACATAGCTGCTACGGAGATAAATATTTCTAAATAAGGAGATTATACCAATAATTTTAAATTGACTATTTTTATGTTCTTTCCATAAGCTTGAAAACATTAGCTGTATTTGCAACCCAAACCTACAAAACAGAAGGGTCTACAAAGCCTCGCAGAGTTTTTTTTTCCCCCCATGTATAACATATCCAATTGCATATTTAAAGCGGTTTTGGGATGCCCTGTAAACACGTTAATTCTGTGCCCTACCAGTAAGGACTCTATTGAAAAATAATAGTGGCTTTCGGAGGCTGCATGTAAGTGAGCAGCTAAACTGGCGACATTTGCTTGATGCACCTTCGTAGACTATGAAGTTTATTTTTAAAGTTCTGACAAAAGCGTCTAACGGGTGACCTCAGTCGTAGCACTGGAATATAACGCTTCTACTGCTGGGAACAACTGATTAAAAACGTAAGTATCTGATCATCTGGAAACACCCGAGAATAAAGGTCTATAAGTGTGATGTTTCAAAAAGCAGCTTTGTTGTTAATCTCTTGAAATGAATGCATACAAAAGAGCACTTGCGTCAGATGTATCAAACACTACTGTATTTTTTCCCTCCCTGTGACTATTGATGCAAACTTAAGTGAAACAATTAAATCTAATTCAAACAACCTTTGATTTCCTCTTGCTGAATTCATTTAACATTTAACGCAGCCATTAAAAAAATAAGTTGAAGTTTGTATTTGTATGCTGGCTACCCAGTAGCTGGTTAACAATGTGATAATTACCGATAGGTGCGTCTTATTTTAAAAAAGCCAATGTGTGAATGTAGAATTAAAGAGAATAGTTATTTATGTTGTAGTTAAAGGCTGTTTACACATTAAGGGCTTATTCACACATGGCCTGGGAAAATGAGTAAAAATGCATGAAAAACAAACATGTGCTTGACATGTGTTTTTTGTCATGCGTTTTATTTTGGGGGGATTTTTCCATGCGTTTTTACAGCTACAGGCTGTCATTTTTCCAAATCTGCAAAACCACGTTGCACTGCACTAGGTGGAGGGGAAAATTAAAATGTGCAGGCAGATGTAGAGATGGGCAGGGGTTGCAAACTAACTCAGCTCTAAATCATAGGCATTTCCCCTGCATGCAAACAAAATAATCACAACATAGTTTATCCATGTGCAAGTAGGCATCCTTTAGCGCCCACATTAGCACATGAGGAATAGAGTATGGTGTGTTCTAACATTTAAGATGTTGCAAAACAGTTGTATAGATTATCACTGACTATTATCTCTCCTTTTTTTGAAGGGAATTTTTATCCATACATTAATACATGAAAATCAGGTAGATGTGATCAAACCCTGAACAGATCAGGCTTATTATTATTCATATTCTTGCAGCGATTTGGATACATTTTCTGGAAAGAAATAAGTGGTATGTACTATATTTTTCTAATAGGTTAGTAATTAATCAACACATTTTTCAGTCTTCACCCAAAAGTTTCTAAGGATAAAAACAAGCAAATTCAGCCCAATAACCATGCATCCAGGGCTGGTGCGACCATTAGGGGAGCAGAGGCATCTGCCTAGGGCACCAATGGTAAGAAGGAACCTAAAATGCTGAATGTGTGACATAAGGTCATTCGTCCAGTGATTTTAATGCCACAAGGTGCCACCACAATGTAGAGCAGGCCGGTAACATGAAGGAGTCGTAACCAGCAGCTTCTTACATGTGAAGCTTCTGGCTGCTGTTCCTCCATGTCAGTGATTCGCTGGGTGTGTGGAGCTTGGCTATGATGTCACATACGAGCATCACACACCCAGTCTGATCCAATCTCCTAAAGGCAAATTAAAACAAGGTGCTGTGTACAGCAGGATGCAAAGTTCAGCGACCATTACAAATATACCAGAATGTGACTGAAAGTATAGAATGGTGTTGGTACATTTTCTGCTCACTTCCATTTAGCATTTCCACTTCTCTACTCAGAACACATGATTTGAATAACAGCTTGAATGAAACAGCACAAGCACAGTCAATAAGCAGATGTCTAGTTTGCATACTCCACGTATACCCTCACAAACACACAGAAATATGTGCACAGAATTCATAGTTACCAACGTCGAGAGAAAAAAAAACAAAAAAACATTTCCTGGCACACCTCTGGTGGGAAGTCACATTGACGATTTGCCATGTGACAGTACTGCAAGATGTAATGCATGCTTTTTAGAATTTCTATTTTAGATAATTAAGTACAGACAGCATTTGATTATTGTTCCTTTGCTACTACGAAAATAAAAAGGCTTTAAATCTTCTAGTAAAACTATGCAATTTGCTTACAGGTCTGAACTGTACATTGACATCCCTATTCCAATAAATAGTAGTACAAATATTTTTAATGTGTTGTGTTATTTTGATTGCATAAATTGCTTTTCCTCAGCATACATGCATATAAACATATTGTAAATACCAACTTATATACATATACACTGTATATTATATATGTACATAAACTATACACATACTGCTTATTATATACATACACACTGCATATTATATATGTACATATACCCCATCCATATTGCTTATTATGTACATACAGTGTTATATATACACACACACACACTACATACACACTGGCATACTGGCCATTATATACATACACACTAAATACCAGCCAGACATGCCAGGTTTTGCTGTGGCGGACCATTTGCAGGATAATACACAATGCTATGATTGTGCGTGTTTCTTAGTCTCGCACATCCTGATCTTGCTATTAAGTAATCTGGGAAGAGCATTCTGTCTCTGGGACAACCAGGTAACTCCATTTCCTTTTGGACAGTGTCCAGCAGGAGGGCTGTATTAATAGATATATGTATTTGTAGATACAAGTATTTATATATAGTGCTGTATTTGTAGATACAAGTATTTATATATAGTGCTGTCCTGGGTCATGGCAGAAAATCACTTTTATGACCTTTAACTCCAAATATAAATTTAGCTGCTTCTTAGTTTTACCCAAACTGTGCTCCCATTTTAGCTCCACAGAAATTTTGGACACTTCCATGATCAATACAATAGTAAAAAACTGGCTGCATGTTTTAACCAGAGCAACCGGCAACCATCCTTTTTTGGGGAGGGCTGTCATTGAGTCTGTGTTTTTAGGAGTTTTCTTGTTCTTGACCGAACGCATGTCACAAAAGTAAAATCTAGATGTCCTAGAGATAGAGCTCAATATAAAACCTAATATGCTAGAGACAAAGCCAATCAACATAAATCAAGATATAATGTATCAGTGATTATACTAATGTACTAGCAATAACGACAATATCCAACACAATCCAATATACCAGTGACAATGCCCTCTCTGCGAGATCTAATATGCCAGAGAAAATACCCAGCAATGTTTAATGGAAATGTTAATGCTTACAAATATCTAAGATGCAGGGCACTGCAGTGATAATGGGGCGCATGCAAAAATAAAAATATAGTTTTGTGTTGCTATGACACAAGTATGGCTTATTTTATTGACAAAGGTGCATGGAAGGCAATTGTGTATGGTCATATTCATATACAGAGGTTGGAAATTTGAGATCCAATCAGTTGTGGAACTACAGGGGTTGCAGCGGTGTAGCCGACAAGGGGCTCAGAGGTGAAGGGAGCTGGGCATGTCAGGTCGCCACCCCCCAGAATTCACTACTCTGCTTTCAAAATAAAAAAATCCGGTCACCAGATGATCACGGTCTGTGTGCACAGTCATCTCTCTAAGAGGCCCAAATGTGAGATCTGTCCAATTGTGTATGACCAAGCTGTAAATGGACATTGACACTTGGTGCTCAGTGTCAGGATAGGTCAATGTGTAGTCAGCAATAGTATAGCATTCTTCATAGAGTTAAAGTGAACTGATCACCATTATGTGAAGTGAAATCCCAAAAACCACACACTGTATTAGCAGGAACAGCAATAATGTATTTTCCTACAAGGCACAAAATGACTGTGTATAGCACCTACAGATGTATAGAACGTAGGGGAATGCACTGAACACCTTTTAGCGACATGTTTGTTACAATATTTACCCTGGTTAAACTAAACGGCGAACCCCCCGCATGCCACACCAAATCACCACTAAATGCAACTGAAAATTGGGGAGCAGCTCAGTGGAATGCAATTCTAGTTTACCAACAGCCACACTTGTTTGACCACAAGCTTCATCAATCAATTAAGTTGTTTAAGTCGTCTTCCATCTTTTCTCCCCTATACTATTCCCCTTTTATATATTTTTGCAATGCCACATGGGCTCCGAGTTCTGTGTTGTATTTACCCTGTTGAGTTTAGAAATAAACATAAAAAAATAAATAAATAAAAGGACGTGTACTACGCCAGATGACATTCTTCCTTGGAAACACACGAGGGACAATAACTACTTCATTTGACGTAAAACACTCTTCTTACCAGAACTTATCAACATTTCTGCTCCCTGCCATGTTATATCTGGTTGCAGACTAATCAGACATCTTTCACTACCCTGATGGAAACAAAGAGGCATATAACATGCATTCTGATTGCAATGTCTTCTCATTATCTGCCAGATGAATCTCTTGGACTCTCTCATGCTTTCAGTCTGTCCTTTATGTATGAACATCCTGATCAGAACATACACAAGAATGTTCTCTCAGTCTTCAAAGTCAAAAGTTACAAGCCAGAGTGGCGTGACACAGGAAACAAGTAAATCTGTGTATTAAAACTTTACATAGTCATTCAATGATATGGAATTGAACAACACACAAACATCACCCGATGGAGTGGAATCTGTGTTTACACGTTAAACTAACAGACAGTGGACGTTATGACACAAAAGTACCGGTATAGTATAGGTTTTCCCTGGCACAAAGTGATAACATTTAAAATGGAGATAAATACAGGCAACATGGACAAAGCACAGCTCATCCAATCAGCTTCAATCAAATGACATTTCAAACAAGAGGCAAACTTCTCTATGCTGTGAGCTTGGGCTTTCATGGGAACTGGAACACAGACAGGATTTAGGGACATACAATACAAGACACAGCCTGCAATAACACTGTTATTGCCCTGCCTGTAGTAAGAAGTCGCCCCCAAGCCTTTGCATGGGGATGCGGATTTTAACAAGTAGTTGATGGCTGTGCATGTCTAGTAATGTCAGAGTTAAGAGTGGTATCTGTTCTGTGATTGCCATCTCAGGATAGCAATAATAGTCCAAAAGCATTAAACAAAATGCTTTATTCCTGCAATAAAGCATTTTTTTCAAATACAATACAGTTTTAATATACTTTGTTTTTAAAATGTATATCTTTATTTTTTTTTTCACTTAGTGGAATTGTTGAACAAACTCGGCTTTTAGTTACACTGCACATACACCAAGCTGGCTGATGCATGCACACAACTAATGAAATAAGGTCCTGTTGATGCAGTAAGATAACTATGAAATATTGCCTCGCTAATAAGCAGTGACAAAAAAGTCAGGATCAGGGACATTACCTGGTATATTAAAGTGAACATGTCACCAGGGGGTAGGGTGACATGCATTATATGGAGTAGAAAAGTGACCACTTAATTATGATCGTTCAAACTGCCTACACCCATGGCAGTACAAAAGTACTGCATGTTCAACTCTTTCACACCTGCATGATGATATTTCTGAAAAATCTTCTCTATTAAGTGCTTTCTATTGAGGTGTTTATGTGCCACACACAATAATTCTAAGACCTCATCTAGTACAATTACATTGTGTAGATACAATAATTGTGTATGCATAACTTTATAGTGTTTAACCTGCAAATAGTTATTTGCTGACAAATCATCCTCTTCATGATACTCTAGATGCAGGATGCAAAAGTGCACATCCAGATTGGTATATTACAACGGAGTAGCTAGGCTAAGCAACCTATTGGTCAATGAGATGGAAAAAAACGATAATGTGTCCTGCTTCGTTAACTTGTTACCTTCCATACAGGAAATTAAAAGAGGAAAAACAGAACATTTCCCCTAGGAACATCTAGCTGTATACAGTAAATCTCTGTAGAGCTACTGAGCAGTTTGTAAGCTCCCTGGTTGCTTTATTCAGACCCTTAGAAACCATAAGCAAACCAAAGAAACAGTCTCATCTACCAAAGGATACAAAGTATTAAATGTAAAACAATAATCTCATTCATTATAATAGAGACTAGAACAACTGTATAATTATACATACTTACATGTTTCCCACATAAATAGCCAATAAAATATCCACCTTCCAGAAAACCAGTAATACTAGAGATTAAGAAACCAAGCTCTGTTCACAATAGAAAGTACTACTGTAATCTCTTATATTTTCTCTAGCTGCTAAAGAAGCCTGACTAGTATGTAAAGCTGGGTACACACTACACAGTTTTCATCCAATAAATCGGCTAAATCAGCTGACATACGACCGCTCGTTCAAAAGTCGAGTCAGTGTGTGCAGTGACACGATGGTCGAAAGTCTGCCCAAATGGACAATTGTCGCCTCATTTGGTTGGTCGTACCGTTTAATATTTTCATTCCAATCTCGTTTCCGTTGTGTAGTGTGTATAAACTTCCGACCGATCCACAACAGTACGAAATTACAGTCATTGCTCACAACAACATGGCTGTAAAAAGTCGCTAAACGGACGTCCGCTCTTCCCTTTATCGTCCTAAACAAAGCTAGTGTGTATGCAGTCCATGGACCGAGCGATCGGAACATCGATCGCATGTAAAATCGCTCGGCATAAAAAGTTGGTTGAAATTTCTTTAGTGTGTACCCAGCTTTACTAAAACCAAACACATTCACCCATTCAGACTATGTCACTTGGAAAAGCAGATAAGATAAGCATTGCCGGAATTCAGGAAATCTTCTTAGATTTATCAATTATTGGAGGAGTCATTCAGGCAGAATGGTTATATGATATATTCGTTTCTTCAATAATAAGTAACAGACACACATGCCAATTCGCCCTTTCTACTGATAAATGTTGACACATTCCTTTCCATACAATGTCTTCAGAAAAGGGCATTCCCCCAAAGACTTTTGTAATGTCACAAAACAAAAACCACAGCCAAACGCTTTATCTCAGAATAAATATTTAATTAAACCAAAAGCATGCCCCACCACAGGGAATTGAATGTAACCATTTGTCCGTATACTCAATGTCACGCACGGACCCTCATGCTCACTGGCCAGGTTCCGGTGCGCAATGCAGGCCTCCTCCAGGTGCTGATGCCTTGTGGTTCCTTAGACTGCCATCCTGGATTTGGGTCTGCGCAGACCTGTCTTTTATAATTTAATATATTCAGCCGTTGGCTGATTGATTGTGGAATGAGAGTGAGTGCCAAACTATCTAAGGCACCTGTACTATCAAGATGGTGCCAAATCCTCAAGTCCTGTAGTCTGCCAAGCTGCTGGAATATTTGGCTCCTGGTATCCTGTATCCGTGTCTATTGGCATCTTGGTATCCTGTATCCGTATCTATTCATCAGGTCCTGGTATCCAGCACTACTTGCTTTTCAGATAATCCTGGTTTCCCGGTATGGAGTATCCATTCCTATTGAGCAGATACTGGTATCCTGTTGCTTGCTTCTCGGCTTGTCATGGTACCTACTATCCAATATAAGTTCCTATTCTGGTCACTTCTTGTTGGCTATAACAACTTTTCCGGTCAGTCTTGCCTGGTACCCATCAGGATGCCCGTAGCCTGCAGCGAAGCATAAACCTCCTTGCTGGGGTCCCTGGCGAAAACCTTCATCTTGCTACTAGACTCCGCGCCTCCTTGGTAGGTGTGTGAAACCCAGCAGACCACAAAGAGTTCAAACCATTCCTGTGAATTCTAGGACACTCACTAAACAGGACATTCTCACACATGCATAATTGCTTAATGCGTTTCAATATGTAATGTAAACCAGAACCGGTGAGGTGGAAGTCACCTTGTCACAGTAATGCACCTAATAAATTGACCTGTGGAACTTGCATCAATTGTCCAGAAAAAAAAAACAACTACTCATGCCTATCAGTACCAAGAGGTTTATCCTGTGTGCATAATCAATCAGAACCTTTTTTTTGTAAGCAGTTTAGATTCAAACAGTTATACTATTGCAAAGTGAGCAGTGCTCCATCTATAAATGTTCCTGCGCACACAGCTTAGTTTCTGATCTCCCTGATGGGTTTACAGTGCGGATGAAAAATCAAATGTCTAAGAAAAAACTGGTCCTGCATGTATTGGGTTACACACCCACTGGTGGTTTTATTTTATTTTTGTTTTTTTACGCTGGCATTCTTCTAGCGTGAAAAACATAAAAAGGTATTCATTCCAGTAAACAAAAAACAAACAAAAAAAAAAAACTATAAACAAAAGAAACACAAATGCAAATAAAATAGTGGGTAATAGGATACTAGAAACTGTTGTTTCTAGCATTACAAGTTTGATAGTAGCATAGAAATTACTAGGACACCGTATTTAAAAGACGTCACCAGAGTATGAGCTCTTAAAATCACAAACTTCTATACATTCCAACAATCTTTAAAAAGTAATTAAATGTATGCATTCACTTAAAACCAAATACAATTATATATCTAAATAAAGAAGGCAACATAAGTTTTGTTAGTTGTTCACCAACTACTTTCAATTAATATAAAAAGGTCACTAAAATCGAAAATAGAAATGCTCTATGTGCTGGTAAGTACACTGGTAAACGTACATATAACTAACACTAGAAGTTAGAAATAAAAAACATCTGAGATGAAGCTGTGACAGAGAAGCTTGTTGTATGCACAGATTTATTATCCTAATCTATTTAGAGCAGCAAATTCCATGGAAAAAATGAATAGCATAGATCACTGTGGCAATTATAATCAGGGGTTACAATAAATATTTTCGATATTTTTATGTAATTTCTGACCTCACTGTGGCAAGTAATGATGGGGTTAATTAGCTTTGCATATCAACTCACCATTTACCTTAGCCAGACACCCTACTGTTAGGTATGCCCTGCGCCATAGCAGGGGGCTATAGACTCAGGATTTCCTCAGCACAGCGATTAAATCCACATGATACAGGCTATAGGCAGACACCAAAAGGGACAGTGCTATGATTACATATACTAAAGCAACATTGTTCATAATTCTAGATGTCTGCTCTATATTTTTAAAATAGGGACGAACAGGTACATCACATATGTTAAGTTTAGAGATCTGGGGGTAAATTTATGAAGCTGTGAGTTTCGGCGGGTTTGAAAAGTGGAGAGGTTGCCCATAGTAACCAACCAGATTCTAGTTATCATTTATTTAATACATTCTACAAAATGACAGCTAGAATCTGATTGGTTGCTATAGGCAACATCTCCACTTTTCAAACCCGCAGGTAACTCGCAGCTTGATAAATTTACCCCCCTGGACTGGGGTCTCAAGTCAACAATTAAATATATGCTATGTTCATAGATGGTAAAATTGATTATGTGGTGTTCCAGAGGAGACTTTTGGCCTATATAAGTATTTCTGGCTATTTATTAATAGACCACGATTCACACTCAGGTGTGGATTTCCGCCCCATATTAGCATATCTACTGCCTCTCAGAGTGACCTCAGAGGGGAGGCTGAAGGGACATGTTTAAAAAGACACCAGTATGTTATCCCCCTGTTAATAGTAGGAAACAGCCCAGGCAGTCTAGTCCGAGGCCTGATTTTCATTGTAGCAGAGGTAACATTTGTTGTCTCCCTATTTAAGCGGTAACCAACCCAGACTGTCTAGCTGCCCATTGTTTTGTTTTATTGAATAGATCATTCATTCTAATAGGAATTCTACATGTAGCATGCTATAAACACAAATTATTTTCTCTACTGCATGCCACAGTAACCCTGGGCACAAGAGTGTAAAGATGGTAGATCACATCAAAGAACTGTCTATTTTCCTATTTGGACTTATTTTGGTTTATTCTTAGTTTATTTTTCATCCTTGCAGCCACAAAAAGAGCATAGAAAGCATATTAAATGCATCTAAATAGGTGTGCATTATGTCCAGGAAAAGAAGGGTAACAAAAAAGCTGATAGACAGAGTAGTGATCACAGACACGTAGACACCAGAATACAGACGGACACAACCTCTTCATCTACAGGTCTTAGACTTCATTTTTCCCCCTTTAAATAAAGGATTTGCTTTACCTTTAGGAAACTAATCCCCATATACAAAGCCACTCAAAGCAAAAGGTGGGTCAGCAATCCGACAGACAGCAAACTCAGAATTCCCAGCCATCCCACATACTTCAAAGTTACAAGTTAAGCACTGATTAGGTAATTCAGACGTTCACTCTCTACTGATCCCAGCGGATCAGCAACTTTTGCATTTTCATAAACCAGCAGATTAGATAGAGCTCCATATAGCTCAGACAGCTTTTTATCCGAGCTACATTTAAAACAGTATAGTTAAAAGTTTTCCTAGATTACATAATCTAAATTGGTTGTATGGGACAGAAATGTGGGAATGATCAGTGCTCTAGTCTATGTAAAAGCTGCAGGGTTATTTATTGTTTTATCTACTGGGATAGGAGAGCAGAGTTTTTGCCCTCCTTGCTATATTATTTCTATTGAAAAATGATATATAAATCAATCACATATACCTGTAATATGTAAATGGAAATACAACCATTTTCTTTCCTAGAAGTAGCATGGTGGGAGCTAGCAGGTGTGATTTTCAAAGGGGTCTTGTATTACCGGTAACCTGAAACTGAGGTTTTAGATTAGCAAAGTGGCCAAACATCAGTCTTTGTGAAAGGAGGTGTCCAATATGGCCTTATACCTGGGTGCAAAAATCGGACAAAATCCACCATTTCCCTGTCCTCGGCTAGAGCAAAAGGATTTGGCTAGCCGGAAGCTTCCAGCAGCAATAGGTCTTGGTAATACATTCAGAAGTATGCACCAGCTGACAGCGATCATACTACTGCTAACAACATACCTGATAGTGATACAGATTGATATCAGTCATCTTGTTCAGGTCACATGGCAGATCAGGCTGACTGCATAGTAGTGGCTGAGACATTGCAACGCCTGTGTTCAGTATATTACTTGTGAGGATCATGCAGTACATTTCAAGATAGAACTAACCCGAGTGTCGGCTATTAGGTGTCAGGTTATACTGCTGTAATCAGTAAAACAATTATCTATCTCTTCAACTCTATACTCCTGAAATACAAAGACAATATTCCAGGAAATATATGTATCTGTAGACCTTGAGAAAGACACTTGTCTTGAGTCGAAACGCGTAGGCTGTAAGCGGATTTGTGTTCCTGTTGCCGGACGTTTATCTGATACAATCAACGTTTGATCATACACGCATGATTACAGCTAAATCTGGTACCAATATATACATTACCTTTTTATACATGTTTTAAACCTGTGAAGCATGACATGTTGGTTATGCAATAAACATGTTTTTTTAAAGTTAATGCACCAGATTGTGTTTTATTATTATTTTTGCATCATCTAATCGGTGGAGTGTACCCTGAGATGGGATGTGAAGGAGAGTTTTCTGAATACATATGTACGAGATGCCCAATACCATTTGCATTCTTGTAAGCATAATATCATTGGGGGAGTTGAATATGAACAACACAGGATTCTTGTTTGGTGTCGTTTCCGTTCCCTGCATAAAGTGAATGAATATAGAAAATCTATCTTTGGGACTTCTTTTGGGACTAGCATTATTAAGTTGTGAACATATTGCACTATTATTGTCCCTGTTTTGTGACGTTTGAGTTTGCTATAGGTTTGGTATATCCACCTATAGACACGGAAAAATACTTATCATCAAGTGGGAGGAGCCTATATCCATATTGAACATCTTCTATGTGTTTGAAAGTCTTCGCTTAAAACGTACGTGGTCCATGATTTTATAACATTGTATTTTGGAGAGAGGTGGACTCTCCATTCCACGTATTAGGCTGCAATCTTAGTGAAGCGCCACATCATCCTACATTGTGTATAACAGTTAAGCCCATTACACCATTTGTGATGCATACCGTTGCCTTGTTATCGGGGGTGAAGATAATTTCAAATCATTATTTTGAAAAAGTTTTAAGAACTACAGTTCTACTTTAGTCTATGTCAATAAGACATCCATGTGCAAGTGGGCAACAATAGTGACAGTTTCAGATCAAAGAAGCCAGCACTGTATATTAAAAAAACCTTTATTAATTGCTTAAAAAGCAAGTAAATCATCTACAGGACATTTAAGAAGACCGATCACATCCGTTATTATTTACTCTCCATTCTCCCAGTTCACCAGCAGACGGACAGATAGATAACATACTGTGCTTAAAGGGCCGATTCATCAAAAGACAAAATCCCTATTGCCAACAGTACTTTTTTTTAAATCCAGTCGCATGACACAAAGGCTTACTGTCCGGCAATAACCCCTTTGAATGGGAGGCGTATATAACAAGAATGCAGAGGGCAGACATGTAGCGTGTGGTAGTGGCTATGATTAGCATGCTATCCAGGTCAATTAGCATGTAACTGCAGAACCCACGGAGTATCCCTCAATCCAACTGGCCTTTGTATTACTAAGGCAAGCAAAATATGTGAAATGTGTTTATGCTCCGTTAAATCAGTCCATTTTTGTTTTCAATAAAAACTACCAGCTGTTTCATGACGGTGTTTATATTGTTCTGTGACTATAGATAGATTGCAGCTATAATCTAAAAACTGAACAACTTCATTCCACCTGTATTACTTCAGTGCTTCTTTTTCAGATATCCACAATATAGCAACTCCCATCAAACAAAAAGACACCATACATCTACTAGCCCAAACTAGAAAGTACAGGTTACAGAAGGTGTTTAGGGTCAAACAATTTTGCATAAAAAAAAAACAACAATAATCTACGTTTAAACATTACAGAGTTGGAAGTGTTTCTGTTGCCACAAGAGGAGGGGGCACTCTCTAACTTATTCAGCTTAATCTGCTTGGGCTGTTGACTGGGGAGTTAGAGAAAGAAGTATACTTTTTTTTTTTAACAAATTAATAAGGACCTGATTATTGGGATAGTATTAGGGCAGGTGCATTGACATCATTTTTCTTACTAATATTTAATACTTGACCCCTCTATCATTACAGGTGAACTAATCTGTGACACCTCAACGATTGAGTCCTGCTACCCACCTGTGACATCCTCGTCATCTTACATCTACGTATGTATGTATTACCCAGTATTGTTTTATTACCGTTTGTTCCCAATTGTAAAGCACTACAGAATCTGTTGGCGCTATATAAATAAATGTTGTTGATGATCATCGACCACACCATTGCCTATCTATGAAAGAGATGCCAAGCACTGAAATTCACCATACGTCTCCACAACTAAAGTGGCAGAAATCACCAACAAGCTCTAACAGCCCCCACATTTTCGTTAAGGACATTTTGCCTAATGCATAAATGAGTAATCCCAGAAATGCAATCGGGGGCGGATTTTCCAGTTGAGCAAAACCACCCTCACCCCCCATTCTTGTATCTTCACCTCTGCCAGTAATCAGAGGATTTTATGTAGTCCAGCGGCACCCTGTGCCACAAGGCAGCTTTTATTATTTAATAAGAAGTGGGCGGACCCAAGAATCCCCCCTTCTCCTAATACTGTGTGAATGTAGGCGCCGTGATGCGTTTTACTAGAGACCACGGCTCCTAATCGCAGCTTCGCAGGATCAGACCCCACAGATCGCGGCTGCTACACAAAGCTCAAAATGGACAGTGAGTAAAGTGATATAGAGGTAACTAAGCAACACAGAGGGGGATAAATGGAACATAAGGAGGGGGAGTTTAAGAGAGGTAGAAGGGAAGAAGATTCCCATCCTCAGCACCATGGGCCACAAGCTGCATATTACCTTAGCACCAGCAGTTTTGAACAGATCAGAACCCAACCTTACTCTACTCTGGATAGCAGCTCATTACCTTCACTTACATCCCCCCCCGCCTGTTTATGTCTGCTGTGTCTCTTTCTATCCCAGGCCAACTGGCTTTTGTAGTCAAGCTTTTACCTAAGGTACATTTTCAGTTGTATCATTTACACCAGCTAAAGGGCAGGTGTAAGTGCCGAGTGATAGTGATGACGGAAGTGTATGCATGCTAGAACATGTGTTTGCAATTAGAAGGATCTGTAAAAATTAACTTTACATAGATATATGCATTGATAACCTCTCGATAAATGTATTTGTTCAGGATTTTTTTTTTATTAAAGTTGTTTTTTTTCCAATGTCTTTTTTCTTTATTATTATATTAAGAGGTGACAATAACACTTTTTTGTGCATTCTGCTGGGACTTCATATTGCACATATGTATTATATGTATCCTGAAGTGTATTGTGTTGTGTCAACATGGCAAGTACAGTATATGCAGAGGCTACCTAGACCTGTATTCAATGAGAGACGTTTCTTCAGATTCACTTGTATTTGAATATGGCCGTGTGTATGCCCGAATTACGCGCATTTACAAAAAAAACAAAAAAAAAACACATTACGTACGTTCTGCACGCCTTAATGAATCAGGCCCTATATATATATATATATATATATATATATATATATATATATATATATATATATATATATATATATATATATATATATATATATATATGGTGAGCCAATTGAAGATGTTTAGAATCATGTAATCCAGTCTTTTGGCCAACTAGCCACAGATCAGCTTCATGCTGAATAATCGTCTTTGCCTGTTTGGGCAGCTTTACTTCTATAACAGAAATATTTTCTCGCATCATCATCAAATAGAAAAAAGTATTAACCCCTTGCGTAAATACATGTTAGCAACCTGGTGTTGACCTTTTCAGGATCTCAAATTAAATGTCACTAAACGGGCAGGTAATCCTTTTAATGCATTTCAAAAGTCAGTAACAATATCCTAAAATGCCCAACAAACACTGTAATCCCAATCCACATAAGATGATCCCTCTTAACTTCTTTGTGACCTTATTTTTAGACATAAAAATTGTCCTGTGGTTACACAGGGCCAAGGGAAATTGCACACCAAAGCTTAATACAGTAAATGAATGCACTTCTTGCATCCACATGCCAGTAGGTTATTGGTTTCTTGTTTGCTTTATATACTTTGTAATTGTTATATTTGGTGTTTGTGTTTTTAGGTTTTATAATTACGATTTGATTTGTATAACAATGAATGGTAGAGCAATCTGAAAATGCCTATGGATGACATGTCAAAACAGTTCAGTGGCGGATCCAGGGGGGGGGGGCGAACGCCCCCCCTAGCAGGGGCTTGCTGCAGGCGGCTGCACACTACGTGCAGGTCCGTTTGCAGTGACAGGCAGGGACAGTGTGCTGCCCGGCTGCTCTGATTGTGTTTTAAACACAATCAGAGCATCCGGGCAGCACACTGTCCCTGCCTGTCACTGCTGAACGGACCTGCACATAGTGTGCAGCCGCCGGCAGCCTCAGATGTCAAAAAGGGGGCGGGACCTAAATCTCCCCCCCCCCCTACATCACCCCGGGTACAAATATTCTCTAGATCCGCCCCTGACACAGTTTCATAACAAATCATGTAAAAAAGTAGCATGCTTGAAGTATTTTTAAAAAAAAATGTATTGTTATTTGACTTTCTAAAAATAATTAAAAAACAAAAATGACTTATTTTAAAAATCGCTATGAATTTAATTTAAACTTATGTATTCAGTATGTAAACCAGTTACATCTAAAGCCACCTATGTAATAAAGTCAGAGTAGTCACCACGTTACATTGGTGGGTTGAACCTCTGTATTGGGAAAGAACGAGACAGGCCTAAAATAATGTCCCACTATGGCTGCTCTGCATATCGGATCTTCCTTTCTAAGGGAGTGGGAGAGATCATTTTTAGTAACACGTTATCAAACATGGAATTAATCATATTAGGATGTGATAACAACAAACGTATTATTAGTGACGGTACACAAATAAATATCACATCCTAAGATGATTAAATGTGATTTCGAAATTAAAAAGATAGCCCAATAGAAGGTGGTCTTTAATAGCTTATTGACATAAATCATTGACTGCACATAATTGTCCAGTTATGATTGTATACTAGACAGGAAGGAAAGTTATTAGTCCATGTGCATATACTTACCCAGCAATGGTATTTTGAATTGAGAAAAGTAATCATTTATGATATAAAGCCATATGATTGGTTTTCTAAAGCTTTTATTTTATGGTGTATATTTGTTCTTATATGTTATGTTTTATAATTACAATGTTTTTAAGATGAGCTCATATTAGTCGATTATTAATGAAATTTGATGTTTAATAAAAGATTAAAAATCATTCACGAATCACATACGTTTGTGGCTCTAGTTTGCTATTGCAAAATTGTTCACTGTTTAGACTTCTATATTGAAATGTGTGTAACTAGGAGTTCCTGCTTAGCTTCAAGTGCAAGCATTTTAATGTATATGGGGCTGATGTAGATTTGGACGCATATGTACCCCCAAATCAAAGGCTTTTATTGACAATTACATTAAGTTTATGCAAAAAGTCAATATTTGCAGTGTTGACCCTTCATTTTGAAGACCACTGCAATTCGCCCTGGCATGCTGTCAATCAACTTCTGGGCCACATACTGACTGATGGCCACCAATTCTTGCCTAATCAATGCTTGGAGTTCGTCAGAATTTGTGGGTTTATGTTTGTCCACCCGCCACTTGAGGATTGACCACAAGTTCTCAATGGGATTAAGGTCTGGGGAGTTTCCTGGCCATGGACCCAAAATTTAAATGTTTTGGTCCCCGAATCAATTAGTTATCACTTTTGCCTTATGGCAAGGTGCTCTATCATGCTGTAAAAGGCATTTTTCGTCACAAAACTGTTCTTGGATGGCTGGGAGAAGTTGCTCTTAGAGGATGTTTTGGTACCATTCTTTACTCATGTCTGTGTTCTTAGGCAAAATTGTGAGTGAGCCCACTCCCTTGGCTGAGAAGCAACTCCACACATGAATGGTCTCAGGATGCTTTACTGTTGGCATGACACAGGACTGATGGTAGAGCTCAACACTGATTCTCCGGACAAGCGTTTTTCCAGATGCCCCAAACAATCTCAAAGGGGATTCACCAGAGAAAATGACTTTACCCCAATCCTCAGCAGTCCAATCCCTGTACCTTTTACAAAATATTAGTCTGTCCCTGATGTTTTTCCTGGAGAGAAGTGGCTTCTTTGCTGGCCTTCTTGACACCAGGCTATCCTCCAAAAGTCTTCGCCTCACTGTGCATGCAGATTCACACACACCTGCCTGCTGCCATTCCTGAGCAAGTTCTGCACTGGTGGTGCCCCAATTTCACAGCTTGCTGGATGTTCTTGGACGCCCAGAAAGCCTTCTTCACAACTATTACACCTCTCTTTGAAGTTCTTGATGATCTGATAAATGGTTGACTTAGGTGCAATCTTACTAGCAGCAATATATTTGCCTGTGAAGCCCTTTTTGTGCAAAGCAATGATGACTGCAAGTGTTTCCTTGCAGATAACCATGATTAACAGAGGAAGAAGAATGATTTCAAGCACCAGCCTCCATTTAAAGCTTACAGTCTGTTATTCGAACTCAATCAGCATAACAGAGTGATCTCCAGCCTTGTCCTCATCAGCACTCTCACCTGTGTTAACGAGAGAATCACTGACCTGATGTCATCTGGTCCTTTTGTGGCAGGGCTGAAATGCAGTGAAAGATGATGTTTTTGGGATAAAGTTCATGGTCATGGCAAAGAGGGACTTTGAAACGAATTGTAATTCATCTGATCACTCTTCATGACATTCTGGAGTATATGCAAATTGCCATCATAAAAACTGAGGCAGCAGACTGTGAAAATTAATATTTGTGTCATTCTCAAAACTTTTGGCCATGACTGTAGGCCCATCAAATCCAGAATTGTGAAAAACTGGGTCAAACAATGCCCCAATAACTGCATGTGTGTGGGGTCATTGTTGTATCTGTCAGTGGAGGAGCCAATGCTTGTATTACAATGTGAGGCTATTATTAATTATAAGAGTCATGTATATGCGATTTTAAAATGGAAAGAACATAAGAACATAAAGGGTCCTGTGTGACACAGATTTCGTAGTCCCATTTTGTTCATTAACTCTAAATGCTACTTTTTTCTAGAATTCAATTATCTGAATAACCTAAATTAACAATAGGAGTGGTTGCTATTACTATTGCTTACATTTGACACTAAAATAAATATGTCACCCCTACTTTAAATTCGAAGGCTATTAAGAGTTGCCACGAAGTCATGTGACTAACACATCTCCAAGATGAATGATCTGTAATAACTTACAGAACGGGTGAAATTTTCCTTTTTACACACAACTTCTAATAATGAATACTAAAGTGATGACATTGCTTATAATTTGTGACTTGACTTACAGGAGTTCATACACATGTTAGTATCAGTTCTATAATACATATCACACACACTGTATGCATTTAGGGCACTCCTCCCACAATCCAAAAACATACTGGTAGGTTAATTGGCCACCATCAAATTGACCCTAGTCTCTCTGTCGGTCTGTGTGTGTGTTAGAAAATTTAGACTGTAAGCTATATTGGGGCCGGGACTAATGTGAGTGCGTTCTCCATACAGCGCTGCAGAATTAGTGGTGCTATATAAATAATTATGATGATTTATTCTTCTCCAGTAAATTGTCATGCTGCAAAGTTCAATATGATATCACAATTTTTATGTATTATTTATTATCACCATTTATTTATACAGCGCCACTAATTCTGCAGCGCTGTACAGAGAACTCACTCAAACAAGTCCCTGCCCCATTGGGACTTACAGTCTAAATTCCCTAACACACAAACAGACAGACACACACACACAGACACACAGACGGAGACAGACAGACGGAGACAGACAGACGGAGACAGACAGACGGAGACAGACAGACGGAGACAGACAGACGGAGACAGACAGACGGAGACAGACAGACGGAGACAGACAGACGGAGACAGACAGACTAAGGTCAATTTGTTAACAGCCAATTAACCTACCAGTATGTTTTTGGAGTACTGTTTATGTACTACTATTTTTTTTCAATAACAACCATCACCAATTTTTGATAAATAAGGGATACAATAAAATAGTTTTAGTGGAGTGATTGATAGCAAACCTTCTCTCTCCTATGAATAATAAAGAAAAACTAACAGCGCTAGAAACGGTACCATCACTCTCGCAAGGAATCCGTGGAATAGTGCAAAAACAAATCAGTTTAATAGAAAAACTAAAACAATGAAAATAAAACAATAACATTCATGATAATACCCAATCAGTGCACTGACTTAGAAATAAATGTAAATATTTAAAATAAGTATCAAATTATTGTGATTGGGTAAATTTATGCAAGATTCTCCTTGCTTGTTCTCACATTTCCTTAGTAGATCCTCTCTTGGTAATGTATTCTCGTTACACCGTGTATACTGAAAAGTACAATATGATAAAGATTTTTATGTAGTTCTAATTTTTTTCTATAACAACCATCACCAATTTTTGATAAATAAGGTATACCATAGAATAGTTTTAGTGGAGTGATTGATAAACTTAGTCTCATATGAAGAATGATGGCAAAATAAGTTATAACACAATATTAAACTGTGAGCATTATGGGCCTCATTTAGAGTCGGACGCAAAGTCCGTTTTAGGCGCATCCAGCAAAAAAGCACTGCCACGCATGTGCAGAAAGCACCAAATCCGCCTGCAACTTGGACGCAATTAACACTTGCGACAGCTTGCGACTCACTACGAGAGAATGGGAGGTACACGGATTTGTAAAGAGTGACCATGTAAATACATCCTAGTCACAGTGAGGCGCAGTCAAAACAGGGCTAAATCTGTGCGGCAGGAATTAGGTGGCGCAAGCGGTCAGCTAGCTGCAGGAACTGCTCGCAGCTCGATAGGGTATTACGAGTGGGATGTAATTGGGGCTACTTGCCACTCGTAATACCCTACCAAGCTGTGGCACACTCCCACAATTCATTATCATCATCATTTATTTATTTAGTGCCAACATACTGCATAGCACTTTAAGCACATTTAGTGTAATATATATATATATATATATATATATATATATATATATATATATATATATATATATATATATATATATATACACCCCCCCCCCCCCCCCACACACACACACACAAACACACAGCAAGTAGACGATTCAATAAATCATCTGTGAGCATGGTCAGAAGCATGTATATAGTCTGTGGAAAGCAAACTACAAACAGACAAGACAGATGCACATACTTATGGTTCACACACTATAGGCTCCTCCAAATGCATATGATAAAAGCTGAGGACCACTGATGTCTGTGCACATAGCATTGCTGTTGCTCATGACTATACTGAAAGGGGAGAATTATATGAAACCCTCCTAAACTGAGATTCACCCTCATCCCATCCTCTGTCATTCTGTCAGGGGAGGGACGAGCAGACAGGGGACGGGACTTCCGTCTGACTCATTTCCACTACAAAGCACAGGCTGGTAGCCTACGATGAGAGATCATCACCGACTAGAAAACCCCCCAAAACATGTGCTGGCCACGCAGCGCCCTGTGGTACGAGGAGAGCAGGCAGTGGCACTAATGTAGCCCAGCTCGATGAGCGCTGTGCTGTGGAAGAGCTGGGCAGCCGTCTCTGTGGGCACAGTGACGTGGTACACCAGCATCTCCAAATACATAACAAAGGGGTCTGGCAGTCCCCAGCTCATAGTGATACATGGGGACCACTGATCAGTTCATTCTTAAACATTTAATTGGATATCGCACTTTAGAACCTGTAACTGATTTACGTGGCATCTACATGCAACAGCTACTCTGTATCCTTCCATCCCCATGAGTCCTGTACATCACGGTGCCAATGTGCTACCGCAGCAATACAATCTAAGGTAGAAATAATCACACGATGACAAAACTAACATGTATGTGGGCAATAAGTGACACTAGGCAACATCTACAACTTAGAAACCCAGAAATACTAGGGGATGATACAGTTGGCGGCACATTAATTAGCCATGTACCCATGACTGTCGAGGCTGTAGTACAAAGAGAGATTAACGTTGTACAATTGCGGAGGTGAAAGAACAGCAGCACCCATATCCCATACCGTGGTGAGTAGAGGTCTCATTTGTTCTCCAGCACGGTCTTCGTCCATGGCCCTCCTATGTGTGCCCCCTGCTCAGTGGTGGGTACAGCTGGGGTGATGTGGGCAGCAGAAGAGCACACACGCTGTATGGGAGATGTACACGTGTGTCCCTTGTATCTGCAGCACCGGTTCCAATGGTCACAACATCGGATTCACCAATGTACTCACACAAACCCCTGATGTGCGGTAGTGCAGTAGGATCTATATGGGAAAGAAAGCTGTGTCGTTGGGTTACTCCGCCCCTCTTCCTCCCTACTATCCCGCCCTCCACCTCCTCTTCTGACCTACACTCTTTCTTTTTGCATATTCCTTCTATCTCTTCTATTGGCTGGGCCCTCCCCTTCCCTCTTTCTATCTCTCCTGTGTCTGCTGAAGTTCCCCTTCCCCCTCTGCTTTGTGCACTATCCCTAGAGGTAATGTACACTGATTGTGGAGTCCTTGGTGATGGGAAAGGTATCATTTTCCAAGCATTTTTCTAAGGTGACTCTATCATTCTTCTATGAATAAAGTGAGAAAATATCTAATTACTAAGCTCTGAGTGGGACATTTCACTGCTGTATATTTACAAAACACTGCTCACATTGGGGCCTATTTATGAAAGTAAAAAGTGTTCAATTCCCTAAAACTGACGTTTTCGGGGATTAACCTCAAAATTCTTTTTTACTATCACTGCATCGTATGCTGCTTTGCAAATCTCTTCGTTTTACTGAACAGCCCCCTTAACACTGTATGGGCACTGCTCAGTATCGCTATTTACCAAAGTTTGATAAAAAAAAAAATATATAATTTTTTTAGCATTCAGCTGGTGTACATTATCATAACTGAAAAGTTTCGGTGCTGTCAGCTCTGCTCCGAAGAGCAGAGCTGGACAGCGCATGTGTGGAGGGATAACATGATCCGTCCACTCCGCTCTCTCTGCAACTGTATAGTGCAGAGATGTTTGCACGTGCCTGAGGTTTTCAGTCGGCGTATGCGCACTGGAGTGAGAAGAGGACCCCCGTGGATCACATACTTCTTCGCAAGTGAAGAGGCAGTGGTAAGTATGTTTTCCACTTCACAGGAACAGCAGTTTTTCGGAACTGCTGTTCCTGTGTTGCTTTTTTCATAAATATGAGAAATAGTTCAATCCTTATCAATGCGATAAGGATTGAAAACTATTTTTCATTTTATGCAGTGGTTGATAAATGTGCCCCATTGTCTAAATGGAATTACATTTTTCATCTTCATATGCAAAACATTACACCGTGCATTGAGGAAGTAAATATCTCTCTCCTTATGTCTTCCTGATTTTTTGTACATAAATGAAGCATATATTAACAACTGCACCCCTGAGGCTCTCTAACAGGTTTAGTATAAATACAATAGTGATACATCCCTTCATTATCTTTTAACTAGCAAATGATGCCATTTTACTGTAAACATCTGTGCTCTGAAAGCTAGCAAATATAATAACTGTAAATTTGCCTAATTAAGGGGCCTCTGTGCTCTGAAAGCTATCAAATATAATAAAAAAATTTTGTTAGCCAATAAAGGTATCACTCCTATAATGCTTCATACTAGCCTACTCTCCCGGATTTCCCGGGAGGCTCCCGAATTTCAGGGAGTCCTCACGGACTCCCGGAAGAGTAGGCAAAGCTCCCGCATTTGCCGCAATTCACAGCAGTGAATGGAGGGGGCGGGACTTAATTGTGTCATTAGGCTCCACCCCCTCAATTCAATGCCGGTGAATTTCGGCTTTTTATAGTGGGGGCAGGGCTATGGTGATGCGACAATGTCATTACGCCCGCCTACCCAGTGTCACATGACTTATCTCCCGGGGGAGGAATCTTAAAAGTTGGCATGTATGTAATACTTTTGTCTTTTATGACACGAAAGTATTAAACTGCATACTGCTGATTCCCTCAGCATTACACCATACCTTAATAAAGTTAATCTTAACACTCTAAACACTTAACTACAAATAAAGACACCAACAACTTTGTAGTGACAAATAAAGTAAACTTTTTATTTATTTATTTTAATTTATTTATCTACCTATAAAGGGTGGCGGCGAGATCGATCCAATCAGCTAACAACTAATAGCAAAACCGAACAGTGTATGGCCCACATGTACTAACCACTGGTCCCAGGACCACAGTCCTTTATGATCGGCCGGTGCTAAATCTGGCATCATCGTGACCACTCCCTTCTGGGCTCCTCAAGACGTACGCGCACAGTGCAGGTCAAGGGGTCCTCGCACAGAGCTACCAAGAGCCAGGGTGCTTCGAAAGAAGCAGTGACGTGCGGTCAATCAATGGTAGCACCGTATGAATTAGTCGCTGATTGAAACAGCTCTCCTGCCTGCCAACCTTTTCTTTTGTACTCTTGTAACTAACCCTAACTTAATAAAAAAGGGAGGGTGGGCGGGAAATCCTGGTGACAAGAGGAAGTTGAACTGTCTGCCCAGTGATATATATCAAAACCTCCTTTACTCCTCCCCCTTACATCCGGGAGCAGCAACCTTTCTCAATTAACCCTGTGTACCGTGCCTGCTTCATGACAAGCAGCTGCGTTTATCTGCATTCAGCTTAAGGGCTTCATTTTTAATTAACATCACATACTGTAAACATAAAGAGCTGCATAATGCACTTACGGACATCACTGCCATGTCTGGCTGCGCACATAGCCGGACATTACGGTAAGGATCAAAGAATAAAATTTATAGTGACTGTGCTGTTATTTGGCAAAAAACAGTAATAGTCGTATTCCTTGTACATAAAACAAGTAGTAAATTTATTCATATAAACTATTATAAAAAACTAAATTTATGACCACAATGTACAACAAATTAAAACCATTATTAGAAAAAGCCGGTAAAAAAATGTTGTAATAAAGAAAAAACAATAGTCACTAAGGAGAGGTCCTCCTTGTGTGCAGAATTCAGCAATGTCCACACATAAAAACTTAAATTTGCCAGTATAAGTAGCAGTGTGAATGATTCACAGGTGTAGGTAACTATGTATTTTCACTCGTATTGGAGATCAAGGGATTTAAATTGTTTAATACATCTGTTCAGGACTCATTCAATACTTATTAGCACTGAGGATCTATCAAAAGTCGGTTCTTCTATTAAACTCTACAAAATTCCTGAGTAACGATATACATAGTTACCAATACCTTTGAATTATTTACGCTGTTCCTAATACTGGCAAATTGGAGTTTCTATGTGTGGACATTGCTGCATTCTGCACACAAAGAGGACCTCTCCTTAGAGACTATTGTTTATTCTTTATTACAACATTTTTTACAGGCTTTTTCTAATATTGGTTTTAATGTGTTGTACATTGTGGTCATAAATTTTGTTTTTTATAATAGTTTATATGAATACATTTTCTACTTGTTTTATGTACAAGGAATGTGACTATTACTGTTTTTTTGCCAAATAAGAGCGCAGTGACTATACATTTTATTCCTTGATTCGTTCAATACTTTGAGATTACCACTATCTCGTGTGACAGCAGCTGTCATTTGGTATATCATCTATAGTGCCTATAGGGGCATTGTCCCTGAGGGTGGTATAAAAGTACACAGATCGTAGTTTATGGTATTATTATATTATTATAACAAGCCAACTTGTGAAATTGAACCTTTAAATGAATTCTCAGAGCTTTTTCTGTAATCCCTTCACATTAACACTCATATTCAGCTTTTGGTAATTCCCCCTCTGGTGTTGTTGTTCACACCTCCTAGTAACTGCATGTGTGGCCCCAGCACCATAACGGACATAACAGACAAACTTGCGTGTGCAGAAACCCTTTGCTCACTTATGGCCACACCCCAGAGCTAGCCAGGGCAGAGAAAAGTACAAGCAAGGAGGTGCATTACCGGCCCATGCATACCAGGAAAACACAGAGTGACATGAGGTTGCATGAAATCAATGCGGGGCTCGAGCACAACAGATAGAGTTAGTGCCCACAGGACACAGAGACAGAGGGCAACACCCTTGGGGGTACCATGTCTGACCGTCACTATGTGCCCAATAGAACCAAAGGTTACAAGGGGAAGTTGACCCCAACTGTTTGTGAGGAGACTTTGCCATGACATGAGCGTCAGGAAGTTATTGTGTGAACCAGAAGTCTGCCAGATGGGTGGATTACAAATGGTGGGAGCAGCAATGTGTTGTTTGAGACTGTGCAAGGAGCAGAGGTGTGCCCGGGGCTGGGACTTATAGTGCCGCTTGCCCCAGCTGAGTGGAAAGCGAGCAGAAGGATGCCCAGCATGAAGAGTGACGACTATATTGACGTCAATATTGCCCTTTCTTTAGTTCTGGGGGAACCAAAGAAACACACTGTGTATTGTAAAGTCTGCAAAGAAAGGCAGACTGACTGTATGTGAGAGGATCCTCTTCCATCAGAGCTTGGTGCTGAGGAGCGAAGAGGGGGAGGCAACTCTGCTGGCTCACTGCCACCCGCTGCTTATGTTGCTGAGAAGAGTAGTGTTTCAATATGACTAAGAGCCAGAGAAAGGTAGGAAAAATTTGAATAAACCCACTAAAGAAACTGAGATGAAAGAAGAAGGGAGAGTGACTTAGGAGTTGAATCCCATTGGGGAGAAGTGTGATATACAATGTAAATTGCATTTCATGTTTATGCTATCAATGTACTGGTATACATCGCCTCGATGTTCAGATTCCCATATTGCTGGCTATTACGGTAAAAAATCTCTCATTTTCTGCGCAACTCTATGGACCACAAAGGAAAATGATTTCTGTAATATATTCAATGCAATGTGTCTCCGTGGACTTTTCCAGAGACACATCATTGCCCCGTTGTGTCACATACCTGTGTACACCTCTGTGAGTCGGGTGTATATCAGCATATGAGTGAGATTAGCCAAACAGCTGCACTAGTTGTAGTTTAGGTCCCCAAGCTAATATGGTGAGACTATAATGCCCCCTCTGGTGCTGTTGTTCACACTTCCCAGTGACTGAATATGTAGCCCCAGCACTAAAATTCAGAAGAGACACACCAGGAATGGTTGCTTAATATGTTAAGCATGGTATAAGCTGATCAAAATCTTTGTATATAGAGAGTGACAACAAGGGGGACACTGGACAGAGAGGAAGAGGTCTTGGGATCTTCTGCAATCTAGGGAGAGGGTCTGTGACCTGCTGACACGAGGGTCAAAGTACATCATGAGAATTATCAGTTTAATGGGACAGATTTAAGGGAGAAATTACCACAGAATGTGGCTATATGATAGAGAGACACAGCATCTGCGTGAGTGTGTCCAGAGACATTGGGCTGTAGTAGAAATGTCTACATTCATGATGTCGACATTCAAAATGTCTATAACATAATGAAGACAATCACAATATCGACACTGTTATAATGTAACAGTCTAAATGTTTATATTTCCATAATGTTTACACGTTCAAAATGTCGACATAAATAGGCTTCTTTGCATTTTGGCTTACATCAAATGTGTAGTATCTGTTCTTATCAGGGTGGTCTAGTGTCACCTTTCTGAGAATGAGCAGTGCTGTCTTGGTCCTCTGGCCAAAGAGTCGGTTTAAAGAGCCTGAGATGTTGATGTTCCCCAGTAAGTGCAGAACCGGGGTGCCAGAAAATTCACAGGTGATAGGTTTGCACTTGCAACCTCACTGTTGAAAGAGTAAGGTATGAGCGCTAACCACTTTTCCTCCCTGCATTACTTTTATATCTTTTTATTCCCAGCCTTTTGGCTGGACCAGAATTTTTTTTATACCCACTGACCACTGGCCCATGGTCTACAGGCACCTATATATTTATGGACATGAGCACTTAAAACACAAAGCACTTTTTTATGTTTTTTGTTTATTGTGTGCCACATTTGTTTTTGAGGGGTTTGGGTAAAGACCCTTATGGGCAATCCACTCTCTAAGTCATTGAAGGCTCCCTTCTTCTGGGGGAGCTGAAGAACCAGATCCCCTAGGGAAAGCTTCAACCTACATAGGGGAAAAAGTGGCCCCACCAAGCCTTGCTGTGGAGGTGGATGAACACCCTTGCCTTCTAAGGGATCTTTTGGCTCCGGAGATCAGGGATGTCAAAGGGCCCTCCCTGGCTTTGTCAAAGGAGGTCCTGAAGATCCTTTTTCCTTCTCTGGGGCCTTGTAGCTCCTGGGGCACAGTCACAGACTGCACGGGGTGATTTGGAGCACTTACCTCTGGCTTAAAAAAAAAGAAAGCTAGCGGTGCATTAGTTAGCAGTTATAGCATTGTAGCTGCTTAGAAGGAGGTGACATGTGTGGCTGTCATCTCTGGGTTTCCTGTAGGTGTGTGCTGAACTGGACCTGTGGAAGGTTTGACAGGTGTAGTTGAAGGGAGAGATCAGTTGTGAATAGTGGCAGTGCTTGGGGTCTGTAGCTGAGTCACAGCCCAGAGCTGTTTAATATAAAAACCAGAGTATGACAGTAAATAGTAATGTCTATTACTGCTTTCACATGAATGTAATTTTTAATGAATCTGTCTGACCACACAAAATACACAAGGAGTCAATAAGAGGAAACGTGTACTGTGAAGCATCAGACACTGATATGTTATGTGACAAAGACTATGTAAAGATGGGTGCTATATATAACCAGTAAATTGAGGCGCTAGTGGGACACCTAATCTGACAAGAAAAGTGTGCTGTGAGGTATCTTATATCATTGTGATATATAACCAAGGCTGTGTAACTGTTGTAAAGATGTGTGCTAAGACTAGCAGTAGGCTAAGGTGCTTAGGCTAAGGTGCTGGTAATACATCTTATGCAGACAGGAATAGTTTATGTGTATACATTGATCACCGTATACTTTCTTAGAGATTGTAAATAACAAATAATATTATATGTATCTATATATTGATATAGTCAGTAAGCTGCAATGCTGGATGAACTAACTATAAATCAGCTCTCCATTTTCCCTGCCTCTCTGCTACAGCAGCTCCACACTCGTCTGCACCCTGACTGTCTCCATACCCTGCCTGCCTCCTGGATCTGGGCCGTCTGCTGGCTGCACCCTTTAGAATCAACATATTTTCTCTGCATCTCTGCTCCTGCAGCCACACATTCGGCTGCAAACTGACTGGACTCCATACCCTTCCTTTTCTCCTGTCTCTCTCCTAGAACTGGACCATCTGCTGGCTGTACCTTTTAGACTCAACTACTATTGGGCCCTGTACTTACCTCCGTCCCCTATTTTCCTGGACTAACCTGAACTTCTGCATACTTTCCTAACTGCCTGAATATACCAGAACCTGTTGACACTTATTATCTTTCCTTTAGTATTCTATCTGCTCTGCCTGGTATTGTACTCATTGATTCTTTACCTAAATTTGTTTATTACCATGCTATTACTGTTCTGGTTCATAGCCTATTGATGCTCCTTATCTTTGTCTCTAAACTCTGATCTCTCATTTTATAGCCTTTACCTAGTCACTACGAGACCCATCTCCTATCCTACTGTCTCTCATGACCTCTTTCTTCTCTCCCCTGCTCCCTCTCATATACCCCTCATCCACTCTCTGCTAGTACTTCCACTCACCTGTCCTCCATCTTCACTCTACTACCTTGTCACTCACCATGTCTCCTTGCTCCAGTCCAATACCTATTCTCACCCCCTACCCCTGTTCTCGTACTAAACACAACCCACCCCCACACACCAGCAACCATGCCAGTCTCATCCAAATCTCCCCACTTCCTTCCTGTCCTTTCTCTTGTGTTCTCTGTAACTCCAGATCCATTCAACATAATATGCCCTCTATCCACAACTTTTTCATTGCCACCACTGAAACCTGGCTTTCCTCCACTGACACTGCTTACCCTACTGCTCTCTCTAATTTGGCACTCCAAATTTACTCACTTCCGTCAAATGACCACTCACACTGCTGAATAGCTCTGGAGGAAATTCCGCCCTCTCACTCACTAAACAACCCTTCTTTGAATCCCTCATCTCCTCTCAGTCCTCCAATTCCCGCCGCCTCTTTGCCACGTTCAACTCTGCTCCCCACTC
This sequence comes from Mixophyes fleayi, assembly GCF_038048845.1. Taxonomy (NCBI): domain Eukaryota; kingdom Metazoa; phylum Chordata; class Amphibia; order Anura; family Limnodynastidae; genus Mixophyes; species Mixophyes fleayi. The sequence goes on from NC_134406.1 coordinate 70,767,851, forward strand.
CTCTCCCGCCCTCCCTCTCAGCCACCGACTTTGCCTCTTTTTTCTCCTAAAATCAAGGCCATCAGGCATGATATCACCTCCTCCCATCACTCTTGTACCACTCCAACATTATCTCCTGCCAGACACCAACTCTTGTGCTTTTTACGCCCCATTTTGGGTGAAGAAGTCCTTTACCTCATAATATCCTATCCCCCATCAACCTGTCCCCTGGATCCTAGCACCTCTCACCTCCTTCGCTCCCTTTCCCCCACCACCTGCTCCCACCTTGCTCATCTCTTTAATATGTCCTTCTTCTCTGGCATCTTCCCATCATCCTTTAAACATGCTCTTATCGCACCCATTCTTAAAATCCACCTCACTCTCTAACTACCGCCTTATTTCCCTTCTCCACTTTGCCTCTAAATTAGTTAATAGGATTATCTACAACCGCCTCACCAGTTACCTCTCAGACAACTCCCTCCTTTAATCCTTTCCAATTTGGCTTCCGCCCCCCCCACTTCACTGAAACCGCCCTGGCCAAAGCCACCAATGATGTTCCCTTGGCCAAATCCAGGGGCCACTTCTCCCTGCTCATCCTCCTGGACCTCTCTGTGGCCTTCGACACCAAGGATTACGGCCTTCTGCTGCACACCCTTCATTCATTTGGCCGCTCTGGCTCCGTTCTTTCATGTTTCAGCTCCTACTTTGCCAACCGCTCCTTCTCTGTTTCGACCTCTGACTCCTCCTCCTCCCTTCCATCCTCCCCGTAGGAGTTCCACAGGGTTCTGTTCTTAACCCTCTACTCTTTTCTCTGTACACCACCTCCCTGGATGAACTCATCTCCTCCTTCGTATTGTTAACAATACTACTATCTTATCTGTTTCCCAACTCCACTGCCTTGGTGTCACCCTCAACTCCTCCCGCTCTGTTGCCCCTCACATTCAATCTCTTGCCCAATCCTGTCACTTCCAGGCACGCAATATTGCTCGCATCCGGCACTTCCTTTCCCAGGATGCACCAAAACTCTTATTCAATCAATGATCATTTCCCGCCTTGACTACTGCAACCTCCTCCTCACTGCCCCCCCCTCTCCCATCTTACTCCCCTTCAACGCTAGACTTATCTTCCTCTCACAAAGCTCTTCATCTGCCACCTCTACTGGCTCCCCTCCCACTACAGAATCCTCTTCAAACTCCTCACCCTCACCTACAAGACCCTCACCCACTCCACTGCTCCATACATTTCCAACCTCCTCTTCATATATGCTCCCTCTCGTCCCCTGCGAAGTACCAATGACCATTACCTCTCCTGCCCTCTGATCACAACATCCCACTCCCAAATCCAACATTTCTCCCGGGCTGCCCCCCTCCACTGGAACGATCTCCCTTGTTCTATCAGACTTCACTTAGTCTGTGCACCTTCAGACGTGCACTGAAAACTCACCTTTTCTTGAGAGCCTTCCAGCCATAGGCTTAATCATCTGTCTATGCTTTGTTACCTCACCCATTCTCCATCCCTCATACGCATTTCTTTTTCCCCAGATTCCCTTCACCAACGCCCCATTGTGTCTACTGTCTGTTTGCCCTCCCTTTAGGTTGTAAGCTCTTACGAACAGGGCCCTCTTCCCTCCTGTCTCACTACCTAATACTTCTGCTCCAGCTATACTGCCCACCTTCTGCTTGAGCTTTCTGCTCTTGATTCCACTCCTGCAAATCTTTGTGTAACACTCCTATAGATAGGTATTGTTAGAGTGTAGCATGGATCATACCAGGTCTCCGAATGCCCTACTTGAATCATGATACGGCTTTGGGACAGAGAACCCTCGGCTCTCCAATATAAGTAGGACACCAAAAATTAAGTAAAGTCCAATTTATTATTCAGGAACAATATATTACTAAAATGTTTTTTGAGAGCAAATAATGATTACCAGTAAATACCATATAATTACAAATTTTCTAGTTATAAGTAATGCTACTCACAAATATTTTACTCTTTATCTAAATCAACAATCATTGCCTTTGAGTGTTTTGGCAACAGTTATGGAAATAATACAGCGGATTTAAACACATCTTTAGATTTCTACATACAGCATATCAAATAAAACAATTAATCTTTTCCTTTCTTTATCAACAATCAGCAGTCTTTGTGGTAATGAACGTAGCTAGGCAATATGGATGCCAACCACAAGATGGAGGATGCCTCTGAGGTAACAGTTGGTTACAGTTATAATGGAGGTTCTGTGTGACTGTGAGGTAAGAGTCTCTGTCACTGGGCACACATAACACTTACTGGTGATTAAGCATAACGATCAACCAATTATTCAGTACATTTCTTCTTGTGGTAATGAACGTAGCTAGGCAATATGGATGCCAACCACAAGATGGAGGATGTCTCTGAAGTGACATCGGGTGAATTGGGAGGAATAAATAATGCTGATATTCCGATAAATATGTGAAACTATTTGTTGTTTTCCTGTCAAAGTAATTGCAAACAGGTAAATATATCTCACTGTCTAATCCTCTTCTGTTATCTCTTTCTATCTCTTTATCAATTTCTCATTATAATGCTATCTTTCTCACACTTTTTAATGTCTGTCTCAGATTTCTTTCTCACTGTATCTCATCACCATTGTTCACTGCTGCTGTCACTCCAGTTCATGAGCCGTATTTTATATCTGTTTTCCTCTATTTTCTCTTTTCACAAGACTCCTCAGCCCTCTCTCTGTTACTCTGCTTCCTTCAATCACTGTCTCCACAGTCTGATCATTTATCCTGTCACACAAAAACACAGAAGTTTTCAGCAGCCCTCACAGACTGGACTTTTCTGGGTCTTAAAGTATCTCCAGTATCATGCTGTGAGATATTCCCGTTTCACTGGGCCCTAGTGCCCAACAGTTTCTGGGTATCACATTTGCACCTCTTTCGGAAGCGCCTTACCTGTTAGTTGCATTCACATTTTTTGGCACAGGTTCACAGCTTGTGCCGAATTTACCCTGCTCCCCCTCCCCTTCCAGCCTTCCTGTATCTGGATACTATTGGCGATGTTCAGAGCTTTAGCAGCTATATTGTTACTTGTTTATTGTTCTGTGCTGTTATAACTTATACGGTCTTATTGTTTGTAATCTGTACGGTGCTGTGGACATCTTGTGGCGCCATATAAATAAAGGCTAATAATAATAATTTAATCACTGATGCTCTTGATGTCAAGTCATCGATGATGCTATCCATAAAGATGTCATAAATGATGCTTTCCAGTGGACTTTCAACTCAGATCACCATTTGTGATATAATCAATTTGTGTCACAGATGGTAACATTACTAGGGATGCCACCATTGTTACATCGTCACAGAAGCTAGCCGTGGAGATATTATAAATTATGTCACTTCTGATGTCATTAGTGATGTAACCATTGTGATATTGCTATGGATGACACTCATTGTAATAACACCCATTGCGATGTAATCAGTGTTATCACCCAATGTGATGTAATCAGTGATTATGCCTATGATAATGTAATCAGAGCAGGGCCGGTGCTAGGGTCCGTGGCGCCCTAGGCACATTTTCAAAATCGGCCTTTATTCAAAAGTAATGGGGACAGGGGTAGTGAGGAATATTGGCACACCTAGGGGTAAATGTACCAAGCTGAGAGTTTTCCGGTCGGTTTGAAAAGTGGAGATGTCCCTTAGGATGTAAGCTCGTATGAGCAGGGCCCCTCTCCCCTCCTGTCTCCATACCTGTTCTTCTGCTCCGTCTTTACTCCATATGTCTGCCCGGAGTTTCTGAAGCATTGGTACTTTGTGTTTATTGTTCTGTATTGTTTCACCCTGTATGGTCTACTGTTTGTACTATGTACGGCGCTGCGGAAACCTTGTGGCGCCTAACAAATGATAATAATAATAATAATAATAATGTTGCCTATAGCAACCAATCACATTCTAGCTATCATTTTGTAGAATATTCTAAATGATAGCTAGAATCTGATTGTTTTTTCAAAGGGGCAAAAAGGCTTCCTCGTCAATAGCAGTGAAATAAACTAGCTGACACATAACAGGAATTCTTGCGGTACCTGTATGAGTACCTGACTAAAAACAGTGTGTTGCATTGCTGCCATCACAGTGACTGTGGTCTGAAAGGATCCCAATGTACAAAAATGTAACATGATGTCTTTGACCAATGTATATTGTCACATCTGCAAGAATGTTCCACATATCAGAAAAATGAGACAGAAAATTATTCAAAAGTGTACTTGTAAATAATGCTGACATTATTAAAACATTTTAAAACATTTGCGTAATGTTAATTAAAGCATTAAAACCAAAATAAGTAGGTATGTTATCTCAAAAATACATTCGATAGATTGGAGCTATTATTACTGCTGGTAGTAATCCTGCCATATTGTTTTTAAAAATAACCAAATTTCTTCATGGAGTGAGGTGGGAGGGGGATTAAAAAGCATTTACAATACTAAATTTAAAAGTGTCAAAGCTGCACATTAAGCATAAACAATTGCGTTAGCATAGCCAAATATACTGTAATTGCAATATAATTTCCTAAACATAAATGTTTGGGGACATTCACTTTGCTAGGGAGACACATATGTGCTAATTAGTCTCAAATAAATAAATAGCATTTATGTACATCTAGAGATGCATTGTCTGGTTGCACAAACATCCACTATGAAGCGGACGCTCAATCAGGTAATACAGCCATGATCCATGAAGGAAGTAGTATCACCTGTACAGGTGATTCCGCAGTCATCCAATCAGAAGTGGGTATGTAATGGTGTTGGTTATCATCATCATCATCATCACTATTGTGTATTTTTTTATATCTGCCCTGCAAATATCCATGTGCAAAAGATACAGTTCCTAACAGGCGCATATGTGCATAAGTGTTAGTGTGTATCAGCCGCATTACTCAGCTTATTTAGACAGCACCTTCCCTCCCCCATTCCGTCTCTCCAGTCATAAGTAGATGATTTGGACAGATGCACGCAGAACTGCGTGTGCAGTCTCTTTGTGAGCATGTGCAGAGTGATATCTTGCAATTTACTATACACAAACTGGTGTAGCACTTACATTTTGTACCAAGGTATGTGGTATCTGATCATTAACTTAGAGAAAGGAACTTAGTTTACTGGCCAGGTAACCAAAAATTTGTAAGGCATTAGGGATAAAACAGAAATTACATTGTGCTTACTATCCAGAGGCTTTAATTCAGGTAGAGAAACTGAATGGTATCTTGAAAAACAATGTTGCTAATATACAGAGCTGCCATCAGAAATTACCCTCTGTTAGGCTGCTGGTCTGATCACCAACCCACATAACTAGATGGCGGAGGTTTTCACCTATAGCAGCTGCCTTTCCCTTAGAGCTAGTTGCGCTCACCGGTATTCGGATGCCCCCAGGACTTAGCTCCAGATGTAGTGTGGGTTGGTAATGCAGACAACAGCGGCAGGCCAGGAGACTGGGTAGAAAGCAGCAGATAGTCAAACTGTAGCCGAGGTCAAGGGTCACAGGCAAGCAGGGTAGTCAATAAACACGCCAAAGGTCGGGGTCACAGGCAAGGTAGCAGAGTCCAAGGTACAGGCCAAAAGGGTCAGGGTCACGAGCAAACAGGCAGAATCCAAAGTCCAGGCAGGTGTCATACACAGAAAATCCAACAGAGTATCCACAGGATAGGGTACAGCCAACAGGAGCAGGTTAGCAAGACTGGGTCAGAAACGTTATAACTGGCAGTGAGGCTCAGTCCTCACTGCCTTAAATACATAGAGCAACCAATCAGGGCTAAGCCCTGTAACAATACACATGCCTGGATTAATTATTCAAAGCCACATTAATCAGCCCACAGGCTGGGGAGATTTCAGCGCCTGCACCCGCTTTGTCCTGTTTGCCGGGGCGCGCTATGCAGGGAATCGGTGTCCAGCCGTTGTCTTGGTAATGGTCGGACCAGCTGGCGGAAGTGACGTCCCGGTCACTAAGGAGACGGCCGGGATGCTCAGCGGGGTAAGAGATGAGTCGCGGCAGTGCCCGTGGCCGCCACGTCTCCTAACACCCACATGCCCTTTACATGTCCTCAAACCTCCACACATTCTCTTTGCCCCTTTGAAAAAACAATCAGATTCTAGCTATCATTTATTTAGAATATTCTACAAAATGATAGCTAGAATGTGATTGGTTGCTATAGGCAACATCTCCACTTTTCAAACTGGCCGGAAAACTCCCGAACATCCGCCCCTGACAAGTATTGAAAGCGAAGCAGAGCGAGTGTTTCACTTGTGGAGAAGTTGGACATTTTGCTACACAATGTCCTCAGAGGAAGGGAAGAAGGTGGTCACCCCAAACTGAGAGGGAGGACCAGGAACCATCACACTGATCTTCTAAAGAAAGCTGACATTAGCACTGTGGGGAACTCTCACCTAAGATGAGCCATTTGCCGAAGGATTGCTGGGAGACCTTATATAGCCTTGCTAGATAGTGATTCACAGGTGTCCATCATGTTCGAGAAGTGGTACAGCGATAACCTGTCTGACTTGCGCATCAAACCGTTGTGTGGACTGACCATCTGGGGTCTGAGCGAAAAGAATTATCTTTACCTAGGGTACATCACTGTACCGTTGAAGTTTCCACGAGAAATAGCTGGAATAAAAGAGGAGATTAAGGTGGTTGCACTTGTTTGTCCTGAGACTGAAGGAGAACCCTGAGATGTCCCAGTGATTATTGGAACTAACTCCCACTTGTTTGAGATACTGGCCAACTGGTGCCAAGAGGTGGGAGGGTCAAGTTATGGCAAAACACTTAAAAGCCACCCTATGTGCCTTGCTGCTTATGAGAAGAAAGAGGGAAAGATTCCTCTGCAAGATACCACATTACAAACAGGAAATTTTGATCAGTGCTTTGATGGGAGTGATACTAGTCAAGAAGACCGACACTGGTTAGTTAGGCAAATGCTACAAAGAGAGGCTGCCTTCCCTTTGGGGGACTGGAATTTGGGCCTAGTGACAGGGGCGGAGCACCACATCAGGCTAATGGACGACAGGCCTTTCCGAGAATGGTCAAGACACCTAGCATTTGCTGATTTGGACAATGCTTGGGAACATTTAAGGGAGATGCTAGAGAATGATGTGAATGAGAAATCTGAGAGCCACTATGCTTCTCCTATTGTGGCTAGAAAGAAGAAAATCCGGATGTGCGTGGACTACCGGACCTTAAACAATTGCACTATTCCTGATCAGTATACTGTCCCAAAGATAGAAAAAGCCCTTGATTGTCTTCAGGGAAGCAAGTGGTTTTCTGTGCTCTAGACTTACGCAGTACTTACTATCAGATATTGATGAGTCAAAAGGATGATGAGAAAACTGCCTTCATCTGCCCGGTTGGATTCTTTCAATAGAATGCCAAAAGGATTATAAGGGACTCCAGTCACTTTCCAAAGATGCATGGACGATGTTGTGGCTTTCATGAATTTCAGGGATGTGCTGGTCTACTTGGATGATTTGATAGTATTTGGCTAAACATTGAATGAGCACAACATTAGACTCCTCAAGGTATTGGATCGCTTAATAAAGAAAAGGTTGAAGTTGGCCATTGAGAAGTGTAGTTTCTGTAAAACCCAGGTCAAGTATGTGGGATATGTTGCGGATCGGGAAGGAATTTCTACAGGTTCAACAAAGATAGAAGCAGTGAAAGAATGGCCTCGACCAACAATACTGAAGAAATTAGGGTCTTTTTTGGGGTTCTGTGGCTATTACAGGTTGCTTGTCCCAAACTACAGTAAACTTGTCAAGCCTCTTACAGATCTGACTTGACATTACCCTGCTCCAAGAGGTTCCCATCGGAAAGAGAAACCATTGTTCCGGTTAAATCATGTGTTTGGGGAAAGGTGGAATGAGGCTTGTGACCAAGCTTTTGAGGGATTGAAAACCTTCCTGATTCAAGCGCCTGTTCTGGCATATGTCGATTCAGAGTTGCCATACATTCTGCATGTAGGTGCCTCCTTTGAGGACCTTGGGGGAGTGCTATACCAAGTGCAAGAAGGAAGGTTAGGACCAGTCTATTCATCAGTCGAGGTCTCTCACTCAGTGAACTGAACTACTCGGTGCATAAGTTGGAGTTCCTGTGTCACGGGCACTAGGAGTCTTTACCCAGGGATCACCAGGTGATGGGCTTACCAGAGCAGTATAGATGGTAATATGGTACTCTGGTAGCGGGGTGATCACGGAACAGGAGACAGCAGATGATAGAGATGCTTGTGGAAAGTCTATGACTAGCAGCACTGGTAATATATAGGTAGTAGTACACGAGGAACTGAATGGACAAAGGAAACGTGAGGGTAGTCAGTGGTCTGCGGTAGCAAGTTGTACCACTGCTATAGTGAAGAGGAATGTCCAGAAACAATGAGGAAGTGATGAGAGTCAGCGGTCTGCGTTTAGCAAGTTGTACCACTGTCTAGGTGAAGGAATGGAATCCAGGTGGGGGTATCCGGGAAGTCAGTGGTCTGCGTTAGCAAGTTGTACCACTGCTATAGTGTAGGGATACTGGAACAGGTGACTCAGGAAACAGGGATCAGTGGTCTGCCTCTAGCAAGTTGTACCACTGAATATATATGTGAGGAGGAGCACGGGGAGAGAATGCAATACAGAGTATACACGGGCACACTGAACTTGATCCCACGATGATATGCACAATATAGTAATGACTGAACAGCACTGCACAATAATACAAAGTCACAGGAACTATCCGGGCAAAAGATAACACAGTCAATGATGGCAATAGTCTCAGCGGATAGTAAACTCCAGAGGAGAACAACTCAGTCCAGCAAGATATGCAATACACCAGCACAGTCAATGAGAAGTATGCATACCGTGGTTCAGGAGCAGGCTGTCAGACAAGAGTGCAGAGATACCTGAACGGCTGGAGGCCGGCAGGATGCGAAGTCCCAGGAGGGTGGAAGCGGTAATCAAGTAGGTGCAGCGCACAGGTAGGTAGACCAGCAGGGATAGAAACAAATACTCAGGAAGCAGTAGAATGTAGAACTGGACTCCTGGAGAACCCTGAAGAATAGAGATGGTCTAGACGAGATGAAAGCAGCGAGGCGTAGATCCGATGCAGACTGGCGAGTTGACACCGGCAGGAACACTGTAGAAGCACGGAGAGCGGATCAGCTGCTGCAGACACGAGTAGAACTGAGGGGTAGCAGCAAGCGGGACTCTGCAGGTACACGGAGGTAGCGGATAGAAATCAGCAGGTGCAGTCACGATGAAACACGGGAGAGTAGAGCTGAGCTGGAACTGTTGAGCACGGAGGGCAGCAGATAGGAATCAGCTGGTGCAGTCTCGATGAAACACGGGAGAGTTGAAGTGAGCTGAAGACTGTAGTGCACGGAGGCAGCGGATAGGAATCAGCTAATACAGTCACGATGAAACACAGGAGAGTTGAAGTGGTCTGGAAACCACAGGAGAGTTGAAGTGGTCTGGAAACCACAGGAATCAGCTGAGCTGAATACACGAGGAAACACAGGAACACCTTCAGAGGCTCATGGGGAATGAGACTCCAAGATCAGGCAACGTGGTATGGAACTCAGGTGCTTTAAATAGGGAGTGTGTCACGATCAGCCAATTAACTAAAAGGAACAGGTACTGAAGGTTTGAAAGGGCTGCGCATGCGCAGACCCTCAGGATGGTGGACGGCCACGGTTCCTAAACACACGGGAAGAAGCACTCACAGTCTGGTGAGTGACATCCTGGCCCTCAAGTGGGCAATTGTTGACAAACTTCACGACTACTTGTATGGAGTACCTTTCGAAGTGCACACAAACAACAATCCTCTCATATATGTGCAGACCACAACAAAGATGCAACTGGGCACAGATGGTTGGAGGTGCTGGCCATTTACAATTTCACCATAAAGTACAGACCTGGGAAAAGGAATGTAGATGTCGACGCTTTGTCAAGATTCAAGTTTGTGGAATCTCAGGAAGAAGAATGGATAGAGTTGCCAGCTCCAGAGGTGAAGGGGATGTGTCTCGAGGGGCGTGTGGTTGTGCCTCTAGTCAAAGAATGCTTACGATAGATGTGCTACCAAGGCAGTATTGCTGGCTGAGTCAAAAGGAGCTCAGTGATCTTCAGAAGCTGAGTCCGAGCCAAGTCAAAGAAGATCAGCGGAATGATTCATCTATAGAAGCAGTTAGGTGGTCTGCTAAACACAGACAAAGATTCCATCAGGGGCGTTTGAAAATGGAGGAAGCTATTTTGCTAAACAGACAAAGAGAGTCCTTGGTGGTGAAGCAGGGGCTCTGAATAGAGAAACCAGCTGCAAAGATGGCAGAGAGAGGAAACAGCTAGTATTGCCAAAGATCCACAGTCCTTTGTTTCTCCATGCTTTGCATGATAACCTAGGCCACCTGGGAATAGAGAAGACCATGAGTTTAATTTCAGATAGATTCTACTGGCATAAATGGAGAAAGACATGGAAAGTTATTGTAAATCTTGTGGCACATGCATACTCTGGAAATCCCTCCCAGAGAAGGCTGCCCCCTTAAAGAATATATCCAGCAATGGGCCCTTAGAATTAGTCTGTATTGACTTTCTGTCAGTGGAACCGGATGAAAGCAACAAATGGTGACAGATCTAGTGGTGACAGATCATTACACCCGTTATGCTCAAGCCTACCAAACAAAAGACCAGAGTGCCTGTCCGCATTCATTCGGATCAGAGTCGGGATTTCGAGAGCAGGCTAATAAAAGAACTGCGTGACGTTTGTGGGATAAAAATTCGCAGCCGGAGAGATTCAATCGGACACTTCTCGACATGATGGGCTCTTTGGACACTAAAAAAATGGCACATTGGAGTAGGCACATTAGCCATTTGATGCACGCCTACAATTGCACGAAAAACGAAGGAAACCCACCAGTTCCGGGTTGCCCCAAAAGGAACCCTAGAGCCCAAATGATGTTGACTTATGGTAGTCTAGGTCACAAGCCTTGAAGAAGTCACGTGCTTGTGGCAAAGTCGGTTAGCCAAGCACACTAATTTTCGGGTATAGGCACTTGCGCTCTACGCTGGAACGCATGCAGCTACTCCCCTAACAGTAAGAGCTCGCACCACTTCATGAACAACGGACACTCCTCCTCCACCACCAACTGATGTCAGCTCTAATACGAGTATCAGGACTAATCCACTGGACATCATCACAAGTATTGGGACTCTGTCCTATCTCATTATTTGATTACCTTTTAAGCGTGGCCACAATTATGGAACCTTCTTAGCCTTAGTATTTGGACTTATGGGCTGATCACTTCCTTGACCTTGGAACCCATGGACACTGTTTTGCTTTAACATATATGATTTTCATACTGTGTTCATTATTCTTGTTAATATTATGCCACTTGTTAATTAAATCTATTTTATCTTAATGTCAGCCAGCCACATTATCTTGACTCAGTTGTATCATCCCAATTATAGATCCGAACTATTATTAGGGACACATACAGTTACCAGCACAAGTAAGGTCTGTGTTATTTTGAGCGTTGAATGTTTGCTATTTAGTCTAGGTCATATGACTGTGATTCCTAAGGTGATTCATCCTTGCTGGGTGTATCAGTGGCCATACCTGACTCCCATGTCTGTTATGCCAGGACCTGTTGTGTATGAGTGTGAAAGTGTGTATAGACAGGATGTCTTAACCCCTTTAAATTTGCAGGTTGTGGGATAAGCCTCATCATTTGTTTATTGTGGACTTTCCCCACATGGGGAGTGTGTAACCACTGGGGACGCTGCAGTAGGACTTGAGCACCCAGGGGCTACTAATCACAATTGCATCAGTAAGTAAAGAGATGGATATAGTCATTTACCAGTCCATTTACTTACCCAAGATGACATCATTCCTGATTATTGTGAGTGCACATATTGGTGTTTTTGAGTGAATGACACAAAGCAGGACATACTCACACCATTTCTGCATTTCTCTTCCTATTTTTCCCCCGTACACACCATATGGGGTGCATCTCATCCCCGCCAAATTGATAGACATAAACTTTCCAGCACAGGAGAACACAATAAGATCTCGATAACAGCCATTTCAAGGACATCCAAACGTGAGTGGAATTTTTTATTTGTATCCCCTGGGGATGCTTTAGTTGGACTTGAGCACCCAGGGGCTACTTATCACAATTGCATCAGTAAGAAAGGCGATGGATATTGTGATGAACCAGTCCAGGAAGAGAAACTACATCTCCCACAAGGCTACTGTGAAAAGGGGGCAGGGCCTAACAAGACTGAGAAACCAGAGAGCAGGGGAGGAGTGAGAGAGAAGAGCACCCTGTAAGGGACTGAGCTGTGTGACAAGTCGAGATAGGTGACACTAGGCAGAAGGGCACTAGATTGGTGGTCTGAGCAGAGAGAACAGACAGTCTTGAGAGATATCTGAGCAGAGTGGGCAGGTAAACGAGCACCAAATGTTTGTTTAATCAGCATTTGAGCTTATACCACAAGGTGATCCCTTTGGTGTTAAAATAAAGTTGTGGAACTACAAGTCCCAGCATACAAATAAGAAAGGATACAAGCTGAGGATTTTCCAGTCTTTGCTACAGGAGGGTTTGCATACTGTGACTACTATACCTTACTGCAAGTGATTTAAAGACCTCTAAAAGCTGCAAACTGGACATATGTTGCTTCCATGCCATGCTGGTATCCATACAGAAAAGCCCCAAATTGCAGTACACTGCTCCATTTGTGTGGTGTGTTTTAATGCTGTCGATGTGTGTGTTTGGCAGCATATTGTAGAGCAATAAGTAAAAATATATACATTCAACCCTTGAGATATTCCCAGTATTAGGAGCCAGTAAGGTTAGCATCTGATATATTTTTCCAGTGTATAAGGTTGTGACAACTAATGTTTATGTTGTATGCTGTCAATATTATTGATTTATTGTGAGTTATTGTGTTAACCTGTTGTTCATAGTAAGAAGTGGTGCTCCACTTTCATCCACACTGTCTTATTACTGTATTCTATTGTTCACACTATTATTTCAAATTATACTAAAGTATATTTCTCTATAAAATCACAAAGCTACATTTAGTGGTTCCATTTCAATAAATGTGCCTTGCTGGCTTTTGTAGCACACAGTTTGTCACAGACTGTAAATACTGGGCAGAGGGTTTCCTGAATCCTGAATCTCCCCCTGGTGTATCTTTAGAACACCCCCCAGAAGAGAAAGCAGCGATTCAGGTGGAGGCACTGAAAACCAAGTGCCGAGGTGAGAAGCATCTGCATCATTCTAAATATATATAACGTCACAACGCATAATACAGAAGGGGTGTTACATATTATTAATAATATCCTATTTATCTGCTCGATCACAATGCACTTTTCTTCTGTGTTTCGTTTTCTACATATATACTACAAGGATACATAACTTATCATTCTGGAAGGACACTTCAAGCACACAGCCTGGGATATTCTTCTGTAAGGAGCAAGACCATTTCACTGGACACAAAAGCACCCTTATGACTTTCAGAGACACTTAATGACATTTACACCTTGTCAATAACAAACCTAAATCCATGTAGCCATAATCTACATATAGTAATTGTAGCGCTTGAGTATATGGTATTTTACGTACATCTAACTTGAATTATAATGGTCTGAATACCCCTTACCTCATGCTGCTCTTACTATAACCAACTGTACCAGCCACAAGTTACTGAAGGTTCTACATATATGTATATATGGTTGTGTACACTTGACAACACGGTTTAAGTAGATGTTAATATTGGTCTTCAATTTTTAAAGTATGTATATGCAGAACAAGACACATGAGAAAATAGGTGTAATATGAATCAAGCAATATCGTTTTTAATCCAGTTAAATAGAATTTTCATGAGTATGAAACCATAGGTTGATTTATCACTGGAGTATTTAATGTTTGTTATTTGAAAATATCAACATATGTAAAATTGCAAGATATTCCCCCTTGATGTAGTACCGCCCAATAACCAGTGATCAAAGAAATATATATTCTGTGGTCAAAGTATAAATTTAAAAGTGATGGTATGAGTAACGGCATTGAATGAAGGAATTCATTTGATAGTTTGAAGTTAACATTATATGCTTTTCCACCCTACAGATCCCTGCCTTGCAACAAATGTTAGACTTTTATCTGCTCTGATAGGTGCAATATTATCCCATGTGAGAACAGCTAAGTTTGTAGCTTCCATTCTGTCTGTAGACCATTTGATGAGATGGGCAGGTATAACATACTGCCCTTTACTAGTTCACTTCTACCCTGTATATATTGCTTGCTAGATTTACAAATGCAATTTCTGTGATATGCACATATACAATATGTTGCCAACTAATCCACTATGCAGGGATTAAATAATTGTTAATTAAGTTGACTATAAAACTATTCACATGGCACCATTATGTTAATCATTCTTCATCTGAAGAAGACATGGAAGCCTGCAGAAACATGCAGTTTGTAATATCCTCTACTTGAGATAAAGTAAACTAGCTTAGAATATATATAATATAAAATGTATCAGCTGTCTCCGTAATTATCTGCTACTAGAATTGTGGCACTACAGAACAGAATTACATTACACTTTATGCTAGCTAGTAAAGGGGGAACATGTGCACTAATTAGAAAGGAATGATATGTCTATTTTCCTGATGACTCACAAGAGATATTTGATCGTGCTAAACACATTAGAAAGTAAGTAGACAAATTGCATCAAGGTGATTCATAAGTATTGGTAGGAGCCCTCGGCAAATATTTTATAGTAACTTGATATTTGTTTGCGTTTGTTTTCCCCTGTCTTTTATTGGCTTATTGATCTTGTTTCTTGCTCATATTTGTAATATTAGTATTGAAATTAATGATGTTAAACCCCCAAAAATTTCAAAAGATGTGTATGCGGAATTTGGCCTCAATTGCTAGACCTTTATGGGTTAAAGGAATTTCTGTATGTGACTTTATTATGGTTTTTTTGTAGAAAACATACAATAAGCTCAATATTCAAGCTGGTTTCATTTCTACTCCTGTTATATGAGACATATCATTACGAAGAAGAATGTAATGTGTACAAATCATTTTTTCTCAGTGATATCTTATATAATGTGCACATACGATATGTTAAACTTTTTTTCTTTTCATTTTTCAAGCTATAGATAACAGTGTAATCCTGTGATGAGGGGGAGAGTTTTGTATTTTTAAAATAACTTTAAATATATGCTCTCACAGATGTGTGCCTGATTTCTAAATAAACATGACCTAGGTCGTTCTTGCTATAGAAGCCTTTGCATGTTGATTCTTGACATACTTTTAAATGTGGGGAAATTGAAGCATTTCCATGGCAACTTATCTTCGCTCAGTTTGGATCATAAGTTGCATATAGAAAACAAAATCCTGGGTTACATAAATTGCAAACTTAAACATTGGGGCACTGATTCAATAAGGCACACAAAATGAACGTAATATGCATTTTTTTTTAAAAATGCACGGAAATCGGGCATGCGCACGGAAGTAAAAGTCAGAGCCGTAACTAGGGCTGTGCGACAGGGGCGACCGCCCAGGGAGCAACGCTGAAGGGGGGCACAATTTCGGAATATTTTAGGTTAATTTGGTTAAAATTGAGGGCTAGGGGGGCGGCATTTGTCTTTCTCGCCCCAGGCGCTAGAATTCTTAGCTACAGTTCTGGTAAAAGTTATATGTCCATTGTTGACTACAAGTCTAGGTACGTTCTGTTCTAACAGACAATACACTGCAGTACATCCAATACATATGTGGAATATAAAGTCCCAAAAGTACACACAGAAAACAAAATATTAATGTCACCTGTTAGTAATATAGGCATTAATGACAAAACATATTTTTTTAGAGTTTTATTTTTTTCTTCATAAACTACATTTATTATACATAAAATGCATTTTTACAGTTGTTTCTGAATGCAAACACATGTTCTAGCATGCATACGTGACCGTCATCACTCTCAATCGACACTTACACCTGCCATGTAGCTGGTGCAAATGATACGACAGAAAAATATGTACATTTGAAATACTCAAAGCTTGAATTAGACGTTGCTGCGTTTGCTTGTTCTTGGCACACCTTACTGTACATTAATTACGTGCATACGCCCAGTCCCCTCCCTGTTCTGCCCATGAAATCGTAGGCTGTAGTTAGGGTAATTGTGCTCGACATGAATTAAAAGTTGCTGCGTTCTCTGGCTTATGGTGCGGTTCTGGGCATGCACAGAGCTATTTTACGCAAAATACGGCACGTATTGGCATTTACGTTGTTTATTGAATCAGGCCCTGGTCGTCTTGTAGGCAGCTGAAGATTGAAAACATGACATCTAGTAAAGGCTCAAAAACTGTTGCAACCTTGCAGTCAGCGCAAATTCCACAATCCTTTGTTTTACTCATGTGTTTAACCTAATAGTACCAAGAAATAGAAAGCATGTTAGCAATATCAAGGAAGATCAGCACCCATGTTAGCAAATTGTAATGTGCAATAAATGTTATCATCACTTTAAAAAGACATAACAACATGTCTCAGCATCAGCTTACAAATAATTTTTCTACTAGATTACCTCCTTGGCTATGCTTCGAAGACTATGGGCCTGATTCATCAAGGCATGCATTTTGAGCGCAACATGCGTTTGTTTAAAATCACACGTGAAAAACACATGGAGGGGATCTGAAGATACGTGCGCTGATGAATTTGGGTGTAGGTCTTCTTTGCTTTACTACACAAGGCACTGCAGCATATGTCCAATCTCTATGTGGACTGCACATTCGCAAAAGAAAAAAAAAAGGAAAAGAAAAAAAGCTATTGAATTAAAGTTATCTGCTAATATAATCATTTATGACAAGACAGTTAAAAAAAAAAATATTGTTTCTATATATTTTATTTCCATGAAATACATTTATTAGGGTGATAATAATCTCTACTGAACATAAAATTAATTTCTTACAGTTGCTCCTGATTGCAAACACATGTTATGGCATGCGAGATGTTCACTGTCCCCTGTGTCCTGGTTTTGGTTTTGGATCTGGATTAACTTCGTGTTTTGTTTTTGGCAAAACCGCCCTTGCGTGTCTTGGTTTTGGTTTTGAATCTCTATTTTTTTCTAAAATCTCTATTTTTTTTTCTAAAATCACATCATTTTGCATCCCCCCCTACATTATTATTAACCTCATTAACACTAATTTCAAGCCATTTGCAGTCAATTTTGACCATCTCACAGGTCACAATATTATTTTCATACACTTTCAAACAAAGACTGCAGCAACCAGGCTGGATGCTAAGCGACAGGGCAATGACTCAAACACATGGCAGTTCCTGTGACATCTAGGAAACATTACCACACAACAGTGGCAGAAAAGAAAAGTGGTGCAAGATGGAATTGTCCTTGGATCATGAAATCCGTTATGGTTCATTTGATCGCTCCACCCGTTTCTTGGAAAACTGTGGTATTTCTACAGCTAATACATGGCGACGAGCGCTGACCACCCCCCTCCCCCGGATGCATGCTTTTATCAGACCAAGACCAATCCAGGGTGCCAGATAATGCGCTAAAAAGAGCCATTGTAATTCACAGCAAAAAGCAAGTTCATCACTGAGCTTCAAATCAGCCCCAATTCCCAAAAAATTATAATATCATTAGGAACCTTTGACATAAAGTGCAGATTACAAACACTTTGTGCAATACTGATGAAACAGCAGCACAGTGGAAGGTAATACATATGCACGTCTATTTAGACATCCATGCTTACATTACTTCTGCAAGCAACTTTGTTCTTTGTTAATAAAACTGTTGTCTTTATAACGTTCAAAAAACTTAAAAATAATCCTCCACCATTCTTTGGATGTTGATAGTTGATAGTAGGATCAGGTGGCGTTACAGCAGAGGTGTCACTAATTCTGGTCAATTCTTTTACTGTAGACAATACTAGATGTCAAAATGCTGTGCTGAGTCATCTGCATCATCAATGGGTGTCTAAGATTTTTGCAAAGCACACAACAGTATATAGCACATGTAAGTAACATTGGCACACAGCGGTAGCTGAAAGGAAAAGTGGTGTAAGATGGAATTGTCCTTGAGAATATGTTGGATTTTAAAAAGGACATGCACACTTTAACAAACCAAGCACTTCAGCGACAAGGAGTGCCACTTTAGAGGCTGATGTGCTTGGTTTGTTTGGGCCCCCACAAAACAAGCTAACAATGGGCTTAAGGCACTTAAGGTAACAGTGCTGTTAATGAACTCTACTATGGCAGAATGTTGTTGTAATCATCCCCAGCCTCATCCTCACCCTCATCAGTTTGTACATCATCCTCACACATTATTAATTCATCACCACTGGAATCCACCATTACAGAAGGCTCAGTATTTTGATGTAATTGGCGGGAAAGGATTTCCTCCTGGAAATTGTAGTTCATTTTTATGAACATCATCTTTTCCACATTTTGAGGAAGTAACCTCCTACACCGATCACTGACAAGGTTCCCGGCTGTGCCGAAAACTCTTTCCAAGTATACACTGGAGGGTGGGCAGCTTAGGCAGTGCAAAGTGAGTTGGTACATGGGTCTCCAAATTCCTTTTTTTTTTCTCCCAGTATATAAAGGGACTGTCTGATGTGTCTATTTCTATGCTGTCGTGAAAATAATCATCCACCATCCTTTGGATGTCGACAGTAGGATCAGGTCGAATTACGTCAGAAGTGTCACATTTTTTGGTCAATTCTTTTAGACCAGACCAGATGTCAAAATGTTGTGCTGAGTCATCTACATCATCCCTGGGTCTCTTGGGAAAGCAACATTTTTTTCCTAGCAGTAGTTGACTGAGAAACTGAAGGAGGAGATACCATCCTGTCACGTAACACTTGAGCTGTCATCTTGCTCACCAGGAGCTCCTTGAATCTCTTCAGATCTGGGTCAGTTGGAAGAAAAGAGAAGACATAGATCTTAAACCTAGGATCAAGTACAGTCGCCAAAATGTAGTAATCCGATTTCAAGATTTTGATGATTCTTGGATTCTGGCGAACCAAATAAAGTACTTGATCTACAAGTCCGACATACTTAGCTTAATTGCTTTGTTTAATCACCTTCTTCAGTTTCTAAAGCTGCATTTCCAAAAGTCTAATTAAGCGAATCACTTGACTGAAGCTAGCAGTGTCTGAACTCACTTCACAGGTGGCTACTTTAAATGGTTTCAGCACCTTGCACAACACGGAAAGTATTCTCCACTGTGCATGAGTAAAATACATCCCCCCTTCCTCTCCCAATGTCATGGCTTGTGGAGTCAGCATGGGTGGCTTTTCGCTGTTCCTCCATCCGCAGTAGCATATACAGGGTGGAATTCCACCTTGTCACCACCTCTTGCTTCAGTTGGTGGCAGGGCAAATTAAATTGCTCTTGTAGATGCTGCAATTTCCTACATGTTGTTGCCGAATGCCAGAAATTTCCACATATTTTACGGGCCACAGACAGCATCTTCTGCACGTCCCTGTTATTTTTTAAAAAGCTCTGCACCGCCAAGTTTATTGTGTAAGCAAAACAGGGAATGTGATGAAATTCGCCCAACTGTAATGCTGTCACAATATTGGTGGTGTTATCAGAAATTACATATCCTAAGGAAAATCCAAGCAGGATAAGCCATGTTGCAATGACATCCCTTAGTTTTTGTACCAGATTGTCAGCTGTATGCCTCCTAGTGAAGCCGGTGATACACAGAGTAGCCTGCCTCTGACAAATATGACGCACTTGGGTACATGCTGCTGCTGTTCCTGCTGGTGAAGGTGAATCACCAACCCAGTGAGCTGTCACAGTCATATAATCTTTAGTTTGCCCAGTTCCTCTTGTCCACATATCTGTGGTTAAGTGTACAGTGGGTAGAATGGCATTTTGTAGCCCAATAATTAAATTTTTACGAACCTTCTGGTAGAGGTGAGGAATAGTTTTTCTAGTACAATAGTGTTGTCATGGAATTTGGTAACCGGGACACAAGACCTCAAGTAACTGTCTAAATCCAGCTGCATTAATAGTGAATATTGGACGCAGATCTAACACTAGCATAGTCGCCATGGCGTCTGAGATCCGCTTTGCGACTGGGTGATAGTTTTCATACTTACTTCCTCTTGCAAAGGATTGCTTAACAGTCAATTGTTGTAAACTACTAGTAGTCTTCTTCTGGGTCTGCATCTGGAATGAAGATCCACCCCGAGCAGCAGCAGCAGCAGCAGCAGTGGGACTAATGCTCAAGAATTCTTCTCAGGAATCCAGGATAGTAGAGGTGTCATATAGCCTTAGCAACTTGGATGTTGGACTAACTCCGATCTCTACTGAGGATATTGATGAGGACGGTGTTGTGGGTGTAGATTGCAGTTGTCGGGATCTAGCTGACAGAAGGGACCTAGCTGATGATGGACTGCTTGTTGTTATTTTTTTAGCATAATTTTCCAGTTTTCCCAACAGCTTAACATGAACTCTCTTCCAATGGCGTAACATGGATGAGGTTCCTAGATGGTTAAGGTCCCTACGTCAACTGACTGTGGCTTTACATATGCTACAAACGGCTAGACAACTGTTGTCAGGATTTGGGCAAAAATAATTCCACACATAAGAGGTGGATGTTTTGGTCTTATGCCCAGGCATGACAATGGCCTTCTTCTTATCATGTGCAAGAACTGCTTCCACTGGTGCAGGACTTACACAAACAGCATCATCCTCATCAACATCCTCATTAGCGCCCTCGTCAGCTACACAAATATCCCCCTCATCCTGTTGCAATTCCAAAGTGGCATCCTCAATTTGTGTATCACCAGCTACACTTGGGCTCTTCATGCACACATCTGCAGAAATGCTGAAAGGGGCCTTCTTTATGGCACACTATCAGAAAGGTCGTGTTAGTACCGAGCCGAGACTGCTCGGTACTCGGATCTACTAAGTTCAGGTGTGTTCGGTTCTCGGGGATCCCAGTCTGAGCATCTCTTATGCATACGTGACTATGATCACTAGTAATCAGGACTTAGACTAGTGCTGTAGCTGGAGCAAAAGATATAGCAGAAAAACAAGTAACTTTGAGATGCCTAAAGCTTGATTTGGACGTGGCTGCATGCGCTCCAGTTTGGCACACTCTTATTGTACACCCACTCTTACTGTACATTGACTACAGGAGCGCACGGCACTTTCCACCCCACTCCCTCACAGAAATCGTAAGCTGTAGTAAGTGTCCTTTGCGTAAGTAGATGCATTGAACATTGCTACATTTAGTTGCGTATGTCCCAGTTTCCACAGGGAAAGAGAAAATAGATTAGCACAACTCTCAAAAAAATCTGTTTTCAAGGAGAATAATGCAGAATGTATGATAGATGAAGAAAATCACAATAGCCAGCAATAGATTAAGTGGTAACAGTTTATTTTTAGATTAAAATAAAATCATCACGCATTTCCAATTTCTGTTGAGACACACATTAGGATTTACAGCAGGAGTGAACCAGGAAGAAGACAGATATCCTAAAACCTATATTCGCCCTGCAATGTGTTTTAAATTAGAAGTTCTTCCTGAGGCAACTGACGCATGTGTAGTGCTATGTCTACATGCATTGCAGGGTGCGTAGAGGTTTCAGGTTGCCGATCTTCTACTAAGCATGTGTCCATTGACTGAATGAGTCTAATTGGAAAGAATAAGAATATTTGTTAAAATTAGTATATAATAAAGCCACATCTTTCAGTCCCTGGAGTTGAGGCATATGTGTGTCCATAGCGAGTGAGATTTAGGGAGGGTTCTCCAGGCTTTTAACTAGAAAATGTTTTGATTCTTGACTGTATCCTGTTAAAGCACTTTTTTCCTTCAGCAAATCCATTCTTTCATTGTGATATTGACTAAAGGTAGTAATATTGGGGAAAAATAAGAACTCAGGAACTGTATTGTTTTTTCAGTTTAGTAGACTGTAGTAATTCCGCAGTCATCCAATCAGAAGTGAGTAGGTAATGGTGTCGATCATCATCATCATGTCTCTGCCCTCTAACAAAAGATACGACTCCTAACAGGCGTGTATATGTTATTAGTGTTGGTGTCTTTCATCCACATTTGCGTGAACATGCCCTTACTTTATTCAGCCTACATTAGAATGCCCCTTCCCTCCCCTTTTCTGTGTCTTCAGTCATAAGTAGTCGCATGTGTCAGATGCCCAGCCAGGTAACAAAAAATTTGTAAGACATTAGGGATAAAACAGAAATTACATTGTTCTTACTATTCAGAGGCTTCAACTCGGGTAGAGAGACTGAAAGGTAACTTGAAAAACAGTTTTGCTAAAAGTTGTGCCGAAACAGTGTGATGCGCTCCCATTTACACTCATATGCAGGGCTGGCATCAGAAATTGCGGAGCCCAGTACAAATGAAACTGGCAGGCCAACCCTCTCATTGACTACCCCACCCACTGGGTCCAGGGGACACAGGGCTGTAGCGTGGATTCATGATATCCACAGCAACAATATGCTACCCAGACCTCCCCACGTCATATACATGCCACTCAGACCTCCTCACATGCCATAAGACTGCCCCACATGCCCCTTACATAACCCTCAGACTTCCACACATGTCCTTTACATGTTCCTCAGATCTCCCCACCTGCCCTATACAAGCCCCACATGCCACCTCAGATCAGTATCTGCAGTTGTTTTCCAATGTCTTTGCTTGGCTGTTATGAATTCTTACCTGATCCCCACTCCAGCATTGTTTTGATCGCGGCAGTCAGTGTGGAACCTGCACTTCTGCATGTTGGCTGTCACATGACCACTGCAGGGCTGGCTAATTCAAACCTCTGCCTATTTAAGGAGCGCTCTGACACTGTAGCAGTGTCAGAGCAGCAAGTATCATACTTGAACTTGTCTGAGTCCTCTGTGTCTTGTATCCTGAATCCCTTCTCTGTAATCTCTGATCATGCCTTGCATCTGCTTGTGTACCAGTGTTCCTGCTCGTTCATTTGACTTCCCATTTGGATTCTGCACCTCTGTTCTGCCTGCGCCAATCTAGGTTAGCACCAGGTATCCACCTTCCATAGAGTATTCTGTTACATTGGCATGTTTATCATCTCGTTTCTTACTAATATTTGTAGTATTAGCATTAACATTAATGATGTTGAGCCCCAAAAGATCTCAAAAGATGTGTATGCGGAAGTAGGTCTTATTTGGTAGACCTTTATGGGTTAAAGGGATTTCTGTACGTGACTATATTATCGTTTATGTAGAAAACATACAATAGGCTCAATATTCAAGATTGAGTTTCTATTCCTGTTAGATGAGATGTGTAATTACGAAGAAGTATGTAATTGTCTCAGTAATATCGTATATAATCTGTACATACCATATGTTGAAGTTTTTTTCTCTATTCACTTTTCAAGCTATAAATATCAGTGTGATCCTGCGAAAAGGGGGATAGCTTTGTAACTTACATGTTAAATATATGTCACAGGTGCGTAAAACTAATAAACTTCTGCACTGAGGTTTCTTTCATTTCCACTCTATTATTCATAAATTCAATTGTGTATTTCACAGGTGCATGCCTGATTTATGAATAAACATGACCATGGTCATTCTGACTATAGAAGTCTTTGCATGTTGATTTGTTACACACTTTTAAATGATGAGAAATTGAAGCATTTTGGATCAGAAGTTGCATATAGAAATCAATATACTGGGTTGCATAAATTGAAAAATTAAACATTGGGGGCTGAATCATTAAGACACGTAAATTGAACGTATTGGGCGTTTCTTTTAAAAACGCATCGAATTCGTGCATACGCACAGAAGTAAAAGATATACCTGTTGCTCTGACAGCCGGGATGTCACTTCCAGGTTCCACGTCCCGGCTGTTACAAGGGCAACAACCGTGGAGCTTTGTCCTTCACCGCCGCGGCCCGGGTAATCTGACAGCCAGGCATGTACCTGTTAATTAATGAATCGGCCCCAGGAGGCTGATTGTTTCTATACATGGCACTCTCTGTTTGGCCACTCTTTGTATTTAAGGCAGGGAGGACTTAGCCTCCAATAAATGAATATTTCCCACCCATTATTAAATAATTATCACTCACCCTCACCATTGAATTAATATCCAGCCTCCACCTTTGTTACAGTAAAAGCCCTCCCATACACTCACCTTCCTCCATTTGAATCTATAGTTTACTGCCTCTCCTATTTCTTGCACATGGCACTGTGACATGCTACCCAACCCATGAAACAGGGGAGCAGGATGCATACTTTAGACTGGAGGGGCAGAATGGATCTGTAGATCCACAGCACTAAAGTGTCTAGTCCCAAGGAAGGTACAAGTCTTTCCATGAGTCCTGGATGAAGGGGACATTTCCGGGCAACTCGAGACACCCCCTAAGTGTGAGCCTGTCTCTTTCCATAATGTACTCTTGCACATAGTCTCTCCCTCCCTCTCACAGATTTCCTGCACTTTCTCTGTCTCTCCCTCCCACTCTTTCTCTCCTTCTCTCTCCCTCTGTCTCCTTAATCCCCCCCTATCCCCAGAAATGGAATACACAAAGGAGAAGATTAATAAACACAAACTTAACTTAGAAACAGAATAGGGTAACATATTACTTGTGTCAAACTGGCTATTCTCTTCTGAGAGTGGCTTAGTAATATATTATAGCAACATTTCTGTTAAACTATAATGTATTATCTGTACTGTATGTAGCATTTTATGTATCGTGTGTATGATCTCAGTTATTTTTGTAAAGTAAAAGATTTGTACCTTGCTTTTGATTGTATGCTTTGATAACTGAGAGGATGGATGAATGAATGAAAGAATAAATGAATGAATGGTTTATTTATATTCATAATACAGTATGGTGAAGTTGATGATTGATTGGTATTTATTTCGCGTTTAACACATAATGATCGGATACTTGAGGTGGAGCTCAATAGATGTGTAATACTAGGGTGATATAGAACCTGGTCCAACAAATTAATTGCGTGAGTCGCTCTTACGGATTTTTAGTTGGGACGCATTAGAGTCACAGCTGGGACTCCCTGTTTACAGTGAATAATTAAAAAGGATGTGCAAAATGATGCCTCTCAAGTACATCTGAGATGTCACGGGTGCCTGGGTTTTGGTCAGGGCTGTGTGTCTACAAAATAATCACCAATCCAGAAACACTGGCAGTAGCACTTGCAGTAGACTGCATGTTCCTATGTTTTGCCATGACAACCTCTACATCTGATAGCTGCCCCAGTGCAGATGGGAATTTCGACACTTAGATGTTGGTAGAGGGTCACATACAATGGCAAAGTGCTGTATAGATTGCAGGAAATCTTCATCAAGGGCCTGATTCATTAAGGATCTCAAATGAAGAGGATACTCATTTCAGTCTCCTGGACAAAACCATGTTACAATGGAAGGGGTGCAAATAAGTGTTCTGTTTTGCACACAAGTTAAATACTGCCTGTTTTTTCATGTAACACACAAGTACTTGATAGCATATTTGTACACTGAAATTTAAAGTTGATATTTGTGTGTTACATGAAAAAACAGGCAGTATTTAACTTGTGTGCAAAACAGAACACTTATTTGCACCCCTTCCATTGTAACATGGTTTTGTCCAGGAGACTGAAATGAGAATCCTCTTCATTTAAGAACCTTAATGAATCAGGCCCCAAGTCCTTTGGGAAGCCTTCTCTTGGTCAGCATGAAATAATACCAAGTCAGAGACAATCATGAACAAAACTGCCGGCAATGGAGCTGAAACATCAGTGTTCATCTAGGACACTCCAACACTAGATAAATCCTGGGAGGCAAACTGTCTACCATGACCATTGCAGAGGAGTCTGTCAAATCATTATGTAGCAGTTGAAATACCAGAATGGATGTTGTCCTACAATGATTTGGCCAAAACTGCCTCTGTTAGATACTATGACATGGGCACGATCTGCAGCCACCGACACAGCGACAGAATTCTTGCAATGTGATGAAAATTAGTTTTTTTTGTCACTAGGAAGAGTGGAAATCACCACACTGTCCCAGATTTGCAAGGTCAAGGTACTCACTAGACAAGATAAGATGGGTCAGCGCTCCCTATTCCTTTAGTGTATATGGTAGATTGCTGCCTACATGGGTGATGCTAAAGAGAAGTTCCAACCCTTGAACGGTGGATGAGTAGACACAGAATATAACCCCTAGGCCAGGCCTGTCCAACCTGCGGCCCTCCAGATGTTGTGAAACTACAAGTCCCAGCATGCCCTTCCAGCTGTCAACAGGTTGTCTACTGGCAAAGCATGCTGGGGCTTGTAGTTTCACAACACCTGGAGGGCCGCAGGTTGGACAGGCCTGCCCTAGGCGCAGGAAGAAAAAGACAGACAAATAAATGCTGGTGCAAAGGTGTATTGAACAAATGAATATAGTGGCAGGTGTGCAGGCAATAAGGATCTGGAGAGAGTAACCAATATGAGGTTAAACAGCAATACCAATGTAAAGGTAGCACACAGTCAGAGTACATGCAGTACCAGGGTAATAACCCGGATAAATAGATGCAGGAGAATGAAAAATCATACAGATAATGTCCAATATACGTATCCACCAAGGGGGATATACAGAGTGCAAAGGTGAAGAAGCATGTGAGCAGTGAAGGATCCGAGTGTCAAATAGACTCAGTTCATAGATCCTAAAACACTGATTAATGGTGCAGGAGGTGTGATGGCACAATGGCTCTGGTAAATACACTGATGATAATCACTCCAGAGAACGAGGGTCCATATTTCAAAGTCCCAGTAGAACCAGTCAAATACCTGGTAATGGTCTACTAATGAGAGCGAGTGTCAGTTCCGGTATAAAGCATAGCTGCATCCATCGCAGGAAATCCCACAGTAAAGAAGAGGGTAATCACACTTACCCAGATGTAGGGAGGTGTTACCTATTGTAGCCTTCTATAGTAGCGCCTGTGAAGTCCCGCGATGCAATGTACGGCTGCCGGGTGCGTGGTGATGATGTGGATAAGTCGTGGCCGCGACTGTATCCTAGTTGCGCATGCGCATATGGCTGTATGGAGTAATAATCCTCAGACCGAGCGGGGAGACGTGCAGAATGACGTAGCACAGTCTGGGCGGTAAGAGGGCGTGTATCCTAAGGGACTCACTGATGAAACCATTGTCATCAAAACTGAGATTACATGCCAGGTCTGGAAAGCCCAGATTGCATGCAAAAACATGAGCCTACTCACAGAAGCTGCAGGTAATGACATAGCGTTGCTACTGGTGCCAATCTCACTGCCTGACTTGCTTTTCTGCAGTCACTGCTACAAGGAGTTAGAGAAGCAATGTATTGAAGGGCAAGATGGTGTGTTCAGCCTCCCCCTCAAAAAAACTACACTTCCATAATAAAAAATAACTAATTATAACTAATGCAAAAAAAAGAAAAAAAATGAATGAACTTTAGACTACTAAAGAAAAACTAAAAAAAGGAAACAAGGAAAATTACTAAAATTACTTAAATTACATAAAAAAAGTTAACTCTAAAAGAAGCACAAAAAAATCCCTAAATAGTATCTCAAGCACCCTGGCTATATCTAACTCACTGTGTTCTGTAAAGGGGTGAATCAGCTTTGGGTTTCAGCAAAACTGATTTGCTTGTAGAAATATAAAAATGATCAAATTATACAAAACAAAAATTTGATTTCCTTAAAGTACTCCATGGCAGCCCTCACAAATGGGTTAACCCTTAGTCATCTAATTAAAGACACCCCCAATAGACATGTTGTGTGACTCATCCTTCCTACAGTGTCTCTGAATAACAGAAACTGATAACATTGGAGGGAATATTGGGGCTGCTATGGAGTACTTCAAGGGAATGAAATTATCGGTGAGTATAATTTGCTTATTTCCTCCTCAGACTTCAAGGCAATCCTCATGAATGAGATGTACCCAAGCAACAATCAAGCTAGCACTGCTCAATAAATTATTTAATTGATCAACTGAATGAAGAATTTTTCTTCCAAACTGAGAGGTAGCTGAAGCTACGACATCCAGAAGTAATGTCTGGAGAATATATGAAGCTCTGTCGAGCCTGTTGCTGTGCATAGCTCATTTCCTGAAGTCTGAGCCCTATCTGCCCAGGAGATTGCTACTGCCCTTGTGGAGTGTGCCCTATGTATTTTTATCACCTCATGTCAATTACTTTCATAAGCTTGTGTAATTACTTCTCAACTGCACTTTGCAACACTGTCTTTGAATTAGGGATGAGCGCACTCGGATTTATGAAATCCGAGCCCACCCGAACGTTGCGGATCCGAGTCGGATCCGAGACAGATCCGGGTATTGGCGCCAAATTCAAAAGTGAAACTGAGGCTCTGACTCATAATCCCGTTGTCGGATCTCGCGATACTCGGATCCTATAA
The DNA here is from genome assembly GCF_038048845.1 of Mixophyes fleayi. Classification (NCBI taxonomy): domain Eukaryota; kingdom Metazoa; phylum Chordata; class Amphibia; order Anura; family Limnodynastidae; genus Mixophyes; species Mixophyes fleayi. The sequence goes on from NC_134406.1 coordinate 70,796,230, forward strand.
ATTCCCCGCTAGTCGCCGCCATCTTCACTCGGGCATTGATCAGGGTAGAGGGAGGGTGTGTTAGGTGGTCCTCTGTGCTGTTTAGTTCTGTGCTGTTTAGTTCTGTGCTGTTTAGTTCTGTGCTGTTTAGTTCTGTGCAGTGCTGTGCTGTGCTGTGCTGTGCTGTGCTGTGCTGTGTTCTGCAGTATCAGTCCAGTGGTGCTGTGTGCTGTGCTCTGTCCTTCTGAGGTCAGTGGTGCTGCTGGGTCCTGTGCTGTGTCCTGTTCAGTCCAGTGGTGCTGTGTCCTGTGCTCTGTGCTTCTAAGGGCATAGTTATTTCCCCATTATTCCCAAGTTTTTAAAAAATAAAAAAAAAGTAAAAAAAAATAAAAAATTAGAAATTAAAAAAAATATATATAATTATAACCAAATGTGCAAAACCAATCCAGCAGTATAAGTCCATTGGTACTGCAATATTACCAAGTTCACACATTCTGCAGTATCAGTCCAGTGGTGCTGTGTCCTGTGCTCTGTCCTGCTGAGTTCCGTAGTGCTGCTGGGTCCTGTGCCGTGTCCTGTTCAGTCCAGTGGTGCTGTGTCCTGTGCTCTGTGCTTCTAAGGGCATAGTTATTTCCCCATTATTCCCAAGTTTTTAAAAAATAAAAAAAAGTTAAAAAAAATAAATAAGTAAAAAAAAAATAAATAAATATAATAATTATAACCAAATTTGCAAAACCAATCCAGCAGTATAAGTCCATTGGTACTGCAATATTACCAAGTTCACACATTCTGCAGTATCAGTCCAGTGGTGCTGTGTCCTGTGCTCTGTCCTGCTGAGTTCCGTAGTGCTGCTGGGTCCTGTGCCGTGTCCTGTTCAGTCCAGTGGTGCTGTGTCCTGTGCTCTGTGCTTCTAAGGGCATAGTTATTTCCCCATTATTCCCAAGTTTTTAAAAAATAAAAAAAAAGTAAAAAAAAATAAAAAATTAAAAAAAAAAAAAAATATATAATAATTATAACCAAATTTGCAAAACCAATCCAGCAGTATAAGTCCATTGGTACTGCAATATTACCAAGTTCACACATTCTGCAGTATCAGTCCAGTGGTGCTGTGTCCTGTGCTCTGTCCTGCTGAGTTCCGTAGTGCTGCTGGGTCCTGTGCCGTGTCCTGTTCAGTCCAGTGGTGCTGTGTCCTGTGCTCTGTGCTTCTAAGGGCATAGTTTTTTCCCCACTATTCCCAAGTTTTTTAAAAATTAAAAAAAAGTAAAAAAAAATAAAAAATTTAAAAAAAAAAAAAAATATATAATAATTATAACCAAATTTGCAAAAACAATACAGCAGTATAAGTCCATTGGTACTGCAATATTACCAAGTTCACACATTCTGCAGTATCTTGTGCTACATATAATGGAGACCAAAAATTTGGAGGATAAAGTAGGGAAAGATCAAGACCCACTTCCTCCTAATGCTGAAGCTGCTGCCACTAGTCATGACATAGACGATGAAATGCCATCAACGTCGTCTTCCAAGCCCGATGCCCAATCTCGTAGTACCGGGCATGTAAAATCCAAAAAGCCCAAGTTAAGAAAATGTAGCAAAAAGAGAAACTTTAAATCATCTGAGGAGAAACGTAAAGTTGCCAATATGCCATTTACGACACGGAGTGGCAAGGAACGGCTTAGGCCCTGGCCCGTGTTCATGACTAGTGGTTCAGCTTCACCCACGGATCTTAGCCCTCCTCCTCCTCCCCCCCCCCTACAAAAAATTGAAGAGAGTTATGCTGTCAGCAACAAAACAGCAAACAACTCTGCCTTCTAAAGAGAAATTATCACAAATCCCCAAGGCGAGTCCAAGGGTGTTGGTGGTTGTCAAGCCTGACCTTCCCATCACTGTACGGGAAGAGGTGGCTCGGGAGGAGGCTATTGATGATGTAGCTGGCGCTGTGGAGGAACTTGATGATGAGGATGGTGATGTGGTTATTGTAAATGAGGCACCAGGGGGGGAAACAGCTGATGTCCATGGGATGAAAAAGCCCATCGTCATGCCTGGTCAGAAGACCAAAAAATGCACCTCTTCGGTCTGGAGTTATTTTTATCCAAATCCAGACAACCAATGTATGGCCATATGTAGCTTATGTAAAGCTCAAATAAGCAGGGGTAAGGATCTTGCCCACCTAGGAACATCCTCCCTTATACGTCACCTGAATAACCTTCATAGTTCAGTGGTTAGTTCAGGAACTGGGGCTAGGACCCTCATCGGTACAGGGACACCTAAATCCCGTGGTCCAGTTGGATACACACCAGCAACACCCTCCTCGTCAACTTCCTCCACAATCTCCATCAGATTCAGTCCTGCAGCCCAAGTCAGCAGCCAGACTGAGTCCTCCTCAATACGGGATTCATCCGAGGAATCCTGCAGCGGTACGCCTACTACTGCCACTGCTGCTGTTGCTGCTGTTAGTCGGTCATCTTCCCAGAGGGGAAGTCGTAAGACCGCTAAGTCTTTCACAAAACAATTGACCGTCCAACAGTCGTTTGCCATGACCACAAAATACGATAGTAGTCACCCTATTGCAAAGCGTATAACTGCGGCTGTAACTGCAATGTTGGTGTTAGACGTGCGCCCGGTGTCCGCCATCAGTGGAGTGGGATTTAGAGGGTTGATGGAGGTATTGTGTCCCCGGTACCAAATCCCCTCGAGATTCCACTTCACTAGGCAGGCGATACCAAAAATGTACAGAGAAGTACGATCAAGTGTCCTCAGTGCTCTTAAAAATGCGGTTGTACCCACTGTCCACTTAACCACGGACATGTGGACAAGTGGTTCTGGGCAAACGAAGGACTATATGACTGTGACAGCCCACTGGGTAGATGCATCCCCTTCCGCAGCAACAGCAACAGCTGCATCAGTAGCAGCATCTACAAAATGGCTGCTCATGCAAAGGCAGGCAACATTGTGCATTACAGGCTTTAATAAGAGGCACAACGCTGACAACATATTAGAGAAAATGAGGGAAATTATCTCCCAGTGGCTTACCCCACTTAGACTCTCATGGGGATTTGTGGTGTCAGACAATGCCAGTAACATTGTGCGGGCATTAAATATGGGCAATTTCCAGCACGTCCCATGTTTTGCCCACACCATTAATTTGGTGGTGCAGCATTACCTCAAGAGTGACAGGGGTGTGCAGGAGATGCTTGCGGTGCGCAAAATTGCTGGACACTTTCGGCATTCAGCCAGTGCCTACCGCAGACTAGAGGCACATCAAAAAAAGCATGAACCTGCCCTGCCATCACCTCAAACAAGAGGTTGTGACGCGCTGGAACTCCACCCTCTATATGCTGCAGAGGATGGAGGAGCAGCAAAAGGCCATTCAGGCCTACACAGCCACCTACGACATAGGCAAAGGAGTGGGGATGCGCCTCAGTCAAGCGCAGTGGAGACTGATTTCCGTGTTGTGCAAGGTTCTGCAGCCATTTGAACTTGCCACACGAGAAGTCAGTTCTGACACTGCCAGCTTGAGTCAGGTCATTCCCCTGATCAGGCTGTTGCAGAAGCAGCTGGAGAAAGTGAGGGAGGAGCTGGTAAGCCATTGCGATTACACCAAGCATGTAGCTCTTGTGGATGTAGCCCTTCGTACGCTTTGCCAGGATCCGAGGGTGGTCACTCTTTTAAAGTCAGAGGAATACATTCTGGCCACCGTGCTCGATCCTCGGTTTAAAGCGTATGTTGTGTCTCTGTTTCCGGCGGACACAAGTCTACAGCGGTGCAAAGACCTGCTGGTCAGGAGATTGTCCTCTGAAGAGGACCGTGACATGCCAACAGCTCCACCCTCATTTTCTTCCACATCTATGGCTGCGAGGAAAAAGCTCAGTTTTCCCAAAAGAGGCACTGGCGGGGATGCTGATAACATCTGGTCCGGACTGAAGGACCTGCCAACCATTGCAGACATGTCTACTCTCGCTGCATTGGATGCTGTCACAATAGAAAAAATTGTGGATGATTACTTTGCTGACACCATCCAAGTAGACATGTCAGACAGTCCATATTGTTACTGGCAGGAAAAAAAGGCAGTTTGGAAGCCCCTGTACAAACTGGCTCTATTTTACCTGAGTTGTCCCCCCTCCAGTGTGTACTCGGAAAGAGTTTTTAGTGCAGCGGGGAACCTGGTCAGTGAGCGGCGAAGGAGGTTGCTTCCTCATAACGTTGAAAAAATGATGTTTATAAAAATGAATAATCAATTCCTCAATGAAGTACAGCACTGCCCTCCAGATACTACAGAGGGACCTGTGGTTGTGGAGTCCAGCGGGGACGAATTGATAATGTGTGATGAGGAGGAAGTACACACTGTAGGGGGAGAGGAATCAGAGGTTGAGGATGAGGACGACATCTTGCCTCAGTAGAGCCTGTTTAGTCTGTACAGGGAGAGATGAATAGCTTTTTTGGTGTGGGGGCCCAAACAAACCAATCATTTCAGCCAAAGTTGTTTGGTAGGCCCTGTCGCTGAAATGATTGGTTTGTTAAAGTGTGCATGTCCTATTTCAACAACATAAGGGTGGGTGTGAGGGCCCAAGGACAATTCCATCTTGGAACTTTTTTTTTTGCATTATATGACCAATCAACAGTCGTTTGCCATGTTCAAAAAGTAAAACCAAATGTAAAAAAATTCAAGAAATTAAACCAAAAGTAAAATGCCGTGTCATAATTTAAAACAAGAGGTATTGACATGCTCTAAAACTACTGTATTGTTGTTTATATTTTATAAACACTACACTTGAAAGCTTGAGTCTTTCAATAGAAAAGTAACTGTCCATTGCATGAATATTTGCAACAGGGACAATTTTAGGGTTAAGAAAGTCAACTAATAACACTTCGACGCTGTCTGTCTTTATAAACACTACACTTGGAAGTTGGAGGAGGTATTGTGGCCTCGGTACCAAATTGTGTACCGGGGCCACCACACTACGCAGTCCAGATACTTGTTTGGTGGAATTCAGACCAGTTGAGGGTTTTATTATTATATTGTGTGGACCACTCTATCTATACCACACTACAACTCTATACCACTCTATTTCATACTTTAATTCTATTTCATACTTTAATTCTATTTCATACTTTAATTCTATTACTAATTAATTACCATAAAGAGGAACAAAATAAACCAATTTTACCAAAAGTATATTATGACTTAGACTTACAAACACTACACTTGAAAGATCGTGCCTTTAAATGAAAAAGTCAGTCTTCATTGCACGACTATGTGCAACAGGGACAGTTTTTTGGGTTTACAAAGTCAAACAATAACACTTTGACCCTGTCTGTCTGGGATCTCAATGACGAATTGTCTGTACCATGTTTGGAGGAGGTATTGTGGCCCCGGTATCAAATTGGGTACCGGGGCCACCCCACTATGCAGTCCAGATACTTGTTTGGTGGAATTCAGACACGTGGAGGGTTTTTTAATTATATTGTGGCCTCGGTACCAAATTGTGTACCGGGGCCACCACACTACGCAGTCAAGATAGATAGATGCGTATTGCGTATCATAGATAAAGTACATTCAGTGGTGTGGGGCAAATTGAAAAATATTCAAAATGCACTGACATTATCAAAAACAAGAGGTTGTCACACGCTAAAACTCCAACATGTATATGATGGAGAGGATGGAGGAGCAGCCGTATGTGTAGTGTAATGCAGATCTGTTGAAGGTTTTTTATATATTTTATTGTGGTGCCCAGTGCCCACTCCTCTACGCAGTCCAGGTACAATTATTGGTGCGATTCATAAAAGTTCAGGGTTTTTAATTTATATTGTGGTGACCCACTCCTCTACGCAGTCCAGGTACAATTATTGGTGCGAATCATAAAAGTTCAGGGTTTTTAATATATTGTGGTGACCCACTCCTCTACGCAGTCCAGGTACAATTATTGGTGCGATTCATAAAAGTTCAGGGTTTTTAATTTATATTGTGGTGACCCACTCCTCTACGCAGTCCAGGTACAATTATTGGTGCGAATCATAAAAGTTCAGGGTTTTTAATATATTGTGGTGACCCACTCCTCTACGCAGTCCAGGTACATTTATTGGTGCGATTCATTAAAGTTCGGGGTTTTTAAGATATTGTGGTGACCCACTCCTCTACGCAGTCCAGGTACATTTATTGGTGCGAATCATAAAAGTTCAGGGTTTTTAAGATATTGTGGTGACCCACTCCTCTACGCAGTCCAGGTACAATTATTGGTGCGAATCATAAAAGTTCAGGGTTTTTAATATATTGTGGTGACCCACTCCTCTACGCAGTCCAGGTACAATTATTGGTGCGATTCATAAAAGTTCAGGGTTTTTAATTTATATTGTGGTGACCCACTCCTCTACGCAGTCCAGGTACAATTATTGGTGCGAATCATAAAAGTTCAGGGTTTTTAATATATTGTGGTGACCCACTCCTCTACGCAGTCCAGGTACAATTATTGGTGCGATTCATAAAAGTTCAGGGTTTTTAATTTATATTGTGGTGACCCACTCCTCTACGCAGTCCAGGTACAATTATTGGTGCGAATCATAAAAGTTCAGGGTTTTTAATATATTGTGGTGACCAGGCCCGGCGCTCCCATTAGGCAACCTTAGGCAATTGCCTAGGGCGCCGGGTCCTGCAGGGCGCCGCTGCCGCTGACTAGATTGAAAATCTAGTCAGCGGAGAGATGTGGGATAGAGGTGCAGCGGCGGCGGGTGCCGCCGCTGTTTTTTAAATGTCCGCCGCCGCCGCTGTCAGATGCGCCCGGGCTGCACACCTGATCACTGACGTCAGTGATCAGGTGACATATGTTTACCCGGCGCCGCCTGCTCTGCCCCTGTCTGTCAGGAGTAAAGTTTACCCAGCGCCCCCCTCTCTTCCCAGCATGCACAGGCTGCTCCACCCCTCTCCTTTTTCTGGAAAGAAGCTGAGGAGCGGTGGGCAGCCATTAAGGAAGAGCCTCCCTGCATCCGATCATCAAAAACGGTAAGTATATTTATTTATTTCTTTTTTGGGTATTATAAATTGTTGTTTTTTTTTTAGGTGAGAACCCAGGGGGGAGAGCGGCGGGGGGGGGGCGCTAGGCTGAAAGTTTGCCTAGGGCGCCTACAGACCTTGCACCGGCCCTGGTGGTGACCCACTCCTCTACGCAGTCCAGGTACATTTATTGGTGCGATTCATAAAAGTTCGGGGTTTTTAAGATATTGTGGTGACCCACTCCTCTACGCAGTCCAGGTACATTTATTGGTGCGAATCATAAAAGTTCAGGGTTTTTAATATATATTGTGGTGACCCACTCCTCTACGCAGTCCAGGTACATTTATTGGTGCGAATCATAAAAGTTCAGGGTTTTTAAGATATTGTGGTGACCCACTCCTCTACGCAGTCCAGGTACAATTATTGGTGCGAATCATAAAAGTTCAGGGTTTTTAATATATTGTGGTGACCCACTCCTCTACGCAGTCCAGGTACAATTATTGGTGCGATTCATAAAAGTTCAGGGTTTTTAATTTATATTGTGGTGACCCACTCCTCTACGCAGTCCAGGTACAATTATTGGTGCGAATCATAAAAGTTCAGGGTTTTTAATATATTGTGGTGACCCACTCCTCTACGCAGTCCAGGTACAATTATTGGTGCGATTCATAAAAGTTCAGGGTTTTTAATTTATATTGTGGTGACCCACTCCTCTACGCAGTCCAGGTACAATTATTGGTGCGAATCATAAAAGTTCAGGGTTTTTAATATATTGTGGTGACCCACTCCTCTACGCAGTCCAGGTACATTTATTGGTGCGATTCATAAAAGTTCGGGGTTTTTAAGATATTGTGGTGACCCACTCCTCTACGCAGTCCAGGTACATTTATTGGTGCGAATCATAAAAGTTCAGGGTTTTTAATATATATTGTGGTGACCCACTCCTCTACGCAGTCCAGGTACATTTATTGGTGCGAATCATAAAAGTTCAGGGTTTTTAATATATATTGTGGTGACCCACTCCTCTACGCAGTCCAGAAAGATACCTTGTTGCAACGTTTTGGACTAATAACTATATTGTGAGGTGTTCAGAATACACTGTAAATTAGTGGAAATGCTTGTTATTGAGGTTAATAATAGCCTAGGAGTGAAAATAAGCCCAAAAACTTGATTTTTAAACTTTTTATGTTTTTTTCAAAAAAAATCCGAATCCAATACCTTAAATCCGAACCGAGACCTTTCGTCAAGTGTTTTGCGAGACAAATCCGAACCTCAAAAATAACGAAAATCCGGATCCAAAACACAAAACACGAGACCTCAAAAGTCGCCGGTGCACATCCCTACTTTGAATTGAGCTTGCCAAGAATGTGGAGCTTCAGGAAGTACAAAGAGATTATCCAAATTTCTGAATCTTTTGTATCACAAATACTTGATAACTTATTTGTACACTGAAATTTAAAGTTGATATTTGTGTGCTACATGAAAAAACAGTCAGTATTTAACTTATGTGCAAAACAAAACACTCATTTGCACCCCTTGCAATGTAACATGGTTTTGTCCAGGAGACTGAAATAAGAATCCTCTTCATTTAAGATGCTTAATGAATCAGGCCCCTGGTTCTTTTAACCCCTTAACATGCTTGAAGCTCTTCTTTTGATACAGAATTTTTCATCTTACAGCTTATTAACTCTTTATTGTTATGCTGCCTCTCCAGCAACTGGAGGGTTTGTTCCTTATAGGCTCTGCGATTAGGGCAGGAAGATAAGAGTCTCCTAACTGGTGATAGCGTTCTCTACGCTGCTGCATCTGCTGTGATTTTGCTCTCTGTCTTGTGCTGTACTGACCTCTAGCTTGTGACCTGGACTACCCTTTACCTTTTGCCTGTGCTGACCTCTGTCTTGTCAACTGGATTTGCCACTGCCTATAATGACCCCTGACTTGTTTTTTGTACTCTCTTGCCCACAGTTTAGTTGTATTATTCCAGCCTGTCAGTTGGTATTCCCTTCTTCCAAGTCTTCTTTCTTCTTACTTCCCTTGTCTTTCTTTGTTTACCATATTTTTTTCTGCTCTTATGCTTCTTGACATCTTTTTTCCTGTCTTTAGCCTTCTGCTCTTTCACTTCTTTTACTACTCCTATGTAGACTCTGCTTTCATCTCTTTTTGCTTTAAAGCTTCAACCAACCCAAGCAAGGTGGTAAAAATTTAAATACTAATAGTCAGAGTTTGAAAACTCCATTGGTTGTACAGAGCAAATTACCAACAAAGACAGGCTAAAATTCCTTTGCAATTGTGAAAAACATACAAATTGGCAGCACAAATGCTATCAGTGCTTCTCCTGCAGTGGGCCAGTTGTAGTAAGTCCTAGGCTGGTTCCCTCTGCCATGCCATCTTGGATTTGAACAGAGTAACATGAAAATCACTTCTTGCCTGATTATATCAGGATTGTCCCTTGCATCTGATAGTCATTTCTCATACATCATCGTGCAAATCATTATCTCCTTTTCAAAATCATTCCGGAGGGAAAACAGGTATGGCTGCCTGACAGAAACATAGACTTACAGACTCTCAGTGTCTCATGTGATATCAGATAGGGTTGTTATGAATTTAATGCAACTTGGATGAATTCATAATATGTCTACATATGCTTATGCTTAAAGAGTTAATAAGAGTTAATAGTATGCAGAAGAATAGTCTGCTCAAGTTGGTTTCTAACAAAGAGGTAGATAAGGCACATTCCTGTACTTGGCTGTACCAAGTTACAAGAGAAACCAGATGTAATTCGGACCCCTGCAATGTCAAACACTGTATTTGGGGAGTCTGGACATGGTTTGTAGCTAAACTCTGCCCAGGCATTACTTGTTGCTCAGATTCTTGTTAGAATGCTGCACCCATGCTTACATGCCTGAACAAAGAAGCTCACAATTGGATTTTTGGATTATGATTTTTGACTTAATACTGATTAGTAAACCCCTAGCTAAAACAGGGTAGAAAAGGGGAAAGATGTCACAGTGAAAACAAAGCATCAGAGGTGCATGCCAATGCCTCTCTGCTCACTACATCACGTGCCATGTGACTGTTGTTGCCATGATAGTCACATTTCACTGTGGAAACTATGAATACTTATCAATAATAGCAGTATGAAGACACAAACCTAGGGAGAAAGTAATTACCAAGTTGCTTCTTGTCTGCTGCCACAGTAATTTCAAAACACATTTTTAGATGGGACTGCTGCTTTAAATCTTAATGCTGTATTACTTGAAAACACATTGCAATGAGCACCCAAATGGACTCAATGTTATGACATTATTGTTTTAAAGATAATCTTTGAAATTACTACTTTAGTCATTTAGTACATTTTGCCTGTAAAACAATAGTAACATACTGTACATGGTTACAATGTATTTATTCACTATTGTATATTTGCATTTCTAGGGATAGATCTTAATGTAAATAATGCAAACTGTTGTCAGGCCACAGTGTATGAACATTTTGTGCAGGAAAAATACTTTCAAATGCAGGAACTTTGCTTAAACAAATATTATCTTTATTGTGACAAAGTCCAACAATTTCAGTGGAGAGATCACATCAGTTCATTAATAATCTGTTTTTAAAATACCATTACACCTACACACAGCAATTTACATTTGAGCATTATTTAATTTTGGTGATTGTAGAAAAATAAGTTCTTAAATGAAGGATGGGCAACAATGCCCACTAGGAGGGTCACCCGTGTTGCGCGGGTGCAATTTGTAATGTGTAGCAGTTTTTATATTTTAGCAAACTATTTGGTAAATAGACCAAAATATTTAGAAAATAAAATGTGTTTCCTTGTCGCATTGTCGTTATGTTCTGTTGTCATAATGTCATGTTGTGGCCAGGTTCCTTCCAGCAGTCAAACTATTGTTTGCAACCAAAAATTATGTTTTCAATATTTGTCAATTTGTTCCATTTTCGCTTTGTGGTCTAATAGGTTACTTGTTTGATATTAAATAACTTTGTAAGATTTATCAGCTTTACTTTGAGACGCTGGAAGATATTCGCCAACAAACAAATGTCTTCTTTTATATGTCTATATCTATCTATCTATCTATCTATCTATCTATCTATCTATCTATCTATCTATCTATCTATCTATCTATCTATTTATTTAACAGATACTTTTCATTCTAAGCTATAATTGTATGATGGAATTATCAAGAAGTTATCAAGAAATTAATGTCATTAATTTTATTACCATAACAGAAGCAGACAAGATTCCATCGTACAATTATGGTGTAGAGTGAAACATATCTGTTAGTAATTGTTTAGGTCTTACCATAAAAGCATAAAAATATTGTAATTATAACAAATAAAGAACATTAATTACTCGCTGGATAAAATGTAATCTAGATCTAGCCTTAGACTGGGTCATTTATGTACATATCTACATAGTTTGTACATAGATACAAATAGCATTCAACATTTGCCAACAATGTTATAAGTTGTTATCTTGTTGATACACACTCTAACCTTTGTGCACAAATACCAAGAAGCATAATACAAATAGCAACACATTTTGTATATAGTTAAATGGCAATATTCACAGCATTCAAATTTCTACTTTTAATGTCTAATAGTTAAACTTGAAATTTGAAATCTGCCTTCTTTGTGCAGTTTTTTTTTTACAATCTACAGAGTGTTGCACCATATAATTTGTATCCTACTTGAATGCCACTGAAATGGACTATACTTCTCATTTTGGAGCTGGCTGGATAGCTTGGTTGCACAGAGAAATACTGAAACATTTAAAGATAACACTTCACACCTGTTACAAGTGCACTTTTTATTTTCACTACAATATTTGTACTCTCATTTGTCTTACTGTTTCTGTTTTTATGTGTATAGTGTTTATTGATTTATCTTATGACCACTTTTGTTTTCATTGTTGTATTTTCCCACAAAATGGCTGCTCCCACTGAGTAGGAAAAAGGCACATGATTAACACCACAAATGATGATGATCATCATTATTTATTTATAAAGCGCCATTAATTCTGCAATGCTGTACATCAGTCCCTGCCCCATTGGCGCTTACAGAGTAAATTCCCTAAAATACAGAGAAAGAGACAGACAGAGAGACTAAGGTTAATTTGATAGCAGCCAATTAACCTACCAGTATGTTTTTTGGAGTGTGGGGGGGAAACTGGATCACCCAGTGAAAACCCACTCAAACACGGGGAGAACATACAAACTCCACACAGGTAAGGCCATCGTCAGGAATTGAACTCATAACCCCACTGCTGTGAGGCAGATATGCTAACCACTTAGCCACCTTGCTGCCTGTCACAATAAGCCTCAGCCATTAATTTAGATAGGTATTTTCTGAGCTAAACCAACATTCATGAGACTGTAACCTACCATTTTGTGACATTAGTGATGTCATGAATTCCTAATGAATTGATAGGCTGCATTTTGGTTTATTTCACAGCATGGATAACAGTTCTGCTTCTAGACAACATGTACAAGTTAAAGCACATAAAGCGACAAGAACCATTGCATATATTTTAAATGACCTGATCCCTGCCCTGTTCAAAATGTCCATACTTAATAGTAATGTTTACACATTGTTAAGTTTGCCAAGCAAACACTTTGTAATCTCATACTTGTAAAAATGCTTGCTAAATTGTTATATTTGCTTAATAAGAAAATGTTAGATTGATACGCATTAATCAAGTAATTTGCAGCAATCTTACTGCAATTACACAAACCACAGATGTATTATTTACCAGATATTATGCAATAATGTTTTTATTTAGCCTTTCCCATAAAAAAAAAAAATCTTCTTACTCAGCTACTTTTGTGTGATTCTATCACATTAATTACAGGCGTAAAATACAGCCAAATACTTTTAGTTGTTTGTTTAGTTATCTATTAAACAAATCATTTGCAACACTAGTGTATTTAGTGTTATGCAAGCTATTCAAATAGGCATCCGTACCATGCATGAGGCAGAATGAATCATTTATTGATACTTAATCACTAATATAGCTGAATGTCCCCTTTTCCACCCATAGATAGCAGATTGGAGGGAGTGGTAGCTGGCATAAATTTGTGACAGATAATCCCTACTACTACTTGTGCTAGCATGCCCCTGCCGCTGGGGTTGGAGGGGACTGGATACTAGCCAGGGTCAGTGACATATTTACTACTGTAATGTGATGTATTTTTAACTGTAATCTCCCATTCAGATGGATGCGCTTGAGAAATTCCCCTTAGTTATGTGGTATGAATAAAGCCTTCATCCTTAGCAGAGCTTGTGTGAGAGACTGTCCACCCATAGCAACAGGTCGGGCAGTTCGCAGAACAGATAAAGGTGAAGTAAAAGCAGGGCCAGTACAGAGACTCTGTAATACACGATAGGTAGACGCAACATACTGGGGGATAATACAGACTGCCCAAGTGATCAGCACAACTTTAGGGTTAACCCCACCCTTCACAAAATACAAATAAATTCAACACAATTGGTGCTCAACACACTGAACAGAATAGAAAATGAGAACAAGATAATGAACTAGATTAGTAACCATATATGCATATGGGATTCAAACGAATCCACTCCAAATAGTGGGTAAATATGTCCAAATGTTCAGTAGAATGTTCAATATTTGATATGTGTACAGACCAATGTGTCAATCCGGCATTCCAGCGTGAGTAATAAGTATGAGGATCTAATTACCTTATACCAGGAATCTTGCATGCAGTGTCCTTAGATGGAGATACTGTGGCTCTCTCTCTAACAGCCACCGATCCTCCGCTTGTATGAACAGATCAGCTGACTCGATGATATCCGCAAACTCGGGAACGATAAATGCAGAGAATATAACAAATAAAAGAGATCATCGTGAAACTATAAAAAGCTCTGTTTAATATGTTAAGAATTGCACTTACATACAATCCGATAAAAATCAGCTTGTCAAACAGTGATAAAATATGACCATGCGATACACAACCAACGCGTTTCATCCACATATCTGGACTTTTGTTTTGCCATGAAAAAGTCCAGGTATATGGATGAAACACTAGCATGAGGCAAGTACTGCTCGGGCCACTTAGGGTCGGTCACCTCTGTTTTACGCAAATCACATGACATTACATGGAGTTACTATAGACAAAAGTTATGGGTGACTGCAGAAGCTGGTTGGATGGCAACAGTTTTGGGTTTAAATAATAGAAAATATTTACATATGTTAACATATCATTATAACCCCTCCAGAAATGTATACTCAAGCTATATAAATATACATTGATCTGAAAGGGATTTGATTTCATATTATCATTTTAAATCATCAAAGTTTAACAATGTTACAGCATTTTTTTGGAAAGTATAGAGGTTCACTACATATTGTGGATTCTCAGGGAACACTTTAAGGTAAACAATACAATAAGTAATTATGCAAAAGATGTAGGGTTAAAGAAGGCGCGGATGATTTTTTTTGTCTAAATATTACACCATCCTCTGTAAAATTGATTTTTCTTTAAAGTAGTTTTTCTTAATTTTTGTTTAGATAAACAAAGATAAAATCTCTGTAATGGATGTTGAATTTTATAATGTTCAAATGACTTGCGCACAAAAAGGTGTTTAAAAATGTTTTAATGTATAATAGGAAAATATAAAGTAACTTATATAATATATTATATAATATATATTATTATAAATAAATGTTGATGATGATGATGATGATATTCAATAATATATAATACTATAATATTATATTCAAATGTTTAAAAAAAAATGTTTATATGATGGGGAGCTGTTGTATACAGCAGATGTCAGTAAGTACATTCTCCAGATTGGAATCTTATTTTAGATACAGAGCAGATTAAGATCAGTTTTGAACAATAGCTATCAGACTGGCATCATCTTTAAAGGGTCAAAGGTCAAGTTTTGATAAATCTGACCACACTGCAATTCCCACTGAGAATTATGGAGCCTGCTGGACTGTGCGGTAATTTGCCTCCTGTGCTAGACTCCTTTGAGATATCTCTTACGTTAGACTTTTGTTAAATGGTCACTCTACATAAAAATGACTAAACCATGCTGAAAAATCTGTTAAATAGGCCCCATAAACTTATGTAATGTTCTTCTATTCTTCGAAATGTTTGACACTATAATTTGATGTATTATCTGCCCGTAAATATATATATATATTTATATATATATATATATATATATATATATATATATATATATATATATATATATACATAGAGATAGAGAGAGAGAGAGAGAGATATACAGAGAGAGGGAGAGGGATACAGACAGTGATACAACTTTGGTCTAATCATTTGTCAGACATGTTGCCAGGAGTTAGGGCCATGGGAAAAATATATTTTGATTAAAAAATATTTTGTTGGTGAAAAAAATAAATTGTTTTTGTTATCATTACTGACATGCCTACAAATTAAGTTTCAACTCCGAAATAGTAGCTTCATTACATTTATTTTTCTTTTTAAGGATTAATAAAAGAACTGAAAATTATTAGGCAAACAAAATGTAATGTCCTTTTCTCTCATTTTCCAATACGCAGAGGAACCAGATAGTAAAACAGCTCCTGCTGTTTTACGAGCCATTATGAGCATCAGGACACATCACTAGGGGAGATTGCTAGTGCACTGGTGGCCATCCTTAATTGGATGGTGTCACAAAACCCTTACTTGCTAAGTTATCAAAACCAATCTTGAAGAGAGCTCACCTATCATCACCATCATCTATTTATTTACCGGTATATAGCGCCACTCACTCACATCAGTCCCTGCCCAATTGGAGCTAACAATCTAGATCCCTTAACATACACACACAGGCCGAGAGAGACTAAGGGCAATTTAATTGCAGCCAATTAACCTATCAGTATGTTTTTGGAGTGTGGGATGAAACCGGTGCACCCGGAGGAATCCCACGCATGGGGAGAACATACAAACTCCACACAGATAAGGCCATGGTCGGGAATCAAACGCATGACCCCAGTGCTGTAAGGCAGAAGTGTTTACCACTAAGCCACCATGCTGTCCACCTATAGAAAACCAGGCCGTAATCTCAAGCAGTGGTAACTTAACAGGTATAGGTTGGCACAACAGGATACAAAGATAATAGACTGATCTGGGAGAACAACTCCCAAGTATCATGAAAGCTGGGATGGATGATGCACCAATAGGATATTGATGTAGCTGATATACAAAGTTCCACCAGCACTACTCTTGGCAGTAGAGAATATTGAGTAGTACCATACCTGTCCGCTACACACAACAACCGAGACACAAATAAGAATAACTTTTTTATAGATCTACTAGGAGGAAACCATGTCTGCAGCGCATAGGAGGAACCCATGTCTGCAGCGCACACATATACCACCCACACCAGTCAAGCGCAATAGTGCACTCTCATGCTGAACTTCTCCACCAGTACACCTAATACCTACAATGTACACACCACTATTTGCTGCTGGCCCCCACAATATGACAAGCCCCTTAACAGAGAACAAGAATTTGATTCTTTGTGCTCAAACCTGAACACACCAGAACCCACTCCAACACCCATGGAACCCCAAATCCCTAACCAAGATATGTACAGAGAACTAGAGAAACGCCTTGTTATGGAAAAAAATGGTGGGACATGAAAACACTTAGCAAGAACATTGAAATCAAAATCATTTTAAGAGGTTTACACTTACAAAAACTCCCAATATGTTACTCTAACAACAAAACGTTCATAGAAGCCTGGTTTAATGAACTAGAAAGCTGCTCCATCATGAAGTTATTAGTCCAACAGCACAGCACAACAATAGAACAACTTGAGATATAGATTAACCTGCTAAAAACACTAATCAACACAATAGAGATGACAGACCCCCAAAACGATGAGATGGAAAACATCAACAAATCAAAAGACTAAACACACTAAACAAAAGCATATTAGAGACTAAAAAGAAAAGAATAGCCAGAGACAAAGAAGACCTCATAAAATGCCAACACCCAAAATTGATCATGGACATATAATACCACGCTAAACATACATCGGACACATTTATACCTGAAACACAACACCACACAAGACCCTGCCAACCAGCCACACCAATGCTCCAAATCTCCAATGAACAGATGACATACCAACAAACACATACCTACCTACATAAACTAAAACCATATCCCAGAAGAACAAACCTAAGACAAACATATGATCATACAAGCCCTCACTTTTAAACCACCCCCACAACCATCACTTAAACCACAGACTAACACAGAAAAACTGGAGGCTACCAGTAAGAATATACAAGTCTACACCAAAAAAATAAAACCCCAAAGAGACACACTAAAAAACCTCAACCACAAATCACACTTATGACTCTAGATCCCACAAGAACAGTCACACAAACACCACACAATCTACCTTCAAATACTAAATCCACAGATACAAAGAAACAAGACATCCCTAATTCAAATGACACACAGCTACAACCCAGCTCATCATCCTTGCCTTGCCCACACTATTGACAGAGCCCCATTTTTTAGAACAGGACATACTATTAATAGACACTGGAGGACCAACACACCAAACTCCCAAAATAACAGCAATACAAAAATGGAAAAGAGAATGAGAGGATGCATGCAGAACAAAAGAAAAAAACAATGAAGAATTGAAACCCAAGGAATACAAATCAGGCATATTCAATCTAAGCAACAAAACCTTCAATACACAACAAGTCAACTTACTTAAAAAAGGCCTAAGCAACGCACCCATATCATACACAGTTTTGATGCATACATTGACACAAACAAGTTCTGCAGGAAACTCACCCTAAAAAGATCATCAAAACCACTCACGAGAGATCGATCAGGGCAAACAACCAGACCCCACCAGACACAAAACATAAACACAAGGAAATTAAAATTCTACCTACAGAACACTGTAAGAAGACCCAATCCTAGACAGAGACCAGATACAGTTCATACTAAACAGCATAGAATACTCCCACATAACTACTTCATATTCCAAAACACCTACTACCTACAGACACAAAGGACAGCTATGGTAACTAAATTTGCCCCAAGCTGTGCTAACCTATACATGAATTGCTGGGAACAAGACTTCATCTACAGCAACAACCCTCAATTACAATACATAACACTGTGGAAACAAGTGTTATACTCCTTAAATGGTAAAGTACAGAATCTCTACTCAACAACTTCATCAAACACATAACACAAAACAGACTTAACCTCAATTTTACAGAATCATTATCAGAAGAACATAATACCACCAGCATCAACTTCCTAGATCTATCACTATACATAGAGATCCAGTCTAAAATCTTCTACAAACACACAGATAGCAACAACTACATCCTGAGTAGTTGCCACAAAAACACATGGCTAAACAACATTCCCTTCAACCAATACAGACACATTAAAAGGAACTGGACAAACTACACCACCTATTTAAACCAGGCCCAAGACAACACCACTAGACTCAGAAAGAATATTGCTCTCCAACTCTAAAAGAAGCCAGAAACAAAGTTGCACAAAATTACACATAGAATTATTAAAAATAGCAAACGAGACTCCTTCTTCCAAAAACAACCCAAAGAAGACACTTTCCCTTCCATTCCCCAATGCAACAAAAACAGCTTCAAAATGAAACAATTACTCCAGGCATACTGGAACATCTTAAAATACATAGGTCCTCTACCACCAGACAAACCCCACAGAACACATAGAAAAGCCAGAGACTTACTAAATGTTTTAGTACCCAGCTAACTAAAAACCCATAAAACCATTACATGCAAGTCCAACACGCTAAACCCTAAAGTATACAAAAACTGCAGAAACCTACAAAAATAACACCATTAAAAAATGCCTTCACAACCACCGGAGTTATACTTCAAATCATGAAAAGTATCAACTATAAATCCACAAACATTGTTTACCTAATCACATGCCCCTGTAGCCTACATTCAATTTGTAGGAATAAACATCCTTGCAAATCATGACCGAAAAAAATTGACATACAGAAGGCACTAGAAAGATTAGAAACTAAATGGATATATAAACTGAAAACGCTGACACCAAATGGTATCAACACAGAAAAAGACCTCTGGAGCTTTCAATAACTGATAACAATCCACCCCAGATATGCCCTGTTAATGAACAACAATAACAACAAGAATACCACTTTACTTTACCACCCTAGTACCAGCCAAACCCTCTATCCGTGCACCCAAAAACAAATAATTTAAATACAGAATAAAAATAAGTAGAAACCCCATGCCATGCCTGCTATTAAAGCTACACTAATATTACAATCCTTTAAGTATAATATGTACCTCCCACCTGTCTCTAGACATACTTCCTCATATCCAACTTTTATCCTACCTGGCCCACACACACATACACCAGACATGTCATGATTTTTTATTTTAATACTTTATTGTACTATATTATTTTATTTTCCAGACACTACTCCATTGGCCAGGCTTGCTAGGCCCCATCACATATATTCATAAAAAAAATACCCTGTCCCTGTTAATAATACATGTCACAACAGACTCGACAGATTCTTATCTCAGCAGTATCGAAAACTAATAAGAATCACTGGACTCACGGCCAGGCATGCACAGTTGCATCCCCGGACATGCCCAGAAAATCGCACCCCTGGATGCACGTGGATCCAGCGCCGGTGCTAGGGTCCTTGGTGCCCTAGGCACAGTCTGAAAATCGCCGCCCCCCCGTGTGAAAATCACCGCCCCCCCGTGTGAAAATCTAGAATGGACATTACATGAATTACTGACTGTTTTTTCATGTAGCACACAATACTTGATAGCTTCTTTGTACGCTGAAATTTAAAGTTGATATTTGTGTGCTACATGAAAAAACAGGCAGTATTTAACTTATGTGCAAAACAGAACACACATTTGCACCCCTTGCAATGTAACATGGTTTTGTCCAGGAGACTGAAATAAGAATCCTCTTCATTTAAGATCCTTAATGAATCAGGCCCCTATTTTCCCCCCATACCCTCATGCTCCATTCACTAACTGCTCTCTCTGTTCACTGGTTTCCAGGAAAATGTCATCTGGTCACCTTCCAGCAATCAGTGTATTTTGAACACAGTGCATTAATGGAGAAGAAGAAGAGGAAATATTCTCCCCCTCATGTCCCTACACCACTAATGCTGCCAGTAGCCTTGGTTCCAATATAATAGTTACAGGAAAGAAAGCAGGTGAGTTATTGCAGAGTGTGGCCTATGACTGGAGTATCTGGGGGGCGCCCCTGTATGTACTTTAGCCTCTAGAATTGGAGACTGCTTTATGTACTAACCATCGGAAATGGTTGGGCTGCTTTGTACAGTACACTAGTCACAAGGGTTCAGTCATTTGCCTCAAGTATACCGTACCTGATTGGAATATGCCACATATATTAGCCACAAGGAATGAAAACTAGTCATCAGGATTGTGAATGTTGCCTAATAGGCTCTAATTGTGTTGTTCCTTGTTTTCATACAAACACTATGCATGTCAAGCTGTGACATGCACAATGTAATAAAAGGTTGGTGAAATTAATGTGAGATATGCCAGTGCACTAATGTGTCCTTGAATCTTCCTATAAATTGTTCATATGATTTCTACTGATTGTTTTCTCTTGTACCTTACTTATCTGTATTTTTTTTCCAGTTTATTTTTTGTTGCTTGCGTGCTGCTGCGGATTCTGTGGCGCCATATTAACAAAGATGGCGATGATCATATAAAAATATATGGTTACCTTAGATATCAGTCAGTCAAACTGGGTTCTGCTCCAGTGGTGATATGCCAGAAAGAAATTTGCCAGGCCTAATAGTTGTAAAGTTGAACACACTGTGGAGCACAAGGCATGCTGGAGGAATGTAGTGCAGACTACCATGCAGATTGTGGATGTGGCTCATTGTTTTAATGAAGAAGAAAAATAAGTATATCAAGCATTAGAAATAGGTAAGAAAAAAGTAGTGAAAATGTGTGAGGAGTACAGATATACTATCAGAGCTGCTGTCCCAGCTAAACAGTTTTAATAAATCGCCACATTAATTTCTTATCATTGTGATAAGAAATGAAAATTAACGAGCAATTTGTTCATAATTAGACCCCTTAATTAATAAATTCAACTCAGCTTACTGTGATTGTAAAACTTGTCAACTTGGTTGTGTTGGATTGTACTGTATATAACATATATAATAATTCTGAAATTAATGATGACCATTGAACATTTCACACTATGTTTGTAATTTCCATACAGTAAACTTATCATTCTAATTGCTTTGTATGTTACTTGGTTTTATATTCTTTAAAATTCAACCCAAATTACTTCATCAGTTGTTTAGATGTGTAATGGAAGTACAAGTGTGCCCTCTAGTGAGTACTCACAGTATTACATTGTCTGCAGTATCGTCAAGTATATACTTAATGATATTTTAATTCATGTTTTTCTCACTTAATGTATTTAAAGGTATAAATAAAATAATAATGGTATAAAATACAGAAATACCACTATTTGGCTGATAATTGTTCTGCCTTACAGGAGCCACACACACTTTCCCTACCAACAGCTACAATTTGTATTCCATTACCTTAGGCATCAATTGTTCCCTGTACCTGTTCATCTTTATCTCCTTCCATTGTATGTTATTTATTTGTATAATGAACCCCTCAATGTACAGCACTGCATAATATTTTGGTGCATTATAAATAGAAGACAATATTAATAATATATATAATACATTTGATTTTACGTGCCCCTGCCGCCTACACACAGTGTAGTCTGTCACTTTGTGGGAGTGTGCTGATATTAATTCTTAGTATATGAATAGGCTGTGCTACATCTTCTTTCTACTGTCCTGAAATAGTGCAATTGGCCTCTTAAAGAAGTTATCTTTCAAAACTAAGACATAGCTTATGACACAAGAAATGAGTTAAAGTGTCCCTCTAAGTTTTCTATTACTGCTTTGTGTTTTTCTTTTTGGCATTGCTATACAAATTATTGTTCCTATGATTGTCATCTCTCACACAATAAGAGGTAATAGATTGTATGATGAATTAATTTAAAAATAGTCACCTTTTGCTGCTTTTATTTCTGGAATGACAAAGGAGTTTAGCTATAGGGAATCACTAAAATGCCAGGAGTGTTGGGGAGAGGGGTAATGAGGATACCTAGTATGGTGTATACTGCTAGTGATCTGTCCAGAAGAAAGGATGTATGCACCTGTGGTGTGTGGTGTGAATTGGGAATCTAAGACCAACATTTGGGAGTTCTGAAGTTCTGTGCCTTTATCTGTTGAATTCTTTAAATATCATGTGTCAGGTAGGCTATGTGTTGGGTTATGGATGAGGACTATGTTATGTGTACTCCGGGGTCCAGAATTGTGTTGAAGTCCCCACTGAGTATTATTAAATGCATCCTTGCATTTCACATTATTTTCTGATAAACAGTTTAAAAATATTCTGTTTGGTTGATGAGATCAATGTGGGAATGAAGGGAACTCTGCTATGTATAAGTATAGCAACTTATCTGTGCTTTGAGGCAGCTGATGTGAAGAACGTTTGAGGGAATTGTCTACCTTTAAGCTGTGAATGGTTGGTCCTGATACATGTTTTGTGTAACAATATTATATCAGCTTGCAGTTGTTTATATGTTGATGTTTCACAGTTTGGCTAGTTTTTGTTGACCTTGGTCTGGGCTTTTTGTGAGCACTATATGAGCTTCAATGAAGACTTAGGGGTACATTTTTCAAGTAGGGGGTTTGAAAAAGTGGAGATGTTCCCTATAGCAACCAATCAGATTCTAGATATCTTTTATTTAGTACATTCCACAAAATGACAGCAAGAATCTGATTGGTTGCTATAGGGAACATCTCCACTTTTTCAAACCCCCAATTTGAAAAATGTACCCCTTAGAGGTGGAAGGGGAAGTACCATCGATATTTCTTGTCTGATGCCCTTCCTCCCTTGTTTGTATTTGAAAGAGCTAAAAAAAATAAATAGAGACTATCTTGTGAACGCCAATGTGTGCTTTTCAATTAAGTAACTGAAAAGAATGAAGAGGGTGCATTTTTTTTGCTTAAAATATATTAAATCACATTGTGTTAACATGTGCAAGAGTAGTCATTTTTGTAATCCTAGTAACTATGCACATGTCCCCTTAAATATTTTTATATCTTTGACTCCCAGTATATAATTAAGTGCTGTTGTGGTGCACTTTATCTGGGCTAATCAAATAGGAGAGTCAAGGAAAGTATTGGGGAACATGTTTTGTTTCCAAAATAGTCCCCATTGTTAGTCACTTCATAGAGAACAGTTGTCAAGTAAATCAGAAAATGGTTCTCACATTAAGGGGCCTATTTACTAGTATTTGTACTTTTGCCATGTTAATTATCATCTCATATCATTGTGGCTAAACTTTCCGGCGCTTGATAAATTTTCCCACACTGCAGTCCCCATCATCATCATCATTTATATAGCGCCACTGATTCCGCAGCTCTGTACAGAGAACTCATTCACATCAGGCCCTGCCCCATTGGAGCTTACAGTCTAAATTCCCTAACATACACACAGACAGATAGACTAGGGTCAATTTTGATAGCAGCCAATTAACCTACTAGTATGTTTTTGGAGTGTGGGAGGAAACCGGAGCACCCGGAGGAAACCCACGCAAGCACGGGGAGAACATACAAACTCCACACATATAAGGCCATGGTCGGGAATTGAACTCATGACCCCAGTGCTGTAAGGCAGAAGTGCTAACCCCTGAGCCACCGTGCTTCCCAAAAGTATTATGGGAACTGGGGTCCCCATTAACTATTATGGGAACTGCGGTGTTGTTTAATTTGTGTAATGCAGGAGATAGCTCCATTTTCTCCTGCATTAGGCTTTTGTTAAATAGCCACTTTACTTAAAAATGCCTAAACCATGCAGAAACTGCATAGAGGATAAGACATTTTGTTTCAATGGAAACTAATGAAGTAGTTTGTATTGTGCATTTGAATTTATTTAATTAATTTGAATTTCCTTTTTACATATTTTATGTTGAGTTTTCTGTGAAGGGAAACTAGTAAGGTGAATAGGTGATAAGGGAAAGCCCTAGGTTTGAGTGCGTACAACCCCTAGTTTGAAATAGTTAATGATTTAAAGAAGAAATAGACCAGTACAAGTGAAGACTGCAAAAAATTACAAATGACAAACAAACAACAGACAAAGACAGAGAAAGGCAGACTGGCAATGTGTGTAAGTAGAGCTGTCTAGAGCATGCAGTAAAGAATTATGACAAGGCAAGATATATTGACGGAATATGCAGTCACACAGTCCAGAGCGGTGAATTTATCAAGCTGTGGGTATGAAAAAGTGGAGATGTTGCCTATAGCAACCAATCAGATTCTAGCTGTCATTTTGTAGAATGCACTAAATAAATGGTAAATAGAATCAAAATGGTTGCTATAGGCAACATCTCCACTTTTTCAAACCCACAGCTTAATAAATGTACCTTTAAGTATTAGATAAAGGTTAGTGGAAGAGAAGACTGATAAATACGGAGACACAATTAATATAAGACAATGATTTAGACATAGGTAGCATGAAAATTTAGACAAAGAACAGGTTCTGGGCAGGTTGTGTGCAGGAACATACACATACAAACTCACATGTTTCAGATTAGCAGCTATAATTGCTGGCATGTAGGAGCAGTAATGCACAATACAGGTTCCTTACATTATAATGGAATTTGTGGAATTTGGGTCTGCTGTTTTGGACTTTTTGTTGCAATTAGTAATTTAAAGAAAAATATTAAAATTATGCACTATATTCAAGATCTCTAAATTGTATGTCTATATTCCAATATTCACATTTTGGTATTGGGTTGATATTTAAAGTATTGTTGAAGTATTGGTCTACTGTATTGTTTTACTACAATTTGGTCTCCTTGTCTATGAATACTGACATTTAAGTTTTATTGTTACTACTACTACTACCATTTTGTAGTGTTTAAATTCTAGGGTATGTAATTTAAAAATGTGAGTGAGTTCTCTGTACAGCGCTGCGGAATCAGTGGCACTATATAAATAAATGGTGAAGATAAGGGTCATCCAGTGGGAGGAGTTACGTGGATTTGGGGTATTTCTTGCTACTGTGGATTATGTACATGAGTGCACCTACTTTT
The DNA here is from genome assembly GCF_038048845.1 of Mixophyes fleayi. NCBI lineage: Eukaryota > Metazoa > Chordata > Amphibia > Anura > Limnodynastidae > Mixophyes > Mixophyes fleayi. Next base: position 70,821,403 of record NC_134406.1, read on the forward strand.
GTACCCTTGTGCAAAGACAAGAATTGTTGGTGGAATAAGGTGATTTAAATGAAACAAAGTGGTGGTGACACATTTAATACAAAGTTCCTGCTCTCCTGGAGGATGCAGAGCCTTCTTCTCCCTGCAGAGGATTTGATTTTCCAACCACCTTTGAGCTGTCGGAGATTGGGTCCATACTTTTAATGGGTTGCACTTTTCACAGTTTCATTTTTATGGAAAAGCGCAATTCTAGGTGCACTTCTGCCAATATAATAAAAACATTTAAATACAAAAGGGACACATAAGAAAGAAAAGAAAGTTCAAATGTCTCCTCATTCTCATGATACATTTAAAACAGAAATAAGACTAAACATAGCAATATTCTAGGAAAAAGATTAACAATTCTCTCTTCCCAGCATGTGCATTTTGAGGTGTATCTGCAATCTCGTAAAACTAGGTGCAGATTCAGAGCCGTAACTTAAAATTCTAGTGCCTGGGGCGAGAAAGACAAATGCCACCCTCCTAGCCCTCAATTTTAACCAAGTTAACCGAAAATATTCCTAAACTGCGCCCCCTTCAGCGCTGCACCCTGGGCGGTCGCCCCTATGGCACAGCCCTAGTTACGGCCCTGTGCAGATTTATACTCCAGGATCAGTTGCAAGGACCAAGAAGTGGGCTTCTACTTGGAGATGAGTTAGGCAGGCAAATAGGTGCAAATAAAGAGGCAGTGTGGTCTGCATTTTTGTGGTTCACAAATGATCTTTATGATTTTTAACAATAAATACACTACACAGTTACATAAAGGATAAGCGTTTTACATATGGTATACCCGTGGCTGGTATGTGTTGGACGTATTCAGATACATTTGTGAATACTTCTTGAACGAAAGCAACACAAGCCCATTCAATATCCCATTCATTTCAAATGGGCTTCTATACTCTAGAAACTGCTTTGAAATGAATGGCCTATTTTTTTTTTTTTAACATATTTCCTTTATTGAAGTTGTTCACATATACAACAATGGTGGACAATATTGATCTACATTTATATTGAAGCTTGACGTATAATAAATAAATGGGCTATTGAAATGAATGAGACAAGCTCTACTAGTAAAAACAATCATGAATTAAAAAATTGGGCAGTGTAGTCCCTAATTTTCTCAATCAGCCCCAATGCTAGACAGCCTGGTCTGGTTCCCACAAAAGCATGAGTATAATGAGCATAAGGTCCTCCTGCTAATGTGAAAACCAACTCAAGGGAAGACAAACTGGGCTAGTTCCCACTATAATTGAAGGACATTAAGTGTAGGATTCCCTTGCTAGAACGGAATCCAGCCCCAGGAACATTTTAGGGAAGGGGTTCAAATTTAACCCAGACAGGCCCCTGCACAAATGTGAAACATATTTAGATGTACATAGGTTGGTTCATAGATGTACTCTAAAGATTCTTATGAAGGACCATAGAGGTATGGCATCTGGTACCACACCACCTAAAGAAAAAGAGGGGGAGGAACTGTACAACAAGTATATACACATGGACCTGAAGAGCAAGTCAACATTCTACCTGAGTCATCTGAAAGGTTCTTTTATAATGACCTTTCAAAAGCTATTTGAGGTGGACCTAGATAAATTAAAAGTAGATGGCACAACCACTTGTTCAAACATGAGCAAAGCAGAAAGGAGGCCATAAAATACCTGAAGTAAAATCAAGAACTGATTATGTAGCTGAACTGGAGAGACAATTAAGAGATTTCTATTCTTATGAACGTTTCCAAGATGACCCTGCATCTAAATCCCAGAAGGATTTCTTGGCACTCCTTAGGAGTGGATTACATGAAGGAATATTGAACAAAACAGAACTCAACTTCCTGTCAATAAAAAACCCAAGACTACCAGTAATATACCAGTTACCATAAGTGCATAAGTCACGTATCAATCCACCGGGGAGACCAGTTGTATCTGGTATAGATTCCTCAACCATGAATCCATCCAGCTACATTGACTTCTTCCTATAACCTCTGGCAGTCAGATAAAATAGTTATTTGAGGAACACCAGCCATACACTAGAAATCCTCAATGACATCAGATGGGAGGAGGGATTGATTTTGTTGACGTGTGATGTAACATCACTCTACACCAGGCCTGTCCAACCTGCGGCCCTCTAGGTGTTGTGAAACTACAAGTCCCAGCATGCCCTTCCAGCTATCAACTGGTTGTCTACCGGCAAAGCATGCTGGGGCTTGTAGTTTCACAACACCTGGAGGGCCGCAGGTTGGACAGGCCTGCTCTACACTATCATAAACCATGAGTCAGGCTATAGGCACATCAAAACCATCTTGACCAATGAATCCAACCTACTCATAAAGCAGATTGACTTCCTCCTCAACAACATTTCCTTCATTTTACACCATAACTTTTTTGGGCCAACACTGGGTTCTATAAGCAGATTTGCGGGACTGCTTTGGGAGCAAAATTCACTCCCAGTTATGCGCATCTGTTTATGGCCCACTGGGAGAACCAACATACTGTATATGGGCCAACAAGCCTTTTGCAGAAGACATCCTCCAATGGCATTGCTTCATTGATGACATGTTGTGAATCTGGACAGGAACTAGGGAGGCTTTGGAATCTTTTATTGTTTACATTAATAACAACATTAATCTCAACATCAAATGTATGGCCAATTTCAGTACCCAAAAGGTAGATTTTTTGGATTTAGAAATCTAAATTGAGGAAAACAAGATCAAGACTTAGACAGACCTCAAAGAGGTTGACTGCAACTCATACATCCCCTTCTCTAGTAACCATTATAAGAACTGGCTACGCAACATTCCCAAGGGCCAATTCACCAGGATTAGGCGTAACTGTTCAAGTATAGAATAATACAACATCCAAGCCAACATACTCAAAGACAGATTTTTGAAAAGTACGTATGATCAAACCATTGTGGAACAGGCCTACACTGAACTAAGAGAAACAAATAGAGATAGCCTCTTGGTGAAGAGAACAAAAAATCCCCGAACAGAACTAATCTGCCTCCCCTTTATAACTAAATATGGAAAAGACTCGAGGAAAGTGGAGGGAAAGACATTGGAAGGTTCAACTTGGAGATGAAAAGCTGAGCGAAATATTGCCAAGCACACCAAGATTCATATAAAAAGGCTAACAACCTATGGGAACTGCTATTTAGTGTAATTATATCAAGTTCCAAAAATCAAAGGTTTTTGGAACTTGTGCCACATGACTAACGCCATCTGAAGATGGCGCTAGCTATTGAAGCCTATGGAGAGAGCATTGTGGTAGAGTGATCTTGGGATCCCTCACTGAATCTTACTTGCTCTCGCCTCCGGTTACTATTGCATAGATGGCCACTTTGTGATAGTGACCATAGAGGAGGTAGGTGTTTGCTGGCACAGTTGTTTACCGTAACTGCTGTTCTGGCAGAAAACTTTTCATAAATGGTCACAATCCTTCATTCCTTATCATTGCGATAAGGAATGAAATTGATTGGGTCAAAAATACGATTATTGTGAAATATGCGCCATAGAATGGAATAGATTTTATTTTTTGTATGCGTTTGAATTCATTGTACATTAAAAGTCAGGTGCAGCACTTACATGCCAGTGGGTCAATCCATCTTAGGCTATTGCCACATAACCTATTTCCTGCCATTTTTATCTCTTTTTTTTAAATAGATGAAAAAAAATCTATAGAAGATGAGCCTTTTATATATTTCTACAATCATTTTTCCTAATGAATAATTTTGTGTACCATTTATATCAGAAATGAGCGGGCTCGGATTATCGCAATCCGAGCCCACCCGAACAGTGCGGATCCGAGGGCGATCCGAGCACTGTTCGGGTACTTCCGGCGGGGAGAAACAGTGAAAGAGAGGCTGAGACTCAAAATCCCGCCGTCGGATCTCGCGAGACACCGATTGTATAAATTCCCCGCTTGCCGCCGCCATCTTCAGTCGGGCTAAGATCAGGGAAGAGGGAGCACCTTTCTATGTATACTGTCCTGAACTGCCAGTACTACATTTCAGTACACCGTGCACACACGGTCTGAGACTGATACAGTAATGAATGATGAATCTGATCAGCAATTTGTAAGTGCAACGCTTCACAGACATCTCTTTATAAGTTTGTGAAACACAAGTACTAAATGCAACAGGAGAGAGCTGTAATTCTGCCAGCATTTAGGATGATGTTTCTGGTGACGGCAGGCAGTCACTGAAGGAGCTGGACATGTTACCAGAGTAGATGGTATCATGCAATTATGCGGTTTAGGCACAACATTGGTGGTGCAAGGCTAACGGTGCTATACGAAACCTCACAGCGCCGGGTATGGAAATGGTCATGTGGGAACCAGTGTCTATAAAAGAGGCAGGCTATAGAGAGGAGAGCCCCTTTGAGAAGTGACCCAATAGAGAGGGGGGCGTAGTTGCACATAGGCAGTGTGACCCCAGTAACGAGGAACCAAACGAGGGGAGAAGAGTTCATTCTAAGAGGCCCCTTATAAAGTGCCCCCATACCTTCAGAAATTCTGCTGAATAGTTAATTAAAAGCTGAACTCAAACAACTTCTTTCATCTATAGTAAACATCAGTGTCTATATACAGTCAATTATCTTGTCCCCTGCATATATGTATTAAATTACTGTTATTTTAGTGCAGTTTTTTTAACATCTTAAAATTCACTGTGTAATTAGAACTTAAATGCTTTTTGCTTTCTTATGTTTAATATAAAATTATATATGTTATTTACTAACAAGGTACATAAGTGTGTGAATGCAGTCATTTATAGAAACCAATAAGATATGCATCACATACCATCATATAACCACATAATGTTTCACATGCTCCTATATAACTGTATGTCAACCTTTATCATATCTCCAAGCAAACTTTGGTGACCCTGAAAGTGCTAAAGATTGTGTTTTCCTCTAAATTCTGATTGCTTGGATTTCAGCGGGAAGTGCTTTCTTAGCATTGTGAACTCTATCACAGTGTCAATAATGTTGACAGCAGCGCCTATTTTTTTCTTTTACTAGTAAACATGAGTTCACCATGGAATGAGCTGTGGTAACCATGTGACATGGTCTCAAACTATGCGATACGGTAAAATTATGAAACATGCCAAGTCTGTAGCACATTTAAGTCCAGTGGTAGTGCTGTCTAACTCCACTGATCCTGCCGTATAAGTCCAGTGGTAGTGCTGTCTAACTCCACTGATCCTGCCGTATAAGTCCAGTGGTAGTGCTGTATAACTCCACTGATCCTGCATGTCCTATTTCCCCAACATAAGGGTGGGTGGGAGGGTCCAAGGACAATTCCATCTTGCACCTCTTTTTTTTGGCATTATGTGCTCTTTGGGGCCTAGTTTTTCAAACTGCCATGCTGTCTGCCTCTGCAGTGCCACTCCTAGATGGGCCACGTGTTTGTGCCGCCCCCACTTGTGTCGCTTAGCTTAGACATCCAGCTACCTCGGTGCAACCTTTTGGCCTAAAAACAATATTGTGAGGTGTGAGGTGTTCAGAATAGACTGGAAATTAGTGGAAATAAATGTTATTGAGGTTAATAATAGTGTAGGAGTGAAAAAAAAACACAAAAATATGGATTTTAGCACTTTTTATGCTTTTTTGAAAAAAAATCAGAACCCAAAACCCAAAATCAGAACCAAAACCTTTAGTGGGGTGTTTTGGCAAAACCAATCAGAACCCAAAACCTCAAGCTAATCAGAACCCAAAACCCAAAACCCAAAACACGAAAAGTGGCCGGTGCACACCCTTAATTTATATTAGTGCTCTCTTTCTGTCATTTATAGGAAACTTTCTTAGTAACACTGAATTAATACCTTGTTCTTTATCTGGGTGTTGCCGTCATACTCTTGAGACGTGGAACAGACCATAAAGTCTATAAGCTTCTAACCAACATATTTTTGCGATTGCTTGGTGAGTATAATTGCTGCCATTGCAGATTACAGTCTCTTTATTGGTATTATCAGCGTCACAGACATTGCATTTATTAGGGAATCTTGACACTAGTTCACAGGCAGGAGCAATGCAGAAGCATCTCTGTAGCATCCAGACAGGAGACAGGACAGTGCACAATCACACCCTCACACAGTACTTTGCACAGTTCTCTGTAAGTAGCCCAGTTTTCCGATGTATGCTATCATATTACAACGTTAGTAAAGTGTCCATTTGCTTTTCAACATCAATTTGGGACCAGTTGATTTGTCAGTAGAAACCAACCATATTAGAAATAAAGTCCTTGGTACGATGCATATTCTGGGTTTGAATGAATATAATTTACTGAAGCTGGCAAAAGAGCATTCAGTTTCCAGTATATTGCTGAAACAATGACACATGGGCACTTTCCACGTTGTCCTCTGTTTTGGTCTCATTCTTTTGTTGGATGATAGACAATAAAGGATTTTCATTAGCCATGAAAGTCTCACTTTGTAGTCTTTAAACATTTTGTAGATTTATATGATTGCCAAGGTATCAGTGAGCAGAAGCAGTAGACACAATTTTACAATACTGCAATTGAGATGCTGATTTATCAAAGGGTGAAAAGTCCCTCAAAAAGGGGCTTTTTTATCACCTTACTTTATACATGAAAGGATTACCAGAGGTGCAAGTAAGATGGCAATTCACTGTGATCCCCTATACCGTGTGCTTATTCCGATACCTGCTCTGTTAAAATTATTTTTTCACAGCAGGCGGGCTGGCAGGGCGTACCTATAAGCCCATTGGACTCCTTCTGTGTTTACAGGACCTACAGTTTTCCGTTGGGCCTGCATTTATTAAATGATATAATAATTATAGCATCATAAGCTTATGCTCTTTCTGGACAGAAGTACATACCACTATGTAGCTCATTAAACAGAAATTATTATAGTGTTTGTTTATTGAAGAAGATAGTTGAGAAACCCTGTTCTAAATAATAAACTCATACTGATAGGTTAAAATAAGGGTCAGCAAACCCCAGTACGCGTGCCACATCTGGCACGCGGACCACTTCTGTCTGGCACCACAAGCTGTGCAGCTGCCTCACTAAAACACCCGTAGATGGCCTAAACGGTGCTGTTGGGCATTCGAAGCAGCTCTCTTTCAGACATCTTCGGCTGCTTTAGTGAAGCAGCTCTCGTGGAACCGAAGATCGGGTAAGGGTAAGGTATGAGGGATAACATTAGATGGGGGGCATGACTGTGAGGGATGACATTAGCTAGGGGTATACCTACGAGGGTTAACATTAGCTGGAGGCACAACTATGATTGATAATATTAGCTGGGTTCACAACTATGAGAGATAACATGAACCGGGGGCACAACTATGTGGCATAAAACTGGGAGGCACATGTGTGTGGCATAATATGAACTGGGGACACTATTGTGTGGCATAACATGAACATGTTTATTTGTTGGTCCCATTACTATTATTATTACAATGATATTATGATATTAGTGTGATAAAATTAGAAATAATTAAATGTTATCTAAATATATATACACAGTGGTCGAAGTGGAGGTATGGATAATAGTGGAATTTGATAGTCCATCAAAATAATCAAAACACTCTTCGGCCATTATATATATATATATATATATATATATATATATATATTTATATTTATTTATATATATACATGCACATATATACGGAGAGAGAAGGAGAAAGATGTATATGCAACTGGCAGAGCTGGGCTTGAAAAAAATTTTGCCGGCGCACTGATAGGAAAAGGTTGCTGACCCCTGGTTTAAGGTATATTTTTTAATATATGATTTTAGGATTTGCAAGTATTTTTTTCCTTTTGAGATGTCATAACAGAAAAAGGAGGAAAGTTAAACACCAAATGCCCTCGTTTTCTGTGAAATGTTTACAGCCTTACAAAATAATTCATAGAAAATGTGATCTTTCCCTGCTTCCAGCCCTAAAGGCCCTCACAGGCTACAGAAAACAAATGTGATCTAAGTAGACAAAGCAGGCAGTTTAAGGAGCTAAATTTGAAGTCTGCAGGTGCATGTATAAAGCCACAGGGCATAATGTATTGACGAATGATTATCTGTGACATCAAGGAGCAGTGTCTGATTTTCCTGAAGGATGAAGTAAATTTCTGATGCCTATGGGCACCATGGAAATCCAAGGTGTTAATGTACCCGCTTGACTTATAACATCAAATCATATGTGGAGCAGCAAGTCCTTTTTTTCACACATCCTTGGATTTTTTTTTTTTTCGGGGGGAGTTGTTTTGGTAGGTAATTGTAAGGATTATATTTTAATTGTATCCAATTAAAGGTGAACTTAAAAAATATATTTGAACACACACTGAGACATGTGGATCTTGGAATACTGTATTGTTCAAAATGTCCCTCATTTAGAGTCAGACGCAATATGCGTCTAAGACGTACATGAAAGAGCAGGAGTGAGAGTGTGCAGCAGCTTGGTAGGGTATTATGAGTGGCATGCAACTCCAATTGTGTAGCACACAAATACTTGATAGCTTATTTGTGCACTGAAATTTAAAGTTGATATCTGTGTGCTACATGAAAAAACAGTCAGTATTTAACTTATGTGCAAAACAGAAAACTAATTTTCACCCCTTGCATTGTAACATGATTTTGTCCAGGAGACTTAAATAAAATATTTCTTAATTTAAGATCCTTAATGAATCAGGCCCTAGAGGTACAAGATTTATGCCAGTGACGTTCTGCTTTACAAGAAAGTTTTTGTAGAGTTCGTGTTACTTTAATGTTCCACAGTTGGCAACGAAGTCTACGCGGAGTATGTAGAGTCGCTGGTGCCACTTGATCAAGGGCAGTTGCTAGGGTTTGGTGAAAAGGGGGTACTGCCATATCAGGGGAGGAGAAAGTAGAAATTGGGGAGAGAAGGTGTTGAAGAGAGATGGAAAACTGTTGAAGATCAATAGAGTTGATATTCCTGCGGTTGTGAGGAGCATTGGGAGAGTTTGACACTGGGGAGGGTAAAGAACTGGGGGTGACCGAGTAGCTAAGAAGGTGATGGTCCGAGAGGAAGAAGGGAGTGTTAAGGAAATCAGAAACTGAGCATAGTCTAGAGAAAACAAGATCAAAACAGTGGCCATCCATGAGTAATGGATTCAATCCACTGGGAGAGGTCAATTGAAGATGTTAGAGCGAGTAGTTTGGAAGCAGCATTGGAACGTGGATTAGCAATAGGGATGTTGAAATCACCCATGGGGATGTCAGTGGATAAGAAGTTAAGGCGCCATGCAGAGAAGTGTTCAAGAAATTGTTGGTATGGTCCAGGGGGGTGATAGATGAAGATGACAGCAACACGCCTAGAGAATGAGTTAAAAATCCTAACAGTATGTACTTCAAAAGATGTGAACATGAGTGATGGTAGAACTGTGAATGTGCACTCTCTGGAGAGAAGTAGTCCAACCCCACCTCCTTGTCTTCCTCCAGGTAAGCTTCTGTAAGTATGGGAAATAAAACAGTGAGCATGATACCACAGAACAATACTGGGCACACAGTTACTTTGAACTAAAAGATAACCACAAGATTTCCCATGCAGCACAAAAGCAAAAGCCTTCTCCAAAACCTGGAGAAGAAGGAGGTTTAAATGTCAAGATTATGAAAACAATAAATCTGGGGACAACTTAATTTATATCTAGGACATATCTGAGAAATGTGATTTTGCTAATCTGATGCCATCTTGTTGCCTTAAAGCCATTTTGTTCTGTTATAGCTTAAATACAATTAGAAGCACCTGTTTTGTAGGAGTAATTCATTATTTGCAAGGCTATGCTATAACCTTGGACATACCAGACAGGAGATAAGCCAGCCCCCCTTCCCTGGGGAGTTCTAGTGTGGATAAGGAGAGAATATACTAACATCTGTGTGAAGGGAACATGAGTGGTTAAAACCTTTTGGGGCGTAGTTTTCTGTAATACGTGATTTTTGCTATATAGATAGGAACTTGTAACTAATAATGCAGAGTTTATTGTACACTCAAACCATGCAGTGTATTTAATTCTCTCCAGCTGATGAGCTCATAACTGATAATCTGACACTTACAGGTGAACAATTATTATTATTATTATTATTATTAATTTTTAATTATAGGGCGCCACTAGGTGTCCGTAGCACCGTACAGGGACAAACAAAGTTACAATACAAGGTAAGACAGCACAGTACAGTAAACAATAAGCAATAAGCACAGTAACTCAGTGAGCTTAAAGCACAGCTAGAGGGGAGGGGAGAGGGAGAGGGGAAGGTCCTGCATACGGCTGAGCCCGAGAGGGAGGGCCCGGATAACAGGGAAACCCCCAGAGGGGAGAGGAAGGAGCGAGAGGGGACGGGGGGAAGAGGGTCCTCGAGGAGGAGGGCTAGGTAGCTGGAGAGCCGATTTAAGAGTGGTGAGGACAGGAGGAGAGATGACCCTGCTCAGAGGAGCGTACAATCTAAGGGGTCTAAGGGCTGATATAGATTCGACATTCCCCATTTCCCATACTTTTTTGCCTTGCCCACATTAAAGAGGGCAAGGCAAAAAAAGGAGTAGATTTGATCCTAGGCAAACCATGTTACAAAGCAAGGGGTGCAAATGAGTTTATTATTTTGCACATAAGGAAAGCACTGGCTGCTTTTTCGTGTAGCACACAAATACTTGATAGCTTTATTTTTACACTGAAAATTAAAGTTGATCTAGGACATGTCCTATCCCAACTATAAATCTGCCCCCACATTTTACATGTACCTCCCCCTCCAAAGCAACATGCTTTTGCCAAGGTGCAAAGTTACTGTAAATACTCGAGTATAAGTCGACCCGAATATAAGCCGAGGCACCTAATTTTACCACAAAAAACTGGGAAAACTTATTGACTCGAGTATAAGCCTAGGGTGGGAAATGCAGCAGCTACTGGTAAATTTCAAAAATAAAAATAGATACCAATAATATTACATTAATTAAAAATATAATATATTGGCTAATTAATATATTGTATCAGTGCATAGATTGATCATAAAATGAACAAGCACAAATATCAGCGCTAACAATGAGTGCACCCCATCAACATAGAATGATCCGTTGGATAAATAAAAACAATTTATTGATATAATATATTAGGACAATAACAGAGCTATCACTGGCCAGTAAAACAATAAAAAGCTGCAGAATACCACTAGATATAAGTCACATGGATAATAAACGTAACAAATCTGAAGCCACAAAAAATAGAAACTAGTCATACACGGGTTGTTGTGAATGACTGCAATAGTCCTGAGAACACTCCAATAAACATAATCCGGAGTAAAAGATATTACCGGTGTGGCCAGACCAAAAACATTCAGCTGATATGTTCCTTAAATGCTGATGATGATCTTAGCTCTGGAGCTGAATGCAAATTGATTCTTTAAATACAAGTATGAGAAGTGTAAACAGAATATTACCGTCAGTCCCCAGATATGAGAGCTGGAAGGTGAATGTCCCGTTATCCGTATGCCGCGGGTTCATCAGTCAGACCTGGTTGAAATAATCAGTTCCACGTAACGGTCTGCGTGAACAAAGTGATCAAAATCCTCCGTTCAGCTCAGCACTTTGTGCAAAATGAATAATCAGTGGCCCCAGTTCAGATGTTAAAACTTCAATAGTCGGAGATGTGAGACTGCTGAGGATGTTAGTAGACTAGAATAAACGGCATCAATCAAACAAAAAAAAAAGCGGTGAAGTTCCACTAGTCCCAGACGTTGCACAGCGGCTGTAATCCGTATGGTCTCAGTCAGAAAGGCGTGCGCTCCACAGTGGAACGCATGTGACGATATCCGGAAGTGGGCGTCTAATCAGATGTTATTGGTTGGTTCTCTTCTTTTCATTGTGGTCCTGGAGCATCACTCGAGTATAAGCCGAGGGTGGACTTTTCCAGCACAAAAAATGTGCCGAAAAACTCTGCTTATACTCAAGTATGTACGGTACTCCTTTTTTATGCTTTGCTCTCCTTAAAGACCCAGGTCTAATGTGTTAAATTAACAGTTCCCAATTCCAAAATTTGAAGTTAGTGTGATAAAAAGCAAAAATCCTATTTCTAGTGTACCTTCTGCAGATTTATATGGTGAAAAATATATGCCTGACATACTTAGTTTGGGAAAAAGTGAAGTACTTATTGTGGCATAAAGTGAATGCTTAGCATGCATGCTATGGAACAAATGATAAACACTGTATTCCTCTAATTAATGTGTGCAGATAGGTATCCCTTCCTTTCCCAAACATACATTGCACAAAGAAATCCTTCATTGCCAGCTATATATTGCACAGAGATGCACTGAATTTCATGCACAAACATAAAATCCAATTTCCAGCAATGTATTCCAGACAGATCCCCCCCCTTATGATCAGCCATATTATGCATATAGATAAATATTTGCTAGACATTTCTAAAATAAATGTACATTTGCACAGAAATCCCTGAAGTCTTGGTTATATATTGCACAGAGATCCCCCAATGGCTGGTAAAATATTGCACAGAAATCCTCCATTAGTGGTCATATACTGCACATAGATCCCCCAATGGGTTGTTTCATACTGCACATAGATCCCCCTGTTGCTGGTCATAAAGTGCACAGAGATCCCCCTATTGATGGTGAATATTGCAAAGGTAAAAAGTTATGGAAGATCAAAAGGTTTTGTATTATTTTTGGACAAACTATAATTGACACCTGGGGGCTAAATGTATCAAGCTGAGAGTTTTCCGGCGGGTTTTAAAAACCAATCAGATTCTAGCTATCATTTATTTAGCACATTCTACAAAATGACAGCTAGAATCTGATTGGTTGCTATAGGCAACATCTCCACTTTTCAAACCCACCGGAAAACTCTCAGCTTCATACATTTACCCCCTGGAGACATTTCTTCCCCCACATTAACTTATACTCTGCCCCTCTGATGCCCTCCCAGTTAAACCTGCTTAAATAACCCGTGTTTGCACTGGCAGATTGAGCTCTTGGGGTCTCAATCTAATTGAAGGTCCATTTCATTCTTCCTTGTCCCCAGGCATACAGATTATGATATCTAGGGCTAGTTTGAAAAAGTGGGGATGTTGCCTATTACAACCAATCAGATTCTAGCTGTCATTTTGTAGAAGGTACTAAATATACGAAAGCTAGAATCTGATTGGTTGCTATAGGCAACATCCCCACTTTTTCAAACCCGCAGCTTAGTAAATCTAGGCCCTAGAGTTTTTCCTTTGTAATTTAATCCCATTTGTTTGTATAAATGTATTGCATTTTTTTGTATGCCATTTATTATATGCTCTTTTTTGTTACATCCAAATACCCTGGACTTTTGTACATTAAATCTATACTTTAATACATTTTGTCCTTGATACTCTGACAAATCCTTTAGCCTTTTATGAAGAATATTGCTTGACCATGTTAACCTTTTAAATAATGGCATGTGAAGTGTTAATCCATTTGACTAACAAGCCCAGTATGCCAGCGTGTACATTTGTGTAACAGAGTTTTGCTGTGTTTTAGCCTTTTGATAGCTAGTGTGTGCATTGCTAACCTGTGTGTAACAAGGAGCATTGTATGTGCCAGTGTGTGACAGTATATTGGGGTTCTATTGCCCTTATTCAGTAGTTGGTGGCAGACCATTGGTTATATGAGTGTAATAGCGCTGTTTAGATGCAATTCAGCAAATCTATAACCAGTGTGATAGGTGAGTGAAAGATTGAGTACTGGAATTCTGTTTAACTCCATACAGCAGGGCCGGTGCTAGCCTCCATGGCGCCCTAGGCATTTTTTCAAAATCGGCGCCCCAGCCCCCCCCCCCGCAACAATCGGCGCCCTCCTCTGCCCTCACCCCGTCTTTCCTTACCTCACCACCGCCGCCTCACTGCTCTGTCTCCTCCCCTCCACTCACTGACACTAGTGAGGGGAGGAGACGGAGCAGAGAGGCGGCGGTGGTGAGCAATAGCCTCTTCCCCCTCCCCCGTGCATCTGAATGCTGTGCGGCGGCCGTGACAGGTATGGTCAGCGGTCGCCGCACAGTTTTAAAGTAATTTTCATTCTGGAGGGCGCCTTCCAGAGCCCGGCGCCCTAGGCAAGTGCCTAACCTTGCCTAATGGGAGCGCCGGGCCTGCCATACAGTAAACACCCAAAGTAAGGGAGAGCGTTCCTGACAGTGCTCTATATTTAAGTGCAAGTAAAATGACGAGAACAATGATATACAATAACAACACATTTATTAAAAACAAAATGATAATACATCCAAGACATTGATGTTAGCTGACAAAATGCTTAATCGCCCATATATAATGGATAAATATACAAACACACCAGATACAGTATATAATGTTCTCAGTGGTATAGATGGTTTCTCCAATAAATGTGTTATTATTGTCTATCAGCGTTCTCGTCATTTTATTTGCATTATTGTTATATATAGTAACAGTTTTTTGAGAGCAGCAGATTACTATTTTGCCTTTTTATTTATTTATTTAATTAGCGCCTGAATTTGCTCTATATTTAAAAGCACAAAACATAAAAATGTGTCACAGCAATAAAATCATGCAGGTATAGATATAAACAAGTGTCATGCGACTGTCTTTGCCTGAAGGAAGAAAACATCTCTTTTGTCAGTCTTTTCTCCTCTGAATTGTTCACAAAATACAATTAGATTTCTTATTCTTCAGGATTTGTAAGAAATATGGATTTTCAAAGTGCTTATCACAGTGTATGTCCCAGAGCAGTTAAGGTTTTTTTGTTATACACTTTCACCAGACGGGGATCTTGGTTCATACATCTTTAGTGATTGCAAAAGGAAATATATATGTATGAAATACCCAGGGGGATCGTGCTTTGACAATATCATTCTTTATTGCTTATACAGTACTGAATTTCAACATGGGGCTTTATTTTGCGTGTTATACAGTTGTCATCTGCCTGTTTGGTATTATTTGAGCTTTGTTCATTTTAGCAGCATGGAGATTCTGATTAAAGATAAATCAATAACTGGGGAAAAATGTGGATGGGGATTATTGTTCCTTTTCAGCTGACTAGAAACCATCAAGTAAAGTAACTTTTGGATTGGCTGGAATACTGCGGTGATGATGCACAAGAGACTCGGTACATGGAGCCTGACTTAAAGGAACAGAAACATAGCAATAAAAAGTAAAAATGTCATAAATATGACCACAAATATCTGTGCTAGGGCCCATTCTATTAAATTTGTATTTTAGTGATTAGGGATTCTCAAACTGATTTACATATCACAATTTGATACAACTTGGCTATTTTTTATTGGGTACGGTGAACCTCTAACTCGCGAGGCAGACCTCGAGTAGTGAACACTGAACACAGTAGTGTTTTAGATTTGATTTAAACATGAAGGGACTTTTTATTTGATACTATATTAGGATTACTCAATATGTAATATACACGATATGGACAAAAGTATTAGGACGCTTGACCATTAAACCAACAGTGACTGTAATGACATTGTATTCAAAAACATATACTTTAATATATGGTCCCCCTTTTGCAGCGATAACATCTTCCACTGATTTTGGAAGGATTTCCACAAAATGTTGGAGTGTTCGTGTGGGAATTTGTGCCCATTTATTCTGTAGAGCATTTATGAGGTCAGGCACTGATGTTGAACGAGAAGGCCTGGCTCGCAATCTCCGTTCCAGTTCATCCCAAAGGTGTTCGATGGGGTTGAGGTCAGGGCTCTATGTGGGCCAGTCAAGTTCTTCCACACCGAACTCACCAAACCATGTCTTTCTAGTCCTTGCTTTGTGCACTGGGGCATAGTCATGTTGGAATCGAAAAGGGCCTTCTCCAAACTGTTACCACAAAGTTGGAAGCATAGCATTGTCCAAAATAACTTGGTATTCTGAAGATTTAAGATTGCCCTTCACTGGAGATAAGGGGCCTAGCCCAAACCTTGAAAAACAGCCCCATACCATTATCCCTCCTCCACCAAACTTACACTTGGCATAACACAGTCAGGCAGATAACGTTCTCCCGGCATCCGCCAAACCCAGACTCGCCCATCTGACTGTCAAACAGACAAGATTCATCACTCCACAGAACATGTTTCCATTGTTCCATAATCCAGTGTTGGTGTGCTTTACACCACTCCATCCGACGTTTGGCATTGGTCTTGGTGATGTGAGACTTGCATGCAGCTGTTGGGCCATGGAAACCCATTCCATTAAGCTTCCGCTGCACAGTTTTTGTGCTTACATTAATGCCAGTGTAAGTTCGGAACTTTTCAGCTATGGAATTGTTGGCGACTTTTACGTACCATGCGCCTTAGCAGTCATTGACCCTGCTCTGTGATTTGATGTGGTCTTCAGCTTCATGGCTGAGTTACTGTTGTTCCTAAACACTTCCACTTTCTAATAATATCACTTACAGTTAACTGTGGAATATCCAGCAGGGATGAAATTTCACGAACCGTCTTATTGCAAAGGTGGCATCCTATCACAGTACCACGCTTGAAGTCACTGTGCTCTTCAGAACTATCCATTTTGTATCACAAATGTTTGCAAATGGAGACTGCATGGTTAGGTGCTTGATTTTATACACCTCTGGCAACGGGTCTGATTGAAACACCTCAATTCAATAATTAACAGGTGTGGCCAAATACTTTTGTCCATATAGTGTACATAAACTTACATGATACATTGCAATTATCAGGATTAAAGAAAGGAAGTTGAATTTTATTCACAGACTGGATTAGTAACGAAGAATGTAGCAGCAAACAGGTTAAATTGATACATGTTTCTCAGATATCATTTACAGATCAGGGATCATTTTAATTAACATGGATTTAACACTGCACTTTTCGTTTTCGCATGGTTTATATACCTTTGATTTTAAACACATTTAGAATAAAGGATTGATTTAAACCTACATAATTATATAATATATCAAGATATAGCTCTAGTAAGTGCTCCAAATTTAGAATGTCTACTTCTTTGAGCTCTATAGACAACTTATAGACAGCTCAATCTTTAATATTTGGGAATCTATACTTAGCACAATGATTACAGGGAAAGGAGCTTAATAAGATACATGGAAGTATCCTTGCGCTGTTATAGTCACACAAAAGGCTGTAATAAATAGTGTTCACAGTAGGGGATACAACAAAATTATATACATTATATCTGTGCGTGAGGAATGGAGAGAACAATGGAAAATGCAATTTAATTCTGCCAAGTGTAAAATAATGCAGTTGTGGAGAATCATCAGTAAGAGAATTGTTAGGGATTATTTCTGACAACAAGTAAAGAAGCAAACAGTGTAGCCAGCCAAGTATTACAGCTAGCAGAATACTTGGAGGAGGAGATGGGGCTACTTTTTAGTGTTTTAGTTAGACCTCAATTAGAATTTTGTGTTCAGTTTTGGAGGACACATGTTCAGAAGAATATTGTCAAAATAGAGAGCATGAACTCAAAATCCAAAAGGGAGTAAGGTCCGCTCTAGGGAATGGTCTCCTCAACTAATTAGAATCATAAGTGATATAGTGTGAGGGGGTGCTCTCCCAACTAAACATATAGATTCAAAATGTATCATGTGATGTTAGTCACAAGATCAAGGTTGGTCTATGAGGTATTTCTTTACAAAAACAATCATAAAATCATTTCTATTATAAATCTATTTTAAAAAAAAAATTCCTTTTTTAGACCGGTCTCTAAAGGCAAAAAATATTAAAATCAAAGAATTGAAAAGATATTAGAAAACTAGTTCTTCCAGATCGAACTCACCAAACCATGTCTTTGTAATCCTTGCTTTATGCACTGGGGCACAGTCATGTTGGAATAGAAAAGGGCCTTCCTGAAACTGTTACCACAAAGTTGGAAGCATAGCATTGTCCAAAATAACTTGGTATGCTGAAGCTTTAAGATTGCCCTTCACTGAAGATAAGGGCCTAGCCCAAACCCTGAAAAACAGCCCCATACCATTATCCCTCCTCCACCAAACTTCACAGTTGGCATAACACAGTCAGGCAGATAACGTTCTCCCGGCATCCGCCAAACCCAGACTCGCCCATCTGACTGCCAAACAGAGAAGCGTGATTCGTCACTCCACAGAACACGTTTCCACTGCTCCACAGTCCAGTGTTGATGTGCTCTACACCACTCCATCCGACGCTTGCCATTGGTCTTGGTGATGTGAAGCTTGCATGCAGCTGTTTGGCCATGGAAACCCATTCCAAGAAGGTCCCGTCGCTCTGTTTTTGTGCTTACATTAATGCCAGTGGAAGTTCGGCACTCTTCAGCTATGGAATTAGCAGAGTGTTGGCGACTTTTACGCACCATGCGCCTTAGCAGTCATTGACCCCGCTCTGTGATTTTATGTGGTCTTCCGCTTTTTGGCTGAGTTACTGTTGTTCCTAAGCACCTCCAGTTTCTAATAATATCACTTACAGTTGAACGTGGAATATCCACCAGAGATGAAATTTCACGAACTGCCTTATTCCAAAGTTGGCATTCTATCACAGTAGCACGCTTGAAGTCACTGAGCACTTCAGAACGACCCATTTTGTATCACACATGTTTGCAAATGGAGACTGCATGGCTAAGTGCTTGATTTTATACACCTCTGGTAATGGGTCCTATTGAAACACCTCAATTCAATAATTAACGGTTTGGTCAAATACTTTTGTCCATTTAGTGTAGGTTCTCTTTGTTACTCCTTTTTTTTCTTATTTTTTACTATTTTTTAAATTCCAACTCACACTTTTCTTGATCTCTCATTTTCTCATTTTCTTTTCTCAGTTTTTTTTCCTCTCTCTTTTTTATTATTTTCTTTCTCTTTCGTTTTCTCTTTTTCTCCTTATTTTTTCTTGTTTTTTTTAACTGACTTTAATCCCATTATTTGCTTTCTCTCCCTCTTTCTCCCTCTCTCTTTCATTTTTCTCTACTTTTTTGCTCTTTCTCTCTGTTCTCACTTTTTTTTAACTTTTCTTTATTTTTCTCTTTTAATTTCACTGTTCTTGCTCTTTATTCTCTTTCTCTCATTTCTGTCTATTTTACTCTGTTTCCCATTTACATTTCTCTCCTTTTCTCTTTTTTATTTTTTCTCTCCTATCCATTTTCTTTTTTCAATCTACTTTTCTTCCCTTTTTTCTCTTTTAATGTCATATTCACTCTTTTTTGCTCTCTCTGTTTTCTCACTCTTTTTTGTCTCTTTTATACCCTTTTTTCTCTCTGCCGTTTCTCATTTTATTTCCCTTTTTCTTTTTCTCTCTAAATAATTATTCTCTTTATCTCACTCCCTTTTTCTCTTTTCACTATTCTCTCTTCTTTTTGCCAGTTTCCCCATTTCTTTTCTCTCTCTTTTATTCTCCCTATTTCTGTCTCAATTTTCTTCTCACTATCTATTTCCCTCATCTTTTTCACCCTATCTTTCCTTTTCTCTTTTATTTTCTTTCTTATTCTTTTTCTCTGTTTTTCCTCCAGTTTCTGTTTTACCCCTTTCTTTTTTCACATTCTTTTCTCTCTCTTCATCTCATTTTGACTCCCTTTCTCTCCCTTTCTCACTATTTTTCTGTTTGCTCTCTTTACTTTCTCTCTTTGGGGCATATTTAACAAATAATTATAGTGCACTATCATGCACTTACCACTAAAAAAACGTCCCTCTGTGTCCCTCGCATATTTAAGAAGGGTGCATCGCAGCAGATATTGTGGATATCGGCTGCTTTGCATTCCTTTTCGTTTTTGGGAGCAGTCACTATTCTACAGTATGGTGACTGCTCCCATCCACAATCTAACAAGTTCCGAAAAAAAACAATTTCCGGTAACTTGTCTTGATGATGTACGCCAGGTGAAGCTGGCGTACATTATCATAAATGAAAAATTTCAGTGCTGTCAGCTCTGCTCCGAAGAGCAGATCTGGACAGCACATGTGTGGAGGAATCACATAATCCCTCCCTGTCACTCACCACTCTCCACCGCTCTCTCTGCAACTATAGTTGCAGAGACAGAGCGGGGAACTGCACATGCGCAATTGCTCTAAGAAGACAAGTGAAGAGGACCTGGAGCAGATCGTGGGCATTGCGTTCCGAAGAGGCAGGGTAAGTATGATTTTTTTTATCACAGAAACTGTGCTGGGTTGTACATAAATTTGAGAAATAGTTCAATCCTTATCATTGCGATAAGGATTGAAAACTATTATTCACTTTATGTAAATATTGATAAATGTGCCCCTTTGTTCTAAGTCTTTTTTTCTTTTAACTATTGTTCACAAACTTTTTCTTTCTATTTTCCTCTATTCTCTCTCATTCTCACTCTCTTTAACTTTTTTACTCTTTTTTAACTATCTTTTTGTCACACTCTTTTCTGCTCTTTTTTCTCACTTTCTTTTTTCATTCTTTTTTCACTCTCTTTTTCTCACTTCACTTTTAATTTTTTACTCTCTATGTTTCCTTATGTCCTCACTATTTGTCTAATTTGCTAACACTTCTTTTATCTCAGTTTCACTCTTTTTCTCCCTATCTTTCTAATTTTCACTCTTTCTTTTCCACACTTAAGCTGGGTACACACTACAGAAATTTCTACCAACTTTTTATGCCGAGCGATTTTACATGCGACCGATGGTTCGATCGCTCGGTCCATGGACTGCATACACACTAGCCTTGTTTAGGACGATAAAGGGAAGAGCGGACGTCCCTTTAGCGACTTTTTACAGCCATGTTGTCGTGAGCAATGATTTCAATTTCGTACACACTGCAGCGACATTTGCGGAAAATGTACGAGATACCAAAGACATTAGCATAAAGGGGCAGAGCTTTCACTATATTTAACTCCCAAAGCTGCCTAAAAAGAGAAGGCAACACTGTCTCTTAATTCATTTCTATAAAATAGAAGTTTAGTAATATACATTAAATTTAGAAAAACATTTAACTGCTAAAGTGGAATGCAATGAATATTCCCTAATAATAAAATCCCTTTGTATGTAATGGAATGCTCCATTCTCGGCGTGCATCATCTCTGATTGGTCCACAGCAGAAACAAACGCCCATGTCAGAGTGTATAAAGTGACAGAGGAACCTGTTTGGTGCCGAGGAACGTCAGAAGATGGCGAGTGAGCAAGTGGCAGTGGGGGTCAAGGTTGAGGAGAAGGTGGCAGTGGGGGTTGCAGCTATGGAGACGGAGACGAAGACAGAGTCAGAGATGGTGCTGGAAGGGCCAAAAAATGTTGGAAAGTTAAGGTGGGGGATGGAGATACTCAAGAAGAGTCAAGAGCAAATCCAATGAGGCCAAGAGAGGTGGAGATGATGGTCAAAGTACTGGACCAGGACGACAACGACATTAAAAAAGGTCAGTAGCACATGTAGTGTACCTGTAGTGTAGATGTAGTGTCACATAAAGCAATGTAAAAGGCTAATTTATTACCTAATTTTTTATGTCAGAACGAAGAATTAACGGTGAGAAGGTCTGTTTAGATACCACTGATACCACTAATGTTACACCTGTTAGCAAACAAGGAAAAAATGAAAAAAGATAAGAAAAATATACCAAAGAAGTTCTACATGAAGGTATTTCAGTGAACATGTGTAGACAGCTAAATGCTTTGGGCACATACTTGTACCGTTATAATAACCAAAATGGCGCCTGTTTTACAGAATGCTCGGAGGTTAAGCCCGCTATTATTGTGATTTCACCACAGGAACCAAAATATAAACTGATCTCAAGCAGTGTGAAAGGTGAGAAAATGAGAGTATTTATGTCGTTGAATATAAATTACAGATATTGCAGTTAAATGTTAAACATTTTTTTATTTCCTTGTTTCATAAGATAAAGAAATCAAAGGGAATAGAAACAACATCAAGACCTGTTCTGCCACAAACCAGTAGCACCTTTAAAAATACTAAATACTAAAAATAATACTCTGCAGTACTCAGCTCTGTGATTGGTATGGGCACGCTCACTTCTCATGCGGATCTTTCTGTGTGTTTTAAAATTTTTGTACCTTTGCCAGCAATAAAAATGTTGCTTGAACACTGTGTGGTTTATTCTAGGTACTTCACAATTATAAGTTAATAAAGGTTAATATAACTTTAATAGGTTATAAAAGTATAAGTGTATAAAGACGCAAAGGGTAATAACACACATGCTTTACACAAGTGTAATGGTCTGCAGCCAGACAGGTGCAATATACATCGATACAAAACACAGTGATGTGCGGATTCCGCACAACGTGGGACTGGGATTAACATAAAAAATTTACATACACACGCGCCCCAGGTCGAGGAAGTATCGAAAGATTGTCGTGGATCGGTCGGAAGTTTATACACACTACACAGCGGAAACGAGATTGGACCGAAAATATTAAACGATACGACCAACCAAATGAGGCGATAATAGTCCATTTGGGCAGACTTTCGACCATCGTGTCACTGTACACACTGACCCGAATTTTGAACAAGCGGTCGTATGTCGGCTGTTTGAGGCGATTATCAGACGAAAACAGTGTAGTGTGTAACCAGCTTTACTTCACTCTGTAACTTTTTATTTCTTATCTCTCTCCCCTACTCAATATGCTGACTACCACTGCTTGGTCTTTACCCCTCAAATCAAAACTCATAGGGTAACAGAGGGCATGATTCCTTTAGTTGTTGCTGTGTGATGTAACAAATGAAAGTGAAGGGTAAAAGCAGTTTTATGATTTTCATAAAGCTTTACTAATGTTAAAGATCCTACAGTAGGTATGGGTAAATGTAGCTGCAGATTAACTCTTCCAAGTGCTATAGAGCTAATCCCAATAATCAACCATATGCTATACAGATTTTTGCCACTTCATTTACCTGATTTGTCACTATTTCCTGTTCACTTGATTCTTAATATATTTGAAATACTCTCATCTGTTTTTAGGACTATTTTGTTCCTGAATAGTAATATATTTGGAATATTCATAGGGGCCGATTCAATTGACAGTATAACACAGCATTAAACGATTGTAAAGCTATTTTGTGTCATTCTGGAGCGCAATGATGTTCCCTGCAATTCAATTGCAAATCTAACATTCCGTTTTTTTTCTAAAAGTAGTATATCGCTGCGGGTTTGAGCCTTATGTTAAGGTATAGGCTAAAGGGGGCTATTCAATTGTATTTTTTTTTTTTAAGGTACGTTTTATTAATTACATCTTATCTTTAACAATGTTACAAAATTCTCAGAAGGTACAATAACAAGTACTTGTGCATATAAAGATAAACACGATGTACAACATTTTCTCACCATGCTTTTACAACGTAAATTTGGCTGCGTGTTAATCTCGTACCATGCAGATGTTATTTTTATTTTGAGCAAAAGAGAGAGAAATAATAAAAAGAGAAGGAAAGAAGGGGGGAATAAAAAAAAGATGTAGGATAAGAAGGGGGAGGGGAAGGAGAATTAGAGGTTTTAGGGGAAGGAGTTCACGCCTTTAACAAGAAGGAGTAGTCAAATCCATTAATTTCAATAAGGGATCGGTCTCTACTAAAATTGAAGCAGGGGTTGATTATGGTATGAAGCCCATGGAGACCAGACCTTGTGGAAAGATACAGAGGAGCCCCTCAGCACACTGGTGATGTGCTCCATTTGGTAAGTATGCCAAACCCGACCACAGACCATTTGGAGAGTAGGGGGTGTAGGATTTTTCCAGGAAGCAGCTATCTGACAGGTGGCCGCGCTGATTATGTGCCGGAGGAGCTTATGCGCATGCGTAGGACCGGTCCGGTAGAGGTAAGGGCAATAATACATGCTTAGGGTCGGAGGGTATGGGAGTGTCGAGGACCGCTGTAGCTAGTGTGAGAACCGCTGTCCAATACGAGCATATTCTGGGACAGTCCCACCAAATTCAATTGTATTTTTACCTGGCGATGTAAACTGTCAAATAGGCAGTTTTATCTCGCAGCTCTCTTGGTCGGGTAAAAAATTGTAAACCCCCAAAAAGTAATGACATAAAAAGTATGTATTAAAAATCTGAAAATTGATTGTTTTTTTAAAATAAAGTTACAAAGAACTGGAAAAAAGGCATTATAAAGCATGTAAATATTTTTTCCAAAGATTACAAATACACCCTATTATATATATATTTTTGTAATAATGTGTTTTGAGGTAGCTTGGTATGAATATAAATGAAAATTACTGTAGTGTAATTAAAATATAATAAAAAATGGGTAGTGTAATGTAACGCAATTGAAATTTTCACTACAAAAATTTGCTAAATACTCATAGATCCGATTGAGTCACAAGGGAATCACTAGAAAGCCCAGAGATGACAGTTTGATGTTGCCGGAGATTTTTGTTATAGCTTCAACATAGCGCGTTAAGCCCTCCCCTCTCCTCCCATAACATTCGCATTCACTTATGATTCACGCGCGGAGGAGGCATTTATACTTTTGAAATTGAATTGCACTATTTAGAATATGAAAACAGCTGCGGCTTCAGAGTAAATGCAGAGCGTTAAAATAATATTACCGGATCAATTGAATCGGCCCCATAGTGTTCGCCATCTATACATTGTATCCGTCTGCAGCATTTTAAGATTTTAAGTTATATTGGTGGATGTGACTCTCTGGTTTCCAAACATAATGAACACATTTGATACTTTCATTGATTATATCATGCACATTTGTCCATTTGCAATATTTCAAAGACAAATGTATTGATTTATGTTCTTTAAAAGAAGAAATTTGCAAATATGAGGTTACTGACAAGAAGGAAATTGCATGATTATACCTGTGATTGCTTTACATTTATGACCATGGGGTAAATGTATGAATGTCTGATTTCTGCAAGCCATTGCCCCTTTAAATTTTCACTGCAAAGTCGCCGATTTCCGGCGACTTGAAAAAATCGGAGCTTCATACATTTACCCCCATATTTTATATCTGATGACTTTTAGTCAACTGATGTTAAGTGTGTGAATACTAATGTGTATCATTTATATTATATGCTTAACCTCTGAATGTGTCTTTAAGTATGCACTGATATATTTATTTTGTTATAAAGCATTTTAAGTATTTTGATTTAAATAGGTTCATCTATTTTTGAAATTCTATAACATTGCACCACTGCTTATTTTATAAGAGATTAATGTTTTTACAAATATAATAATTTGATTTGATTTGTTTACTAATAAGCCACAATATGTTAGCTCTTGCGTGTTTCTATTATGGATAGGCAGATTTCCCTTTCTCAGTGCAGCAGCTGTGTTTGCAACTGTCTGCTGAAGCCTCAGTTATATTGTTCATTTATGTGTCCTATTTGTTTTAAAGAGACCCACAAATACCACAAATAGTCCACAACTGCTCATAATGGACCTCATTTAGAGGCGGACGCAAAATCCGTTTAAGAAGTGTAGGAGTGGGAGTGTGCCGCAGCTTGGTAGGGTATTATGGCAAGCAACCCCAGTTGCGTCCCACTCTTAATACCCTATTGAGCTGAGAGCAGTTCCTGCAGCTAGCTAATGCTTGCGCCACCTAATTCCTGCCGCACAGCTTTAGCCCTGTTTTTGACGTGTGTTGCGTCTGCGCCTCACTGCAACTAGGATGTATTTACATGGTCACACCTTCACAATTCCGCATTTCTCCCATTCTCTTGTAGTGAGTCGCTAGCTGTCGCAAGTGTTAATTGCGTCCAAGATGCAGGTGGATTTGGGTCTTTCTGCACATGCGTGGTAGTGTTTTTTTGTTATATGCGCCTAAAACTGACTTTGCGTCAGACTCTAAATGAGGTCCAATGTGCCTGATTCAAAAAGGCACGGAAAACGAATGTAATGTCCATTATTTTTAAAAAAACATGCACGTAAAACGGGTAAACGCAAGTGCGCACTCAACAAGGAGCATATGTGAAGATACGTGTGCTGATGAATAAGGATGTAGGTCTGTTCTGCTCTACTAGCCTGCAGGAAACATCAAATACATATAAAGAGTATAATCTCGCAAAGAAACACACAGAAAAAAAAAACCTATTGAATTAATGTCACCTGTTAATAATATAACAAAACAATAGAAAAAAGGGGGGCATTTATTTTTTTCCTATGGAAAACATTTATTAGGATGTAATTAATGAGTACTGTACATAATAAAAACATTTTTTTACAATTGCTCCTGATTGTAATCACATGTTCTAGCACACATACTCATCCGTCATCACTAGTGATTGGCACTTGGACTAGACCAAGCAAGACATATGGCTGAAAAACAAGTACCTGAGGGATTCCCAGAACTTGAATCGGACACTGCTACGTGCACTTGAGTTTTGTAGGCCCCTACTGTACATTGACTACGCGCATACGCCCCTTCCTCACCCCGTTCCCTCCCTGAAATCATAGTATGTTGTAAGTCTTCTTTGCACTCAAAGTTGAAGTGGACATTGCTGTGTTCTTTGGAGCATGGTTTGGTTCTGGGCATGCGCAGAGTAATTATGCACATTATAAGCAAAAGATTGCCAATTATGCTCCTTAATGAATCGGGCCCAATATGTTACACAGGTTAAACACCAGCACCCTGTTGCCCTCAGCCCTAGCCTCAACCAACTTCTACATTTCCCCCGTATATCTCCATTTCACATGTTCCAGAATTGAAGGCTTTGAGCAAATGCTTATTGGTCCTGCAGACAAGTGACATTAGAAGGCTGTGACAAAAGTGCTGGAGTCATTGATATTCAGACACTTAATGCAGTGCATTATCAGTGTTGTTTATAGCAATACATTCATCACCTTGAGATCCACTATATAGCAACCAGTGTACATACAGATCGTAAGATCTGGGCTCTGGGTTCTGAAAAATGGTGCATAGGAATGTGTCCATTGCATTTTTTTCCTTATAACAGCTTTAATTTAGTTGGGACCTAAAAGTAAGTACGGGATCAATTTTATGCCTTGTTTTAGAAAAGTTTGGGAGTTACTATATGCTTTTCTTCTTCTTCTTCTTGGGCCTGATTCATTAAGGATCTTAAATGAAGAGGATCCTTATTTCAGTCTCCTGGACAAAATCATGTTACAATGGAAGGGGTGCAAATGTGTGTTCTGTTTTGCACAAGGGTTAAACACTAACTGTTTTTTCATGTAACACACAAAAACTTGATAGCTTATTTGTACACTGAAATTTAAAATTAATATGTGTGTGTTACATGAAAAAACAGTTAGTGTTTAACTTATGTGCAAAACAGAACACACATTTGCACCCCTTCCATTGTAACATGGTTTTGTCCAAGACACTGAAATAAGGATGCTCTTCATTTAAGATCCTTAATGAATCAGGCCCATTATTATTATTATTATTATTATTATTGTTATTATTATTATTAATAATAATAATAATTAATGTTTATTTATATAATGCCAGCATACTCCACAGTGCTTTATAATTGTGGCAAACACGCTGATAAAAGAAAAACAAATTGGTCAGAGGGCCTTGCCCATAGCTTACATTTATAGTGCATTTATGTAGCCAGAGGCATAACTAGAAATTTGCAGGCCCACATAGCACCATTTTCTAGGCCATGACACCCTCCCCACTGCTGAACTCAATTATTTTACCAGGTCTGCTCTGCTCCACGCTGCTCTGCACTCACTGCTGCGCATCAGAGATCCCTGCCCCATTGAGCAGAATTTAATTTTGGAGCATCAAAATGATGACTCACTGGTATTCTAAGGTGTCAAAGGCCTTGCAGTGGCGGTCACTAGCAACAAGCTCATTAATATCCCTACTTATTGTGGACACCAATTTATTTTCCTCTCGGCACAGCTCCACTTGTTCATTTGTTTTGATTTTTTATTTAAAAAGGTCAACGCAAACAATGTAACATTATAAGGGGATTATGAAAGCTATAGAACAGACCATATATTACAAAGTCATCAGCAGAACATGCTGGGTTGATATGGATAAACACATTGGGCCTGATTCATCAAGGAAAGTAAGGCAAAAAAATGAGTTTTCTCCTGGACAAAACCATGTTACAAACAATACAAAGGGTGTAAGTTTGTTTATTATTTTGCACAGAAGTTAAATACTGGCTGTTTTTTCCTGTAGCACACAAATACTTGATAGCATTATTTTTACACTGGATGTTAAGTTGATCTAGGACATGCCCTATAAATAACTATAAATATTATAAATATGTCCCCACATTTTAAATTTAGCTCCCCCAGCAGGCGCGGGCTGGGAGAGCTCGGGGGGCACACAGGCGGTTGCATCCCGTGACACGCGATGCTGCCGCGTCATTAATGACGCGGCCGCATCGCGTGTCACGTGATGCGGCCGTCTGCGTGCTGGACGCGGCCGCATTGCGTGTTTTGCGATGCGGCCACGGATATTGTTATCCAAATTTGGCTTCCAGGGGAGTTGGGGTCGGCCCAAACAGGGGTCGGACTGAGCGGCCCGGGGGGCCGATGCCCCCCTGCCCTCCGGCCCAGCCCGCCCCTGTCCCCCACCAATGCAACATGGTTTTGCCAAGGTGCAAAGTTACTCAGTTTTTTTTTGCTTTGCTTTCCTTAATGAATCAAGCCCATTATAATAAATTTCATAGTCCGACAAATGGCTAATTTGTATTAGAATGGGCCTTATAACAAGACAACACAAGGGCGGGTGGGAAGAGAGGTGAAAGGTCGGGGTAAGTTTTCAGGCTTATATTTTAAGTTTTGGATAAGAGGAGATGGGGATTTTCTAGGGACATACTGGTTGCAGGTGTTGTTTATGATTTAATTGTATTCCAAGAGAAAGTATACTGGAAGCACTAGCTCTTCCAATGATTGTCTCATCAATATGATTAGGATCCCATCCTTCAGCCTGATCTATTTCCACAATCTGTTCTGACAGCTCAGAGTCTAGTACTCCCTAAAGGGAAACTTAGATACCTCTCTATCATTATATTTAAATCATATTGTGCATGTTGCAATTTAAGGGCAAATGCATTCCACTATGATGTTATTTTCCAGGAATCCAAAATACATAGAATTTATTTTATCGGCTATTCTTAGTCTTTGTTTTCATATCTTTTGGCATCCCAACTCATTGCACATGAACTTCTAGGCTGAGAGAAACATGTAGACAGTTGCCACGTTCATATAGCAAATAATATGGTTTGCTCATAATTATGTACTTATCAAGATACACATTATAGGATCATTATACAGAAACATTATTTTTTAAAAATAGTATTTTGCTGAAAAAAGACACTTTCTTGTCTATCGCTTCATAAATTTATTGGTAAAGTAAACTATTCTACCATTTATATCATAATTTGACCACTAGGAGCACTGCTACATTAAAGTTTGTGGCTGATATTTCCTTTACCTAAGCCAGTGGCTCCCAAACTTTCTCAGTTCCAGGCACCCTTAGGGTCACAAATTTTTTTCCAAGGCACCCCTAAGCCAAAAACATTATCGGGTAGTCACATTTTTTAAGTAGTTGGGTCAAAATGATGTAAGATGTATTTAGACCCCTTCACCATTACATTGTGCCCCTTCATCATATTACTGTGCCCCTTCACCATATCATTCTGTGTCCCCCTCTTCGCCATTTCACATTCTGTGTCCCCTTCTTTGCCATCTCACACACTGTGTCCCCCTCTTCGCCATCTCACACACTGTGTCCCCCTCTTTTCCATCTCACGCAATGTGTCCCCCTCTTTTCCAGCTCACTCTGTGGCCCCCTCATTGTCAGCTCACTCTGTGGCCCCCTCTTTGTCAGCTCACTCTGTGGCCCCCTCCTTGCCAGCTTACTGTGTCCCCCCTCTTTGCCAGCTGCCTGTGCCCCCCTCTTTGCCAGCTCACTCTGTGTCCCCCCATCTTTGCCAGCTCACTCTGTGTGTCCCCTCTTTGCCAACTCACTCTGTGTGTCCATTCTTTGCCAGCTCACTCTGTGCCCCTCCTCTTTGCCAGCTCACTCTGTGTCTCCCTCCCCTCCTTCAGCGTCTCTCTCTCTGTGTCCCCCTACCCTCCTTCAGCGTCTCTCTCTCTGTGTGTCCCCTCCCCTCCTTCAGCGTCTCTCTCTCTCTGTGTGTCCCCCTCCCCTCCTTCAGCGTCTCTCTCTCTCTCTGTCCCCCTCCCCTCTTTCAGGGTCTCTCTCTCTCTGTGGCCCCTTCCCCTCCTTCAGTGTCTCTCTCTCTCTCTGTGTACCCCTCCACTCCTTCAGCGTCTCCCTCTCTGTGTCCCCCTCCCTTCCTTCAATGTCTCTCTCTCTCTGTGTCCCCCTCCTCTCCTTTAGCGTCTCTCTCTCTCTCTGTGTCCCCCTCCCTTCTTTCAGCGTCTCTCTCTCTGTGTCCCCCTCCCCTCCTTCAGCGTCTCTCTCTCTCTCTGTGTCCCCCTCCACTCTCGGTTCATTTACTTACCTTCTTTCCTCATGTTCTGCCGTCTTCTTTCCTGATGTCCTCTGCTGCTCCTCACTGACACTGTCGGGCGTGATGACGTCACGCCCGGCAGTCAGTGAGAACAGTGAGGAGGATCCGACGCTGGATTTGTAAGTTCTTTTTTTTTTTCTTCCTGAGGGCGATCGCGGCACCCCAGGGAGCCGCGGCGCACACTTTGGGAACCGCTAACCTAAGCCACAAAAGCAGTAAGGCAGCTCTCTCTTAGTACAAAAGGAGGTGGGAGATCTGCGCTAGTGTAAGTTTATATGCAGCCAAGGGTGAGGATGTGCAGATGAAAGATCCCAATCACCTAAAGGTCTAGATAGAAAATGGATTCACCGGCGCACTAGTACAAAAAGAGGGGGTGCCTTCTGGTAATAGAAATGATAAGATGACTGGGAATTTGAAGTAATTATATTGATTGCAGTACAAATAAACATAAAGTAAACAAATGAGAGTGATCGCTCAATATGAATAAACATAACAAAACTAAAGTCAGCAAAGCAGGACAATGTCAAACTATGCAAAGTCCATAGGCTCTTAATGTATGAATGGCCACAGTTGTGGAAAAAGTTACCCAAATAAACCTAATGACTGGTAAGGAGCAGGTAATGGCAAAGTGCAGGCATGCCTAGTAGTCCAGGTAAATTTTATGTCCATATGGATCAAATAAAGTGGGTGGTGCCTTAACAGTTCACAAGCATAATGAAAAATTCAAGCTTACTGAGTTAAATGGGCATATAAAATTGGTTGAACATAGTGATATCAGTTCACAGACATAATTAAAGGTTCTGCAATCAATATATTTACTTCAAATTCCCAGTCATCTCATCATTTCTATTACCTTAGGGCATCCCCCCTTTTTGTACTAGTGCGCCGGGGAGTCTATTTTCTATCTAGCTCTCTCTTAGTAAATGTAAGTATGTAGACTAATAAGTAGAAACATTTAGTAAGCACAGTGCAATGCCGAATATTGTGCTCTGGAGTCTGTTATATAATTTGTATAATTATGCCAGAACAATGGTGCCAATCTGTGGTGCTACATCACCAGGGTAGCTTTAAAACATTACTGGGCACAGTGCCAAGATTGCATTATTAGTTAAATTTAAATCTGGGTTCTGTTAAGACTCATGATAATTTTAGAGATAAAATTATGTTTACAGTTTGGATTAAACAATTTTGGGTTTAGGTTTTAAGAGTTTCATAGCCCTAACTAAATCATTGGTCCTCATGGAGAGTAAGTTGCAATTTTGTGGCCTGAATGTATGCGTAAAGTTCAGCAATAACATATCAGCTTTATGCATATATTTTGAGTTGCACGTATCATAAAAATATTATCATAGCATTATACAGGTATCAAACCGGGCAAAAATACACGTTTCCATGAATTTTCCATACTTTGACACAATTTAGTGCAACCTTATCAAATTGTCCTAAAATGAATCAGCTACTCTATTGGGATTATGTGTGTATAGGGGTGTATTTCAGTCATCTGAGAGATGGTGCTATTATTATTCCTCAGTAAAATAATGGCAGTGTTTCCATAGTCATAATGGAAACTGAATCCATCAGTACAGACGTTTTGTGTATTAATTTGTGTATTCTAATTGACAATCATGGGCCAACATTACAATCTGAAAAACAAACTGTATTCATTTTAAAAGTAATAACCTTTACAAATCATGGACTTCCAAGATTACTAGCTACATAGCCTTAACATTGCAGAATTGCAGGGAGAAAAATATATACCACTAGCACAATTGGGCCTACTGTGTATGCATGTTACTATGACACACTATGGCAGATTATAATTAGAGATTTAGGACTGTGAACTGACCTTGAACTGTAATAGACAGAAATGTTCCCCAAGTATGGTTAAGGAGCTTTGTCCCACTTTGCCTTTTTTGACAAAGGTAGGGCATTTCACCCTATAATGAATAGCCCCATTAATGCCTTAAGAAAAACACTCCCAAAGTCAGTGTAGAGTCACTTCAAGCATGGGCAAAATGATTATCAATAGAAAGGAACTATCATTGCCTTTCCATAACTTTTCCATATTAGTTACCGCTACATTGGCATAAACTATTGGCATAGTAGTGGTATCATTACCCTTATTGACTTGTATGAGGATAGAAATCTTATGTCTATCTTAAATCTTTCAAAAAGAAAAGAAATTTCAAATTCTATCTTAGGACTTTTATAATTATCTTCAAGTGAGACATAGGGCTATATTTACTAAGATGTGGGTTTGAAAAAGTGGGGATGTTGCCTATAGCAGCCAATCAGATTCTAGCTTTCATTTATTTAGCACTTTCTACAAAATGACAGCTAGAATCTGATTGGTTGCCATAGGCAACATCACCACTTTTTCAAACCCACACCTTAGTAAATCTAGCCCATAGGGTTCGATGCAATACCACATTTGAGATTTAAGTTTGTCTACCATTTCTTTAATAATGTCCAAACATTCCGTTCAAAGCCATAAAGGAGGGATTACATTTTAGTATAGATTTATCTTAACATCTAAACAGCCCAACAAATCTACATCAGAAATGAAATGGAAAGTTGATTTAAACTCTGCCTTTACAAAGTGGAAAGAAATATTCAAAAACAGCCAGTCGGTATTATGTATTAGCCATTATGAAATGCTAATAAAAATTATACATTGAATGCAATTAACGCCATAAAACCTAGCTCATTCTGGATGAATTTTGGGTACACATGAGATTTGTTCCATAGATTTTGGGACTGTCCAATTATAAAGCTCCAAAGGGCAGATCTATCCGATTTAAGTACACAACTGGCAGGGACTAATTTCATATTATCTTAAGTTAAGTGCCATAAATGGCATGTCAATTGCACTGAGATAGATAATTGATTGACAGAAACAAATAGGTTGTTTTTTTTATTAATCATTTGACATACACTTTTTGGGTTATTAAGGTATTTATTAATATATAGCATCATTGTTATTGCTTGTATTTACTATTGTTTTATTTAATGTTAAATGATGGTTAAGTCTGTACTTATCCCCTTGTCCATCTACTTTTCCTCTTTTCCTGTTTTTCTACCCCATACGTTCTTTAAAATCTGATAATAATTAATAATTTAAAAAAAGGCACTGGAAGGCTATTTTAACTAAGGGTACAATATACATCCAGTGCTTAGCATCCAGTCTAAATTCTTACAGCATCTCTTTCACTTTGTAACCTCTATCTTCCATTTGCTGATGTTCTTAATCTGATTTTTCTGATCTGAAGAATAATTAATTATACATCATTATCTAACATTCTGCATTGATATTTATATGATCTTCCAACTGCTGAACATTTTCCTTTATTGTAGGATATTTTTTTTTATTTAAAAGAACCTGTTGAAGCAATGCAAGCATATATGCTACAAACAATGTCATCTTGAAAGAAAAAGGAAAAAAGAACTGTTGAGGTTGTATTTATACAAATGCTAAAATGTCAAACATTGTGTTGATCTAGTTTTAATTTGGGACATACTTATGTGTGAAAGCAGATTCCACTACTATTGAAAAAAATTGTTGAAGGAATATACAAGTAAAATTTGGAGTAGCAAGGTGTTTAGTATAGATAGAGGGCCTTAGTACAGAAGAAATTACTTAGATATTACAGGCCCTGGGTATCACACCGCAGTTACATACACTATATCATACACTACATCAGGGGCCAGGGAACTTTTTACCTTTTACCCCAAAATATATTTAGATATGCCGACGTTACCCCCTTGATTTGAAAGGAAGGAAATCTTATATTATTAATTATTGGAATTAAAAGTTTTATTGAATCTATTCAAAATTTCTTTGAAAGCTTCAACTTCAAAACTTCAGGTTTTGGAGAAAATGATGTTGATTCATTTTTGATACGAGAACATGAATATTGGGGCATTTTCATGCCAGAGCAATTTGGATACAGTCTTCAGCGTCCAATTGATTTCTCTGCTTTGTTTTTATGTTTGTTAGAGTGCAAAATCCTTGTTCGCAAAGGTAGGTTGTTGCAAAAGGCAGCAACTTTTTGAATGCCTCCTCATGTGCAATTTTGAATGTCTTTGCAGCTGCTGGCATCCAAAAATATGACAGATCTGCTTTGTTTTCAAATGCAATACGTGCTTCATTATTGCATCGAAGCTCAAGAAGTGCCTCTGTCAACCCTTGAGGCTCTTCTGGTACAACAGCAATTTCACATTTAAAGGGGTCTACAATCCAACTGACAGTATGTGAATCGGCAGCATTACTCCCAGGAATTAAATTTTTACCCCATTTGGGGTAATTTACCCCTGTTCCCTGACCACTGTACTACATCATCCTCAGAGTGCAGAGAAAGAAAATAGAATGAACAGTACACTTCAAAATGATATTGCGACAAAGGATGTGGTCAAACAGGACTGAAATGCCAAATGGATTACCACTTGCCCTGATGTTAATCACGAATGTGCCAACTGGTAAGACTAAACTGCCTTTGTATGAATTATTGTTTGGAGCCCTCATGCCAACAGCATTACTTCCTGCACAGATGGGCTTGCAATTTAATAATGACTTATTGATCTCCCATTGTTTATATCTTGCAAGACTTTGCTTTCATATTCAAACACAGATGAGAGAGGCCCAACATGGGAAAAGTAAAAGGTGATCTACGCAACCTCCAGCCTGGTGATCTGGTCTTAATCAAGATTCATCAGAGAAAGAGAACTCCCTGTCTCCCAAGTGGAAGGACCCATACCACGTATTGCTGGTCACATCCACACCTGATAAACTGAATTATCGTATGGAGTCAAGTGTCTTAATGTAAACGAGCAACTAAAATGGTCTCTCTCCCTATAATAATTTCACCACCAACCACCAGATCAAGCACCGAGAAAAGAGGTGGATCTCTGGCGTAGGCGCTAGAGAGTGTAACAGTCATAATAACACCCCCTCTTACCTTACTCTGGAAGGGATTTAGGGGCATATTTAACAAATTGTGATTGTGCACTATTGTGCACTTACCATAAAAAACATGTCCCTCTCTGTGTCCCGCATATTTAAGAAGGGTCTATCTCAGCAGATATCGTGGATATCTGCTGCTTTGCATTCCTTTTCGTTTTTGGGAGCAGTCACCATTCTACAGTATGGTGACTGCTCCCAACCACAATCTAACAAGTTCCGAAAAAAAGTTTTTTTCGGTAACTTGTCTTGATAATGTAAGCCAGCTGAAGTATTTCAGATTTTTAAAAGGGTTATGAAATGGTTTTGACGAAACCCAAATTGAAATGAACTAAATGTATTTGTTGTTTTTTAAAGTTGTTACTCTCGGAATTAACACATTCTTCCATGATATTGTATAATATAGGCAGGAAGGCAGGTAAAGGTCTATAGTTTGAAATAATACTTCCGTCCTGTGGCTCTGGACGATGCTGGCCATTTTTAATGCAATTTGACCAGATGAAAAAATAGATTAACAAAGAGATAATAGGTTTAGCAATGACCAAGGCACTGAGGCTTAGAAGCTGTGACTTCAACTGGTCAGGCCCACATTGGTTGTTCAATTTGAGTGATAGTAACTCTTTCTCAACCTCCTTTTCATGTACTGGAGTAAATGGGAAATTGTGATAACATTTTGGGGGAATAATTGTGCAATTATCATAGAGAGCACCTGAATTTTGGATAGAGTTATGGCTCTAGGAAAGGAAAATGAATTGTGTCACAGGAAAGTTGTAAATCTGGGGCCTGATTCATTAAGGTTCTTAACTTGAGAAACGTCTTATTTCAGTCTCCTGGACAAAACCATGTTACAATGCAAGGGGTGCAAATTAGTATTCTGTTTTGCACATAAGTTAAATACTGTCAGTTTTTTCATGAAGCACACAAATACTTGATAGCTTATTTGTACACTGAAATTTAAAGTTGATATTTGTGTGCTACATGAAAAAACAGTCAGTATTTAACTTATGTGCAAAACAGAATACTAATTTGCACCCCTTGCATTGTAGCATGGTTTTGTCCAGGAGACTGAAATAAGAAGTTTCTCAAGTTAAGATTCTTATTGAATCAGGCCCCTGGTGCTTTTATCTTTTATATACAAATGGAAAGGCACTTGGAATTTCTCACTTGGGTGAGTGTGATTCTACATCACCAGAATATTTAATTATAAATCACAGTGTTCTTTTCTTTTTTTTCTCTGTCTTCATTTGAGAACTAAATTCCTGATGGTTGATGCAGACTATTGAGTATCAACACAGTGTACCTATTGAAGCTTGTTGCTCACCTACCAAACGTGAGTAGCTTTTTTATTTGCTTTAATCACTAGTTTTTCACAGAGTACACTATTGTTTTTTTTTTCTCTCTTTCTTTTATTATTTACAGAATTGATTAACACACAATAAGCAGAGAGGGTATCATAATCTATACAACATCCTTTGAGCACCTATTATAGGTGAGTGTGTTTCTTATGTTCACCTGTCTCGATCTATTTATTGAATAATACGCATTATATATTTTTTTATGTGGTCCAGCGGATTTCTGCTGAAACGTTAGTGTTATGACTCGCCAATAGTGGGACTAGCACATCTCGCAAAGAAAGATCAAGAAAGAGCTTGGTGGAAGTAGACGCTGGCAATCCAACAGTGAGGATGTGCCTAGCCCTTTACAAGTGGCAAGACCGTCCTCCATTCCTGTGCTGAGCTCTCCTATTTGTTCTTGCAGCTTTGACTGCCTGGTGCTGCTGCTGGTTTCTTAAGCTCAGTTGTTGCTTTGTCAGATCCTAAAATATTGAGATAGTTACTATTCACTTCCTAGAAAGCCGAGCAGTGAGCCACCCCATCCACAGACATTAAACCAGTAGCTATTTTTGTTTAATAAACAAATATTATTTGACCCAACCAGAGCCAGAATTTAATTAATACCATTCACAGTTAATGAATATACCTATTCTCCCCCATCCCCCATACAGCCCCGACATTATATTATTTGCAATCCCATTAATTTAATATTTAGGGCTATAGATATATTACTCCTTTCAATCCTCACCAGAGATAACTGGAAAATGTCAGCTATCATAACAGAATATTTTAATATTAAAAATGGGTAGTACTGCATTTCTAAAGGATTGCCAATGATCATAGCAGGATAATAATCTATCTATATATCCAGAAACATCTGGTGTGACAAAAGCCTGCTACTGCAGAAGCACACGCAAACAACTTCTTCCTTTTATGTAGTTTTATTGTCAGGATGGTAAATGTTTTGACACCGTACAGATTTCACAGCATTTCTTGGAGACCCTAAACGCTAGCTAGACATAACTCAGCTCTCTCAAGACCAGCCAGCTACCCCAGCGTTGATCTCTCTGAACAAATGGCACAAACAAGCTTTTATACATGTTACTCCTCCCCCAGCCTTAACTTGATGGACAGGTGACACACCCACCTTCTCTTTAAAAGAAAACACCCATCAGTGCCTCTGTTTGCCCAGACACACCCTGTCTGTTTGCTGAGAGAAAATCATGTAAGTTAACAAACTTTAAACTACACATACGTTTTTACCTGGTTTAATCTCAACCTAGGTGCATAACTGTGCCAATGTTTTATTCTGTTTGTATACTTTATCTGCCTCTTGTCAGAAAAATGCCTCCCTTTGTTACACTGGTTAATATAAAAGAATACTATTTATTTCAAATAATAAGGCTTATGTATTCTATTAATTATAATTTTCTGATTATCATCATCATCATTTTCCCTAGTGCCCTATAGAGAACATTCTTTCTTCTTTTTTTTTCATCTTTAAATCTACATACAATATGTTCCAGATCGCACCATCTACAATAAGCAATGAATAATAATAACAATGACTTCATCAGAAGATGGTCATAGCTCTATTGTGGATATATCACCTTTATGTCTTTTGTATAAAATAAATTGATTTTCAAGTGAACACGCTGTAGATTTGCTCATATATATTATACTGTACATTCATGTGCATTCGGAGTGGTCCCAGGCTGCCTTTATCTGCATCATATGCCATTTTCATAGCTTTTTGTTTCTGGATAATACCATTTCCTTTTTGGTAAGAGCCTACTTTGTGATAGTGACCTGTAGTTTCATCAGATCATTTTATTAATTTTCCCTTTAGGATGAGCTACCCAAATGCAGGCCATATTTCATACGGAGCTGTGCTATGGAAAGTTCACAGCTTCAACTATTTCCAGATTTGAGCACGGTTACGTCTGGGCTGTAGACAGGTAGAGGGCGGGCCAGCTGTGTGACATAATAGCTTAGGAGGGGTTCTGACAGGATGCTGTGTGGTAAGAGCAGTGGTGCTGTTAGACATCTACACCCCAGCCGTGAGCCCCTGGTATCATGCCTAGTGCCCTGACTGCAATGATGGACCAAGGAGCAGGAACCACAATCGGTGCTGGACCTCCCAGGATAAATCTTGGGGACACAGCAGTGACACGAGATAGAGTGAGAAGGCACAGTGAAGACATAAGGTACATTGGGGGGCACAGTGATGGCATGGGGAAGAGTGAAAGAAAGAGTGATGGCTTGGGGAAGAATGATGGGGCATAATGATGATATACCAGTGTGAGGGCACAGTGATGGCATGGGGAAGAGTGAAAGGAAGAGTGATGGCTTGGGGAAGAATGATGGGGCATAATGATGATATACCAGTGTGAGGGCACAGTGATGGCATGAGATAAATGTAATGTGACACAGTTATGGCATGGAGAAGAGTGAGGGAGCACAGTAATGATATGAGGAAAAGTGAGGGAGCACAGTGAGGGCATAATAGAATAGTAATAATAATAATAATAATAATAATAATAATATAACACAGGGAGCACAATGATGGCATAATGTTGGGCCCATTGAGGCACCAAACAACAAATTGTTTTTGGCCCTGTAGCCTGTGCACACAGCATTCCTCATATATAGGGCTAGTGTCATGTAGAAAGAGAGATTTAAGATTGTAAAATCTGAGTTGCTGCTGTCATGTGTTTTTTTTCCAGTAGAATATCCTAGCCAATATATCCTGGGCACTGCTTTATAATGCTGGCGCATCTTTTGATGCAAAACATTTTGTTTTTACTTTTACTTAAACCGCACACATAAATACGGGCTGTTATGGTTTGTGTGCCAGGGCTGCTTTACAGTCCTCGTGCGGCCATAGTCAAAGCACAAACTTAGAACACAAAGAGACTCTATAATTATTATATTGGAGACTCTCACAGATATATTTAACGTAAAATTGTTGTGAAAACCTAATTTTTTTTATAGGAAATATGAAGTGAATGCATTTTAGTTTCTATTTTTTAATTATAAATAAAATATATTTATTGTTTTGCTATGCTAATTCTCTTATAGTAGTAGTAGGTAGAACTTTTGTATAACCTAGAAATGCCATTGCTACTACAGCTGTTTATAATAGAGCTAAGTCTAGGACTAAAACTTCTCTCTAGACAACAACGTTTTGACAAGGGGAGATTTATAAATAATTTTAACATTTAATTAGATTATATGTCACATCATACACTTAGATCTGTTGACATCTGCCCTATACAGCAGTTGAGGAAAGAGACACTATACCCCTTGTCCAAAAGTAATTCTTATTTTAGCTAACCTTTGATACACTTGACTAGAGAATATATCTAAGCAATGATTGTTGTATAGTGTATATAAAACTCTGCCATCTTTCCCTATGTCAGTTGCACAGCTTATGGATATTTCACTTTACATGAAGTATAAAAAATATATTTTTTAAAGCAATTTCCATTTAATTTGATTGATTCAAGCTGTGATTTTAACATGGATTATGGAATCAAATATGCCACAAAATAAATCATAGCCAATTATCTCAAGTTCATGCGTTGAAAATGTCTGATAATAAAAACATTTATTAATAGCTATAATGAAGTTTCTACCCATATGTGGGGGGGGGGGATATACAGACCTTTAATAATTAATAACAAATATTACATATGTTTTTTGTTATTTTGTACTCTATTAGAACCATGGTTTATAGCAATGTTTACTTAAACTAGAAAAGTTTTCCAAAACCACACACTTGGCCTTTCCTTTCCATTTTCCATACAAAGATATTATATCATTCTGAGATTTGAACGCTAGGTGGCGCAGCATAGTCACGCTTCATCTATTGTCATTGTAAGGGTGAAGACAATCTGATTTCCATGAATGTATTGCAAAAGTTACTAAGTACCGGTAAGTAAGAAATGAAACTGAAAAAAATTAAAATGTATTTTGTTTCATTATCCATCATGCATATAGAAGGTTTTTTGATTATTTGGGTGTGGTATTAAAGAAAACCTTTTTTTGACTAGTTACACTAGTAAATAAAGATAATCTTAACTCCTTTTAAGCATTATCTAATGCATACATTTGAATTTACAAAACGTGAAAAATTAGGAGTATTAACATGAATGTGACTTTATGGGTCACTCCATGTACTTTCTATAGATTTTTGTTGCAGGTATTTTCTTCACCCTCCTACTGTACAGTGTAACGGTGTGACATCCTTGGGTTCTACTGCAGTGGTCAGGAACCATTATGTTTATACCCTAGCCACACAAATGCTGTACATACCATTTGAACTGTTGACAGAAGTATGGTGACTTCAATAAGTGATGTCATCAGTCATTTCCTACATAGCATTAGCAAGTCGAGGGAGCTATTAGAGTTTTGAGTCTGATCTTCTGGTTTTGCAAGTACCAGTGTAACATGGATCTAAAATTGTGTACTATATCAGCTGCTTTAAGATCCAGATTACACTGTGTCAACTAATGCTAGCATTCAAGAAGTCAGGCTCCTTGGTTAAAAAAAATAGTAATACATTAAAAAAAAGTTAATCTTAATAAACACAAATGATTTAAAACATGTAACACAACATGTAAAAATAAAATCCCCCTGTTTCTAGGCCCTATAACTGCCATGCTACATAAAGTGTACAAAACATATATATTTCTTAAACATAAGATCCGGGGAAATAGCTGATCAAAGTTTGTGTTACCGTTCTGGGGTTGCATTAACTGGGTCATTTTCAAGTTTATGTTTATCTGTCTTTTCAGTCAAAGAATGCTCTTAAAATGACAGATAAAAAATATAATTTCCTCAAAAGTTTACTGAAACAAAACCCTGTCTTTCTCCCTAAAAGCAATATGAACTTTCACTAAAAATGAGTATCTGTTTAATTGACACATAAAAACTACAATGTGTTCTGTTCACAAAGGTTAAAATTTCCCGAATCATGAAACAATTCATAAAGAACAATAATAATAATAATAATAATAATAATAACTAACTATAGCAGTATATATATATATATATATATATATATACATACACACAGTGGTTGAGGTGAGCTGGTATACCGGCACTCCTCACCACTGCCTATGGCCAGCAATGAGGGAGTCATTTTATTCCATAAGCAGGCGCTTTGCTTGTAGGACATGTGAGGTTAAGATTACAGATACTGTGGCAGCAGTTAAGTGAACGGGTATAGGGCCTTTTGTGAGGTACTGGTTAGAAGGGATCTTG
Source organism: Mixophyes fleayi (assembly GCF_038048845.1). NCBI lineage: Eukaryota > Metazoa > Chordata > Amphibia > Anura > Limnodynastidae > Mixophyes > Mixophyes fleayi. The sequence goes on from NC_134406.1 coordinate 70,863,258, forward strand.
GGGGGGGGGGGGGGGAGAGCAGTACTGCTGTAAGCATAGGGAGAATGTGATAATCAATTGGGGGTGGGATAGAGCTCCAAGGTGCAGCAGTGTGACACGATCTTCTAATTGTCACACTGCTCCAACTTGCATCTGAAGATAGCTGTCTGCTGTCCTGAGATAGGCCACCCTCAGAGCTCAGAGCTGAGCCTGCATGAGTTAGTAGATGGGAAAAAGACAAATTGAAGGACAGATTATTGAAGAAAAAATGGATTCAACTCCTCCAAGTCTAACTGGTCAGTGCACTGAAACTTCGAGCACTAATATAATTAAATGGATGTCCTAGCATTGAGCCAGTTCATCAGCTGGGATGTGTAGGTTGACTGGATTGTGTGCTGAGGAGCAGAAAAAGGTGGAAGCCTGTGTGAAGATGGCTCATCGAGCCAATAAGAGATCTGTCTGGCTCAGTGCTGCTTACTATCTGTTGTGTTACTTGGTAAACTACTAGCATATATCATTATGATGTAGCTCTTCATGCTGGCAATACAAGGGTACTGCCTATGTTTCAGGATATTTCTTATTAATTACACTGGGATATTTCTAGCATTCCAAGTTAATTGTAGTAAACGTTCGTATTGATGGTTTACTCATTATGACCTCAATATCTCAACTCATTGGCGCAAAACAGTATTAGGCAATTCCAACTAAACAAGACTTCATATAGAATAGTATAAATTGAGATGTTATTGACCGGGGCTTCTGTGGCCTACAGCTTGGTGACTTTGGGTTCCCTCAAGACTTCCATTATATTACATAGTGTTAAAATGCATCTAAAATGAATTACACTATCAAAATCCATTAAGCTTCTGGGGGCCAGGCCCCTGACTATTCACCTCAAATTTCCATACTCTTTTTCATCTGTGAAGTTTAGACTGTGCTCTGGCAAATGACTTCCCCAAGTAGCTATAGGGATTTTTTCCCTCCATCTAACTGATTTCGAGCACATCCTAGACAGGCACCTACTGTAGTTTAGCAGATAAGATTAAATCATGCTGCATCTTTGCCTTAGTTTGGCAGGCGCACATCTAGCAGGTACCAAAGAAGATATTTGATGTCATGTTTTTCAACTTGTCTGTGTAATTTTGAAATGAAATAACATCTGATTTGATATATGATAAACCATTAGTGTAACCTTAGTCGTTCATGTAGAGTTGGACTCAAAGGGGCATATTTAATTCTCTGCGTTTTCCACCACGGAAAAACTATTACTGGTATTACGGTAATAGTAGCTGGATTTCAGCTCCCTGAGCCGAGAGCTGGAATCCAGCGAGAAAAGTACCGTAATACCGGTATTTATGCGCACTATTATCGTAATGACAGTAATAGTGCGCGCGCTGCGAGATTTTGGGCTATAACGCCGACAATTGACTATGCCCCAAAGTGTGGTATGCTATGTATAATATGCTTTTTACTTTCATGAATGCCCACAAAGCACTAGTTTGAAAACTTGCAACTTGTAGTTATTACTGCTTACGGCCCCTTACAATTAAAGAGGTGGAGCGGGAAGGAGGGAGCGTTTAAGTGTAGGCAAAATACTTATGCAGACACAAATGCGTCTATCAGGAGATTTACCAAGGTGCGCTCGGCTCAATATACCTGTGTGAAATGTGTTTTTTTCTGACTTTTATCTGCGTTTTAGAAGGAAATTGCATCGAACTCTATATGAGGCCCTTTGTGTAGTGCATTGCAATAAAGGAGTCATCTTTTTCTTAATTTTGTTTTTCAATTTCCACTTTCACTTTACGTTTGCACATATAGAGCTTCATTAGAGTTGGACGCAAGTCCTTTTGTTCTGCGCATAATTTTGCAATCCGACTGAGATGGAGCTCCCCGTTGTACCTCTCTGCGCTTAGAGAGGTGGAACAGGGGAAGTAGTGGGCGAGCCTAGCAATATAAAGGCATGTTCACGCTCTTTACATGGTATTTTGAGTTGAAAGCAACCGCAAATAGGTCTCTAGGAGACGTATCTTTTTCGGGTGCTTTCAACTGGTGCAAGAGACCTTGATGTATTAAAAAGCTAAGTAAAAAAGAATTAAATAATAAAAAAAAAGTTTGCGCCCCCTCCTAAACAGCATAACCAACCCTTGTGCTGTTTGGGGGAGAAAGGACAATTTTTAATTTTATTTTTACTTTTTTTTTTATATTTAATTATCTGTTTTACAGTGCGCTGTACATGATACACATGCACAGTGACCCATAAGGCAGATAAAGAGGCATGTTTGTGCAATTTACACGGTATTCTAAGTGGCACGAATCCTTAGATCCGTGCCACTTAGAATACCGAACACAGTATTTAGACTGGAACGGATCTAAGGATCCGTGCCACTTAGAATACTGAATACTACAATATACATCAAGTAATGCACTAACCATGCAAAACTTAAACAGCATAACATATTCAAACAAGCAATGGATGTGAGGGGGCGGTAGGTAAGAGGGGTGGTGTGGGGAGATCACAAGCCCGAAGCTTTATTGAGAGACAGACACAAAATAGGGAAGAGTTCATAAATTAAGGCAAGACATTTCAATAAAACTTCAATGGAGGAATGGGTTGGAGGAGGGTAAGGGAGGGGGAGACACAAGCCCAAGGCTTTATATATTCAATAAACAGACGCATAGGGGGAGAAGGAGAAGCGGGAGAAAAAAATTAATCATCTTCCTCTTCCTCAGGACTGTCAATGGTGTTATAGTCTCTTAGCAGGCTGTGGATCAGCCTGCGACAATCCTGGATGGTCATCTCCCTTTTCAAGACGAGACGGTTCCTGGCAAGACAAATAGCGTCCTTAAAACAGTTCATAAGGCGCCAGGCCTCCTGGATTGCCCCAATATTGTGGGTCGAAATAGTATACATGGGGGAGGGTCCCTAGCTGGCCTATATTTTCTTCCTCCAGTGGTGGCTAGGTCTCTTTTGCTGCACAAATCCCTGGGACCTGTAACGGAGAGAGAACAGTATCTCTTACTTCATTTTTCCCTTAAACGCTAATTTGTATTCAATTATGCTTACCTTTCTCTCACCTATCTATTCCCTTGTGTCCATTACTTTCTTACACATTCTAGCTCTCATCTCTTTATTCCTGGTATTCCCCTCTTCTGTTCCCTGGGCAGCTAGCCAGAGCCCTCTGTAATCTGTTTAACATATTTCTAAATTCATTTACTGTAGATTTGTATTTTGCTTTTTCCCCTCCTCTATTCCCCCTTCCCATTGTCTTTTCCTTGCTGCCATTCCCCCTTTAACATTCCCCCCCCCCCTCTGCCTGTTCCTTGCCTAAGCTGCCAAGCTTCTCATAGTTTCCCCGACCTCCTGTAAGCTGGGGATATCTCCCCTTCCCCCACAGGGAAGCCATCTTTTATTTCCCTCCAGCACTGCATCGGCGGGCACTTCATAGATCCCAGTGGCAGTATGCACAATTCCGCTCCGCCACACTACACACCTCCCCACAGCCTATACACTCACCTGCCATGGCCCGGTGGTTCACAGTGACCACCAGCGACCATGCATGCACAGTATCCCACATTAGGGCGCCTTGCCCCAGTCTCTTTCTCAGAGCGAGCAGCATCCGGCTCAGCTCCAGGAACATGTTACACAGCTCCCATGCGGGTGGAGGAGGGGCGATCCCTATCCCCTCGCTCCACTCTCTACCTCACTGGTCGTGGCACAGACTTCATACTTGCCTGTGCCTGTGCCACACAGGCAGGTTGACAGCAGAAGGGGTACCCCCCCACCTTAAGGTCACCATGCCTAATTTTATGTACAACGCCACCTGCCATACCCATGGCTGCATGTCAAGATTCTATAAAAATAATAAATACAAATAAAATAAATAAAGATATGCTCCCCCCTGACCCCACCCCCTCATCCTCAATTCCCTGTTCAGAAAGCCCAAACTTGCCCACTCTACTCCCAGCCTACCCCAAGCCATATAAGCCCCCACCTCCTGTCAGTCCCTGTGTTAGGCAGCGTATCAGGTATTCACTTTCTTGTCCACTTTGGTATCGCAGATTCCACTGGTCAGGAAGTCTCCGGACAGCCCACCTGGATTTCACAGTGCCTCGTAGGGCGCATTGAAATGGGAGAAACCTATGGAAGTGGGACAGCCACTGTGCTTCTGTGAGTATGATGCACCCACTACAGGTTTATACACAACACATGTCATGCTATATTTCACTGCTAAATAACAACTCTTCTGATTCTGCCAGGGTCTGCACACATGAGGAAGGGTATGAACAAACCTAAGAGAGATATTGGGGTGGAGGATCATGAGTCCTACCTCAATGGTGGCCAGTTTTAATTTTTTAGTGTGACTTCCACAGCATTGGGACCCGTGGCGGGCTGGCGGGCTGGCACATGTTTCGATATCTCCCTATGAGAAGTGTCGTGTTATATACAGGGAGGGATTACGATGGTGTCAATATGACGACTGCCTTAAATTTGAGTTCGTGGCCAACACAAATTATTATTTGGTTTTACGGACATAGAACTAAAGTGTCATTCATAAGCCTGAATGGAGTCTCAGCTTTGGGAATATCTCTCCCGTATGAGGGATTGGCAGACATTGCCAGGGGTGAAGGGGATTTTGCCCTCAGTGGATCTACATATAACTTTTTACCTTCATCCCTTAGTCAACAAATGGTTTGATTTTATAGTTATATACAGTAATTTTATGTACCAAATTTTGGTGTTTTATGATTTCCTCTGTTGTCAATTAACCTGTTTCCTTCCTTTATGAACATTTATTAGCTGACACACACATATATAGGTGCATTTAGACACATTTATATGTACAATGAAATGTCATTCTTTTAAAGGAGTGGCAACGCATGACTAGGCTTGATGCTAGGTCTGATGCACATCTAGACGGACCATGATTATCGACTTACCTGATGATTGGCTAATACAAGTTTTTTGTACCGCTCTGACAGCATTCGATGTGACATGGCAGAGTATACATCTGTACGCTGGGTTCTCCATTTATGTGCCTATGTGGCTTTGGCGTGTTACAACATGGAGATGGCTCGTGAGGGAGGGTGTGGATATGACCTTGTAATACTTGGAGATATGGTCTCCTTGGCCACAGGCTTATCTGCAATGCCTTCACAGTCTGTCTATCATTGCATGTGATTTACTCAGTCTGTTGGTTGTGTTGATATGCGGCACAGTATGAACTGAATGGCAAGTTTCTAATGTCTGTAAGCTGCTTATGGTATTGCCTAGTGCTACTGTCTGTCGACTGTGAATTATCATTAACTACAAAACCAAGGGAGCGTAAGATATAGCTCCCTTATAGGGCTCTGTCCATTCAGGGTCTCTGTTGCTTGTGTAGATCCTGGCTTGTTTGTAAAAGTCTGAAACAGCCCCGGCATTAAATTAATAGCACCCACATTTAATAAGTAGGCTTCCCTCCCTGCAAATAGGCCTGAATATAACATTATATAAAATTAATAGTATACAAATTTAATAATAGAACTGTTTCTCCCAACTAGCCCTGACATTGAATCAATAGCTTACACATTTGATAAAATAAACCTATTTCCCTCCCTACAAAACAGCCCGGCAATAAATTTATAGCATTTACATGTAATAAATAAACCCATTTCACACAACCATTGCTGACATTTGATATTTCATATTCATGTTTAATAAATTAGCCCTCCTTCTCCCCAAACTTAGCCCTAAATTAAATTAATAAATTAATAGTCCAGAAACCAGCACAGCATTTAATTAAAGGTCCCATCAACTCACCTTAAATTAATAGGCCCCACTATTAAATTAAATGTTCCACCATCATGTCTCAAACAAATTAATTGCACCCACCATTAAATAATTAGCTCTCAGCCAAGCTCCACCGTTAAATTAATAGCCTGCCCACATTACATTAAGAACCCTTCCCTCACACTTCCGCGCTGTGTTAGAAGAGGCAGACTCTTCTGTCAGCCTCTTTTGCAGCCTGCACCCAGACAGCTCATCCTCCTCCATGTCAAGTGACCCATATAGTTATCAAATTATCTTAGTATGTGTATGTATATATTGGTCATCCCAACCAGTCCAGTCCAACTAAACATTAGCAAGCCTGGAGTGTGGCAAGTCAACAGGTGCTAATGTCTGTGGCAACAATTAGCATTAAGGTGTCTTATGTCATTTTTGTTTTGTTTGTTTATTATTTACACTTTTACATGCTCTTGTCATGCATTAACATATAAAGTAAGTGTATGTCCAGAGGAGGGGAGCTAATGGATTGAGAGCTGGTAAAAACAGGTGGCAAATTTTGGTTGGTAGTGTCCTAACAGGCAGTGCAATTGTCCATGTGATTCCAGAAAGTGACTTTAGTTAACATCCATGGCTCAATTGTAAATTTATAATTTTACTGTGTGATTTTCTTCAGTCTCTTAAAATGCCCACTTTTTTAAATGCTACTTTCCAGATGCAGGGAGAGAGGGTCCACAATAAAATCTACCATAGGGGCACATAGAAAATCCAGGTTTTAGCACACATTCAAACTCTCTGTTCTCCACTTCTTTCCCCACATCCCCCTCCTCAATCCCCTTCTTCATCTTACTACTCTATCCCCCTCATACACACTTTTTATCTTCCCTTTCACTCCTCATTACCCACCTCCTTAGCATCCTCCACTGTCACCTCATTTCCTGCCTCATCATCGCAGTTTCCATTCCTTGGTTGGTTGTCCCTCTTGGTTACATCAATGCCTTACACACACACACACACACACACCCTCCCAGCTCTCTACTATTACCACCACCCCCCCCCAATTCTCACTAATCCCCTCAGCTGCAGATCTTCCCATAGCTTAAGCCCAGGAGGCAGAGCGGCTCCTCTCTGCTCCTCTTCAGTCACAGCTTTACGGAAGCATCTGTGTCATCATTATGCCCAGACGGCTTAAAAAAATAATTGCATCCGCGCATGGTATTACTGTAATACCGGCGTGATGGGACCCTAGGCGCATAGTGCCGACTAAGCACTTAAACTGGGGACCCTATGCTGCCATCTGTATACCGGCATTTGGGAGCAGCACGAAGAACCATACAGAACCTGGTCCGGGGCCTCCCGGGACCCTCCCTTAATCCGGCTCTGGCACTAGGGACTCTGCATAACACATAGGCACCTTTCAGAGCATTGTCATACGGATCCCAGACTGTTCAGTGACTACACACCTAATTGATATGTTAAGAGAAAAATGTACAGCAAGACACTTTTTTCAATGCAAATCTATTATATTTATATTTATATTCCTGAAATATCTGCCAACATTATATTTGTCACAGAGATTATGAAAAGAAGTGTACATATAAATAACACTTGTGGTTAAATAACTACTACTTGAGAGTTAATATGATTTAACTGTTAATTTATATTTTGTAAGTGGGCCCCATTGCCGTCACATCAGCTAATCCATCAGGGCAAAGAGACACAACTCATCACAGCCAAGTCTATGCAAAACTAGACAATAAGGTCAAATATAAACACATATGATGGCTGGATGTAATATATATTAACATTAGTACAGGTACTTGATAAAACGCATGTAATATAACGCCATTGGGTATAAGGCTGTAACGATTGACACATCCTGCATTATGACACCTATAGCCCGCAGTACAACACTTACTGCGCTCCCAGGGTGCATGCCTAGGTTGTCTGTACAAGAAATATCATTGCTTCCACACACTAAAATACTGCACATTAAAACTAACATTGAAACCACACATTAAAACTTGTATTGATACTGCACATGAAAAATACCATTGATACTGCACACGAAAAATACCATTGATACTGCACATGAAAAATACCATTGAAATCGCACATGAAAACTAACATTGATACCGTACATAAAAAACAACCAAGCATTGATAACATGATTAATATAAATGGCTGACTTCAGTAATTACTTTAATACTGATTAATAAGATAGAGGATCCTATAACATATCTATTCCTATTTTCATCATTACCTCTTCAAATTAAAATAATTGTGTATAATATATTTAAATTAAGTATTTGTATTTGTAGTTTGCCTTTTTAACTCCCTGGACTCTTCTGTTGTCATTGACAGCCCGAGTTCATTAGTATCATACCAAAGACAGTCACATATAATGTAGAAATGCAGTGCGCAGTCATTAAGCAGCTAAGTATTTTAACATAAAACAACATGCTCTAGCCTTACGTTTACTTATTTTCATAAAGCTAGAACTTTTTCAAGCATTTATTTATGGGGATGTAATACTTATATGTAGTAGTGTTTTTGCATTCAGTGACAATGATGTAAGTTCAGATCATCAGTCATGTGTTTTTTTGGTGTACAGACAAAACACAGGCACATTGGGTGAGTGCAAAAGATGTTTCTATTCTTTGATAAAACTTAGTTTAGATAAATGAACCATCCCAAACAGCAACATCTTAAACTCAAATTGACCAGTGACAGTGTGAGTCACCTAGGAAGCCACAACCAGTACACCCAATCTCTTTCTCACCGTTCCATGCCTGGGAGGAGAGGAGCTGCACCAAGTCGGTGATCTCAAAACATCTAGCCTGCTGTCAAGGATTTGGTCCATCCAGAGAGGGAGAGTTTGTAATGATGAGAGGTGCTTGTGTGCTTCACAGCCGCACAAAAAGGAGATGGGTGAAAGGTGATCTGATCAGCGGGTGCGAGCGGTGGGGGGTCCTCAGAGCGAGGGGGCCCAGGGCACGTGCCCCCTGTGCCCCCCCTTAATCTGGCCCTGGGGGACCCCGTTAACTGCTTTGTGTGGGCATGTCTTTGTGAGACCAGAGGTGGTGTAGTCACAATGATGCCAGATTTAGCTCCGGCCAATCGTAAAGGACTATGTCCTGGGACCAGTGGTTAGTGCCTGCGGCCATATACTGTTTGGTTTTGCTATTAGTTGTTAGCTGACTCACAATTTGCTTTTGCCAGCCACCATCTTTATATGTAATTCAATAAACTGTGACCCAAATTCAAATGGTTGTCAGTGTCTTTATTTACATATGGATTAGAGTGTTAAGTCTTAAACAGTAAGAGAGGTTTTCTGTAATGAAGAAGAGGCATGGACAGTATGCAGTTCATCAATGCAGGAATTTCCAAACCTCTATAATTTTATTAACAAACCTTCTTCCAGAGTTGTGCTTGCCTAGTAAGCCTTTGGGAAAGGGTGGCATTGTATAAAAGAGGGAAGGGGAGAAGGCATGAAGTAGAATAAATTTGTTCTTAAAATGGTGTAGCACCATTTAAAGATTATATACTCTTTTATAAAGTATTCCTAATTATTTTGTTTCTGTCTCATAATCATAATATCTCCTTCAAAGCCGTGCTGTCAATTTGTGGGCACATAATACAGAAGTGGAAATTGCTCAATCAATTTGTTGGTTCATAGCAGGTGCTTGAAAGTGTGGGATTTATCCAGCAAGGAACAAATACAGAGAAAAAAATCGCCCAGCACACTGCTGTAATCAGAAATAGAGTTGCTCTTTCTATTGGTACATTCAAATGCAGAAATCTCAGTTGCACACACTTGCAAATGCATGGAAAGCCACCCGCCACTTCATTTGTGGGCACAGCCAGGTCTGAACTTCCAAAGAAGTGACATGGAGAAGGCAGTGGGTAAACCATCACAAACCTCTAATTACACAAAGGGCTTAATGCAGAGTTGAACTTATACAGTTTGCATGATGTAAATTACATACATTTGCACTGCACATGCCCAAAAAGAAAGCGCAAGCATAATGCGCCTCATTGCGGCTACAATTTCCGAAAGGGGGAAAGAAGGGTTGTCCAATGTAGGCCGAGTACAGTACGGACGTGTTCACACAAATGAGGCTGAGTCAGACCTGCACAGAGACATATTAACGCCTTCCAGGAGTCGTAAATTTTGCACCTGCTAGAAAGCCTAGTTGTGTGTATGCGTATGTGGGTATCTGTATGCCTGACATAATTCTTACACACATGCTGCAGGTGCAGATCTGGAGATGGCCCAGACCTAGCATATGGGCATGAATAGGCTATTTTTATGGGCTCTTTTTTTTGGGGGGGGGGGGAAGGAGTGCAAATTATGAAGTGTAAAAATATTGTCTTAAAAGTCATTTTCATTTAAATTGATTGATTCAATCCAAGCTTTTAGCATGTAATATGGAATCAAATAGGCCACAAAATAAATCATAGCCAATTATCTAAGTACATGCTTTGAAAATGTCGGCAATAAAACTTTTATTAATAACTATAATGAGCTTTCTACCCATATGTGATGGAGGGAGTTTGGTGATTTGAGGTATTCCTGGCTGAATGCAGGCTAGGTGCACTCATGTGCCTCCTACTACACCCACGTGTATGAGAACAGTTTGTTATGTGATATGAGATATATAGGATTCAGTGGGTAAAGATGGTGCATTTAGGGTTTAGTAAGTGGCCGCAGAAGGTCTGTTCCACACAAACATACTTTTTTGGGGGTTACGTTTTACATGTAATAAACTAATTAAAATGTACAATAGTGACACATAATAAATACTTTGCCAATGTCCCCTCAGTCTCACAATTTAATTAAGATATCAATGAGCCTCTAAGGAGCAGCATTTTAGGAGACAAATGCAAAAATTATACTTAATTAGGAGGGTCACATTAGCAGGCGCGGGCTGGCAAAGTTCAGCCCGGGGGGCGCACAGGCGGCCGCATCACATGACACGCGATGCGGCCGTGTCATTGATGACGCGGCCTCATCGCGTGTCATGTGATGCGGCCGCCTGTGCGCTGACATGGCCGCGTCGGATGTCTCGTGATGCGGCCACTTGAAATATTTAGGAAAATTGTATTCAAGGGGGGGGGGAGCGGCCCAAATAGCTGTCAGACAGAGCGGCCCGATGTCCCCCTGCCCCCCAGCCCAGCCCGCCCCTGCACATTAGAGTGACAGCAGTCCTGTTTTTTACAGTTTCCACCATATACATATACATCTAAACCCACAATCCTTCAAAGGTAGAGTGGCAGAGTGTTTAAAGAGGGCAGTGCCCACAGGTGGAATGGGAGCAGGGGGGCATCTACCACCGTGGCAGTCTCATAGTGGGCTACCTTGGGCTGGGTCAAGTTAGCCCACTGAAGTTTTTTCCTTTAAAATGCTCCTGATAGGCTACTGAGTCTCACCCCCTGATCTAAAAATTGTCAGCCAGTCGCTAGCAGCTATGTATGTGTCAGGCAGACAAGTGAGCACAATTGCAAAGAAGATGGATTCACAGATTTTACAGTAAACAAATTACCTCTAGTGATTGCACAAAGGTATTTTTATTGGCAAAAAATTGAAGAGCACATGGGACATAAATGTGCATAAGTGTATAAAAAGAGTAACCTTAATTGGGATGCATAGTCTGTTCATAAGTGACCCCCATTCAATGGTCTATTATTTAATTAAATAGACTTTTTCTATCCAAAAATTACGTCTTTCAAAATGTAAAAGTATAATTTCAAAATTAGGGAATGTAAACACATTTCTTCCTTTTAAGTTCATTGAAAACGGCATCATATATCAGGTTTTGATTTGTCAGTGGGAACCATTGTCATAAATTGGCTCATCATACCCAGTCAAAATTGAAAAATAGGTGTGACGGGAACTCAGGTATTGATCCAGGTGTACCTGAATGAATAGCTTGCAGCACTTTGGCAATCCACATGTGTGGTCAAATTGCTCATAGACCTAGTTATTCAGCAGTCCTGGAAAGTAATCAGATCACAGCATACCTAAGCCTTTAGCTAGGAATTAAGTCCATTATGTATGTTAATTATACTGAAACCCTCTGCCAGCTACATATTAAGAGACTACATATTTGCTTAAAGGCTTGTCAAAATGTGATCCTTTCCATGAAGTACTTGAATGCAGGTATAATATGCTGGCTAGGGTTCCCTTTACAGTTCTGCATATGCTGTCCACATGGTAGCAAGGTAAGTGTAAGAAAATTATGCAGCCACCATTTTTCTGTGTTCACTTTCAGACTGCAGAACATGTGGACATATTAATTCTACAAATTATCACAAAATGCAGTATATTGTACATATACAGCTGCAGAGCTCCATTCCTATCCCTCACCATTCTTTTAACAATTTCCTGGAAAATATGTGCATTTAAAAAAGCTAATGCGCACATTGCCAGCCATTACAGTTGGAATCTCTATGGGGTGCAAGAAAAACTGAGCGGAGATTGCTGTCATAAAGTTCCGGTGACACATCACACTGAATTGAATCTCCCCCTTAGTGTTAACAGGATATATATATTCACAGCTGTAGTAAGGAAAATAGTATTGTTCTGCATTATTTTAACTGCTACTAAGTTACTTAGTAGCAGATAAATTGCTTTATTAAAGTGACATATAGTGCTCAATATTGGAAAATAAGGGTAGTGGCTTAACTAGCAGGGTAGCATGCGTAGCAACTCCTATAGGGCCTGGCAGCTGTCATCCATGTTGCTTCAGGGTCCTGCGCCCTTCTCCCCTCTGCAGTGTCTGAGTCCACTTAATGAGCTCCCTAATATGTGACTGTTGATACAGCAATAAATTGGAAGCCGGAAAATGCCGTGCAACCCAGGTGGCTTTATAAGCCTCCAAAATTAAATTCTGCTCAAAGGAGAGGGGTACTGCAATGTTTCCTTTAGCAAGTAGCTGAAAGTGCAGAGCGGGGCACTATGGAGATAGAAGAGCCATTAAGGTAAACAAGGGAAAAGGTTAAGAGGTGACGGCAGTGTTATCCCTCCCTAGAAATCTTGGGGGACCCGTCAAATAGGGCCCCCAAAATTCAAATTACAACCCGGAATAAAGGTGTAAAAGTAATGTATGTGACTGCTAAATAGTCTTATTTGGAATAAGCATAAATATATTTAGGATTTAAAAAAAAACAGCACCAATGGAAGTTGAATCAATTTAAATCAAACCATTACCAGAAATGTATTACAAACTAAAAAATGTATACACATATAATTATAATAAACACTAATAATTTGCAATAGTGACTTATCGTTTACGTAACACCCCATTTCCTCGGCTAGGGTGTGTGTACTAGTCTTTGTGTGTCCTGTCTGTGAATGAACTCTTTACCTTGTATTCAGTTTTGCGCAGAGCCTCCACCTTGGTCTAAGTACTGTAGGCTCTTCGATAGGTAGTGTGCTGGAATTAGCAACACCAGAGAGGGACCAAGGAACCCTCCGCCCCCCTACACTGGACCACAGGCACACACAAAGGAAATATTACTACACCAGGCTGGTCTTTAGAAGACAGAAACTTGAGAACAATACTAACTAATATCCAATACACATTTTACGCAGAACTCACTAGTTTTATACCACTACCTCTTCTAATGACTCTCTTGTAATATCTCTCTGAACAGGATAACTATCACTAGTAAGATACACTAAACTCTATCACAGTTATTTTAACTTTGCAAATACATCACATAAATGCCTTCTCCTCCATCACACTGTGTCCTCTTCTCCTCCACCGCTGTGCCCTCTTCTCCTCCATCACCGCTGTGCCCTCTTATCTTCCATCACCGCTGTGCTCTCTCTGTTATTTCCTTACCTTTCTATGGCCTTCTTTCCTTCTCTTCTTCTGTCTTCTTTTCTTCAGTCTTTTCTTCTTCTCGTCCTCTTCTGTTGTTGTGCTGGCTCCTCGCTGACTGTCAGGGCGTGATGACGTCATGCCCGACATTCAGTGTGAACGGAGGAGAGGGAGGAGGGCGCAGTACCGCATACATGTTTTTTTCTTTTTTATGTCGACTGACAGGGAAGGTTACCGTGTTCCGTTGGCCCTAATTGGTTTAAACACAGAACAAAATATGTCCTGGAATGGCCCAGTCAAAGCACAGCTGTCAATTCCATCCGTTCAATGACTTTGCTGTAATGTAGACAGAGTACAGTAAGGTCGTGTTCGATCAATTTGCAAACAGATGAAGACTGGAACATAGGCACATATATGTCTGTCCAAGCCGAATTACTTGGGGTGGTCAAGGGCAGGTGCAGCTAGCAAATGATGATGATGATGGTCACTTGTAATAGTGAACCACTTGTGATTAGTTGTTTGCAAATGATCCCTTATGCTGATAGTTGCTTTCTTCCTTGCACATGCATATAGTGGGCTGTTGTGTGCGTGCTTATGAGAAGGATAGTTGTTTCTCCTGTATTAGAGAGTTTATTGATGTTTAATTGATGACTAATAGCAAATACATATTTTACAAACAAAACAAATGGTTATAAACTTGGAGTGGATGTAGGTGTATGTTATGTATGATTGTTGTAAACCAGGCACATATGCTACTTGTGAAAGCAGTTTGTGGCTGTGAGTTATGAAGCAATTGTGTTTTTTATTATTGGGGGTTTTTTTTGGTTGAACTGAATTATTTGCCTCCATGCTTTGTTTCTTGCTCTCCTTGGAATGGGGCATTCTTTTTTCTTGATGGGCACTTTGAGAAGTGGTATTGCTTTGTTTTTCTGTTGTGCCTATGCAGTTTTTGTTTTGTTATGTATTTTCAGGTTTTTAGAATGGATTTATTCTTGCCAGAGGTGGTTGTTGTCCATATGTAGGTGATTTTTTTTTTTTTTAAATCTTTTTATTAGTTTTTCTCAGAAGTCAGAAAAAGACATGACAGTAACAAACACAAAGTATACAATACCAATTACTTATTTAGATGCGCTCATATACAATCAAAATTTTAGTCCAGTGACTGAATTTGCTTAAATTATACATCGACTATATGTATAGCTTTATGCTTATAACAATTTAAAATCTATATCGAAAAGAACAAGAAAAATAAGGTTTTAAGGAAAATGTAGGTGATTTAAAGACACATTTTATTTCCTGTTTATGTGTTTTTTAGGTTTTTTTTGTTTTTTTCTGGAAGCTGCATATTTGCTTTGTGGGGAACTGTGACTACTTTGAAGTTATTCTTGAATAAAATCTCTCTAATTAAGGCAAGCAGTGTCTAAAGCTGGGTACACACTACAGAATTTTCCACCAACTTTTTATGCCGATCGATTTTACATGCGATCGATGTTCCGATCGCTCGGTCCATGGACTAGGCTTGTTAAGGACGATAAAGGGAAGAGGGGACGTCCCTTTAGCGACTTTTTACAGCCTTGTTGTCGTGAGCAATGACTGTAATTTCGTATTCACTGTTGTGGATCGGTCGGAAGTTTATACACACTACACAACAGAAATGAGATTGGAACGAAAATATTAAACGGTACGACCAACCAAATGAGGCGACAAACGTCTATTTGGGCAGACTTTCAACCATTGTGTCACTATACACAATGACCCGACTTTTGAACGAGCGGTCGTATGTCGGCTGATTGAGCCGATTATTGGACAAAAACCGTGTAGTGTGTACCCAGCTTTAGAGCAACGGGTGAGGGGTGTGATGAATTGGGATAAGGTAGAGAGTTGTTTGGGGTGATTGCCTTAGTCAATGCTTTTTCTATATTTTGGTGTTTAGTGTTATGGGGCCTGAGTCATTAAGGATCTTAACTTGAGAAACTTCTTATTTCAGTTTCCTGGACAAAACCATGTTACAATGCAAAGGGTGCAAATTAGTATTCTGTTTTGCACATAATTTAAATACTGCCTGTTTTTTCATGTAGCACACAAATACTTGATAGCTTATTTGTACACTGAAATTTAAAGTTGGTATTTGTGTGCTACATGAAAAAACAGTCAGTATTTAAATTATGTGCAAAACAGAATACTAATTTGCACCCCTTGCATTGTAACATGGTTTTGTCCAGGAGACTGAAATAAGAAGTTTCTCAAGTTAAGACCCTTAATGAATCAGGCCCATAGTTATTATTTTGAGGAGGTTGGTCTTCTTTGTAAATTCTGCCTGGCCTCTGGTGTTTAGTCAAGTCTTTAATAAAGATATTTTAAAGCTCCTACAGACTAGAATCACTGCCTTGTATCATTATGTTGTCATTGTAGTATACATTTATATGGCCTGATGCTGAGTTAGGAGCAAAGCAAAAACAATAGCAAATTTGCACCTTGGCAAAACCATGTTGCATTGGAGGAGGAAGTAAAGTTAAAGGACCTCATTTAGAGTCGGACGCAAAGTCTGTGTAAGAAGTGTAGGAGTGGGAGTGTGCCGCAGCTTGGTAGGGTATTACGAGTTGCAAGCAAACCCCAGTTGCATCCCACTCGTAATACCCTATTGAGCTGCGAGCAGTTCCTGCAACCAGCTAACGCTTGTGCCACCTAATTCCTGCCGCACAGCTTTAGCCCTGTTTTGACGTGTGTTGAGTCTGCGGCTCACTGCGACTAGGATGCATTAACATGGTCACGCCTTCACAATTCCGCGTTCCTCCCATTCTCTCGTAGTGAGTCGCAAGCTGTCGCAAGTGTTAATTGCGTCCAAGATGCAGGCGGATTTGGTGCTTTCTGCACATGCGTGGTAGTGATTTTTGGTTAGATGCGCCTAAATCGGACTTTGCGTCCGACTCTAAATGAGGTCCAAAATGTGGGGGCAGATTTATAGTTGGGATAGGGCATGTTCTAGATTAACTTTAAATTTCAGTGTAAAAATAAGCTATCAAATATCTGTGTGCTAGATGAAAAAACAGCCAGTATTTTCCTTGCGTGCAAAAAATATATATAAAAAAAACAAAATACTAATTTGCACCCTTTGCATTATAACATGGTGTGTCCATGAGCAAACTTGTTTGTGCTTTGTTTCTACCGTAGCATCAGGTCCATAGTGAGTATAGTGCACTCTGGATCTCCCTTATCTATGCTTCTGATCTGAAGAACAACAGAATCTCAATATAGCTATTCATGGTAAAGCTCTTAAATCAGCTAAAATATACTTGTGTCAGCTTCTGCATATTGTTCATTGACCTTCATTTTAATTTAAACGTAATTGTTGTCTATAAATGAAGCATATAGTAATCCAAAATATAATAGATTGGAAAAAGAGTAGTATTTGTATATTTGGTGATAACACACAAATTATCTGTAAAGAACAGAATATCAGGACCCACCTTAAGTGGCTTGGTGATTAATGTTTTTGGTTCAGGCAAAAAGTAAAAAATTAGTACTAATATAATTATGTATAGTGCTTTCTGATTATTCTCCAAAACATACCATATAGTACAAAGGAGCATAATGATATTTACAAAACCTCATTAACACACATTAACATAGACTTAAGCTGGCCAAACAAAGTAATCAGGTTAAGTAATTTGTCTCATTTCAACCAGATTTCCCAACACCTGGAGCCAAAAGTGAGCAGCCAACTCAATTAAAATCCAACTGGAATCCCTGGGTTGGCTAGTGAATGCAATGTGTGTATGTGCACAGGCATCAGATGACTAAGGCGAGGTACAAACTACAGGCTTTTCAGATGATTATCGGGCCAATCACCATTAGGCCCGATATCGCATTAGTGTGTACGCTCCAATGATGAGCGATTATCGCTCCAAAGCACATTGTATCGTTTCATTTGATTTCTAAACCAAAATAAAAATCTCGTACAAACTTTTCAGACAAAAATAAATCTTGTAAAATGTGTTTAGTGTGTACAAATAAATCGACATGCAGATCAGAAGAAAAAAAATCAGTTGTTGGTAAAATCGTTAATGATATCGCATCGGGAGATATTTTCTGCAGTGTGTACCCAGCCTAATTCCAACGTTATTTGGTCTGAACACTAAACAAATATCTCTGTGCTATGTGGATCCTGATCAGTTACCTATACTGCCTCCTTTTTGACAGCAGCTGCCTCCAAACATGATGACTGTCCAGCTCATGGTGATACAAATAACCTTCTGGGCTACATACAGGTACTCCAAGCTGGCAGTAGAAAGCAACAGACTTCTCTACAACCAGAATAGGAAGGAGGTTAAGCTAAGATAAATGGTGAGGGACAGTTATGGTTGCCAGCAGCTAACAACATTCTACAATGACTAGTCCATGTCTCATGTCTCTCCTAATGCTAACTATATTACACCCCCAGTAGCTGCACAGAGATTCTAATCTCCAATGGCTTCTTTATTATTAGGGACTGATAATGCTGCTACCTTACAGTAAGTAGACACACTTTCTCCACCAGCAGCTACAATTGTTATTGCTCTACCTTATATATCAATTCTTCCCCACACCTCTTAGATTGTAAGCTCATTGGGACAAGGACTTCTTCACCTTTTGTTTCATGTCATTGTACGTAATTTGTCTGTGTTGTGATCGCAAATGTAGAGCTCTGCATAATATGTCAGCACTTTATCATAAAGAATAATAACACAGTTTCCAATTATTTGGTTTAACATTTTGATCTGTCTGTATGAGGTCAAAAAACTAATTCATGTTTTGTAAATGTTTATAGAGAATGTTTGTCTTCTCTGCTGCTGGACCTTACAGCATTTATATGGCTGTAGTTAAACCCTTTATTGTGCTTGACATTTAAATTGCCCTTTGTATTCATGCAATATAGGTAGGTAACAGCTAGTGATGGGCAAACTGATATGATCAATTCTGAAATTAAGTTCCTTTACTGGTGGCTAATAAATTGGTGAACACCTTCTCCCCTCTTTACATTGTCCTGTTCCTTCTGTGTCACCCTGTTTTTCTCCCTAGATTGTAACCTCTCATGAGCAGGGCGCTTGTCCCTTGTGTTCTCTTCCTCTCATTACTTGAGTCACCAGCTCAGCTGTGTCTTCCCCCTATTCTCATCCAGGGGCTCTCATCCTGTTTGCTGCTCCCACACTCCTGGGTACAGGCTCAGATTGTGCAACTCCCCCACTGCTAGTCATTGTAAGGGAGTTTTAATTTAATTTGCTGCTGCTTTAGCTATTCATTTGCTATACATTCTACTGCTTTGCCTATTTTTGTAGTTTAGTGTTTTTTGCCTCACACGGTTTTACTGTATCCTCTATATAGGACGCTGCGTACCCATTGCGGCGCCTTATAAATAAAGAATAATAATAGTCAGTTCTAATTCAATTTTATGCACAGTGTAAAGAAGCCAATCAGCAAGCATGAACTAATGTCACATGTCTTAAGCTTTATATAATAAAAGAGCTTACAGGACCTCGGACAATCTTTGTTCTTGGATTGTACTACTTCTAATGACTGAGTATCAGAAGGCCAGCTTACCGTACACTTGTGTGCGCACTGCAATTGCTACATAACTGTATACTATAAACAGTACTGTAGTATTTACGGGTGAAACAGTGTACCCCACAGAAAACAAGTATAATGAGGTTAGAGTTATAAAGGAGATGAACAATCCACCTGCAAACAGTCTTCTGTGAGTTCCTGTCACCTCCATTACCTAAGTCTTCTTTGTGCACTGCATGGACACATGTATTGAACTCTTTACTACCCATACTTCCTAAAACAGCTAATTGACAATGTTCTTACCTTTATTTTTGGAAGTCTTTGTGACCTCATATTAAACCCATTAAGAGTACTTCACACCCCTCTCCCAGGTGCACACATTCTGATGTTCACCTTGATTTACTAAAAGGATTTGCATTTGCAAGTGCTTATGTATAACCCTTATTCCCTCTGTCACTCCTGACTATTAACTTCCCTTTGTACAACCGCCCCCTGTACTGCTTGATTCATCTGTCCCTATGCAATCCCTCTACTATCTTCCCTCTGATACCTCATATTTTTTTCTCTCTCATCATGCACACATTATTCCATCTTTCTCCTAATTCCTTCAGGTAAACACTCTCCAACATCTCAGCTCAACCCATTCCTTAATTACTTACCCAAACTATTACCATTCTTGCTCTCTTGCCGCTTTAAAATGCTCAGCTCCCTGAACCCTCCTCTTTTTCCAATCTATGCAAGTAGGAACATCACTCATACCCATGAAGGGCGGGACTGGGGCTAAAAATCAGCCATTTAAAGCACACAGCCCACCTCTGTTCCAGATAATAATAATATTAATAATATTAATTACAGTACTTCAGTACTTTTTGCACAGTGAATTTTTGGGGCCCCCCTCCATAGACAAGTAGCATAGCGTGCCACATTGTGCTGGGGGCATGGTCAACATGGGGCATTCTTCCCAGCCACATTATGACACCCCCAGCCCACTGTACTTATCTATGCTTGGTGCTGCTGACATCCATCAGGGTGGGAACTTCCTAGTTCCTATAGAGTGAGCAGGGAAGCTCTTTGTCTCACAAGATTACCAAATCTTGTGACACTCAGAGCTCCCCAGCTGGCTCTGCAGGCTGTGTCCTGTCTGGGGACCGGGAGCAGCTATCAGCTCCCTTCTCCTAACCAGAGCTGGATTAAGGCTCAGGGGGCCCAGTGTATTTATGACAGCAGGGCCCCTATTATGTATCATGGTTATCATTTTAAACAAATACACAGGCAATACTGTGTGTACTACTGTTCGGTGCACACAGCTCATCCGACTGTATCGTCGCCGCCACGGGGACGTGTGATCGGCCCGAGGTTATGTTAATATACACCCACACTATATTAACATGACACACACACACACACACACACACTATATTAACCTAACACACACACACACACACTATATTAACATAACACACCCACACTATATTAACATAACACACACATCCACACTATATTACATACTTGCCAACTCTCCCGGAATGTCCGGGAGACTCCCGCATTTTGTGAGAGTCTCCCGGACTCCCGGGCGAGTGTGGCAATCTCCCGAATTCTGCCCACTTCACTAGGAAGTGCCCCACTTCCTAGTGAAGTGGGCAGAATTAGATCCCAAACGCCGCGATTCCCGGTGAATCGCGGCGTTTGGCCCCGCCCCCGCTGTCAAATGACGCAATTTGCGTCATGACGTCACAGGGGGCGGGGCCGAAATGACGAGATTTCGGCCACCCCGCCCCTTCACGCCCCCCTCCACTGGCTGGCTCCCGGAAGGGAGCTGAAGAAAGTAGGTAAGTATGCTATATTAACATAACACCCACACTATATTACCAGAACACACACACCCACACTATATTAACATAACATACACTACATTAACATAACACACAGACACACAGACACACACTCTATATTAACCTATATTAACCTAACACACACTATATTAACACAACACACACACACACACACACACACACTATGTTAACATAACACACAGACACACACACACTATATTAACATAACACAGACACACACTATATTAACACAACACACACACACTATGTTAACATAACACACAGACACACACTTACCTTGTTACATCCGAGTCCCATTTAATTACTGGCATCTTGCAGATTGGCCACAGGGAGGTAATGCGGAAGGAAACGTGGCCAATATGTCGGCCAATATGCCGCACATTACTGAATCTCCATCCACTGAGTAGCGCACCAGGAGATAGAGAACTAAATTCCCAGGAGCCTGATATGAATGTAATATGCGTAAAAGAACAGCTGTAATGGTAAAGGGACATTATAGCAAAGTGTCCAGACAGCAATCACCAATAATTAAATTTAATACATGCAATAAGTATACTTTTAGCAAATAATGTACCAAAGCATATATAAAATAGCTAAGAATAAATCATTGCAAATGCCATAACAATGAGTGATCACTTCAAATGATAACAATAAAGTCCTCCCAAATAGGGATCTTATGTAAACCAGATAAATTAAACAACCAGGGATGAGCGATAAGTGAAGTTTGAGTTAATGCTGGTAAATTAGGTTGGTCAGCAATAATTACGGTATAATGCACTGCAGTTCGAGCAAAAACAGTTCCAAACAAGGCTCTAATCGAGTCCATAGGTTCAAAGGTAATTATCCAATGGTACAGACTAGCATTCCGAACAAGAAGGTAGTTGCGGCAGTGGTAGATAGAAATATGGCAGACAGAGGCGGTTGATATAAGGGAGCAGCCTCACCCTACTTACGGGACTGTTGCCAGGAACCACCGCCCTTCTGTAAATGTCCCCAAACTAGTTTCAACCTCCCCGATGTGTGATGGATAACAGGCTATGTAGGATGGTGCTGCTGCTCCAACGAGCATGCGGGCAGCTGGATCAGCCCATCTAGCCATCGTCCCTTCTGGCATTTGCCAGAAGTGCCAAATGGCAAGTCCAGCCCTGTACCCATGTATAATCTCTCCTAGTCCTCTTTTTCACTCACCTCCTCCTGTCTGCTGACAACATCTCCCCTAAACCTGGGCCCCATGCAATCCCCACTATTTGCTCACACTTCTCCTTCCGCCTCAGAATTTCCCATCCATGATGTATCTCCAACTCTTCCACCCCTTATTCACATCTCTCTGCTTCCCTCCCTCCCCATTTCATTTGGACTCTGGAACGCTAGATCTTTTTACAACAAACTTGTATTCATCCACAACCTATTCCTCTCTAAATCCTTCAAACTCTGTCATTACATAAACTTGGCTCTCCCCCTCTGACACTACTTTTCCTGTGCTCTCTCCTATGTAGGTTCCCCTCATCCATGACCCATTGGCTGTCAAGGTGGTGAATTAGGCTTCCTAGTCTCGTTGGACTGCACTTTCAATGTCATTCTTTACTTTCTACTTTTTTGAAGTCCATAACATCCATCTCTTTTCTCTATACATCTCCACATTGCAGATTTCTGTCATCCTATCAAGTCCTTGACAACTTTGCAGTCTGCCTCTTTTAGTTCCTATTCACTGTCCTTCTTACTCTAATTCTTGTGGATCTCAACACCCCTCTATCAAAAACCCCATCGACACTGCTACCTCTAAACTTCCCTCATTTACTTCATCCTTTTGTCTCTCCCAGAGAATGTAATCTCTCACTGATCACCTTGAACATACCCCGTACCTTGTGTTCTCACATCCCTGTTCCATTGACAGCTTCTTAAAGTCATCCTTCCCATTTCCCACAACCTCTTGTCCTTCTGCCTCACTTTACCTCCCTTTACCCCCTGCTCCCAAATTCATGCACAAAATACTCTTAACATGATCCCCTTCTCACTCTCACTTGTACCACTTGTCTCTTTTATTACTAGCCTATCTTGTCCTGATACAGCAGTCTCTTTCTACTACACCCTTTCTCCTGCCTCCAAGACTTCTCATGTACTGTTCCCTTTTATGGAACTCCCTACCCCACCTGACCAGCCTTCTCCTTGACCTTCAATCTTTGCTTACTATCAGCTATCAACCCGTACCTCTAGCTCCTAGCATAAAGCTGGGTACACACTACAGTGTTTTCAGCAGATTATCTAGCCAATCAAATGATAAAAGACTGATTGGCCCGATATCACAGTAGTGTGTATCCTGCAATGACAAACAATTATCGTTTCAAAGCCCATTGTAAAGTTAATTGAGAGTTTTAAACTGTATTAAAAATCTAATTTAACGATGGAACAATGTCGTTTCAATTCTGCAGGATGTATGCACTCTGGAATTGGAAAGACCATTTGACTATAAGTAGGAAACAGCATTTGACAGGGGCTCAATTTTCAGCGCTGGTTCATAACATTTTCCAGGCTGATGGTGACAGGTCACCCACTTGTTCTTCTCTGGAACAGGTGGGTGAATGTGGGCTGCGGGTGATTCCTCTCCTCTGGAACGAGTGGTTGAAAACTTCAAGCTGTCATCAATCAACAACCAGAGGCCCACATCCTGTAAATCAGCGTCCAAGTCCCGTCCTGCTTCTAATTAACCCCTTTCTGCAGCACAGCAACCAATCTAAAAAGTGCAATCACAAGGCTACTGCATGTTGAGAATCCCTGGTAAATGTAGGGTTAAAGGTGTGCTCAAGGACATCCAATAAGCTAAATCCCAAAGAAGGTGGTGCTTTCTCCATCACTGCAGGCCAGTCGGTGAAAATGAATGCACTGCAAAGTACGGTTCTCTCCTAGACTCTGACTGAGACCAGCTTGAATGACACCTTTTTCATGCTGCTGGTGGTTCTAGCTTTCACTTTAAAATGACTTGTGACATTCACTCATTTTTTATTAAAACAGGATACAATGAACAGTGTTTCTGTTTGATTACGAAAGTTTTGTATGCTGCTAGTGGTACACTGCACAATGCGATTTCTTCTGAGACGCAGAGATCGGAGTCCAATTATATTTCATAAATTCATGAAACAGACTATAGAAATAATTGTTAATAGCATACTTTCTCCAACATATTTGACCTGTCCTAGTGCCCCATAATTCCTGCCACCCTCTGCACTGATGAAATCTGCAGAACTCCATGCAGCTAATGGCTAAAGTTGGGTACACACTACAGAATTTTTCACTAACTTTTTTTGCCGATCGAATTTACATGCGATCGATGGTCCGATCGCTCGGTCCATGGACTGCATACAAACTAGCCATGTTTAGGATGATAAAGGGAAGAGCGGACGTCCCATTAGCGCCTTTTTACAGCCATGTTGTCGTGAGCAATGATTTTAATTTCGTACACACTGAAGTAACATTTGCGGGGCATGTAACGATATACCAAAGACATTAGCATAAAGGGGCAGAGCTTTCACTATAGCTAACATCCAAAGCCACATAAAAAGAGAAGGCAACACTGTCTCTTCATTCATTCATATAAAATAGAAGTTTATTACCATTCATAAAATTTAGAAAAAACATTTAACTTGTAAAGTGCAATGCAATAATTATTCCCTAATAATAAAATCCCTTCGTAATGGAATGTTCCATTCTCTGCGGGCATCATCGCTGATTGGTCCACAGCAGAAATGAATGCCCATGTCTGAGTGTATAAAATGACAGGAGCCTGTATGGCGCCAAAGAGCGTGAGAAGATGGTGAGTGAGGAGAAGGTGTCAGTGGGGGTTGCGGGTGAGGAGAAGGTGTCAGTGGGGGTTGTGGGTGAGGAGAAGGTGTCAGTGGGGGTTGCAGGTGAGGAGAAGGTGTTAGTGGGGGTTGTGGGTGAGGAGAAGGTGTCAGTGGGGGTTGCGGGTGAGGAGAAGGTGTCAGTGGGGGTTGCGGGTGAGGAGAAGGTGTTAGTGGGGGTTGTGGGTGAGGAGAAGGTGTCAGTGGGAGTTGCAGCTATGGAGATCAGAGATGGTGCTGGAAGGGCCAAAAAATGTTGAAAAAGTTAAGGTGGGGGATGGAGATGCTCAAGAAGAGCAAAGAGCAAATCCAATGAGCTCAAGAGAGGTGGAGATGATGGTAAAAGTACTGGACCAGTACGACTATGACATTAAAAAATGTGAGTAGCACGTGTAGTGTACCTGTTTGAAGGACTTTATTTCATTCTAGTTTCACATGAAGCAATGCGACACCTAATTTGTAACATAGGTTTTTTTTTGTCAGAACGAAGAATTAACGGTGAGAAGACCAGTTTAGATACCACTGATACCACTAATGTAACACCTGTTATCAAACAAGAAAAAATTGATCTTGAATACCAAGATATCAAAGAAGTTATACACAAAGGTATTTCAGTGAACATGTATAGACAACTAAATGCTCTGGGCACATACCTGTACCGGTATAATTAACCAAAATCGCGCCTGTTTTTCAGAATATATGGAGGTTAAGCCCGCTATTATTGCAATTGCGCCACAGGGACTACAACATAAACTGATCTCGAGCAGTGTGGAAGGTGAGCAAATGAAAGTATTTCTGGTGTTGGATATAAATTACAGATATAGAAGTTTAATGGTAAACAATTTTTATTTCCTTGTTTCATAGGTAAAGAGATCAAAGGGAATAGACACTCAAGCGACATCAAGAAAAAAATTAAAAACCTTGAGAAAAATTTTGTTGAAATGTGTATGCTGTTTGGAACTGTTCTGCCACAAACCACTAGCACCTTTAAAGTGTAATACTATTTTTTTTACTTGTCATATTCAATAAAATATGTTGTTCTTTTTTTTCCTGCAATAAAACTGTTGCATGAAAACTGCGTGGTTTATTCTGGGTATTTTACAAATATTAGTTAATAAAGGTTAATATGACTTTATAAGTTTAATAGTTTATAAAGGTAAAAGTTTATAAAGGGTAAATATGGACAAAGGGTAATAACACACATGCTTTATACCAGTGTAATGGTCTGCAACCAGACAGGTGCAATACACATCTATACAAAACACAAGTCTGTGATGTGCGGATACCGCACCACATTGGACTGGTACAGGCATCACAAATTTACATACCCACGCCCCCTAGGTCGAGGAAGTATTGGAGGATTGTTGTGGATCGGTCATAAATATATACACACTACACAACGGAGAGGAAATTGGAACGAAAATATTGAACGGTACGACCAACAAATGAGGCGACAATCATCCATTTGGGTAGACTTTCGACCATTGTGTCACTACACACACTGACCCGACTTTCGAACGAGCGGTCGTTTGTCGGCTGATTGAGCCAATTATTAGACGAAAAACATGTAGTGTGTACCCAGCTTAAGTGAATGCCTCTAATGGCTAAGAGAATTACTGTTTCAATGAAAAGTAAATCGTACAGAAGAGTATTCTGGCTTTATGTAGAAGAATGTCACTACCAGGTGATTTACTCTGAAATCATGTGTGGCTTTTTATTGTTTTAAAAGGCACAAACATAAATATTGTGAAAATGTTACCTAGTGTGTAAACATAATTTTATTTGGTTAGGCGCTAGTATAAATTTTATTTTTATATAAGTAATAAGCGGTTTTATTTCACCATAATCGTGCATAATGGGACTGTGCTTGTTATATTTGGGATCTTTCTCACTACTCAATCTAGGGTGGAGGAATCAAAGGCACATTCAATGAGATATAAGAATATCAACTTACTGACCACACAAGTGCGTCCTCAATGAGAATATAATAATTTAATCTCCTTGTGTGTATTTATATTAGACTTTAAAAGTCCAGAACTATTAAAAGTCCTCTGAGTTGTAGCTGATGGTTATGACAGATGAACAGCACAGATCTGACGGTAATCATGTAGCAGGATTGGAAGGTACCTATAAAGCTCTACAAGACTCTTACTAACCTGGTATACAAAGGAAAAGTAAATTATATAGTAAGTCTATGAGAGACATCCTGTTGGATTGGAAAGAGACTACTAAACAACATGCCAGGGGTACAGTAAAGTGTATTTGGATGCATTTTGTACTCTCTTGGCAATTTCTGGAACTGCTTACACTGCATGGTTTTAATATCTGGGCCACAAGATAAACCAAAGATTGGACTAATAGGGCATATGTTTGCCTTTTTAAACCCTAAAGGAGATTTCTTTATTGTCTATGTTCCAAATAGTATGTTCTTTAGATACTTGTGATTGAGACATGCTGCCTGGTTGCAGTTACAGATGACAGAGATTAAGCTGAATGTGTCATAGTGTCAAGATGGGTACCTTTAAAGATGAACAGTGTCACCATTTTATAGAATACTGCTAAACAATCACACCTTGTTAACACTTTGCTAAAATAGAGAAGTGACACTACAGTGGATCATCTGATAAGCTTGCACATAGAGGGCCTGATTCATCTTCGGACGTAAACTCCTTTGCTTGCCGCATCATGCATGAAATTGCTCTGCACATGCTCAGAAATGGACTTATGCCAGTAAATGCAATCGCATCCAATTCATGTCCAAACGAAAATTACACTTCTGACTGCTTACGACTTGATGGGTTGAATGAGGGTGGGAAGGGGCGGATGTACAGTAAGGTCGAGCTCACACACATTCATCTGCCGACTGATAGTGATGACTGACGTGTGCATTCCAGAACATGTGTTTGCAAGTAAGATAAATAAAGTTGTACAAGAAAGTGTATTTTATGTACAGTATACATTAGAACATCCTGATGCAAAAAATAACATATTTTTAATAATGATTATAGTTTTAATAGCTGTAAATTAAGTTTATAAAATCTTTTTTTATTGCATTTGTGCTGATGGGACTTTATATTGCATGTGAGTATCCTGCAGTCTGTGCTGTCTGTTTACAAATGGCAAGTAATGTGTAGCCAGAGTCTGCTTATACCCATATTCAAATGGAAATGTTTCTCGAGATCCATTTATATTCGAATACGGGCCTACAAACTTGCATGTTAAGTACGTTTTCATTAACGTAAGTTGCATAGCATTCAAACATGAATCAGGCCCAAAATATGCTTCATGTCTTGTAGGCTGAAGACAATGGGTATTATCTCCATGGACTATTGTGAAAGATGTCAAGTGGATCCTTTATTCACTCAGGGCTTCGTGTAGAGTCAGAGGCAAAGTGCGTCTAAGACTTACGTGCAAGAGCAGGAGTGGGAGTGTGCTGCAGCTTTGTAGGGTGTTACGAGTGGCATGCAACTCCAATTGTGTCCCATTCATAATACCCTACGAAGCTGCGACCAGTTCCTGCAGCTAGCTAACTACTTGCGCCACCTAATTACTGCCGCACTTTTTCAGTCTTGTTTGACATGTGTTCCGCCTGCGTCTTGATTCGACTAGGGTAGTTTTTGTGGGTAGACGTATCTGAGTTATTCACGGTCACGCCTACATAACTCCGTGTTCCACCCTTTCCCTCGTATTGAGACGCAAGCTGTCGCAATTGTACGCTGCGTCTGAAAAGCAGACAGAACGGCAGGGAACTGTTGCCTACTGCGCATGCCCCATCAGTGGAAATGTGCAGGATGCACCTGAAATGGACTTTGCGTCCGACTCTAAATTAAGCCCTCAGTCTGGGAATGCCCCCAATAAGTGGCTTTTTGGAATGAAATACCATATTATGTTAATACTAAAATGGAATTTTCTATGGGTTGTTTCTTTGGCATCTGGCCTCCTAGGAAGAGTGGAGAAAGTGTCACCTACAAGATATGAGAGAATCATATTAAGGATGCAACTATTCTATACTAGATAGACAATCCTTCTAACTTGGAGGGTGTCTAAGTGCAATGTATATATTTAATCAAATACAATTTAATCATTTATAAACTTACATAGCTTTCAAGGTGATGCACAGATTTCCATAGAATTATACAAAAATCTGGAATCCATGAATAGAAGCTAGTCCCATTACATGCACAGCAGCACTGGAAATATGGAAAAGGCATTCCGTTTTTTATGTTTTACAACAAACATTTTTAAATAAAGATTTAAATAAAAATAGATTTGCAGATGAGACTGCAGCAGGGTATATGAAATACTGCACTCCACTCCCTGCACAATCTCTATTATAATGACAAGATATATATATATATATATATATATATATATATATATATATATATATATATATATATATATATATATAAATAATATTTGCCTTGATTGCTCCTGCCCAATTGCACTATACAAAAAGTAACTTGCAGCAATCCGGTACAAGTGCAAGCCTTTGTATACATTCACACAGCTGCACTTTGAGGCGCTTTGGGGCCGAATAAACAATACTTTAGACACAAAGGTGTTGCTGAGGCTGAAAGATTGAATTTGGTTCCCTTTCTTCTTCTATACCACAAAGCGTAATGTTTCTATAGCGTCTTCCTCAAGTTAAGCTATAGTTGGTTTAGAAGTGCTACATATTTGGTGTAAATACATTTCCGTGCTTCATGTTTGTCCAGAGTCATTTCTATTTGAATACACTGACAAAATGAAAGCAAATACCTAAAACTGTGCTGTAGTTTCTGTTGTAGACTGGCAGAGCTCCTTGTGATAAGTGAAGGAGATATCCTGTACTCACAAGGGGAGTAAGATATGGATTCGATTCAAAACTTTAACAACTTCTGGAAGTATTTATACTGTACATTGTGCATGCTTTCCAATAGTCCCAGTGTTGTAAAATATGTGTAACATTTAAACAAATTAAAACAGAAGAGCAAAAGATTTATATATATATATATATATATATATATATATATATATATATATATATATATATATATATATTACATTAGACTAAATAAATCGTTTTATATTTCGTCTTACATTGGTTGTTGTCCTGAACAGAAATTGTTAGTGGATATGTACAGTGAAGTTTAAATGTCGAACTACCAATATAACCCGTTTCACCATGTGATAATGGTCTGATCCCGTTTGTGTCTGTTCATTTCCAGTTGCAATAATCTTAATCGAACTAATGAAAAATGTATTTTACATTGATCAATTATTGTAGTTACAAATATATCGAATTGAGAAAAGGAAGAGGAAACCGTGAGCAAAATATTGCCACACGGGAAATTGATCAGATTTGGAGCCTTGCAAATGTAGTTATTTGAATTAAATCAATGTACAATATATATACGCACATACTTAAAATACAAAACAAAAACAGAAAATACACAAAGCCCTTTCTACGTCTACATTTTGGATGTTGAACTACAATTGATGCTCACAGCATCCTATATAATTAGTGAGTAACAACGTCTTGCTGTGTGTGTTTGTGTGCCTAGTTAAATCGTATTTTGCACTCTGTAAAAGGAACAAAATCGGCTACTTGACCTTATCTGATAAGAACTGTAAACAAACATTCAAAAAACAGACCCTTGATCTTACTTTAAATTTAGACTTGTTTATCAGTGTCATCCTAGGAGGATTAATTGATACATTTATTCACAATTTGGTGTCTGACACTACATCTTAGGAATGCCTTATAATCACAAGGTGTTAATTGGGGCCAGGCAGGCACTTATGTTTCTATTAAACAGTGTGAGGAGTTCTCGAGAGATGATCTTCCCCCTTTAAAATTATGTCCTTATATTCATTCCAGTTTTTTATGCTGATCTGGGTATTTTTAGATAAATCTATTTAATTTTATGATATTACTTTATCATTTCTAATTACTTTTTTTAATAGCTGAGTAGCACAGCGGTTTTCAATTCAGAGCAGTTGACGGACTTAAATAAATTAAGATGCAATATAAAAATATTGCTGCATTAAAGACTGAATCTGTAGCTATTGGTTCTGTATTAAAAGCCAAACGAATGAAGAGTCTTGTGCTAAAGTATTTTACATTTCTACAATCACCACCTTCTTCTGTTTTTTTCCTCTTGTACCACAACCAGTTTAATCTCATTAATTTCTGCATTTCCTATACTTTGAAAGTGTAGTTATGCAAAGCTTATAGTGAATAGAACAAAGAGGACCAGTAATTTAATTTAACGGTAATTGCATCTGTAAAAAACAAGATACTGCAAACGAAGCGGACCCTTCCAGGTGTTTTGTAGTTGTAGATTTTAACATTAACCCGTTAAACATCCGTTGAAAAAAAATCCTTTTCTTGATCTGTATTGCTACAATTTAAACAATATATAATTATCTTGAAATGAATGAATGTGTGTCCATTCTACTATAACACTTCATCAAAGCATTGGTTTATAAAAAATATATCATATTATGAATTAAAAAAAAAAAAATCTCAACATACTAGGCATAAAACTACTCATTTTGCAATAATTAATATTAGTAATCTAATAAATGGATTCTAATGTTGTAGCTTAAATTTATATACAGCTCAAATTACACAATATTATTAATTAAATATGTGCACATATACGATAGTTTTTATAGCTAAATAGATAGAGATAGATAGATACATTTGTTATATATAGCACACAATTTTCCGTCAATTTTGTTCAAGTGTGTAAATGAGAACTATAACCTGTACAAATGAAATAAATAATTTAAGCGAATTAAGCGAATTGAATTTACTTCGCAATACTTACAATGTCATGAATTTGAGAATGAAGTCCTGAATTGTGAAGGAACTGATTGTTTTTCTACATTTGTAAAGTGTTTTGATTTCTCATTTTGTAGATGTATGTATATATGCTGTTAGAAAAAAAAACTTTATTCACAAGTCTTTCAATTTGAATGATGCTAGGATTAGAATGTAAATGAAAAGGGTATTGAAGAACTCAAAATATCGAACGGTAAAATTAGTATTAATACTCCAGTCCAGCCTCCCATGATTAAATTCAGAGGGGATAGTCCATTTATCTTCTTTACACTTTACCCAGCGACAAAACAGTTTCCCCATATCGCAGTGAAGTATCTATTTCCATCACCTTTTACGTATTAGATGCTCTTTCTTCACACCAGCGTCTAGAGTTCAGTGTAATCTGCGTCGGTGTGTTTTTTTAATATATTAACGAATTAAAAATCCGAATAGGAAATAGAAGCCAACTATATAATTGGTTTAAATCATATGTGTATTAAATATGCAAACTATAGCGCTATCTCATTCAACTATG
The DNA here is from genome assembly GCF_038048845.1 of Mixophyes fleayi. Lineage (NCBI taxonomy): Eukaryota > Metazoa > Chordata > Amphibia > Anura > Limnodynastidae > Mixophyes > Mixophyes fleayi. Next base: position 70,895,406 of record NC_134406.1, read on the forward strand.
TAAATTAACAGTTAATATATGTATTAACAATGTACATGAAGGCTCTTTATTGTTTTGATTACTTAAACATTGAACTTCACAATAGCGGTCATTGAGGTGTCACTCTTAATATTTTAAATCGTTGATCCTTTCTCCGTCCCCACATTTATTAAATGTTTGTAACTGGCACATTCCTGTAAAATAAGGTTCATTCATCAATGTTAGGAAGTAACTGTTAATGAATCTCTGCTCAGTACCAACATCCCCCCCTCCAAAAAATATAGTGAACTATCCCAGACGTAACACATTTATTAAAAATGAACAAACATTATATACATAAAAAGGTTAAATTCACAAATTCATTCAGATCAATAATTAACTTTACATTTTGTACAATATTTTTCACAATTGGCAACTTTTTTTCGTTGTGTTCTTCGATGTAATCTTTTCCAAGACTTGGTGGAAAAGTCATTTTGAGTTTTAGTCTATAGATTTTTTTTCCTGTATTTCCCATTACACATTATACAACAAAACAGTGCAGGTAATGTCTTGTAGAGCAATAAAAATAGACACATCACTGCACACAATATATTGCACTCCACAATATGCAACAGTATATCTACACAATATGTACACTGACCTTTGTTCATAAATAAATCACATAAAAAAAGAAACCAAAGACAAATAAAATAAAAGTATCAAGTGGATTGTATCCACTTGAAGAATTAAATACTGTCACGTTTAGAATTCAGGATGTGACAAGTTCGAGCTTGCAGCAGTCAGAGGTTTTGTCACTATCAGCCTAGAGAACAGTACACTAGTCTTTGTTTCCTATTGTTCTCCAGGCTTTGAGAGGCAAAGCCACACTTTTTGGCATTTAATGCTAAGATTCACCCTGTGATCAATATAGAAACTTATAAGCCATACATATATTAAAATATAAAAATTCTTTAAGAACTAGAATAGAAGGAATAGTAGCCTAGGCTTTTGGAGGCATCTTTGTATTCTTCACTTGCAATGTCCTCACATTTTATAGGGGGAGAATTTTCATTGCTTGAAGTGCTAGGGGAGAGCCGTCTTCTCTTGCAGGCTTCCGTGTACACTCCAGAGTCGTTTGAGTCTAGAGACTTTATTGAAGGAGGTGTTTCCACCCAGGACGAACCCATCTCTTCCTTGACTTTGTCCTTAGGCAGAAGATCTTCAGAGAAACCTGATGGACTTGACCTTGAGGACCAAGGTAAACCTGTTGCCATTTTCCTCTGGTATGGAGAACCTCTGCTACCCCAACCTGTCATAGAGGCAAAGGCTGCATCTGGATAATATGCCATGGGGTGTGATGTTTGGATCGGTAGGGACTTTATGCCGTAAGTGAGAAGGGAGCTGGAAGAATAGTCTGTCTCATATGGACCCATGTCCAGCTTGTTGGCTCCAGCTTGTTGAACAGGAGTTACAAACCACCTTTGTGGAGGAGCGCCGACAACTTCTTCATTGGTCTGGGGTGACAGGAGGCCACTGGTCTGGGGAACAGTCCTCTCCCCGCTGTAGTACCTGGTGGGAGGCAGGTTGTTGACATATTGCTCCTGGAAGAAAGGCTGGACGCTGTACCGGGCCCCAGGCACTATCTGATGGGATCTAGGAGAATCCGCAGGAGATGGAGTTAATCGGTCATTTTCTGATGCCGTGTACATGCTACAAAAAGAATAAAAGCCTGGTGTGACTATGATAAGCAAAATATGTAATACAAAAAACTAATTAATGAATAGGAGCACAGTTCTACCAAGCGCAAAACACAAGTGATGTGACTCAAAATAAACATGTATTACTTACGAGTCATAGTTGTCTCTGAAGCCTTTTGCAAATGGGTTGTGATCAATTTTCAGTTGGGTAATCTAAAGATAATGGAAAAAATAATATTAGGAAGATTGTCACACAATCGAGACTATATTCAGTCTGGTGTAATGATCCACACACAGTAAATTAATCGGCACTCTTACATCTGTATTCTGGTATGCAGTTACAGCAATGAACTGGGTTTCGGGGAAAGTGAAAGTCTGAGTCTTGGCAGAATCATTCAAGTCCTCTACTCCATCTTCACTTACTTCCACAATATGGAGACGTGGCTGATACTTGTGCAGAGACTGCAGAACTATCATCTAATGAAAGACAGGTAGACTCTATTAGAATCAAACACCTTATATTGAAACATTAAAATGTAAAATCTATTGGTGAAAAATTTAGACTTATGACCGATGTTAGTAACAAACAATTAGACATATAAATCGATGCAATAGGATAAGGGTTATGTTTGGTGTGGGGAAGAGTATGAAATAGGGTTAAAGTTCAGTTTGGCGTGGGGGACAGATGGCTGAATGAGAATTGTGTAGGTGGCTGATTGGAAGACAAGTAGGTAAGTGAGTGATGTGTAGGCGTTGGGGAAAGGACACGAGTAGGGTAGACTATGCGATAACTTCAGGCATAGATGATATAACATTCAAGGGAGAGAGATTAATGGGGGAAGATATGCGTGGGCAGTCAGAGATTATAGAATTGAAGGTGGGTGCTGGCGTGGTGGCTAAAAGTGTATTTGGAGTCAGAGGCATGAACTCTTTAAATAAGTGTGTGGTGAGGGCTGACTCACAGGTAAGGAGATATGTGGAGAAGGTGTTAAGTGAAAAGTAGATGTGAGAAGTGTGAGAAAGGGTACATTTTCTTAACCCTAAAGATCAAGCAACAGTTCAATTTTATATATCACTGAGGAGAAACACAAAACAGTAAGATAAAAAAAAGTTGACCCCATACACAAATTCATACTTTTTGAATTTGTTATCTAGACAGCTAAAAACATAATATTTATTTCTAGTCATAAAATCTTACTACATTCCTTTGCGCCAACTGGATTAATATGGCGTAAATATTTGTTATTATCTGTTGCATTTTTGCCCTGAACATAAACACCAATCCACACAATCTCGCGTATATTTTTCCCAGATCGCTGTCCATGGTGTTGCATGCGCTTCTTACCTGGGTGTTGTTATTATTAGCCCCCTTGTTGTTTGTGAGTTTCAGTTTTCCAAAAGAAATCTCTTGCCTCATCCAGTGGGCGCCTGTATTTGGAGACTCGGGATGCACATAGACCTTGTTCCCTATAAAAGAAATCGTGAATCTCGGTTATCTAATAAACGGGACTGAAAAACCTAAACGCTAAACTCTAGCCTGAGCCACACATGTCCCTGACCACTATATAATATTACATTTGTAGACTTCACATGGGGCTTTTGTAAGTGCCTTGGAAAACAGTACTATGTAAAAGGCTTAATATACGTTTAAAAAGATGCTCTATAGGAATTATTTCCATTGAATATTTTTCTTAGGAAATTAATCCACATTACAACACATTTGTTTATTCTTGTGTTTGAAATGCATTCACAGTAGACATATAACATATATAGAGAGAGAGAGTGAGGGAGTGTCAAAAATAGCACAATTTAACTCCATGAACTACTTCTAGCAGACCATACTGAGACTTGTAGTTCCACACCATCCGGAGACCCGTAAAATTGCTTAACCCAGATATTATTATAACTCGCTTGGGTGACTCACCTTGCATATTGTTGTCGGCTTTTCCACAAGTCACCCACTTGCCCCCTTGAAATCGCCAGTGATTGGGGTCAGCCAAAACGACCTCTACAAACACGTTATAGTGTGCAGTTGGATTTAATCCAGTGATGTTGAAACTTAGAAAAGGGAACATCCTCCTGTAAAATTATGTAAGTAAACGTTATAATAAACTACATCTGCAGCATGGTGCATGATAATCTAGCTGCACTCTATTTGCCGTATTACTTTATTTCTGGACATTACAGATCATAGTGAACATAAAGCAAAGCCAAATACATGTATATTAAACTTGTTCAATGGTAAAGGCCATAACTTACAAGGGACAGGGATCAGCTGCAGGTACTAACAATGGCACACAGTCTGTTCAGTTGTATAACTGATACATTTTTCACCAAAGTTCTGAAATGTTGGTTACTTAAAGACAGTAACACCTTGCAGCAATACTCAGAAGACAAGTTCTCATGCTATTACATATTTTTTTTAATATAATACAGTCTTAAATTGTTATATTAGTATTACATTTCTGTTTTACGCAATTACGTACCCTTTAGAAACGTGCTTTCAAAATATTAAGATACAAAAGTTACATTTTTCGAAGCAGCCTGTGCTAAGACCTTACCTGCCTTGCTTGGTAATTATCATCTCTGTCTGGTGCCGGTGAAACTTGAGCCACAAAGGACGATTGCAAAGGTATACCTGTGCTCTAACCCCTGCCCCGCTGCCGGGTAGTCCAAGAGCACTGAGTCCACTGCCTGTGCCTGCAGCCGGGTATGGACTGTACATGCTTCCAGGTGCTTGGCTGTATTGGTAGCCGGTGGAGTACTGAGGACGGGAAGGACACACCGGAGGAGAGAAGCCGGCAGGAGGTAGCATGCTGCTGTAAGGGGGGTACCTAGCTGCCCCACCTGGTGGATACATCGCACTGTGTTGCGGTGGCGCATATGGAAAGATGGAGCAAGGAGATCCCAGCTCTGCACCCGTCTGCTGGGGCTGCTGTCCCTGAGATTGCAGGTAGTATCGTTCAGAAGCAGTTTGTAGAGTGTTGTCCAGATAACGAGGAGCTGAAGTTGGTGGCGCGGAATTCAGATCCTCTTCACCAACAGGCGATCCTTTTCTAGCGCTATCCGGTAAGGTCTTGGTGGCTTGAAAGCCTTCACTGGCCTCGCTGAGCATAGTGTTAGCAGCGGTACTAGAGGTGCCTGATTCTCGTGGGCTGTCTAAGTGGAGGCCCCTGGAGTACTTCTTATGTTGCTGCTGCTGTTGGCTTTTGTGCTGGCCCACACTGAAGTCCAAGCCAGGGCTCTGAGTGGCGCTGTTTGGGTCCCCAGGCAAAGGATAAAACGTGTGGGGAAGAGTAGGAGCAGAGCTGGTCAGAATCTGCTCTCCTAGCTGCATCCTCTGGCTGGATGAATCTTTCCTGTGCGTCAAAATCTGTACGTCTGGGTTGATGCAGACAACATGTACAGCAGCCCCTCAGACGAAAGGGACGCTGAAACAAGTGCAAAAGTGGTAGAAAAATAAAATGTCCTTTTAGTATAGTATGTGATCCATAGGAGCCCCCAGCTGTCGGAGCAAATGAGTGGTTAAAGGGGATGATGCTTATGACACAGCCCACAGAAGTCGCAGGTCTCCACTCTTTGAAAGGGACAAATCAAATGTGTCAACAAGCAGCCTTGCTGACTTTATATACTGTCGTCTTTTTCACACCTCCATTAGGGCTAATGATTTCAGGGAGGGGCTTGTTGCCTCTTTCATGGCAAGACACAGAGAGGAGGACAAGAAAAAAACACCCTCTCAGCCTTTGGATTATTGGTTGCTTTCTGTGACACTAATTTAATTAGACAATTCCTAATTGGAACATGTCACCTGTGCCTCTCTCACTGGCTGCTTAGCTGTAAAGATCAAATGCATTGCAAGCAATTATTTCTATCCTAAATTCCCTGAAAGGAAGAGGTTGGGGGATTTAAACTTTTATGAAAGCGATTCTAAGTTGTTTAAGCGCAACCTTCTTTTGTAAGCGTTTGTGTGCATCACACAGGCCTTTCACTGAGCTTGTGGTTACCAGTAAAATAGACAATGTCTTTGAAAGAAGTGGGAATAGGCAGCTCAGTTTAGCTGATCTGTTTACCGAGGGCACTGCTGGAAACCTTCAGTACACAAACGCTGGCTTGAGCTGCATGTTTATAAGTGTCGCATCCAGTTTTTGGTACATGTATTGCGCAGTACGATCGGTGGACTACGTGCACACTATCTTCTGCAGCATGACTATCACTATCTTCTGCAGCATGACTTCCATAAGATTTGCTATTGACCTAATTACTTTATTTTCTGAATAATATACAATTTTAGAGCCCATCGTTTCTGTTTCAATAACATTTTGAGAAATGTACCTTTTCTGAATTGTCAATTTACATGTTACCCAATTTGTAAATGAAGTGCTAAGTACAAATCACTTGGTATACAGTAAGTACGTGTCCTGTTATAATCAGAACAAAGATACAGGGATGAATGCAGGACTTCATAATATCACCGATTTTGGATGCACTGCACTACATGGTGCTCACACTCATTTTCAAAAGTAAATGCAGTGTGAAAAGAACTGACAGTACAATGGAAGATTAGTAACAGTGAGAACAGTTACTACTTGCCCTGTTGTAGTGTATTTAAACAGAACACAATGCTCACTTCATATATCCACAGGTAACCTTCAATGTGCTTTTGTCAGCTATCTGGAATTTGCAGAACCTTCACAAAATGAAAGTTGGACAACAGAATTTATAGAGGAAAGTACACAGGCAGGTGTCATCCATCTGATGCATGGCAAATATGTGATCATTTATCTTCAAACTCTATTTACCGAAGCCAGTTATTTACAATTATTCGGTACGACTTGGTATATATACATACACATATATATATATATATATATATATATATATATATATATATATATATATATATATATATACATATATATATATATATATATATATATATACATATATATATATATATATATATATATATATATATATATATATATATATATAGATAGATAGATAGATAGATAGATAGATAGATACGCTCTCTACACCATTGCAAACCCAAGTACATGGCTTTTTGTAAAGGTGTCAGGTGTTACTGCAGAACTATGGGATGTTCTGCAGTCTACACCTTTGTTCTCTGGTACACGTTCTGTTTGCAGCTATAGCGGATGTATGTCCATTCTTTTGTATCTTAATAATCTAATGCAGTCTCCAAAGTGAAATTGGGAGATTTCATTCCAGGCCTGTTTGAATTCCTGGGTTCCACTGGTTCACAAAGAAATCCTCACATTTTCGGTTTGCTAATATCACATCTATAAAGCTGATACCATTGTGTCCATGAGGGAATCGCACTAGTGTAGATGAGCCAACTGAGCTTCAATTATGAATATACTGTGCATCTAGATTCTGTGCCAAAGACCTTGGAGACAGCAGTTGGGCTTATCAGGGTTTGTATTGTTTTGGGATCACAAGGAAAAGGTTTTGATAAATTATTTTCACAGACTTGCAGGTGAAATCGGCTATCAGGCGCAAACCATCTGCCATCATTTTACCACTAAACTTGCAATATATAATTCATATAGGGCAGGCAGGAATCCCACATCTGAAATAAGATCACCCAATTCGCAGCTCCTGATTTTCCTGAGAGTTTTGTTGATGTCACTCCAGGGCATCCCGTATTTGTGGCAGATCCTGTGAAGGAGAAGCTGATGAGATTTAGAGGCTGGGGCATTTGAGACCAATACCTCTGCTCACATATTCACCACAACAGTGTAATGTGGTGAAAATAAAGGCATCTTAGATCCGTTCCAAGTATTATGAGGTTTTACCTATAAAAACAAAACCTTTCAGTAGTGGGTATTTTTACTGGAACAAAATACTGAATGTAGTTCTTCAAATGTTGTTTATTATCACAGACATTGTATAAAATAATAATGTGGGTAATTTTCTTTCTTTTTGTAACTGCTTTTCAGTGAAACTGATTAGCTGCAAACTGTTATATTATTACTGTCAAAGCAATAATTGCTGCCTATGCATTTATTTATCTAGACTGCAAGCTCATGGGACAAGGATTTTTCAGGGTTTCTTGATTTTGTCAGCCTTTTGTATAACTTACACTAGCTACACTATTTCCGTCATTTGCGTCATGTACAGAGAATGACGTCATATATATTAGAACACACACTTAATCCAAAAAAGACCCAAACGCACTAAAGTCAGTTTGATTAGTTCCTTATGTCAGATTGGAATGTAAAACGCCAAAGGTGGTGAATATTGACCCAATCACTGGGATGTTTCAATGTAACCCTTATTCAGAATAGACTAGATCAGTGGGACGCATTTATGTGGATGGAGTACCAGCTTCCCCTTATTATTTTTGCAGGTACATTCTGCTCTTACAAGTTCCAGTTTTCAAAACCAACAGAGGGTGGGGGCAGAAATATAACGGTATCAATTAGAATCCAAACCATGTCGTAATTATGTCTCATAATTATTATTATTTTTTTAATATTAAACAAACATAAATCTATAAAGTAGCACAGACAATATTGAAATGTATTGAATGTCTGTGTGTGTATAATTTTTGTGTTCGGATAGAAATCGTACACACAGATCTACACACCTTTGAGTGCCTGCTGCTTTGCGACGCGTTGTAGATGCGGGGAATAGTCTTTAGATAAAATAATGTAATTTTATGAAGTCTTATAACTGCAACGAGCAACTACGCCGCTGATCAAACACCACATTAATGATATACCTGTAAGTATTTTACGGAAAAGAAAACTCTCAGCGTTGTGATTCCATCAGCTTCTGGCAGAGAGTCAGTAACTATATAAGTAAAGGGGCATTCTCGGCCGATTGAGGAAATGACACATGTAATCTCCACTAGGTGACATTGATAAGTGACTCAGAGGAAATAAATACTGGTTATTTTTCTCATGCCATCGCTTTGATAATATATATACAAGTGATATCAAAATATATTTTGGACAATTTATCTTGTTCACGCTGTATAAGAACTTTCATGCATACTTGTATAGTTCACAGGTACATGGAAACAGACTATTTACGCTTCATACACATTTTGGGAAAATATAATATGCATTCAAATAGATATTGCCATTACTTGGCACACTTACAATTGTTGATTATTTTATCAAATATCGTGTGTGCATAAGTTATCGAGCTAAGGACTAAATGGTATGTTCTGGAATACCTTTGAGATGCAATGGATAGATAGATAGATAGATAGATAGATAGATAGATAGATAGATAGATAGATAAACAACGAATTATATCTATCTATCTATCTATCTATCTATCTATCTATCTATCCTCCAGAACATGGTGTAACACATTTCTGGTGTAATGTTGTTCATTTGCACTATTAATGCATTATACTTTCTTTGCCCTTATCTTGTAAACAAACAGCATTTCAGTGCCACAAATTCGTCTTAACCACTGCATGACAGAGGTGTCACCAGCCGTTCATTGTCTTTTACAGGGTTAATGTGCAGGCAATGCCAACATCTTAACAAGCAACATTCATCTGAACATCAGTGGTCCCGAATGAGTTTACACTGTGTTGTCACACCAAGACGCTAACACCTCCTACTGTACACCAGAGAGTCTGTAGGGTGTACGGGGGAGAATCTTACAGCACGGCATCTTTGGATGAAAATATGTGCAGTAATTAACTAAGATAATAGGAGATCACTTTGTGATGTAGCTTTCACTGCCCTCTGGGATGAGAGTGGCGAATGCCCAACAACCCATACATTGGCGCTGAAAGGCTTAAATGTATTACAAAGCTTGGTTTAAAACAATTAGTTGGTTATAACGTATAATTTAAAAGTACAAAATAAAATAAACTTTATATTTTCATTGGAGATAAACATTAATATCTAATGAAGACTAATAGAAAACAATGGCTAACTAATTGCTATTACAGCAACCATCACCTTATAAAATAGCATATTTGTGATATGTCATTGTTTTGCTTTGAAACACAATACATTTAATCAATATACAGGGAAATGTATACATTTAGGCGAATATATACTAATGTAACCTTCTATATCAACAAATTATTACAAATGATAGATTTGCAATTGCTTAGCTTTGGCTATATGCAGTTTAATTAGGCTCATTTAGTAAAATATTGACCCAATTACTTACCTCCATTAACATAAGACAAATTTAGTTTAGGTTCCCGTGGTTGTACTCTGTACAAACGCGTATACTTTAAGATATTTAGATTGCATTTTGTCCACATATAGATTAAAATAATTTATGTGTTAAATGCAGATTATGGCTTGAGATCAATTTATGTTAGATCCATCTATGTAGTAAAATTATTCATTATTTTTTAGTGCAGTTATAAGTAGATTGATACTTAACCACCTGAAATGTTTACAAGTACAATGCTTTAAAATAAGACGTTGAATATTATGGCCTAAAAGTAAAACAATGAAGATGATGTTAATTATGTACAATCTAAAACGACTCCCTCTCATAGGTTCTTATAGACCGTTTAAAACCCAGATTCTAATTTAGAGCTATCAACCTTTGGTCTTCCAGTAATTTGGATACTACAAGTCCCAGCTTGCTCTATCAGACTCTGTCTGGGCCTTGTGGATCCACAGTGGCCGGATAAAGAGATTGCCTAGGTCTGTCTGTTCTAGATATACACCTATGGACACGCGTGGACTTAAATATAAAAATAAACAATATACCTTCGCATCATCAGTGTTAAATCAATTTAAACATAGTTAATTTAACAAATCCATGTACAACTGTCACACAAGGAAAACAATATTGGCTAATTTATAGATATTGTGTAGCATGTGTTTCATAATAAAATAGTATTTTCGAATGCTGTATCGGATTTTTAAGCGTCGCCAATGCTACTTTTTAGACGTACTATGTGTATGGGAATTATACTTCATTAACTAGTCTCATATTTAAAATCGCGTCCTTTCAGATAAAGTACATATACATTATAAAAAAACCATGATGAAGCTTCAAGTAAACAGAGGGAACTAAAAGTCCAGGAACCAGACACTTCGCACCATTTTCTCATGCTAATGAAATTCCCTCAATGCAAGAAAGGATGGTCTGAAAAAAGCACAATGAAATCGGTTCTAATCTTTTCGTTGTAAAGAAGGACTGTCTGTAATGACTACACATTTTATGGGTTTACTCTTATGCACGGCCTAGTATACAATACATTGTGGTCAAATCTGCCTATTCCTCTATGCTAGCAATTCAATATTTCTATGTACATGTCTATATAGAGCTGTTATATTTATAATGAGCATTTTTATTTTACGTCACCCATAATCACCCTATGTATTATTGACATTCTATGTCAGGGCTACCACCAAAAATTCTAAATGTATATTTATAGCTTTCCAAACCAGTTGACATTAATATTATTTACATCAACAGTAGACAGTTGGTGGCTCTCTAATTGTAGGACTACACGCTCCATAATGCTCTGATGTGTAAGAGGCACGCTGGTATTTGTAGTTCTGAAACAGTTGACCAGACAACGGCATCCTAAATCTCCCTCAAACATAAATCCTTCAATGTCATTAGCTTAAAGTGTAACAAAATAAAATAATTTCCTCGAACTTGTAGTCATGAAATCTGGGGGTAAATGTATCAATATGCGGGTTCTTCAACACCCGCGTGTTCAGCCTCTTCCGCGATTAAATTTCAAGCGGCGCTGCATTGTAAAGGGTTAACTTCCCTTTACAATGCAGCGCCGCTTGAAATTTAATCGCGGAAGAGGCTGAACACGCGGGTTTTGAAGAACCCGCATATTGATACATTTACCCCCAGGTGTTTATGATTCCTAAAAAACAGTCTGTGGGTCAAACCATGTGCTTTTAAAGATTAGAGCTCTTTATGAAAAACTCCAGGGTGATCCTACATATAAAATCGATGTACATAGATTTCCCCCAAAAAACTCAGTGAAAACTGCAAAATATAACTTTCGATTATTTTGTCCTATTTGTAGCCATTTTGGAGGTTTGTATAGAACACTTCCTGTAGATTGTTTCCTATGTAAACATCCGTGCGAGGATAAAGGAAGGAGAGGTGGCGCTAATCAGGTGTTGTTGAAACCAAGCTATTCAGAAGCATTGACTCATCCCATGTACCAGCAGGGGGTCATTGCGTCTCGTTCCTGTTACCTTGTCCTCTGCCCATGGAGAAACTTAAAGGTTGTTTTACATAAATAACAGACTTTTATTCTTACACACAGGTCCTTTAATATGCTTATTTTTATTGACCAGTTCATGTTGGTAGAATACTAATATTGACATGAGCAGAAGAATACATATGTCAACAAAGAACAGCAAGGATTAAGTCTACAAATGTATTTACTCTTACATGTGCCATACTCTTTATTGAAAGAAAACACTTTGTAATAGTCAATAAAGATGATTCTGTTGTAAATTAAAGTTGATGCACTCTTTGGGGATGATGTTGAGTTAATAGCAATGCAAAAAAAGGATCAAAGTTGCACATTGGAAAAAAAATATATTGCAATGGAGGGGGAGGGAAATTTACAATGTGGAGACAGATTTATAGTTGGAATAGGACATGTCTTAGATCAACTTCAAATCTCACTGTAAAAATAAAGCTACCAATTATTTGTGTGCTCCATGATAAAGCAACCAATATTCTCCTTTTATGCAAAACACTTTTTTTTTTATTATTTACTTCTAACTCAGCATCAGGCCCTCAGTGTACTGGTATGATGGATAACTTGGTAGAATTGCCTAAACAAAATATATTATTCTAATTTTATGTGGAATTATTTCTGTAATGTTGTATTATTCAAAATTGTCACCAACATGTTCCCCTATTTGTGAAAATCAGAATATGCTTTTTTAGTACACTTTAAAATTTGCAACAATTATAAAACGATTAACTGAATGAAACAAGTAGTATCCACTTGCCATTGACTTAGGACACTGAGATATATTTTGTTGTCTGTCAAGAATCCCTTTGCTATATCTTTAAGGATTTTACCAACATCTGAAAATCCCGATCAGCATGCTGATTCCTGCGTACACACTTACACAGTTTTACAAGATTCATTTTCAGATCAGTGCTCTTTGTCATAACCAGATCTGCCTACACCGCTGGTCATCAGTGCATACACACTTTAGAATTTGTCCAACATCGTTCCAGCGTTTATTGAGATTTTTAGTCCAGTTGTAAAATCAAATGAAACAATACGATGTGCTATCCGATAAAACATAATTGTGGGCGCGTACACACTAACGTAATATCGAACCTAACAGTTGTTTATTGTGTGATTGGCACAATAATCAGGTGAAAAACCTGTAGTGTGTACTCAGCTTTAGAATGAACTTTCTGGTTAGTGTGGGTATGAAAACAAAAATATAATCTCAAAAGATGCATTGTACTCATAGGACCTCATTTAGAGTCGGACGCAAAGTCCGATTTAGGCGCATCTAACAAAAAAACACTATCACGCATGTGCAGAAAGCTCCAAATTCGCCTGCATCTTGGATGCAATTAACACTTGCAACTCACTACGAGAGAATGAGAGGAACGCGGAATTGTGAAGGCGTGACCATGTAAATGCATCCTAGTCGCAGTGAGGCGCAGACGCAACACATGTCAAAACAGGGCTAAAGCTGTGCGGCAGGAATTAGGTGGCGCAAGCGGTCAGCTAGCTGCAGGAACTGCTTGCAGCTCGATAGGGTATTACGAGTGGGATGTAACTGGGGTTGCTTGCCACTCGTAATACCCTACCAAGCTGCGGCACACTCCCACTCCTACACTTCTTACACAGACTTTGCGTCCGACTCTAAATAAGGTCCATAACCTCTACACAAAACACAACAAATCCTGGCTATATTGGTTCTACATAGATTCAAATGGGTGGTGAACAATTTAGATTTAAAACAGAGGTACCTTTTTGATATGAAGCAACCTCCTTAGAAATGCTTGAAAAACTGAATTTGCAACTTTTAATTTTATTTACCCTTTACCTCAATGAAAGCTATCATGCTCACATTGTCTATTTAAAATACATTACACGTTTTTCTGCATAATATATTTCAATTTATAACTCAGTGGCATAAATACTTAACTTGCTATATGGTGTAAATACAGTTTTCACATTGTAAATCAAGCAAAAATCTGTGAGAAGACTGAAATGATGGGGGATTAGCAGCCATTTATAAAAAAAATAAAATAAATACTTTCATTGACATTATTTTCCCCATCGAAAGTAATGTGTCAAGTAACACGAATGGTAAAAGTTGCCTTACAGAAAGTAATGTTTTGTGCCTAGTTTGAGCAAGCAAAAGTGGTTGAAAAAGTGGTGTTATTGACACATTAATACCTTTTTAATAGGGTGACAATGGGCGAAAGACATAATAAGAATTGACCGCAATGTGGTTTTTCGGTTGAATTTATAAATAATGGTGAACCTGATTGATGCTTACAAAGTACACTGCATCACTCTTTACTAAAAAGACAAAACAGTCATATGATTGTTTGAGGGGAGTGTATGCAGAAACACAACTTAAACAAATTAAACCAAAATGTGTTCAAGACAGTAAAGAAAATTCCTAGGATGCACAATTTTTTGTGGCCAAAACCACCCTCAGTAAATAAGTTGTGGGTGTCTCTCTCCTGAGAATCTTGCAACTATTAAAATGTGAGTTTGCCAACAGACTGGCACTACTATTAGGCAAACCTAGATGTTTAAATATAAAGTGGAAAGTTGGACTTACAACGCAAGTGTACATTGGGCAGCATGGTGGCTTTGTGGTTAGCACTTCAGCCTCTCAGCACTCGGGTCATGTGTTCAGTTCTTGACCATGGCCTTATCAGTGAGGAGTTTGTATGTTCTCCTCGTGTTTGAGTGGGTTTCCACCGGGTGCTCCGGTTTCCTTCCACACTCCAAAAACATACTGGTAGGTTAATTGGCTGTTACAAATTGAACATCAAACAAAAAATTAGGCGCTATGGATCACTAGTAAATAGTATGAACTGTTGGACCGAAGCTCCCTAAGATGGGTATCTGAATCCACCAAAACCAAACAGGTAAGATAAATATTAAAGGGGCGCAGTGTCCAGCAGAAAATAAAAAATAAAATTACAAGTTTTTCACCTGAATATTAATAAATTTATTGATATTGTTATATCACATTAAAAACAATAAGCATATGTGGGTCACAGATGACTAGACAACCACCTATTATATGAAATCACCTTAGCCTCTAGCATATAAACATCACAATCGACATTAATCCTGCAAACAGTGGTCCGGACCACATTAAAAAGCTGAAAAGTATAATCTGTGATGTTGTGAATCACGAGGCTTGTGTTTGTGGGTAAATTATAGTATAGACTCCCGGACTAGAACAGTACAGCTCCTTAGAATTGTGAGAGCTCCTCGCTCATATAAGTACATATACCGGTTTATAGACCTTTTAATTAAGGTATTGACAAACACGCTAGTTTGTCTAACTGAAGTCCCATATCAATAGACACACTCAGGTGTATAGTATAGCGTCCAGTTTATATTATAATTGGACAAACAGATTTAAACACCTTGATGTTCTGTTGTCTTCATAGGAAACATCCAAGTACCTATAGGTGTTGTTAAATAGTAAGCCTCATTAAGATGGATCCTAGTACAGCGGTGTTCAAGTGCCTTCAATCTTCCATTTTCCCATAGAACGTTCATATGGGTATATAGCTCACTAACGGAGCGTGAACAGGAGTTAGGCAAACAGGCAGATGGAATACGTATCACTTATAAAAGTGAACAGTACTTAGCTTTGCAGGTCGTTCTTGCACTGGAATAAACCGTTGTACGATAATCCTCGTGGAGATGATCCAAACAGTCCTCAAACATTACCCCGGGGTAGAGTGTTACAAATTGACCCTAGTCTATCAGTGTGTGTATGTATGTTAGGGTATTTAGACTGTAAGCCCCAATGGGGCAGGGACTGATGTGAGTGAGTTCTCTGTACAGCGCTGCGGAATTAGTGGCACTATATAAATAAATGATGATGATGATGATTATGTCCTATACTTTAATTTGTATTCCAAACCACACATATCTTAAGATAAATAAAATGCACACAATTATCATCAGTGGAGATCTTACACTAGGGTGGAAGCAGCTGTAACAGACCACTTGTCACTCAGCATAGTAAGTGAGCAGCGTTAACACGCCTTTACTGCGCTTACACCTCGCCACTCACTATGTTCCCTGTTCTTACTTTACGCATAGAAAGAGGTAAGGGGGAGATACACCTCAATCTAGGAGCAGACTGAGATGTAATTTCTTCTACTGCATATGAACAGTCAAAAAAAGCACTTTCTACGCTTAGTAGTCAGACTTGTGTCCAACTCTTTGATCACCTGGATGAGTGACATAATGTGCTGTTGGTAATGGTCTGGTAGTGTGTCACTTAGCTGTGATGGCACAGCCCAGCCCGCTCTCCCATACTCATGAGAGATCAGCAGAAGATGCCACTTTTGCTGACCATGCTTAAAAAAATATTGGTTTTTTTGCATTGATGTCTGGAGAATAATGAAATGTATCACTAGATTGAAGGCTGTGTTGCCAGTTGTCTTCTGCTATCTTGCCAGTACAGTGTCAACACCTCTGAAAATGTTATGAGTTGCAGGGGAATAGACATTTCACAATTGCCAATTTTGCTATCAACAGGATTTGCAAGAGATGCATAGGTTTTTTTTCTGTTTGCAGATTTACTAGAGGGAGTGTGCATTAAACCAAATCTTCTAATGCAACAACTGAATATGCACATTTAGGACATCATAGAGAGTGAGACATAAGTCCAACTCATAAGTGCTTTTTCATGCGCAGTTGTCAAACATATGTCTCAGTCTAATCTGAGACGTATCTCCCTTTGAGCCCCTGTACATTTAGAGAGACAGAATAGGAGAGGTAGGAGCCGGGCAAGAGTAAGTATAGTAAAGTAAAGGGCATGTTAACGCACTTATGTACTATGCTGAGGGGCAATTAGCCTCATATATGCCTCTAACAGAGGTATCTCTTGCAGCTGCTGTTCTCCTTATGCAAGAACCATGCTGATGATGATGACCAGTTACAGTTATCACCAGCTCCTTGCTGGTGTGGTGAGGGAGAGATAATTGTTTAAAAACAGATATAAAAAATAAACATTTTATCCGTGGTGCACTACAGGTCCCAGCGTGCACAGACTGCCATTAAGTGTTTGTGCATGCTGGGGCTTGTAGTACTGCTGCAAGCGCCAGCATATCCATAGCTGCCATGGCATGCTCGTACTTGGAGAAACACAAGTGCCAGCATGCCCTGGCACCCAGAACCCTCTGGCACCTGTAGTCCACCAGGGAAACATACCAACATCAAACACACAGACACACACTGTTTTAAAAATAAATATATTTGAACAAAAAACACCACTATTTATCCCTCATATACTGTTTATTGTTCACCAAGATCCAGCTTTGTATCCCTGCCCTTGTGTTTCTTGGACTCCAACCATTGCTCTGCCTCCACTTGCATAACATCTCCAATATACCTCCACACTACACAATGCCACCAAGCTCCTGATCCACTCCTTTATAATTTTCCACCTTGACTAATTGCAATCAATCATGAACACTGCTGCAAGACTAATCTATACTTCATGCTCTTCCTTAATGTACAGATCTGTGTAATATGTTGGTGCTTCTGTGTAATATGTTGGTGCTGCGTAAATAAAATATAATTCTGTATGTGGAATAATAGACTCCATTCTATAAATTATATGGATATTACAAGTAGAGATGGTCACTGACCCCTGTGTTTTGGTTTTGGTTTTGGATCTGGATTACCTTCGGGTTTTGGTTTTGGCAAAACCACCCTTGCGTGTTTTGGTTTTATTTTGTTTTGTTTTGCAATCTTGTTTAAAAATTAAATTTTTGGGGGCCTAAAATAACCTAATTTAGTGCTCCACCTGTTTCTTGGATAAGTAAGATATTTGTAAAGCTAATAAATTATGAAAAAAACAGTTTAGTTCCTGGTAGGCCGCCATTAATTCGACACACAAACCAGATTGTCTTCCTCTCCATCTATGCCTATTGGCAATGCAGACATTGTTTTTGGGTGTATATTACACCATACACTTATAGTTAAATATATAAAGAAATGGACAAAGGCAGTTTGGTTTCTGTCTGAATAGGCCCCACTCCACTTGTAGAAAATATTAAAAAATTCAGCAGGTATAGACTGTACAATATAAATTGAAATGGACAAAGGCAGTTTGGTTTCTGTCTCTATAGGCCCCCCTTCACTTGTAGAAAATAGTGAAAAATTCAGCCGCTATTGACTGTACAATATAAATTGAAATGGACAAAGGCAGTTTGGTTTCTGTCTGTATAGGCCCCCTTCCACTTGTAGAAAATATAAAAAAATTCAGCCGGTATAGACTGTACAATATAAATTTAAATGGACAAAGGCAGTTTGGTGTCTGTCTCTATAGGCCCCCCTCCACTTGTAGAAAATAGTAAAAAAAAGCAGCCTGCATAGACTGTAGAATATTAAAAGAAATGGACAAAAACTATTTGGTATCTGTCTGCATCAGACCCCCTCTCCACTAGGAGTAAAATAGAAAACTATTCAGCCGTTATAGAATCTAGAATATAAATAGAAATTGACAAAGGCAATTTGGTATCTGTCTGCATCATCCTCATCAACATCATCATTAGCGCCCTCATCGCCTACACAAATCTCCCCCTCATCCTCTTCTAATTCCAAAGTGGCATCCTCAATTGGTGTATCACCGGCTACACTCTGGCTGTTCAGGCACACATCAGCAGAACTGCTGAAAGGGCCCTTTTTTATGGGTACACAAACAGAATGCTCATGTTTAGACATACCACTGTTGGATGGACTCTCCACAGGGATTGGTGTCATTTCTGATTCAGAGCATACATTATCCTCTAATGCCTTACTGTTTTCTTACAGCTCGGCTTTCACGCGTAACAGTAGTTGTGCACCACTTTTAGACTCCAAATTACTTGGTCTTGCTTGGTCACGAGTGACCATACAAGAAGAAGGCTCAGTAACATTTTTTGATCTGTCACTAATAGAGAAAGACGAAGGCCTCATTCTTTCTTTGCCACTGCGTGTGTAGAATGGCATGTTGGCAATTTTTTCTTCAGTTGCACTTCTTTTTCGCTTCAACACGGAAAATTTTGTTTGGTGTGTGTTTTTTTCCCTGATTTAAAAAGACTATGTACTTTTACATAGGCTTTACCAGATGACGTACTGGGAACACTACCATCATGACAGGTGCCAGCACCTGCTTGCTGATCCTGCTCATATGTGGATTGCTTTGAATCCATTTTAATGAGGCCAAAGCACTTGTAGTGCAAAATATTGTATAGATACTGCTGCTAAATATGACTTTTTGCAGCCAGAGAAATTATTGTTTCACACTGGGGAATATGGGACACCCAAAGTACTTGTAGTGCAAAATATTGTATACTGCTGCTAAATATGACTTTTTGCAACCAGAAAAATTATTGTTTCACACTGGGAAATATGGGACACCCCAAAGCACTTGTAGTGCAAAATATTGTATAGATACTGCTGCTAAATATGACTTTTGGCAGCCAGAAAAATTATTGTTTCACACTGGGGAATATGGGACACCCCAAAGCACTTGTAGTGCAAAATATTGTATAGATACTGCTGCTAAATATGACTTTTTGCAGCCAGAAAAATTATTGTTTCACACTGGGGAATATGGGACACCCCAAAGCACTTGTAGTGCAAAATATTCTATAGATACTGCTGCTAAATATGACTTTTGGCAGCCAGAAAAAATTATTGTTTCACAATGGGGAATATTGGACACCCCAAAGCACTTGTAGTGCAAAATATTGAAAAAAAGCCTGCTCTAACAATTGCTAATAGAATTGGCATCAGAATTGCAATAATAATTGAAAAAATAAGGTATACAAATATTGCTCTGTGTCTGCTCTAATACAGCCTGTGACCTAACCCTACTTTCTCCCTCTGTCAAATGGCGATGGAGTGCTGTGGAGGCGGGTATTTATGCATTTCAAATATCCCCGAGATCTGACAACATCACAATGACGTTTTGCCTCGATTTCGATTCCGAACGGGAGGGAGAGTACCGAGCCTGTTCGTCTCGGTACTCGGATAGACAAAGTTAGGGTGGGTTCGGATCTCGGGGAACCGAGTCCGCCCATCTCTAATTACAAGCAACATAAGTTATGCGACCATAGAAAAGTTGTAGGCTAAGTGCTTTTTTACAGGTCCCAGAGATCTGGGGTGACTTCTAATACCTACAATAATGTACAGTAGGGGGTTCCTTATTCCGTTCAATATACAAAAACTCATCAATCATAAATGATGAGACCAGGACATATATTAATATAACTTGTGAATAATAATAATAGTAAAAGAAGTGTCAGATACATGCTGGTCTGCATCGGCACATTTGCATTTACTTGCCTTCTGAGCATGTGCAAAGTGATGTCACGCAGGATACGCCACATCAGTCCGATTATCTTTTATGATGAGAAAAACTGGATAATATCATGTAATAGATCAGTGGCAAGGAACCCACCAAGAAAGCATTCTTGATCATAATTATTGCTTGTTATCTGTAAACTTCTAAAATCACCTTTTCTTAGGCCACTTAAGACTGGGACCACACCAGCCAGTATTGGGGCAACAATTGTAGATGTGTGACCTTGATATCTCTAAGTTGATTGGGTAAACTTTTGCATCTTTTTCCAGAACTCAAGCAAGGTGTATTTGCTTCACAATGCAGCATTGCAGCTGGAGTTTATGGGACAGAAAGAATTTACAAAGATTTAGATTTACAACAAAGTCACAGAACTACCTCGGGGGGCTGTAAGTATTTGAAACACACACATATATATATATATATATATATATATATATATATATATAAACATATATCCCATAAAATTTTAAGAGTATATGTTGTTCTATCTATCTGTAGGACTATGCAGGATTATGTACTGCAAACATTTCCTGTAAATCAAATGATATCAAACACCTTTTTTTTTTTTTGCTTTTTTCGGAGCGTGAGTGGTTACTTTATGAATGCAAAAAACGTTACGTATTCATTTCACTACACACAGGGGCTATTCTCTTTCACATAGGTTTCCACTGTGAGTCATTCACTTGGGTGACTTAAGAGGTGTATTGAAATTAGAAAGGCACCTCCAGTAAACAAGTAGGAAGATCTGAGGCTTTCAGTTTGAGATGGTGACTTACCCTGAGTTATCTCATTGTAGCAGTTGATGTTGTAAAGTGTATCGCATTATTCCTGTCAAAATGCTTTCTGACAGCAATGCGTTGAACACTTTAATTTTATAGTTATTGATGTATTTAAAGGACAAACATAGCTACAAACTGAAACCTTCATATATGAAGCATGAAGAAAAATGCAACAAATCTAATTAGTCTTGATGTAACAATATTTCATTTCATCACCTAACAAGTAACTTGTTTTCTGTTCTCTGTACAATTATTGGTCACTGAATAATTACATCTGAGATCAATTTAGCTTCTTATATGGTGCCTAACTCACTGAGACTCAGACAGGCACCTGTCAGAATACGAGAAACTTGCGAGTGCCTGACCGCTGGTGTACAGTGTTACGAACTGATAATGATGACGACCAACTTAGAAGCGTCCGGTTCAACGTACCTGTGTACAGGGCCGGTGCTAGGGTCCGCGTTCCCTAGGCAAATTTACAAAATCAGCGCCCCCAGCCCGGCACATTTTCAAAATCGGCGCCCCCAACCCTGCACACTTACAAAATAGTGTGTAAGTGTGCAGGGTGGGGGCGCCGATTTTGAAAATGTGCGTCTTTTCTTACCTGCTTCTAACTTGCCTCCTCTCTGCTCCGTCTGCTCCCCTCCTCTCACTGACACTGTCGGGTCGTGATGATGATGTCACGCCCGACAGTCAGTCAGTGAGTGGAGGGGAGGAGACGGAGCAGAGAGGCGGCGGTGGTGGTGAGCAATAGTCCCTCCCCCCCTCCCTGTGAATGTATGTGAAGCCGTGCGGCGGCCGTGAAAGGTATGGTCAGCGGTCGCCGCACAGTTTTAATGAAATTTTTAATCTATGGCGCCCTCCAGAGCCCGGCGCCCTAGGCAAGTGCCTAACCTTATATAACGGATGGTGATTCAGCGCTCCCTACAAGTCGGAATGTGAAAACTGCAGCCTCGTGGGACCTGAGGGGGAAAGGGAGGGGGGAGGGGGTGGGTAAAAAGGGTGGCTCAACCCTTGGATACAGTGGTTATGGTTTGCTAGTCCCTGGGCGCATGAACAGTGATACCATGTAAAAATCAAAGACTGTTTATTGTATAGTACATATGGACTGTCATATACAACTGATAATATACACATATAACAATGTTAAATTGAATTGACTTATATGGTAGGTCAGCACAATGCATACAACAGGTATATAAAACAAGCTTATATGAATAATAATTGGGCCAATTGGCATTTATAGTCCCGATGGTGCTATTAGATCGCCTGATAGTTGGTCTAGTTGATTATGTGTGTGACAAGACTGGGTGATCAGCCCACAGGTCAAACACGCACTCGTGGATACTAGTAACAATGTCCAATGGTAAACCTCATAGATCCATTTCTCCTGGGTGAAAATAGACAGCAAATGGGATATTGCAGACAGTTGAATGTCCCCCAGTGTAAATGGATATGTTCCAAAGCCACAATCCCTGAGGAAGCCCCAAGGTGAAACGCGTAGGATTGTAACTGCACACCTATATACCTACAGTTCTTTGAAGTTCGCTTTGAGAACAACCCAATTCAAATCCGCCGCTACGAGCGACGGCATCACGGCCGCATGCGCATGCGCAAAACCATCTACCAGGACACTTCCGTCAGGCAGCAGGACGCGAGAACATCTCCACGGCAACGGGCCCAAAAATTAAAGGGAGCGCTTCAGGTACGGACCAACTACATGTATGTGAACTGTAATCTGCCTCACTAAGGGTAAGTCTGTTTACCAGTCTCCGTATTTGGGCTCACCCGTTGGACCTGTCTGCAACTAATCACCAACCTAACTAGGATTTGTCTTTGGAACATATCCATTTACACTGGGGGACATTCAACTGTCTGCAATATCCCATTTGCTGTCTATTTTCACCCAGGAGAAATGGATCTATGAGGTTTACCATTGGACATTGTTACTAGTATCCACGAGTGCGTGTTTGACCTGTGGGCTGATCACCCAGTCTTGTCACACGCATAATCAACTAGACCAACTATCAGGCGATCTAATAGCACCATCGGGACTATAAATGCCAATTGGCCCAATTATTATTCATATAAGCTTGTTTTATATACCTGTTGTATGCATTGTGCTGACCTACCATATAAGTCAATTCAATTTAACATTGTTATATGTGTATATTATCAGTTGTATATGACAGTCCATATGTACTATACAATAAACAGTCTTTGATTTTTACATGGTATCACTGTTCATGCGCCCAGGGACTAGCAAACCATAACCAAGTGCCTAACCTTGCCAAATGGGAGCGCCGGGCCTGCCTGTGTAAAATGTGTCTTTTTTTTGGGTGCAATCTCTTTCTGCATTTTAGCCGGAAATTACGTTTCAAACTACATGAGCCCCTTGGTTGGTCAGTGTATCGCAAAGTGCCCAATGGGTTCAGTGTCATGCTTGGAGACAGTCCGTGACTAAAAGTTAGCAATTTCACATGATAGGAACTATGTAGGTATCATATGGCCACCATGGTCCTCTATGTTTTTTTTAGAGTGATCTTCTGGCACAGTGCGCCTTTCTAAATGGCAAAAAAAATGCAGAGCAATTATTATCTGAGCTCACTGGTAAATATGTTTACTGATGATGAAATGCAGCAACTTGAATCATTTTCTGTTGTCTATTCAATGTCAAGAGCAATTACATTTGTTCTCTGGCATCAGTTGTTGCTCAGTGATGAGCTGTCACACTTTGTCCAAGTCCACAGTTTTGTCTTTCTGGCATAGCACCTTTGTGTGTACCCCTGGCCTTAGCCCTGTCACCTACATAGTATCAGTAGGTTCTGTGCTTTGTTCACTACACAGTAGACCCAGTATATCTGCATTAGAGGAATCCGTTAAAAATATTCTAACTTTAAAACATATATCTGCTTAATTGTATATAATATAGAGTATTATGCTAGGTATAGTTTATTAAAGGCGGTGGCAAGAAGACACTGGACCCTGTAGCCACATAGTAAATGTTCCCAGCTATGTTTATTTCCTAAAGTCGCACCCAGTTTGGAATTGACCATATATATTTGGCCACCGTTTTACTGTGCCGGCCGTCCACATATTATCTTTTTTTTTAATAGATTAAGCAACATAGGACAGAATGACATAGCATGGGAAAGATCAGTATGTATTGGTATCCGGAATCACATGGAAAGAGCAGTATATATATATTGATATAAAAAACAAGCAAGCTAATATCATCATAGCCTAGCATAAAGTGTCAGGACACACCACAACAGTATACAGTGGCATATAATATGGCATGATATTATAGAATCTAGTGTGGTAGCTAGTTTAGAAAGATGTAGCGTTCTGTATTTTGGGAGTGTAAGTAGTTTATGGGATGCCAATTTTTATATATCTGGATTCATGTTGTTGATTAAAACTATAAGTTAAATTAACAATATAGTTTACAGGTTAGTTTATGCAGAAAGTATGGAAATGTGTGTATATAGCTCAGAGGAGTCCCTGCGAGCAAACATGTTGGCATCTTACAGGGGTAGATTAATTAATGTAGGTGACTTCGGATGTGGTTTATATTTGTAGCGTAGTGAGTTGGTGTGTGCTTAGGTAGAGAAATGTGTTTAGTTTTGTGGGGAGGATTATTGCTGGCACTACATATAAATTATTGAAAATGAGTATAGCTTCAAGTCAATTGGTACTTAACCTTATCTGGATTGGTTTAGCAGTAAATGGATCTATGTGATTTAAACAAACATTTCAGGAGAAAGAGATGGCTTTGTATTATTTTTATCTGTCATAGCTGTTTCAACAGGATCTCCTGCTCATCAATAGATGTATAGATAGAATGTATGATGGCGTCATCAGAAAGACTGGGCTACAGTTCTTTTGGCGACAGCAGAGTCTTAAAGCTATGCCTCTCGAGTTGTGCTGCTGCCCTATACATATTGGTTTATAAACTTTCAACCAAATACAGTTCATTATACTCCCAAAATGTTAGAGCCCCAGGATGTCATCTGTAGTTTGTGAAGGAGTACTCCAACCACCCTGCAGGGTTTAATTTACAATCTGCAGGAATTTTCTTGACAAGTTACATTTTAAGATTATCATATACAGATCATTCAATGTGAGAAGAACAGTGCTAGATTCACTATGCAGCGATCGCAGACCCTTGAGGCTAGATTTACTAAAGGGCATTTTAATTAAATCACTAGTTTCCTTAAAACGGTCTTAAAACTGGCGGATTTACCAAAGTCCAAACTTCCAGTAAACTGCCTGGAAACTAGAGATGAAGGTTTCAGATTATGTGAATTCTGACTAAATCCGACGTTGGGGGTCCGAGTGAAACAGAGTTGTGACTCGGTTTCTCCCGCCAAACTCGGATCTCATAAAGAGGGGAAACCTAATTTCCGGGAATTCTTTTTGCAAAACTCTTGCGAGCTTTCTAAATTTTGGAAGGGTCATTCAGTGAAATCTATATTTAAAAAAGAGTGTTTGTGAGGGTCAGGACGCAGCTGCATATCCCCAAAAAACATTATATATTCTAAGCTTTTCTATTTTTCAATATTTGTCCATTTAGAAAGGGTCATTCAGTGAAATCTATATAATTAAAATAGGCCTTTCATTAGAGTCAGCACGCAGCTATACACCCCAAAAAAACCCTATATATTGTAATCTTTTCTATATTTCAATACTTGACAATTTTGAAAGGGTCATTCAGTAACATCCATATAAAACAAAACGTGTTTCTGTGTGAGGGTCAGCAGTAGCTGCACACTCTTTTATAAAAATTATATTTTAATCTTCTCTATTTTTCTA
Source organism: Mixophyes fleayi (assembly GCF_038048845.1). NCBI lineage: Eukaryota > Metazoa > Chordata > Amphibia > Anura > Limnodynastidae > Mixophyes > Mixophyes fleayi. The sequence continues at coordinate 70,921,200 of NC_134406.1, forward strand.
TTTTTCAATACTTGAGAGTTTTGAAAGGGTCATTCAGTGAAATCTATATTAGAAAAAGTGTGTTTATGTGTGAGGGTCAGTAGCAGTTACAAACCCAAAAAAAGCTATATATTCTATTTTTTCTATTTTTCTACTCAGTGCAATCCATATATAAAAAAAAGGGTGTTTGTGGGGGAGGGGGCAGCAGCTACACACCCCAAAAAAGTAAACTGGGTGTTCTTGTCTTTTACTCAGAGCAGCACAAACTCCCGATAAAATATAAAACTTGTTTGTTAGAAGTATATTGTGGAGCAGTGTCATAAGAATTGTAAGATAACATTTCTTCTTTTCCTTATCTTATTGAGCATTCAATAGTGGCTCCAATCTGTTCAAGTAGCATTACACCTCTTGGCAACCATGGATCACTGTACAGATCAGGCACATCCCAGTACCAGTACTGGCAGCATTACTACTGTTACGACCTGTACTAGTCAAAAAGGAAATGCGGGAAGAAAGTTGATGAAAGCATCCTCAAAATCCAAACACTATTTGTCAAGTTCAGTCTCAAAGAAAACATCAGCTCTTGATGTAAGGAGGAGGATTAAGAAGGAATTTTCTGATGAATGTGCTTATTTGTCCAAAAAAATGAAAATAGCTAATATTTAATACACCACCCACAGTGGCAAGACAAGGCTCAGACTATGTCCACTTTTTGCTAATTGGGGTCGTGCTACTGGTATATGAACTAGAATGAGCGTTTCAAAACAGAGTGCCCAGCGTGGTTGTGCACCTTCCTCAACTTCTCATGCACCACTTTGTCTCTCAGAGTGCACGTCTGTTACTGACACCTCCAAAACAGTCAAATCAGTACCTGATGATAACACTGAAGTTGAAGAACAACTTGGGCATTCACAGAATCCTGAGGAGGGTCTAAGGGGGGTATCCATGAGTGCTACATGTGAGTCTGAGGTGTCAGTTTCAGACACTGTAATAATAGAGTAGCCTCCTTCGAAAAATCCTCAAGTAGTATTAGTGTTGATGATGATGATTTAGCCATAGAAATTGAGGAGGCTACTATAGAAGATGCAAATGTGCAAGTGGATGAGAGGGATAATTGTGGATCTGAAAATGAATGTGTTATACATGGACAAGGTAATGAGGAGGATGGTGATGATTGTGTTGAATTAAAGCAACCACCAGTGTTACCATCAGGTGATCCCCAGGATAAATGCATTATCATGCCAGGACATAAGACAAAAAAAAAAATCACATTTTGCGTTTGGAAATATTTTCATCCAAACCCAGACAACATTTGTCAAGGCATCTGTAGCCGCTATCAGGCAAAAATAAATAAGAGGTAGTGACGTTGAACATCTAGGCACCTCTTTCCTGTTACGTCATTTGCAGCGAGTTCATTCAAGTTGTATTTCCAAATGTGGCAAATTGTGTATAGTAGCAAGCAGTCCAGGATCATCTACCAGTGGAATGTATAGACACTTGCAATTCCTCACTGGTATCAACACCTTCAACTTCATCCTCCTCATTATTAGTACACACTAGTCCAGCATCCAAATATCATATTTCAAATAACTCCCCTAATGCAATCCATGATTCCCAAGACACATCCTTGAGCGCTACAGCTGCTGCTGCTGAGGGGGAGAAAACTATACAGAAGTGGAGAAAGACAAGTAAGCATTTTACACAATTGTCTGCGACGCATACATTTGCAAGAGGAAACAGGTGTGAGAGTCAGCGCAACAGGCGCAGAAGATCACTAAAGCCATGACAGCTATGCTAGCATTGGATGTGGGCCCACTTTCTGCCATCAATACATCAGGTTTTAGACGATTAGTTGAGGTCATGTGTCCACGCTATAAAATTCCATCTCTATTGCATTTCTCCAGAATATCAATTCCTCAGCTGTACTGTGAGGTTAATCAAAAAGTCAATAAGTCCCTAGAAAATGTCATTGTACCGACAGTCCACTTATCTACAGATATGTGGACAAGCGGTCCTGGTCAAAGCAAAGACTATATGACAGTGACAGCCCACTGGGTAGGTGCATCACCATCAGCAGCAGCAGCGCCGGTAGCTTTACCTTCATTCTCCTCACTCTTTTTGCATAGCAGACCTAGCACTCAATGACTCATTCACAGACAGGCTCCTCTGTCTATCGCTGGTTTCATAAAGAAACATACTGGTGTCAATCTTTTGGGAAAAACTCAGGAATGTGACAGCATAATGTCTCACCCGCACTAAGACTCTCCTCGGGATTCCTCATTGTCGATAATGGAGCCAACATTGTGTGTGCATTACAACATGGTGAATTTCAAAACATACCACCCTTTGCACACACAATAAACTTGGTGGTGCAGAATGTCTTAAAAAAGGAGAGGTCAGTGCAGGAGATACTGTTTGTAGTCCATAACATTTCTAGCCATTTTAGACATTCTGCGACCGCATGTAGAACATTGCAGGGGCTGCAAAAAAAATTATTAATTTGCCATGTCACCAACTGAAGCAAGAGGTAGTTACAAGGTGGAATTCCACACTTTATATGCTTCAGCGACTAGAGGAACAGCAACAAGCCATCAAGACCTACACAGCAAACCATGAGAGGGGAGACGTGTTATCTTACGCCGGCACATTGGAGAAACCTTACTGTTTTATGCAAGCTACTGAAACCATTTAAAATTGTAACAAATGATGTGAGCTCAGACACTGCCATCCTGAGTTAAGTCATACCCCTAATTAAACTACTGTAAAAGCAGCTCGAGAAGCTGAAGGAGGAGATGAAAGTTAGCGATGTAGCAAAGTATGTTGGCCTTGTGGATCAAGTTCTTAATTCACTTCACCAGGACCCAATGGTTTACAGCATCTTAAAATTGGATCACTACATTTTGGCAACAATGCTGGATCCTAGGTTTAAGCCATGTGTCATGTCTTTCTTTTAAAATGACACAAATCTTCACATATGTAAATAGGTAATTTTGAGCAATCTGATGCAGGTGACACGTTTCCTGCTTCAGCTTCTCCTCCAGATACTTCTGCCAGAAAAAAAACTTAAATTTTCTGATAGTCACATAGATTATGAGTCAACAACACAGCAGCACACCAACGTGAAAGATTATGACATCTGGTCAGGCTTAAAGGAATTGCCCAAATGTACTACTGACATATCTAGTGTGTCTCAAACACCTTGTTTTAGTAGAGTGGTGGAGGATTACTTTAATGATAAAGTAGAACTTAGCATCTCAGACAGTCCCTTTTATTATTCTGGGACGGAAAAAGAGGTATTTGGAGCCCCTTGTACAAACTAGCTATGTTGTACTTAAGCTGCCCACCCTCCAGTGCAGTGGCGGATCCAGGGGGGGGGCGATCACCCCCCCTAGCAGGGGCTTGCTGCCGACAGCTGCACACTGTGTGTCACTCACCGGACTGTGAGTGCTTCTTCCCGGACATTTAGGAACCGTGGCCGTCCTCCATCCTGAGGGACTGCGCATGCGCAGCCCTTTCTATACCTTCAGTGTATGTTCCTTTAACTTAATTGGCAGATCAGGCAACCTCCCTATATTAAGCACCTGTGGTCAACACCACGTTGCCTGATCTTGGAGTCTCATTCCCCATGAGTCTCTGAAGGTGTTCCTGTGTTTCCTCGTTTATTCAGCCCAGCTGATTCCTGTGGTTTCCAAACCACTTCTACCTCTGTGGTTTCCAAACCACTTCTCCTACTGTGGTTCCCATACCACTTCTACCATCTACTGCATCATCGTGACTGTGAGCTGATTCCTATCCGCTGCCTCCGTGCACTACAGTCTTCTAAGCACTTCAACTCCACCTTGTATCATTGGGACTGTTAGCTGATGCCTATCCGCTGCCTCCGTGCACTACAGTCTTTCATTCACATCCACTCACCTGTTCATGATTGTGACTGCCCGCTGATTCCTATCCGCTGCCTCCGTGCACTACAGGCTTCAACCTGCAACTCGTCTGTGTTTCATCATCGTGACTGCTAGCTGATTCCTATCCGCTGCCTCCGTGCACTACAGTCTTCAACCTGCAACTCGTCTGTGTTTCATCATCGTGACTGCTAGCTGATTCCTATCCGCTGCCTCCGTGCACTACAGTCTTCAACCTGCAACCCGTCTGTGTTTCATCGTGACTGTTTAGCTGATTCCTATCCGCCGCCTCTGTGCGCTTCAGTCTTCAGTCCTTGTCAACTCTCCCGTGTTTCCTGGAGTCTGCTGCCACTATTGCTACCCGCTACTCTCCGTGATCAACTGTTTCAGTTCAACTCTGCTCTGGTGTCCCATCGTTACTGCACCTGCTGGTTGCTATTGGCTACCTCCGTGTTCCCGCAGAGACCCGCTGCTGTTGCTTCTCAGCGCTACGCATCCATCTGCTGCTGATCCGCTCTCCACGCCTTCCTGGGTTCCCTGCTGGTCTACCTACCTGTGCGCTGCACCTGCTAGACCACCGCTTCACCCATCCAGGGACTTTGCATCCTGCCGGCCTCCTGCCGTTCAGGTATCTCTGCACTTCTGTCTGACTGCCTTCTCCTGAACCACGGTATGCATACTTCCCATTGACTGTGCTGTGTATTGCATACCTTGCTGGACTGTGTGGGTTCTCCTCTGGAGTGTACTATCTACTGAGTCTATTGCCATCATTGACTGTGTTATCTCATGCTGGATTACTTCAAGAGACTTTCTATATTGGCAGTGTTGTTCAGTCATTTATACATTTATATTGTGCATATTACTGTGGATCAAAGTCAAGGTGCCCGTGTATATATTGTGTTGTAGTCTCTCCCCGTGCACCTCCTCACATATATATTCAGTGGTACAACTTGCTAGTGGCAGACCACTGACCCCTGTTTCCAGTTTCACCCGTTCCAGTATCCTCTCACATAGCAGTGGTACAACTTGCTAACGCAGACCACTGACTCCCCGGATACCTCCACTTGGATTCCATTCCTTCACTCAGACAGCGGTACAACTTGCTATCCGCAGACCGCTGACCCTCATCACCTCCTCGTTTCTGTTGGACATTCCTCCTCACTATAGCAGTGGTACAACTTGCTACCGCAGACCACTGACTACCTTCACGTGTCCTTTGTCCATACAGTTCCTCGTGTATTACTACCTCCATATTGCCAGTGCTGCTAGTCATAGACTTTCCTGAGCATCTCATCATCTGCTATTTCCTGTTCCGTGATCACCCTGCTACCAGAGTACCATATTACCACCTATACTGCTCTGGTAAGCCTATCACCTGGTGATCCCTGGGTAAAGACTCCTAGTGCCCGTGACAGTAAGATCAGGCCATGACAGACCCAGATACGGAACCTACCGCTAAAGAGATGCTGCAGCATCTGGTCAGCCGTGTGGAGCAACAGGATGCTCGCCAACAGCTGTTACTTCAATGTTACCAATCTTTAACCTCCCAAGGAACATCTGGACAGACCGTTACAGCTAATATTGAAGCTCCTGTGCTTTCCTCCGTTTCCCCAGTGCCATCCCAGGTGTCTACAGTTCCTACGCTACACCTGCCTACTCCGTCAAAATATGACGGGGACCCCAAAACTTGTAGAGGTTTCCTTAACCAATGTTCAGTCCATTTTGAACTTCAACCTCAAAATTTTTCTACCCATCGTTCCAGAGTGGCCTATCTTATCTCATTGTTTTCTGGACAAGCCCTGGCTTGGGCCTCCCCTCTGTGGGAGAGAAACGATCCAATTCTACAGGATAGTGCCAAATTCATTTCCACGTTCCGAAGTGTGTTCGATGAACCAGGTCGTGTGACCTCCGCTGCTTCCAGCATTCTTCGTTTGCGACAAGGCTCCCATACAGTAGGACAGTATGTCATTCAATTTAGGATCTTAGCCTCTGAACTTCAGTGGAACACTGAAGCATTAGTTGCCGCCTTCTGGCAGGGGCTCTCCGATAAAATTAAAGATGCACTGACTACCCAAGAGCTTCCTTCGTCACTAGAAGATTTGATCTCTCTTTGCCATCGTGTAGATATGAGATTTCGTGAAAGAGAGTCTGAGAAAACAACGGCTGTTAAAGCACCTCTTCGTTTAAACCCTCAATTTCGTCCAGCTCCATCATCTGTGATTCCCATGGAGATAGGACGCTCCAAATTATCTTCAGAGGAAAGGAAACGAAGAGTAAAGAATAGACTCTGTATCTATTGTGCTGATTCCACGCATATGCTCAGCTCTTGCCCTAAGAGATCGGGAAATGCCAGGCCCTAACTAGTTCTGGAGAGGTGAAGTTAGGGTCCCTGGAGTCCTCTCCATTGTCTATGAAATCTAAAGTCTGCGCTTTCGATGTTACGATTTCCTTTGCTACCAAATCCTTTGAGTCACAGGCATTGATTGATTCCGGAGCAGCAGGAAATTTCATTTCCAAATCACTAGTGAATCAATGGTCCCTACCAGTGATCACTTTAAAAACACCCATTACTGTGACGGCTATAGATGGATCACGTCTCATCAATGGTCTCATCACCCAGAGTACGTCTCCAGTAACCCTTCAGATTGGTGTACTACACCATGAAGAAATTTCGTTTTTAATTCTTTCAGTTACGACAAGTCCGATTGTCTTAGGCCTTCCATGGCTTCAATGTCACTCTCCCCAGATTGACTGGCGCACCCCTCAAGTTACGTCTTGGGGGTCTGAATGTCACCATCGTTGCCTCTCTCAAGTAGTTCCTCTTAAAGTACAGCAATCTTCCATCTCATCTTCCTCCCCGGGACTCCCTCCTCAGTATGCTTCATATGCCGATGTGTTTGATAAAGCTCAGTCTGAACGTCTTCCTCCTCATCGTTCTTGGGATTGTCCGATCGACCTTCTACCTGGCAAGACTCCTCCCAGGGGTCGGGTCTATCCTCTCTCGTTACCTGAAACTCAAGCCACATCTGAGTACATACAGGAGAATCTCCAGCGTGGGTTCATTCGACCTTCCACCTCTCCCGCTGGAGCTGGGTTCTTCTTCGTCAAAAAGAAGGATGGATCATTACGCCCTTGTATAGATTTTCGTGGACTCAACGCCATTACTATCAAGAATCGGTATCCCATTCCGCTGATCACTGAGCTATTTGATCGCATCAAGGGAGCTCGGATATTTACTAAGTTGGATCTTCGTGGTGCCTACAATTTAATTAGAATCCGTTCCGGTGACGAATGGAAGACCGCGTTTAACACCAGAGATGGGCATTACGAATATTTAGTAATGCCCTTCGGGCTATGTAATGCCCCCGCGGTTTTCCAGAGTTTCATCAATGAGATCTTTCGGGACTTATTATATGTATGTGTCGTTGTCTACCTGGACGACATATTGATCTTCTCACAGGACCTGCCTTCTCATCACCAACATGTGGCAGAGGTCCTCTCCAGACTACGGAAGAACTCGTTGTTCTGTAAATTGGAAAAATGTTCATTCGAGTTACCCCAGATTCCATTCTTGGGGTATATAGTTTCCGGAGTTGGCCTGAAGATGGATCCAGACAAAGTAAATGCTGTACTACATTGGCCTCAGCCAACTACTCTTCGTGCCATCCAGCGTTTTTTAGGTTTTGCCAATTACTATAGACGCTTCATTCAAGACTTTTCATCCATTGCATCTCCCATTGTGGCCCTAACTCGGAAAGGGGCTAATACTAAGCAATGGTCATCTGAGGCTCTCCAAGCCTTTCAAATCCTCAAAGAGTCCTTCTCGTCTGCTCCCATTCTGCGACAGCCTAATGTGACACTCCCCTTCTTCCTAGAAGTAGATGCCTCTAATGTGGGCTTAGGAGCTATTCTCTCCCAACGCTCGGAGCAACAAAAATTACATCCTTGTGCCTTCTACTCTCGGGGTCTTCTGCCCGCAGAGAAAAATTATACTATCGGGGACAAGGAGTTGCTGGCCATCAAAGCTGCATTACAGGAATGGAGATACTTGTTGGAAGGAGCTCGCCATCCGGTGACGATCTTCACGGATCATAAGAACTTGTCATATTTGCAATCTGCTCAATGCTTGAACCCTCGTCAAGCAAGATGGTCTCTTTTCTTTTCCCGTTTTGAATTAATTATAACCTTCAAACCAGCCGCTAAGAACAAGAAAGCTGACGCTCTATCTCGAGCTTTTGTGACGTCCTCTGATGTAGAAGAGGTTCCCAACCATGCTATTCTAGACCCCAAATGTATTTCTCTGGCTGCTTCATCCACCAAAATGCTGCCATTTGGGAAGACCCTTGTGCCTCCTACTCTGAGGAGGAAAATCCTTTCGTGGTTCCATGCCTCTCGTTTTTCTGGACACGCCGGTGAACACAAGACCTTTGAGATTCTCTCTCGTAGTTACTGGTGGCCTTCAATGAGGAGAGACGTCAAAGAGTTTGTTGCTTCCTGTGATTTATGTTCTCAGTTCAAATCCTCCCGCAGAACTCCAGCAGGGTTGCTGCGACCACTACCCATTCCGTCCAAGCCTTGGACCCATATTAGTATGGATTTCGTTACTGATTTGCCACCAAGTAAGAATCACAATACTATTTGGGTAGTGGTAGACAGATTTTCGAAGATGGCTCATTTCGTCCCTCTGCCCGGTTTACCTTCCTCGTCTACTCTGGCTGAACATTTCATTAAAGAAATCTTCCGCATCCATGGATGTCCGTCTGAGATTGTGTCGGATAGAGGAGTACAATTCGTTTCCAGATTCTGGCGGTCCCTTTGTAAAACCTTGGGCATACGATTAGCACTCTCATCTTCTTACCATCCGCAATCTAACGGACAAACAGAACGAGTCAATCAAGATCTTGAGACCTTTATTAGGATGTTCTCTTCAGCCAACCAAGACAACTGGGTAGAATTGCTCCCTTGGGCTGAATTCGCCCATAACAACATGTACCATGAGTCATCATCCAAAACTCCATTCTTTGTGGTCTACGGTCACCATCCGTCTTTTCCGGAATTTCCTGCCCTCCCGCCCACCCAAGTTCCTGCTGTGGAGACTGCTTGTCAGACCTTCAAAAATATCTGGTCTCAGGTAAAAACCTGTTTAAAGAAGACATCTAACAAATATAAGTCTTTCGCAGATAAGAAGAGGCGGGCTATTCCACCACTAAAAATTGGAGATCGTGTCTGGTTATCTACCAAAAATATTCGTTTGAAGGTTCCATCTATGAAATTCGCCCCTCGTTTTATTGGTCCATATAGGATCATTCAAGTTATCAATCCAGTATGTGTTAAACTTCTTCTTCCTAAGAATCTTCGGATTTCCAATGCCTTCCATGTGTCCTTGCTCAAACCTCTCATCATCAACCGTTTCTCAACTCCTCCCTCAGCTCCGCAGCCAGTTCAAGTTCACCAGGAGGAGGATTTCGAGATTACTGAGGTATTGGATGCAAAAATTTCGCGAGGAGTCCTCCGTTTCCTCGTTCATTGGAAGGGCTTTGGTCCTGAAGAGCGTTCATGGATCAAAGCTGAAGATCTTAATGCTCCTGCCCTTCTGAAGAAGTTTTATTCCAAAAATCCGGACAAGCCCGGTTCCAGGCGTTCTGTGCCCACCTTTAAAAGGGGGGGTACTGTCACTCACCGGACTGTGAGTGCTTCTTCCCGGACATTTAGGAACCGTGGCCGTCCTCCATCCTGAGGGACTGCGCATGCGCAGCCCTTTCTATACCTTCAGTGTATGTTCCTTTAACTTAATTGGCAGATCAGGCAACCTCCCTATATTAAGCACCTGTGGTCAACACCACGTTGCCTGATCTTGGAGTCTCATTCCCCATGAGTCTCTGAAGGTGTTCCTGTGTTTCCTCGTTTATTCAGCCCAGCTGATTCCTGTGGTTTCCAAACCACTTCTACCTCTGTGGTTTCCAAACCACTTCTCCTACTGTGGTTCCCATACCACTTCTACCATCTACTGCATCATCGTGACTGTGAGCTGATTCCTATCCGCTGCCTCCGTGCACTACAGTCTTCTAAGCACTTCAACTCCACCTTGTATCATTGGGACTGTTAGCTGATGCCTATCCGCTGCCTCCGTGCACTACAGTCTTTCATTCACATCCACTCACCTGTTCATGATTGTGACTGCCCGCTGATTCCTATCCGCTGCCTCCGTGCACTACAGGCTTCAACCTGCAACTCGTCTGTGTTTCATCATCGTGACTGCTAGCTGATTCCTATCCGCTGCCTCCGTGCACTACAGTCTTCAACCTGCAACTCGTCTGTGTTTCATCATCGTGACTGCTAGCTGATTCCTATCCGCTGCCTCCGTGCACTACAGTCTTCAACCTGCAACCCGTCTGTGTTTCATCGTGACTGTTTAGCTGATTCCTATCCGCCGCCTCTGTGCGCTTCAGTCTTCAGTCCTTGTCAACTCTCCCGTGTTTCCTGGAGTCTGCTGCCACTATTGCTACCCGCTACTCTCCGTGATCAACTGTTTCAGTTCAACTCTGCTCTGGTGTCCCATCGTTACTGCACCTGCTGGTTGCTATTGGCTACCTCCGTGTTCCCGCAGAGACCCGCTGCTGTTGCTTCTCAGCGCTACGCATCCATCTGCTGCTGATCCACTCTCCACGCCTTCCTGGGTTCCCTGCTGGTCTACCTACCTGTGCGCTGCACCTGCTAGACCACCGCTTCACCCATCCAGGGACTTTGCATCCTGCCGGCCTCCTGCCGTTCAGGTATCTCTGCACTTCTGTCTGACTGCCTTCTCCTGAACCACGGTATGCATACTTCCCATTGACTGTGCTGTGTATTGCATACCTTGCTGGACTGTGTGGGTTCTCCTCTGGAGTGTACTATCTACTGAGTCTATTGCCATCATTGACTGTGTTATCTCATGCTGGATTACTTCAAGAGACTTTCTATATTGGCAGTGTTGTTCAGTCATTTATACATTTATATTGTGCATATTACTGTGGATCAAAGTCAAGGTGCCCGTGTATATATTGTGTTGTAGTCTCTCCCCGTGCACCTCCTCACATATATATTCAGTGGTACAACTTGCTAGTGGCAGACCACTGACCCCTGTTTCCAGTTTCACCCGTTCCAGTATCCTCTCACATAGCAGTGGTACAACTTGCTAACGCAGACCACTGACTCCCCGGATACCTCCACTTGGATTCCATTCCTTCACTCAGACAGCGGTACAACTTGCTATCCGCAGACCGCTGACCCTCATCACCTCCTCGTTTCTGTTGGACATTCCTCCTCACTATAGCAGTGGTACAACTTGCTACCGCAGACCACTGACTACCTTCACGTGTCCTTTGTCCATACAGTTCCTCGTGTATTACTACCTCCATATTGCCAGTGCTGCTAGTCATAGACTTTCCTGAGCATCTCATCATCTGCTATTTCCTGTTCCGTGATCACCCTGCTACCAGAGTACCATATTACCACCTATACTGCTCTGGTAAGCCTATCACCTGGTGATCCCTGGGTAAAGACTCCTAGTGCCCGTGACACTGTGCAGGTTCGTTCAGCAGTGACAGCGTTCTGCCTGGCTGCTCTGATTGTGTTTTAAACACAATCAGAGCAGCGGGACAGCACACTGTCACTGCCGAGCAGACCTGCACATACTGTGCAGCCGCCGGCAGCCTTAGAAGTTGCAAAGGGGGCGGGGCCTAAATCGCCCCCCCTACATCGCCCGGGGTATAGTAATTTCCTAGATCCGCCACTGCTCCAGTGTGTACATGGAAAAAGCGTTTAGTGCAGCGGGAAAGTTGTGAATGATCGTGGCAGGAGACTACTTCCCAAAAATGTAGAAAAATTGGTATTCATCAAAGTGAGCTACAAATTGTATGAAAAATATTGTTCTTGCCACCAATCACCAACAGAATGTGTGTATTCCAGTGAGGATGAATTAATATTGTGTGATAATTATGATCATTACATCATTGATGATGATGAGGGTGATGACATGGGGCCTGATTCATTAAGGAACTTAGGCAAGAAATTTCTTACTTACAAAACCATGTTAAAATGCAAGGGGTGAAAACTAGTTTTCTATTTTGCACATAAGTTAAATACTGGCTCTTTTTAAATGTAGCACGCAAATACTTGATAGCTTATTTGTACACTGAAATTTAGAGTTGATAATTGTGTGCTACATGAAAAAAAATCCAGTATTTAACTTATGTACAAAATAGAAAACTAATTTTCACCCCTTGCATTTTAACATGGTCTTGTCTAGGAGACTTAAGTAAGAAATTTCTTGTCTAAGTTCCTTAATGAATCAGGCCCTTGGTGGTCAACATAGTGGAAGATGACCACTGTTAGCCAAGTAACTATTAGTAATTTGTAACAACCCTCTTTTGTGGGGGACCAAACAAATCAAGCACTTTAGCCACAAAGTAGCAGCCCCTTCCACTGAAGTGCTTGGTTTGTTAAACTATCAGCATGTCCTTTTTAACATATGGCTGGGTGGGCCCAAGGACAATTCCATCTTGCACTATTTTACATATTGGCCTTGGTCTATCAACTTGTGTAACAGTCGACAATTCAGGTGTCAACAGTATTGTTATGTCACCAATTTACAGGGTGAATGGTATGATTAGCAGTGTTCTCCCCAGCACCAATTTCCTGGGTGCTCCTCGCGTCTGTTATTACTTGCCACCCGGCTCTTGGAGCCCAACAGAGTCCTATTATAATAGAAAAAGAACAGTGTTTCTCCTATTACAACAGGCACTATGTGAGCACTACAGCCAGCAGTGTGTGTTAGACCAGTGAACACCAGTCTGACCAGTCCTGGCAGGTGTGGGCAATAACCTCAATGTTTTTTTAATATTATTTCAAAGTATTACAACTGCCCCCATCCGACTGCTTATTAATGCCACCCGCATGGCAAAATTTTATAACACTGATTAGGTAAACAATTCAACTGTTGACAGTATTATTATAGGATAAGGGATAGGGATAGCAATAGGGATAGGGTTAAGAACAGGGATAGGGACAGTGGTAAGGACAAGGACTGGGTTAGCGGTATGGATAGGGACAGGGATATCGATAGGTCTGGGGATAGGGACAGGATTAGGGATAGGGAGAGGGTTGTAGTTAGGGATAATACTGTCTACATTTGAATTGTCAACCTAATAATTATTGTCTACAAATTCCGTAACACTTAGCAGTTTTTTGCAATGCTGCCAGATCATCTCGTAGTCTAGAGATTGGATCTTTAATTAAACTGCCATGTATATGTGCTATATATTTGTGCCTCTGCTCTGTCACTAATTTTAGCCAGTCAGGTCGCTGCAGACTTTGGTCAAGTTCGGTGACAATTGGGACAGTTGTGAAAGGATGATTAGAAAATAGACTGGAAAAGGCTAGAAATTAATGTTAATACTATATTTAGTAATATAGTAGCAAAAACAGCTCAAAATCACATTATTTTACCTATTTTTCACAATTTTAAATTAAATCCAGATCCAAAAGCAAAACCAAACCTTTTCCATTTTTTCAGCAAATCCGGTAGCAAAGACGAAACACGAAGTCGGTTTACAACTGGAAACAGAGGCTAACAATCTATGATAGGTAATCGGGTAACCACAAATAATATACATTCTTATTTGTCAGAAGCTGAAGTATGTGAGAGGAGAAGGTAGGCAACCTCTATTAAAGTATTCAAGCAGATTATATCTTATATCACTCTTATATCAAAAAATATTATAAAGTGTGCACAATATTCCTTTTTAATCTAAAATAATGAAACTTTTATTATCTAATATATATAAGCCTAGCGGCGTGTGTTAGTCTGTGTGTGAAAAAAAACAAAACAAGCTGCAGCGCCACCTGCTGGGCGGAGTTATACACTGACCTACTAAATTCTTAGCATTATCTAATATATAAAAGTAAAAGTCTACCGGCGTGTGTTAGTGTGTGTGTGTGTGGAAAAAACAATTTTCTCAGAAGGGGCTCATCTAATTGACCTGAAATTTGGTATACTGACATTATTTGACAAAAAAATTAGAATAGTGAAGTCAGTTAACTTCCATCATCCCCCCTTCCCCCCGTGTGAGGGGTAGTAAAGGCTAAATTTACGAGTTGAGGGGTCAAACTCATTTTCGTGAGGTAATTTTACCTCATGAACACACATTAAAAAGGGCGCTTGCGTCGGGAAGTAACACTCTTCCCATGAGGAGGCCTGGGCTAGGCCCAAATGCATGACAAGAACCTTTTTAAGACCTTAAGTAGCTTGATTTGACTAGAATGCATGAGTATCATGCACGGGTTAACTTGTAACATCATAATTAGCTTATCTACTTAATTACCTTACACAATAAACCTGACAAATTACTGACATGTTGTTAATTCTATATTGAGAATTGTTATATAATTTTTAACCTTTTTGGTGTTATAGTAAATATCTTTGGTAAAGACGGTTACAGATGTGGGAAGCAACACAAAAACTCAACCTTTGGCAATTTAAAATGTGTGTGTTGTGGCTTTTATAGTCATATGTCATAGTTTATGTAAGAATGAGAATTGTTGGCAGTTTCATTGAATCCAAAGTATGTACGTTTTAATTATGTTGAATGATCACCTCCACAAACTGTTTTGATTGTATCTGCCTATCTGCGCTAACAGTCCAGTGTCAGTTCAAAGGAACAAAGAGAGAGAGAGATAGTGGAACATATAGTGAAATAAGATGTGTAACCCACAAATGCCACTATTTGTTCTTTTGATATTTTCATTTAGCTTTCAAGTATTGTGATTTTGGTTTATAAATCTGTAGGATTGTCTGTATATCGATTTCTGTAAACTGTCACCATTAGGCAATAATAGATAATAATAAATAATAGAAAAAAAAGTAATTGTGAAACACGTAGTATCTGCACTGTGTGCTACAAAAAGACTAACATAAGACACCACAGAGTGTAAACTGTGCTAAGCTATCACAGAGGTGGTTTTCCTCTATACTGTACCATTCCATTGTGAACACTGGCAGCTGTAAGGTGTGTTAGAAACTGCATAGAAGTGAGCATAGTTCAGTATCAGGGGCTAGTTGGGTTGGGGAAAAGGGGACATATGCCCCCTAGGTAATATGTCTATCAGTAAGTTTAGTAATAATAAAAGAGAGGGGGAAAAAAAATCACATATAGTATATATGTAATAGATGGGAGCTATATTAAATATCTGCATTAGTTGCCTATTACACTGATAATTTTACCTATTTGACCTTTGGCCAGGTCAGTGAGCCAACTGCATTTTTTCTCTTTAAAATGTTCCTAGTAAGCTTTTAGATCAAGTCTCGTTCCCCCTAGGCTAAAATTCTACATGTATTCCCTAAGGTGCAGAGGGGCCTATATTTTTTAAACATGCAATTTGAACAAGGCACTATATAAAAAGGGCCAATCAATCCAGTTTTAATAGTTTCTTTGTCTTCCTTAGGTGAAGCAATACTCAACTTTTAATATTTAATTTGAACTAATATGACTACAAATATTTGTTAATTTATAGCCCAATAGAATATTAGTTGAGTAAGTGAAAGATGTCACATTGGTGTCATTTACAGTGCAGCACAGGTGATTACAAATGCCATTCATTTTCATTTTTTATTTTAATTATTTATTTAGTTTCATTAATGTAACATCCCACTGGTGCCACCACGTGCATTTAGATTTTAGAGGTGGAGGATTTGAAGGAAACGCCTGAGAAGCTTACATGCATAGCCATTCTAGTGGCACTTCTATCTCCTGATTTACGTATATCCCCATTGGTGTATTGCACAGCCGTGGTGCAAAATAAGCTCAGCATTGAATACAGGTGGCATCCCGCTTATAGTGCTTCCAGGCATGTGATTCAGTTATGATGGGTGTACAATGCACCTAATAAAAACTTTGGAAATAGATTCTTATGCAGCACAAGCAACTCAGCTACTGTAGATTGGGCATGTTATTGGTTCTGATGGATGTTAGGTTTTCTATTCAGAATTTCAACAACTCTGCTGAAGAAAAAAAAAATCTGTAAAATATTTTTTTAACCCTAATTATAATAATGTACAAACTGACATGAGACAGCGCTAGGCATGGGCTAATCAAATTGGCTGGTTCTGAAATTCACCCGAATTTCAGCAATAACACGATTTGAAAATGCATTCTATAGTTGGTCCAGATTCATCCACAATGTAATTTAAATTAAAATTATTTACACCCGCTGGAGAATCACGCCAATCACGTATCACATGGAAAATATTTTACATTTATATTCCAACTAGTGGATTTTTTTCAGTGTACAGACTGGTGCAAAAAATAAAACAAAACAGAAAAACAAACAAAAAAACAAGCAAACAAGCTAGTCGGTCTGTCCATCCTTTCTAATTGAAGTCCTTACTGTAAGGGGAAGCCTCAATATCATACTTATACTATCAACCATCAGTTACTTTATAGACTAACTTGTGTGAAGAAACAAAAAGTACCCCCAAAAATATGTGATAAACTTCCCTTAAGCTAAAGTAGGGGTTTTGTAAACATTAGTCAAGCACTTGAAGTTATGGACTGGCTAGCCCGTGTTGGCAGTTTTGATAGTAATACAATTTATAAATCTCTATCATCCGCTAAACCAAATTTTGGCCCTGGAATATATACTAAAAGTGGGCCAGGACCAAGACAGCACAAGGCAGGCCAGTATAAGGATTATTCAAGTGGGGTGGTTTAGCCCAGAAGAAAAAAAATCCCTGGATATCATTGGAGAAACATCACATTAGTTGTTTCTGGGACCATCTCGCTGCTTCGTGTATCACTGCCACTGGGAGATAAATAGTCCTTTTACTTGGTAACCATCCACTCAGTCAGTGCAAGATTGAGCACCCCATGAGTCTAGAACTTGGGGGTGTGTCTAGCATATTAAACCTGGAGTCCTTATGCATGTGCAATGATATTGAAAGCAGTGAGTTAAAGCAGCAATCCCACTTCAATTCTTTTTTGTTTATACTGTTAAAAACTGCAGGGACTGTAGAGAATAGTGGTGATAACCATTAATGTGCCTACTCTATGGTGTCTGTATCTATCTCAATGCAAAGTTGCTTTGAGGGAGACACTGATGTGTGGCTTTTTGTCCATTTGCATGGTAAAGGAGCCAACAGAAAGTAGTGATGGTGTGACTGCAGTTTCCTATTGGCTCTCTCTGGTGAGCCTTCAAGCTGCCCAGCTGATCTCAGTTCCCTTCATTTTCGTGATAAAGTGATATAAGAGAAAAATGAAGTCTGGCATGTACGTAAACAACCTTACATCTGTTAGTACATTGTACAAGAAAAGAAAAATTGCTAGTGCCAGTAGTAATGAAAAATTATATCGTTAGTTATCAAATCTCTATTTTGTCGTTATCATATATGTTCCCATTGAAAATTTTACTGAATTAATATAATTTTGCCACAATGTAGCTCAAATAGCTGTCTGTAAAGTTAGATAGCCCTTGTTTCACCAATCTTTTATGGGATAGATGGGTTTGATTGTGCATTATAATTTCCTATCCTAAGTGTGGTAATGTAGATGTCTTTGTGTATGTATCTTGATTACTCTATATTTTAAATTAATCCACCTTTGTTACAATGTGGACTTAAGAAGCTAATGTGTCAAAACAGTAGAACTATCCTTCCTAGGTTTGTTTGAACCTTTACTAGGATAGATTTACCATTTATAATTTCTTACTTACAAGGCAGATTAAACTCTCAGACCCTGCGTAAGGATGTGTTGGTTTAATCCATTCATCAGTTCCTCAACACATTATTATTTCTCAATAGCTATGATGAATTTTTTCTTTGTAGCATTAAGCCAGGGGGATGTCACACTTTAAAGTCCATATCCCTGCTATTCTTGCCATGCTAGCCTTGTTCAGTTATCATTAGCAACTTCTTAGTTTTATTGTTCAGCTATATGATGAAGAATCACACTACTATCTTCTACTACATAGTTATCACACTAACCACTCACACGACCATCACTGTTACTGAAGAACATACCAGAACTGGAGGCAAACAGAAAGACACTAACAACCTGACCCCAGATACCACCAGAGACAGCACTAAACTGAAAGCTGAACCAACCCATCACAATCAACATATAAACTACAAACCTCCAAAGAGATAACCAGGAAAACTTTCACACCTCATAGCCTAGTGCAAAACCAGTAATGAATGGACAAAAAAAGACTATGCACACCATACACGGAAACATCAAATACACTTCCAAAACAAAACCAAAGTGCAACCCATCCTCCACAGATAACATAACTCAATAATTTTTTGTAAAGTAGGACATATTACATGCTGACAGAAGAGGTGTGCAACACCAAACCTCAATGCAAAAGAAAACAACATACACATCTAGCTTTTACACATTCATTAACACTAGCACGATATGCAGAAAATGAACACTAAAGAGATACTTCAGAAAGACAGCAATAGAAAGAGTATTAAGGACAAACAATTATCAAAACAGAGGAACAATTTAAGCACACTAGGTGGAAACCTAAAGCAAAATTCTATGCCCAAACACATAAAGAGAGTGCAATAACACTCTTTTGTAATAAAAAGCCATCCAGCCCTCAATGCAATTTAATTATGGACACATATACATACATACATAGAAGACTACACTATACTCAATTCAGACACCCACACATAGAAAAATATAAACCACATAAATAAACTAATAACAGACTTAACAAAATACTATAAGAAGGACTTAACCATAACCAACAATAAATCCATTATTTGCAAACCAAACAACCAAAAATACCAACTTTCTATGTTCTAGAGAAAATACACAAATCAGTCACTAACCTACCTGGTAGATCCATTATATAAGGCATTGACTCAATTTCCCCAAACCAATCAGACCACATAGACACAATCTTGCAACAATATGTCAGCAAAACAGCAGAACACCACAGACACACAACACACGGTCTAAACTTCCTCAAAGTCACTCATTGAAAGGCTTGGGTTTGGGTTCATGCTATTTGATGTGCAGTAAAATGAGCGATTTACATACTGCACTTCAAATAGCATGAAAACCTATGGTTTACTGAAACCGCATGTTTGTAACATTGTGCTCTGTAAATATTACATCAAAGTCATACTTCTCATTTGGGAGGGAACACATCATGCATTTATTAACCAAAAGAAATTCAGTCTAAAATTCACAGAAAAACATGACCAAACAAGTTTAACTTTTCAGAACCCAGTACATTGAGATCTATCAAATTCTCTCCACAACAGCAGTATCTATGTTCTATAAAGCAACTGCCACAATATCTCTTGGTTGAAGAACATGCTGTTCAGCCAATTCAGATACCTTAAAAGAAACTGTACAAATAGCATCACCCATCAACCAATACCAAGACATCAGAAAGATCCAAAATCACTAACATACAACAAGAATTTCAAATACATCCCATCCACTTAAAAAGTTGGTGGCATGGCAGATGACATATTTTTTGCAGCCACTGAAATGGTCTACATGCAGTTGCTGAATGTCGAAAATGCCCCGATAAAACCATGCCAACACCATTTTTCACCCACTTAATATAGATGTCACTGAAACCTTGACAACTTGACGAGTATTGAAAACTACAAAAAAGCTTAGAATATAGTAATTTTTCTTTTGGAGGGGTTCTACTGCTGTCCCTTACACACAAACTCCCAGTTTTTTCTCCACTTAATACAGATGTCACTGTCCCACCCAAGATTACTTTCACTAGAAATACATACAATTTTAAAAGAAAAAAATATAATTGTTTTTGGGTCCCACTATACAGGAAAAGCACACTGTTTTTCTCCAGTAAATATACTAGTTAGTTCAGAATTATATAACTCAGTCTATATACTAGTACTATATTAATTAATAACAACTAGTGGACACTACTCCGTTTAAACTCTATGACATATTGAAATTAAAATCAATTGATCAGCAAACTACGGGAGATTACGCATTTCCTCATTTTTGAGATCAAAAATTAGTCACATGAAACTGAGTCATGACTCAGTTTTACTTGGACTGCCAAATCTCGGATCTGTCAGATTTCCACGAGTCCGAACCGCCCATCTCTATTATATGCAACCTATAACATGTAAGTTGAACATCAAGATCCATGAAATAAAATGTAATACTAAAACAGATGAATAATATGTAAAACATTAAACAAATGCAAAACCTCGTGTGACATTTCAAAACGATACACATAGTAAAATCGTCAACTTTAACTTCATTAGCAAATATATACGCTAACAATGCCACAATGAAAGGGAGACCTACAATAAGCACTTACACGATTAAAAATGAAATATATACCTTAAAAACACTTACACCTAAAAGCTAAACAGAGATATACAGGGTGATGATGAGTTTGAATACATTTACATGAAAAAATACATGCATAAAATGCATGCACATAAAACTCACGAATGGGCGAATATGCAAAGTTGGAGGCAAGGTATGTGTGAATCTGCAACAGTAGTATTTACACCAGGTTTACATCAGATATACTTACACCCAATTTTTTAAACTGTTCTTTTTGATAGTGAAATACACATTCACTATTCGTTTGGAATAAAATTTAAAAAGATCTCAAATAAAGCAGGTATAACTCTCCTTCTCATGTAGGAATAGAAAAAATACTAAAATACACTCACAAATGGTCACTGACAGATATCACATGGGACGTGCACCACATGAAATGTGCTGTCCCGTGTGTGCATCGCTGCAAGAGAGACAGACAGAAGAATCTGCCTCTCCAATACAGCATGGATCGAACAAGATAATTATGAGGGAAGGGGGGGGGGGGGGTCTATTACTATAATGTATGAGGATAGGGAGGGAGGGGTATCTTAATATAATGTGTGAAGGAAGGGAGGGGGGTATCTTAATATAATATGGGTGGGCTATTCATTTAATGGTGGAGTCTGGGTGATTGCTATTTTATTTGTGGGGTGATGGTGGAGCTATTTAATTTAGTAAACAGCATATCATATATGCCCCCTTTCCACTGCACCATCACCTTCTTATATTAAAACTTAAATACTGTAAACAAAATAAAGACTCAGACACGTAAATAAGTTGGCAAAATAGGTCACAGTTTATTGTAGTAAATTAGTGGTGGAGAAAGGAAACAGTGGGACATCTAAAACAACATCTAAAACAACTGAACCAAATAAGTGGATGGCCAAATGGCCTTGAATCCACTAACCAAGGATAAAATCTCTTACTGAATGTATGGCACTAAATCTGGCATCAGAGTGACTCACAATGAAGTGCCCACTGAAAGCAGGTCAAGGGATCTTGGGCCTGATTCATTAATGATTTTAACTCGAGAAACTTCTTATTTCAGTCGCATGTAGCACACAAATACTCGATAGCTTATTTGTGCACTGAAATTTAAAGTTGATATTTGTGTGCTACATGAAAAACCAGTCAGTATTTAACTTATGTGCAAAACAAAATACTAATTTGCACCCCTGCACTGTAACATGGTTTTGTCCAGGAGACTGAAATAAGAAGTTTCTCAAGTTAAGATCCTTAATGAATCAGGCACCGTGTGCACAAAAGAGCTACTCCTACCTCGAAGGGGGCAGTGACTTGTGCCCATTCAGTGATAGCTCTGTATGTATCCTTTAACGGACTGACAACCCACCACCTGAGTACCTAAGCCAGCCCCCACACCTTCCAATAAGTCTGTTCTATGAACAGCCAGAGACCTTCCCCGGTGAGGTGAACCCTATCCCTTCTAAACAATTGGACCTGATCCACCAAGATTGACAGGTGGTGAATAACTAACCCTTCAAGGAATAAGCACTGTCCAGGTAATCCCTGGGACCCCGAGTAATCTATATGCAAGTCCAGCTGTAAACTGGAAATAGGAGGGCTGTGCCAAATACGCACCTCGTTGAATTCCTTAAGATATTGCAACCACACCTGGAGACCCAATTTGATTTTCTCTGATAACTTAACAGCACCATGGGGCCCTGTAAGGTCAGTTATTATTATTATTAAAAGGGGAGAGATGGCAATTTTTGGTGTGGGGGGCAAGACTCGACTCAGCAGCCAATTTTAGAGGAAGAAAAACTGCAGGTGGCCCAGTATCCAGCCCAAGCTATCCCACTATGTGACCGGCGGGGGGCAGATGCCCCTGTGCCCCCAGCCCAGCCTACCCTTGATTATTATTATGATTATTTTTTATTTATAAGGCACCACAAAGGGACCACAGCGCTGTACAGAAAGCAGTGATCCATAACACATTACATGATACATTACAGCAAAGACTTTGTCTGTACACCCTTCACTTTAAGGGCCTTCATTTCCTGGTTCACTTCCTACCTATTCAACCACTCCTTTAATGTGTCTACAACTAGCACATCCTCCCTTCTGCCCTCTCTATCTCAGGGTCCCTCAGGGCTCTGTTCTTGGCCCTCTGCTTTTCTCTTAGGGAACTAACTGTCTCATTCAGTCTCCAGTACCACCAAAGCGCTGATCTTAAAAATAGACAGTGAACCTAAGGGATTGAAAACTTTTGCTTTGTAAGAGGCCTATTTATTATAGTCATTTACATGCAAATTCCCCATGGAATGGACGCAAATTTTTCTATTTTCCTAATTTAGCAATACTGCATCACAGCAGATACAGCAGATATTGATATCTGCTGCTTTGCATTTTTTGTTGAAATTGTCGAAGTCGTATAATTGGATGAACGAAAGTATATTGGTTAATATTGTTTTGACGCGCGATTGCGATTCGTACGCCACGTAACACAGATTCGTACGCCACCTAACACAGCGCGTGGTGCGATCACACGGTAAAATACGCACGTACACACTCGCACTTCAACATTTAGTTATTTATATAATTCATATTCATATTGTTCCGTTACACAGTGATTTATGAGCAGATAGTATTGGGTTTATTATTAGTTTATATATTATGATTATATGTACACTTTAGTGTTATTTAAGGTTCAGGTTATAGGAAATGTTTCATGTCTGATATCATACTAATCCCCTATTCATCAGCAGCTGTCCGGTTCCGTCGCTGAAGAGATCGCATATTGCATACTCTAGTTATTGATGTTAGGGAATAAGTAGCCAGATTGATATCAGATAGTAAAATGCTAATGGTTTAATTGTAACTGGAGCACATCCCCTGGAGAGATGACCCCCACCTTTGGATTCCTTAGTCTGAACTAGCCTATGACCTGTTTACCCTGGACCCACCCGAAGTCTGGACCTATAGAAGCAAGCCACGTCTTTTCTATTGTTCACTCTGTAACACTAAATGTATATATACTCATAGCTGTGCTCCCCCCAGTCAGTCTACTCTGACCACAGTTATCTAAACAGATATACTGTCCACTGGGACCCGTGGAAGCGCAGCGAAGCGCATGCAATGCGAGCACGGTATGTATGTGTCTTTTGGTATTGGCTGTACTGTACTGTATTATATTACAATCATGTATTGAATTATTAACTTTTTACATCTGCTAAAATAAATCACTTTGTGCTTCGGAAACACAATACAATCGCTTGGGCAATGCTTATTTGAAAACGATATAATTACTTTAATAAAATACATAGCAGTCCCTAGAGATGTCTATGGGGACTGCTATGTACCACAATTCAAGAAACTATAAAAATCTTTTACACATGTGGTAATGTACGCCAGCTCAGGCTGCCGTACATTATCGTAATTGAAACTTTTCATTAATGTCAGCTCTGCTCCGAAGAGCAGAGCTAGACAGTGTATGTGTGGAGGGATCATGTGATCCCTCCCTGTCACATGACAGCTGTTCATTCTTCACACTGCACAGTAGGGTTCTCTGTGCGCATGCCCAATTTTTCAATCGGCGCATCAGCACAGAGATTCAAAGTGAGGGAAACAAGTTAGCAAACAAGACCGCAAGTGAAGAGGCGGTGTAAAGGTAAGTGTTACACTTCACAGGAACAGACGTTTTTCGGAATGGCTGTCCCTGTGGAGATTTTTTAATAAATATGAGAAAATAGTTTAATCCTTATCAATGCGATAAGGATTGAAATCTATTTTTCATTTTCTGCGGTGCTTGTTAAATATGCCCCTAAGAATCTAGGAATGTGCACAGTCTTGTATTTCTCACCAAAAATGGAGAATAAGTCACACTGACATTTTATGAGTAAAACAGTGTAAAACAATTCACAGAGATATCAAGTTTCTATTTCCTGCATTTAAATGACAGGAAAAGGGGTTTGTGATTTTGGTATTACCTGGTATTACCTGGTATTACATATCCTGTATACTACTGTTTCAATTCTCATCTTTCCATTTAAATAACATTGGTACCAGATCAGTATAGAGAAAATTACTAAATTGTTCTTCTTTAATTAAACTTTTAACCTTTTCAACCCTATTGTATATAGGTATATGCTTCAAATACAGTTTGGTTCAGTTTTACCTTTAAGGAATCATACACACTTTGTAAAACAAATGCATTTTACCTGTGGTACAGATGGAGGCTTCTATAATTTACATTTATTGTGTGTTATTATAGAGATCATTGATGTGTATGATAACCTTGTCTACTTACATACTGGTCCTCATATAGAGTTGGCCATACGGCAATCGCATTTCCATACTGAGCAACAAAAATGGTTCTGTATCTAGATTTTTTTCATAACATAAACTTGCATCCCTTTATACTTGGAGAGAAAGTGGTAATGCAAGGGGATGTAGTCAAAATGTCTACATTCATATTGTCACCATTCAGAATGTCTACACCATAATGCCAACACTGCTATAATGTCGAAATGTCAAATGTGTACATAAATAAATAGATATAAATAGAATACAATGATCAAATACAGCACTTCAAATACAATTGGAGCAAGAAAATCTCTCTCAATCAACCGTACATCCAAAACTCCTCACAAGTACGGACAATAGTTCACAAAAAAGAAAAATGCAGATATCTAGCGTACTACGTATAAAATGTGATTTGATTAAAATGATAAACATATATCTAGATATCATGAAGTAAAACAGGTGATGCGGTTGCCCATACCTGATAATTAAGAGAAATTGCCATGGATAAATAGTAATGTTCCGGAACTTCAATCCATTTGAATTATCTGTCAAAGATGTGACATCACGGGAATAGGTCTCCGTTCACCTTGCCATCCACATTACCAACGCGTTTCGACTACCAGTAGTCGAAACAAAGCTGGGAAAGGATATCCCAGCTGGTAAAGAAAACATCAACCTGTGGATGTAATTTTATTTGTGGTCTCTGGCAGAATGTTATTTAATTATGTAATATATTTTATTAGTTAATTTTCACCATAATTGAAAAAAAGCAAAATTAGGATAACTATGAATACCCCTGTTATATCCACTGTGAAGTTCACGAATATCAATAATAAGTGTATAACCAGTTAACATTTCATGCAAAACGTTATTTCTTTTAAATTTAGTTTAAATCTTGGTTTCAGCCAATCAGTTTGCTTGCAGTAGAGTGTGAAAAGCATTTATATACAGATTCTGTATTGTCTTTTTTCAAACAAATACTGCAAAAAACTGACATGTATACACAGTCACATAAAAATACATATATGTAAAGAAACATACATTTAATATCCAGCGGCAGTGAGAGTTCTTCAAGATTTGTCCTGGAAACTTTATCCCTGGATATGTCACCATTTTTCAGTTTTGACCAAGTGCACAGTATATTCCCTTTTCCTTGATGTTGAATGTAAATCCCAGTGACTCTACTCATTCTCTGGTTTTCATTGAAGAGATTTCAGAGTCAGGTTTAGTAGGCGCAGCTTCATGCGTTTTGTATTCGTCAAGGTCTACCTAGACAGTACCTTAGATGATGTGCTTAGATGCACAAGCTCAGCAGCAAAGTGCAAAGAGTCCTTGGAAATGATTTTAAAATGATGCCAGCTATGATCTACAGATAACACATGCACAATAATGTTCTGGAGAAGTTCTCCCAATCCCACCTTTGGGCTGGTATCATTGTCACAGGAACTATTATGTCTCCATATCCTCGTCATGCTGGTGATATGAAGGACATATTGGTATCATTTTAACAGGGAGACACAGCTGATCACATCTTCGGGGTGAGTCTGGGGTTGCACTTTTAGCGGCTTGAAAATAGCATTTTAAAAAGTCGTAGTAAAAAAAAGTCATCCCTTTTATATTATTTTGTTGGTATCTTCATACTATAATTGTATGTAGTGATGCATTGTTAAAGATTTGTTGTCAGTGGTGGAGGATTCAGTAGAAGAAGCTGCAGTGAGTAGCAGAACAGCAATAGTGGAAAGTTCTATGGGTAAATGTATCAAGCTGAGAGTTTTATGACGGGTTTGATAAAAGTGGAGATGTTGACTATAGCAACCAATCAGATTCTAGCTATCATTTTGTAGAATGTACTAAATAAATGATAGCTAGAATCTGATTGGTTTTTTCAACGTGCCAGAAAACTCTCAGCTGGAAACATTTACCCCCTAGAGCAGCGGTTCCCAAAGTGTGCTCCGCGGCTCCCAGGGGTGCCGCGGCGCTGTCACAGGGGTGCCACGGGCAGGAAGAAAAACCCCCCCCACAAAACTTACCAATCCGGCGGTGGCCAGGACCAGACATCCTCCTCCTTCCTCGCTTCTCACTGAATGTCGGGCGTGACGTCATCACGTCCAACATATTCAGTGAGATGCGGCAAGAGAGAGGAGGATGCTGGGTCCCAGGCGCTGCCGGATTGGTATGTTTTGTGTTTTTTTTTCTTCCTGGTCGCGGCACCCCGTGACGAAAAAAGAAAGAAAGCCAAGTTTGGTAAATAAAGAAAGGGAAGGAGGGGGCAGAGTGTGTGGAGGAAGGGGCACACAGAGTGACCGTGAAGGGGCGCAGTGTGATGATTTTTGTACATGTTTTATTTTGTTTGATCTTATTCCTCTCAATATTAGCTGTAAATTATTCTTTGACAGAAATATAATTGAAAAAAAATATATAAAAATATTCTTTTCCCTTGGATTTATGTGTATTATTTTTGCAAACAACTTACTTAGTATTTCTGTCCTGACCTAAATACTTATTACGTTATTTTGACCCAACTACTTATAAAAGGGTACTGCTCGGTAATTATTTTGAAAAAATTATGGAGACTCATTGGGCTAGATTTACTAAGCTGCGGGTTTGAAAAAGTGGGGATGTTGCCTATAGCAACCAATCAGATTCTAGCTTTCATTTTGTAGAAAGCACTAAATAAATGATAGCTAGAATCTGATTGGTTGCTATAGGCAACATCCCCACTTTTTCAAACCCGCAGCTTAGTAAATCTAGCCCTAAGGGTGACGTGAGCTGAAAAAGTTTGGGAACCACAACCCTAGAGTGACATTTCTGACTCATAATAAACCAGAAGTCTTGAGAGCTGACATATATCTATGTGTGCTCTCTACAACCTTCTATAACAGGTCAGTAAAAGGCACCAATAAGTTATAGAAACACTATTAGCTGGTAAACAATAACTGGGTATGGTATAAACAAGGTTTTTCCTGATAAAAGTGTGTTATATGTGAAGTAGTATGATGAGAACATTATAGGATGGCAGATGAGTAATGGAAAACTATTTCTGTTTTGTTAAACAATTTATATACTGTATAAAAATAGTTACTGGAGATTGCTATTGAAACACAGAAATTATTAAATGACTTCCGTTAGATTGCATTTGTGTAAGGTAAATGTATGTTTTCATTGTTAATGTGATGATATGATTGCCGAACAGTAATGGTTAATTTACCTGGAAATATTGCTAAAGAGTATAATTTAACAATAGAAATGTTGGTATTTTGTGCCAAAATATCATATAGGAGATAATAAACCAGATGTCTTGAAAGCTGTCATATATATCTTTGTGTGCTCTCTACAACTTTCAACCCTTCAGATGCCGATTGGAAGCCTTTAATACGATGATAGCCTAAAAGTAGCTTTGGGAAAAACTATGATTTTCATTTTGCCCACATTTCCCTATATAATATTTAAACATATGTATTCCAATATGCTATAAAGCAAAGTCCCAAAAGTCCTAAAAAAACCTCTTAGAAATTTGATTCCCAGTGACACTGGTGAATCTCCAAATAATACAAATTGATCTAGTCATACACAGAGGAAAATCTGCCAGATTTTACATGGTTAATTAGCACAACGAGATTCAATTATGCATGGATGTTTTTCTTTGTTCTATGTAATTGGCAAAACTATGTAAATTGAGTCTTTCTATATGAAATGTGGCATAGGTGCTGGAAAGTGCATTGGTTTATGCACACAAAGGTAAATGTGGTAGGCATGCCAAATTCTGCAGGTATCTGCAGAGCCAATAAAGGGCCACAAAATTACCACCAGCTCAAAGGTTACAGTAATTGCTTGTAGACCAATACTTGTAAAGGAAGATATTTTATTGGGTAACCAGTACTCGGCTAATACTTAGAAATTTGCCTTTTTCTTCATCTTTGCAATTTATAAGGGATGTATGTGAATATGCACAGATCAATTAACTGAATACACAAAGAGAATTTTAAAATGTGACATTTGACATAAAGGGCTAGATTTACTAAACTGCGGGTTTGGAAAAGTGGAGATGTTGCCTATAGCAACCAATCAGATTCTAGCTTTCATTTATTTAGTGCATTCTACAAAATGACAGCTAGAATCTGATTGGTTGCTATAGGCAACATCTCCACTTTTTCAAACCCGCAGTTTAGTAAATATACCCTAAAGTAAGCCAAGATGTTTCCTGGATGTCATGAGTTACTTAATAGCATAAATGAGGGGGTCACTCATGCAGTAATGAGAAAAAGGAGATGTACTGATATTAATAACTGATTATTGGGACGATTTTAATTTGATAGTAGGCAGAAATTTCAGCTGACTTTCTATTTCTCAAAACATTCCCATTTGAATCTCAGTCCATACATATGCAAAGCATTGCGCAAAGAAGGCCCATCAGAAATCAGAATGGGGATGTGCACCAATGTGGATAATTAAGTCTATTTGCTTATGGAACAAAGCACTGCACAGAGACATTAGTGCGGCTTCTTCAAAAATTATATTAGTTAATCCCGCACAAATACACATAAAGGCTCTGATTCATTAAGACACACAAAACGAGCGTATTGTGCATTTTAAAAAGAAATGCACGTAATTTGGACAAACACACGTCCGTATTAAATTAGAATCAGATCTGAGGAAATTTCTATTGCTGAATATATCGGAATACACTGCAGGATACATACAATACATATGTGGAATATAAAATCCTAGCAGAATATACATAAAAAACTATTCCATTATTGTCACCTGTTAATAATATAGTAATTAATGAAAATAAAATGGGAAAAAAATGTTTTTCTTTGCCCCCCCTCCATGAAATACATTTATCATCATGTTATTAATGTCTACTGTAAATAAAATTTATTTTTACAGTTGCTCTTGACTACAAACACATGTTCAAGCATGCATAAGTAACCGTCATCACTATTACTCATCGCTTATCCCTGACCTGTAGTTGGTGCTAATAATGCAACTGAAAATCATGTACCTTGGAGATGCCCAAAGCTTAAATCAGACACTGCTGTTTGCACACGTCCTTTGCACGCCCTTACTGTACTTTGCCTATGTGCATACGCCCCTCCCCCGTTCTGCCTCTGAAATTGCAGGCTGTCGAATGTGTCCTGTGCTTTTGAAGATGAATATACTTGCGCTCACTGGCGTGTAGTCTGTTTCTGGGCATGTACAGTGCAATGTAACGCGATATAAGCACATATTAGCATTTACGTTCCTGAGTCAGGTCCAAGGTATTTTCCAGATTTATATAAAAAAATGTGTTTCATTTTTGTTTCTTTTTAAAGAGTAACAGTACAAAATTGGGAAATATCAGAACTCCAGTAGGACTTGTGATAATTTTGAAGCACAAGTTAGTTTTATAGTTAGGTTCTAGGCTCAGATTAACTTTTGAGTCTTGTGGTTGGTTCAGATTAAACCATTGTCTAATAAGAGGGCCATGTAACTGTTAGAATTAAAGTTATTTTTTGTTTCTGTGTTAAAATACCGTCTAAAAATATTTTCCTCAACAACTCGACTTCGCTCAGTCTAACATATAATATTGTATTTTTATTTATATGTTTGATAGTTTTTGTGAAAAATGAAAAGTGATATAAAATATATACATACATACCTACAGGTTACAAAAACCAGGTTTGTATACTTTGGGAGAAAGGCACCCTAGACATGACCTATTTAATATACATAGATGTATCCAAGATCAATATAAACAACAAGTTAACCCGTGCATGATACTCATTCATTCTAGTCAAATCAAGCTACTTAAGGTGTTAAAAAGGTTCTTGTCATGCATTTGGGCCTAACCCAGGCCTCCTCAGGGGAAGAGTGTAACTTCCCGACGTAAGCGCCCTTTTTTAACGTGGTTTTGTCCACATGTCACCACCTCATCATTTTTCTCCATCACCTCATCCTTCATCTTCATCGCCACATCCTTCATCAAGCTACTTAAGGTGTTAAAAACTCCCCACTGTCACCCCCGGCAACCACCAACCACTCCCAACTGTCACTTCTCCTTCAAGAAATATATAGGTCAGTGTATAACTCTGCCCAGCAGGTGGCGCTGCAGCTTTTTTTTTTTTTTTTTCACACACGCCACTAGGCATTTATATAGTAGATTGTGTAAAGAAATTTTCATACTAAGGATCATACAGAGGTCAACAGGTCACCAGTCTCAAGCTGGGAAATTCCTTACCATATGAGGTGGTGGTGATGGCAAACTCTGTGATATAATTAAACATGGATTGGATGCATTACCTTTAAAAATTGTAGCTATAATTAGTAGAGATCATTATGGGGGTGATCAATTAAAGGAATTTATCTGATTGACAATTTTGGAACCTGTAAGAACTTTTGCCTTGTGAAGGTGAATTGAACTAAGGCTTTTGTTTTCTCTTCCTCTGGATCAACACAATTAAAATTTAATAAAAGGTTGAACTTCATGGATAATGTCTTTTTTTAACCTTAGTATTAACTAAAAAATTAATCTAAAGTTAAACTTGTAAATGTCTTTGGACTAAAAAAAATGCTACAGATTTATGTAAACTCCAAATCCCTGTGGAGTTCCCTTCTCAAAGCAAGAGAAAAATGGGCAATTATTTTTCTGTCTCAAAGAATATGTGATGTGGCAGAGAGTGACAGCTCTGAGAGACGAGTCGACACTTCATTAAAATAGCTATTTAATGTTTTCCATATATTTTTGTCCATGCAATAGTCCATATATTAATAAAGGCAGAAGGAAGATGTATTTACGGCCTAGAAATCAATTGTGCAGTATCTCATTTCAGAAGTAAACATATATATGCATATGGTTTGCCTTTCATTTCTATATCCAGGTAGAACATCTACAATGTAACCCTACTGTGCATCCTGCTAATTAGTCTAATTGCCTTAGGTGAAATGGTAAAAAAATGGTTCCCTCTTACTACATGGACAGGATACTCTGCTGAATATAAATTCATGTGAACAAAGAGACATCTTGTGCATTATATTAATATGAATGTCAATACAAACGAGGAACATCTCATTCTTTTTCAACAGCCAGCCATTGAAGAAGCAAGTACCTTTGTCCTACTTCACAAATACCTAAAATAAAGAGACAGTCCTCATTACAGTTTCCTTATTAAATAGAAAATATCCAATGAAAGAAAAAAAAAAGCAAACCATCACTGCTGTTTAGAAAGGAGCACATGGGTACATTTGCAGAATGGCACTGAAGGGAATGCTTTTAGAAGAACAGATTTTTATTTTTTTTAAAAAAAACACAAAACTTTATTTTCTATATTTCATTAATCTCAGCTCTAGATAATTATTATCTGGTGTGCTTATAGGTTTGTACAGGGAGGATTTTTTATGCCCCTGGCCACTGTAAAGACAAAAGACGTACTAATACTTGCAATGTGCACTTGTACTAATGCAGCACAATTCACCAAAACTCTTTCCCTAGTTCACTGCTGTTTCTATATTATTTTCTGATGATTTGCAGACTATTTTGTATTTTCTTGGGCAACTCGGTCCACAAAAACAGAGAGTAAAAATGTAAATAATAGGAAACAGCACCTTGAAGCATCATTTTGTAGGTTTTGTAAAATTGTGACATTTATATCATTTTGATGTCGCTGACTGCAACCTGTTTTTCTCTGTTATCAACCATCTTAGGCTCAAAGAGTGAAACTGCAATGTCTAGTGTCGTTTTATAGGCTTATGGTCTCAGGCAAAAAGTCTTCTGCACAAAGTCAAAACATTTTCCTGTAAAATCAAAACCTTGTTTCAAATATTTTCTGGTAAGCTGGTGATTTATTTTTTTGGGCTATATCAGATTCATATTAATAATGCTGCCTTCGCAAGAGAATGTAATCTGGGCATTTAACCCAATTCAGAACAACTGGATCTGTGGACAATATGGCCGCACATAGTTTCAGCGCTGGCTTTTTGCTCGCAGCTCCCAGAAAGCCGGGTTAAAACTACCGTAATAACGGTAATAGTTTTAACGCTGCAGAAATTCGGGGGGCATTAAATTCCCCCCATATAGTGTGAAACTGCACAACCCTACATTGACATATGCACTGAGTGTATTTTGCAAACCCTATGTTTTTTTTTGTTTTGCTTTTTTACATTTAAGTATAAAAAAGTTTCCCAAAAGTCTGGATCCACTGATAGTCTTAAAACTGCAAGAAGTTCTTACATGAAGAGGGCAAAACATGGCCATACAGATTAAGAAATAGGAGCATTCCTGTTTGTTTGATCTATCATCTGTGCAGTTGCTGCTACTACTATGTGTGAGATCATTTCTGCAGTTCACTGATTCAGCTGGTTGCTCTACAGATAGTTGCAAGCTTTATTCAGATCTCAGTCTGGCAGCCTCAGGTGTGTAATCACCTACCAACCTCATGCAGCTAATCATCCTGCTGTTCTTATTGGTGCTGCTTTCTTTATAAACCTCTTCTTGGCAGCATACCAATGTTGGTGGTAGTTCTTGCTTGACCTGCTCTGCGATCAGTGTTTGACCTGGATTGTTTATAGGAATTGCTGTCTTCTGCACTCCTGACTCTTGACTTCAAACAGATTTGCTCTCATATCTCTACCTGCCCTGACCCCTGACTTTTTTAAAGGATACCACTGTCTTCTCTACTCCTGATCCCTGCCTGTCTGACGCAGAGTTCTGTCAAATACATTCTGATTGCTCACTACCTGCTGCCGTGCGCTGTTCACTTCATCAGACAAGTGCAAGACTACTCCACATTATCCTTTGCCTGTCTGGTTCAGAGTTCTGCCATTTACACTCTAGTTGCCCACTACCTGTCACATTAACCCTTGCCTGTCTGCCAACTCTGCCCTTTACAGTATGTGAGCCAATCACATGATGCATTCTGTGGTGTACATCCAGTTACATTCTGCTGTCCTTGATTGAGAATGCTCCATTATGATTTTTAATCTATCATTCAACCATCTTTCATATTTACAACAAACAAATACAAAGGAAAACAAGGGTTAATGTTCTATTGGATATGTTTAATAACAAACAAACAAACATGTTTGCATTAATTAGATAAAGTAATTCCTCTTTTTTGAAAATGTTCTTCTTTTTACAAATTGCTTCAATCTGGTTTTGTTAAAAGAAAGGCCAAACTGATTTATATTAACTTCTACCTTTTTGACACCTACATTTTATAGCAAATGCTTTTACATACAGAAATGCACATGCAACCAAACTTCAAAGTCAGAAGCTAATTGCCACATGCTACTTTGGTTTTTACGGTTCTATGGATTGGTACTAAAAAGCTTTCAACAGATAATTGTGTTGAAGTGTTGATGTCCTCTGATTAGTGAGCGTTGTCATCAAGACCCATAAGTAGATAACACACCATGCTAACACCTTTCATATCAAAGTATTATCCATTGTCTTATTTTTATCATTACTGTTCCTTTGTAAATCACATCACCTGTACCTTTGGGAATCCAGAGCTTTGTTGTTGTAAGGGAAGAAATGGGAATCGGGGATTACTTCTTCCATTGGTGAAATCCATTATAGCACATGCTTCTACATTTAGAATTTTAACAGTTTGCTGGTGTGAATAATTGCCTTAGTCACGGTAATTGAGCTTTCTTCGTTATCGCTTTTTACTGAAGCAACGTATCTCTTAAGAACATGTCTACTTTGGTAGATTACTTAATCTTAATTGAGAACTTTGGGACAAATTGGTTTATGTAATTCTAAATCTCGGTTATCCTGCGCTTAGAAGAATAAGACAAAACTAAATTATTAACAAAAGAAAAAACAGAAATCCAAACTAATTCAAACCAAAGAAAATAAGTCAAAATCAAATATATTCAAACATACCAGGAGAATAGATGTTAAGATTTATCTAAACCTAAAGTCAATGTACTCAGTTTAGGTATTTTGAGAACAGTGAAGATACAACAGAAATCTCACAAATACTTGCAGTTGCCTAGAAACCAGTAAGGTGTCAATGGACCAAGATCTAGGTGCAGGAAAGTTACATGGACATGCCACAGTTTTACCAGTGATTTCATTTTTCTTTACAAATGGATTCCGAAACCTTTAAGGGATATGAGAGATGAGGCAGGGTAAATCAAAATCAATATTTTGCTTTTAAACTCTTAAGGGGAAGCCCACGAGGGAAGCACTTATTCCTTACTCCTTATCCTCGAAGGATTGGCTGAAGAGTGGCAAAATATATCTATTCTTTCTATAGTTTGGACATTCCAGACCAATAAGCCACTTGTTAACAACAGGTGCACTGCAGTCTAACACCATATTCTTGTTTGTTTTGAAAATAGTCTATATAAACTTTACTATCATCTACCAAAACTTAGCTGCAAAAGGTTACAGAAATACACATAAAATACTCTTGAGAAAATAGTATGATTCTATGGGATGGAGATAATGCAGTGATTTAGAATTGTATAAATGCAAGTTATGGAATATAGTGGATATTCTGTTTAGAGTTGTATGTAAAAAGAGTTTTTAACCTTTTGTGTTAGTGAAAATATGACATGTTTATAATGTTAAATACATTTTTAATTTAAATATGTCTTAAACAGGTCTTTATTCTCATGCAAGTATATATACATGTATAACTAATCTCAAAGTATCACTTTAATTGAAGTGGCGATAAACCAAATACAAAAATGAATTTTTTTTTTTAAAACTGGATGTAAAAGGCATCTTCTCTCATATGTGAAATTGATAACTATTATATACTCCCAAGTTTTGCTAACCGGATGCTGCCATGATGAGGTCTCCAAAATTGGACACTACTGTATACTGTGTGCATACTAAGAGAATAGGAAATCAGAGTATAATGAATGCCATGATGTAGATGGGGACTAATTAGTCCAGGTGTTGATGATACCTTACCTAGATAATAGATGCATTAGTTGGTACAGAGGCCTACTTGGTACTGGAGCAGAGTTTTAGTTCCTTGATCTAGAGTTTTCACTATGTAAAGAGTGTGTCACCTGCTGGTGTCAGTCCAAGGCTCAGGGTCAGCTCCTGGCCTTAGTATATGAATAGAGTGTCAGCTCCTTGGCTCAGACTCTCTAACAATGAACTGCTGGGCTTAGGATTTGTTTTTTAAACAAATAAACTGTCAGCTACTAGGCTTAGTGCACAGGTAAACCGTCAGCACCAGGCTCTATGGACGCAATAGCTGAGTATCACCGAGCTGTGTCCTCATCTGTCCCCTGTCATTCTTGGTCTTGCGGAGGTAGCAAGAAGATATACACTCTGAAGAGGGCTGAGGATGACACACACATTGACAGTGAAAGAAGCTTCAGGAGGAGCTGAGGTGCTCAGGAACTGAGCACCCAGTGGAGGAGGAGAGGTCAGGAAGAGCAGAGATCAGGGTGTGTGTGTATTGAAAGGCTGCACCACTGTAATAGAGGAGGCACATGCTGAAAGTATATGGCAATAGGCAGCATGTGGCTAGTTGTGCTCAGTAGTGGGGGCAGACCGTCCAGTACCCTCATCATGCTTAATATGCAAACATGACTGCGTCATTTGTGATTACCAACATTAAGAAAAAAAATGCCAGGAAATCACCTCTGCCGACACAATTCACCTCTCCCCGGCTGGCGCCCAGAGCATCTGCTGTGACTACAGTCATGGCCAAAAGTTTTGAGAATGACACAAGTATTGGTTTTCATAAAGTTTGCTGATCAGTGTTTTTAGACCTTTTTGTCAGGTGTTGCTGTGGTACACTGAAGTAAAATTTCAAGCATTTCATAAATGTCAAAGGCTTTTATTGACAATTACATTAAGTTTATGCAAAGAGTCAAAATTTGCAGTGTTGACCCTTCTTTTTGAAGACCTCTGCAATTCGCCCTTGCATGCTGTCAATCACCTTCTGGGCCACATACTGATTGTTGGTCGCGCATTCTTACCTAATGTTGGAGCCCACTCCCTTGGCTGAGAAGCAACTCCACACATGAATGTTCTCAGGATGCTTTACTGTTGACATGACACAGGACTGATGGTAGCGCTCACCTTTCCTTTTCCGGACAAGTCTTTTTCCAGATGCCCCAAACAATCTGAAAGGGGATTCATCAGAGAAAATGACTTTTCCCCAGTCCTCAGCAGTCCAATCCCTGTACCTTTTGCAGAATATCAGTCTGTCCCTGATGTTTTTCCTAGAGAAGTGGCTTCTTTGCTGGCCTTCTGGACACCAGGCCATCCTCCAAAAGTCTTCATCTCACTGTGCGTGCAGATGCACTCACACCTGCCTGCTGCCATTCCGGAGCAAGCTCTGCACTGGTGGTGCCCCGATCCTGCAGCTGAATCAACTTTAGGAGACATTCCTGGCGCTTGCTGTACGTTCTTGGGCGCCCTGAAGCCTTCTTCACAACTATTAAACTTCTCTCCTAGAAGTTCCTGATGATCCGATAAATGGTTGATTTAGGTGCAAACTTACTAGCCGCAATATCCTTGTCTGTGAAGCCCTTTTTGTGCAAAGCAATGATGATTGCACGTGTTTCCTTGCAGATAACCATGGTTAACAGAGGAAGAAGAATGATTTCAAACAACACCCTCCTTTTAAATCTTCCAGTTTGTTATTCTAACTCAATCAGCATGACAGAGTGATCTCCAGCCTTGTCCTTGTGAACACTCTCACCTGTGTCATTTTGGCCATGACTGTACATCCTCTGACTTCATATAATATAGCTAAAACACTAATGATGTAAATACTATTGGTTGGCCCAGTCAATACACAATCAGCCAATCAGAACAAGCTATCTAATGCTGTTGATAGTCATAATCATTTTGTATCATTGCAAAAGAGGTATCTGCAGATTTATCCACATCTAATTGTGTTGCAATTACATGAATATGCTCTTACTGTTTTCAGCCTACTCTTGCCTGTCCCTGCCTATCCCCAATTCTGCTTCAAAGGGAGCCAGGAGATGCAAGTTAATGATGTGAAAAGAATCTACATTCTGACGTATGTGTACACATTTTCAGTGTACATATGCAGTAAAAATGTGTACACAAAAAACCCCTAGGTATATATCCAGTTCTAAATAAGCGTGGAAGTGTTCGCCAGTTCAATTGAGGAATGGTCGCTTTAAGGAAGCACTGAGATTAAGATATCATTAATGCACATAAAAATTAAATAAATCTTTACAGATGTTGATAATTAAGGTTGTGAGTAAGCTGGAATCTTAATATAATTTAGGATATAGCACAGTCGTTCAGAGCCTAACATAACTGATAATAACTCTCATATGATTAAATAGCTACATATATATTAATAATATATAATGTATTACATACAATGTAAAATATTTAACAGATGAAGTAATTTTTATGTTTTCACTACTTTTCTTATCCCCATCAAGAAGAATTGTGCCAGTCTTTCAGTACTATCAGGGAAGTTTAAGACAGTTAGTACCAACAGTCCTTGTTTGTAAGCATCAGTTATTGTATGTACCTGCTGTCATTGAAATACTATTTAAGTGATTAGTATTATTATTATGGTTGATTTGTAAGGCGCCACAATACTCTGCAATGCGGCACAGTTGGGAAAACAGTAAATACATTAAACTAGGACATATAAGGTACACAAAATAAATACAGATGTGTAAACAAAGGGTACAGAGAGCTCTGTTCACAAGAGAAAATACAATGTAGTGTTAAAATGGTAAGACCGAAAGAAGAGGATAAGTGGCTGAAGAGGAGATTGCGATAATGGTGAGGGTGTACCAGTGCGAGTAGTATAGGTGGAGCCGCAGAGGCTCTACTGTAGAGTTCTTTTTCAGTGATCTGTTACAGATTTCAGAGCTGGGGGAGAGGATGATCAAGTGTGGTAGGGAATTGCTTAGGTGGGTATTAGTACGGGAGGAGTCTTGTAGGCTGAAGTGAGAAATGGTTATCAGAGAGGAGATAAAGCAGAGATAAGATCTAAGAAGGCATGAAATAAAATATTTCAAGATGAGATGTATGAGGACTTTGTAGATGAAGATAGGTATTTTGAATTGGATCCTTGAGGCTATTGGGAGCAAGTTTAGGGATTTACAGAGTGGTGTGTTGATTGTAGAGCTCCAAGAAAGGAAGATTAGTCTTGCCGCATCATTTAGGGTAGATTGAAGGGGAAACAATAAGTTGATAGGATGAGATTGCAGTAGTGGAAGTTGGAAATGATAATAGAATGAATAAGAATTTTGATTGCAACTTGGGTAACATAAGATTGCTTTCTAGCAAAATCTTGATGGTGCAGTTACCAGGACTGCGAGAGAGACTTGTTGTGAGGAGTAAAGCAGAGGGCAAGGATGACACGGAGGAAGCATGTTTGGGAAACTGAGAATATTGTGGTGTTGTTGGCGGGGAGTAAGATTAGAGGGGATGTGGTGACTCTGGGAAAATGTAAGATGATAAGCTCTGTTTTGTTGAGCTTTAGGTATCTTTGTAACATATATTTAGAAATGGCAGAGAGACAGTCGGTCACGTGAAATAGTAGAGAAGGGGAGAGTTCAGGGGAGGAGAATTGGGTGTCATTAGTGTAGAAGTGGTAATAGTGGCTGAATGAGCAAATTAGTTCATCAAGAGAAGAGGTTTACAATGAGAAAAGTAAAAGGACAAAATATAATAATAATAATAATAATAATAATAATAATAATAATACTGCGAGTGGAAGGGGAAGATGTACCAGAGGTAGAAACAGTGAAGGAATAGTTGGATAGGCAAGAAGTGAATCAGGAAAGAACTGCGTCATGTAGACCAGTAGAGTGAAGTGTATGCAAGAGGGTGATCAACAGTGTTGAAAGTGGCCCAGAGGTCCAGGAGAATAAGAATGGAGAAGTGACCCAAAGACATTGCTGTAATTTGATAGTTAGCTACTTTTGTGAGGACAGTCTCAGTGGTATGTTGCAGGTGTAAGCTTGATTGTAGAGTCGAGAAAGGAGTGAGAGGAGGTAAAGCAAGGTTAGCTGTGTACATAAGCTGCTCAAGTAATTTGGAGGCAAAAGGTAGAGAGAAATGGACTATAGTTTGAGAGAGAGGATGGGTCAACAAACAGTTTCTTTAGAAGTGGTGAGATAGACAAGTGTTTAAAAAGGATGGGAATGTGCCACGGGATGGGGCAGGTTGAAAAGCTGAGCTAGAGGCCAGTGGGAATAGTGTCATAAGGCACATTGTACCTCAGCCTCAGTGATGTCATCTGTTTCTAGTAAATTCTTAGACCAAATATTAGTTCAGCTTAAAAAATTGTTGCCTAGACAGTATGTGACAGATATATCAGACAATTATATATAGCTCCCTTATTAAATTTCTGAAAACCATTTTGGCATGTGATTGTTTATCTTCTAGCAGAGAATTCCAACACAATTGTTATGACTAATTTCCAAGTTGTCCGTTTAAAGCAGTGAAAGACTTGCGGTATGGCTGCCTCGAAAATAGCAATAAAACTTCTTATTAATCTGGGAAAAAGAAAATATTTGCTGGAGTCATAATTGTGGAGTCATTAGCAACTTATCTTTGCCAGCAGTATGTACACAGTATACTGAACACATTAATATGAGATAGCATATTGCTTTCTAGAGAGCATGTTGGATGCCTTATGGGATCACAAAATACGAAGTATTATAGTGCAATTATTTGTAAAGCAAGACCATATGGTTTGTTCCATCTGCATCAGACATAGGGCTTTATTTACTAAAATGTTAATTAATTGATTACAATTATTCACAACATCCCATGTTTTAGATTCCCTGAAGATCAAATGATTTTTCAAGCCAAATTATTCTTTCCAAGCTAAAATATGTGCATTGTGACCTTAAAAAAGTGCAATTACAGTATGTAAACATGTATAACTTTAGCTGACGCAAATGATGTAGAAACTAATTTTAGAACAAAAACACAAATTGGTTTAACCAATTCTCAACTGCAACTGATCAGTCGAGTTCTTTTCACTGGATCTCATCGACAAAGAGCAATGAATGTGCAGCCTGAAAAGTCTTGGATTTGCAATGGTATGTCTGGATAGTGCACTCAGTGAGCATTGAGGTGAATGCCTGTCCTGCGCTCTCAAGAGACACCCCAAAAACTAAAAGTGCAAAAAAGACACAAAAAACAGAAGAGGTGCACGACATCAGAGTTTAACCTCCTCCGCTATAATGTCCATTTTATTAACCATTATAAAGTAGACAAAGGCCATGGAGATTAGCCTAATTGAGAGTGCCACACTTGGCTCTGTGGTGGGATCAGAGAATGTAACTACCTGATCTTTCCTGGCAATGGGCAAATATGATTATGATTTGAGTTAACTTTGGGAATTATGTTTCTCATATCCTTCAAGCAGTGACCTACATTGAGACTGTATTAATAGTAGAGATATTCACCGACTCCTGCGTTCTGGTTTTGGTTTTGGGTCTGGATTAACTTCATGTTTGTGTTTTGGGTTTGGCAAAACCGCTCTTGCGTATTTTGGTTTTGGATCCCTATTTTTTTCTAAAATCCCTATTTTTTTTGTTGTTGCTAAAATCACATAATTTTGGTTATTTCTCCTCTACATTATTATTAACCTCAATAACATTAATTTCAAGTCATTTGCTGTCAATTTTGACCATCTCACAGGTCACAATATTATTTTCATACACTTTCAAACAAAGACTGCAGCAACCTGGCTGGATGCTAAGTGACAGAGCAATGACTCAAACATACGGCAGTTCCTAGCTGTCACGACTGAGTATAGCGTACCTGCTATCGTTGGCACTACTCGAAGAAAGGTGCGGAATCTAACGTGCCCCTGGTGTTCACCAGGGACTCCCGCAAGCAGTTATGGACTAAGCTGCAGGAAACACGCAGGTTGCTGTCCTTCCACAAGTCAGATAGCGAAGAACG
The DNA here is from genome assembly GCF_038048845.1 of Mixophyes fleayi. Taxonomy (NCBI): domain Eukaryota; kingdom Metazoa; phylum Chordata; class Amphibia; order Anura; family Limnodynastidae; genus Mixophyes; species Mixophyes fleayi. The sequence continues at coordinate 70,962,593 of NC_134406.1, forward strand.
AGAGGAATTGTCAGACAGGCCGGTTTGGCAACGGTGCGGACAAGGCAGGTACACAAGGAGAATCCAAAGGGGTGGTGAGTCAAGCTGGGTCGGTAGCGTTCTGACAGCGTGGTACAAAAGGGAGATCCAAAGGGGTAGTCAAGGCAATCCGGGTCACAAGGGTCACAAGCAATAATGCAATAATCAGGAGACAGGCAAAAGGTCAGGAGACAAGCAATCACAGGAACACTGGAAACGCTGGAGGACAGGAATGGACCTGAAACTCTGGCACTGGAGGTGGGATCAAGAGAGGCTTAAATACAACAGGTGCCCAAACAGCTTCAGCGCCGCAGCGCCGTGATACTATTAGCGCCATAGTGCTTCCTTGATGCAGCGTCCCGTTGCCTAGCAATGGGAATGCTTCCTGTACTGTAGCCGGGTGGCCAAGTGGGGCGGAAGTGACGCGTCTGGTTGCTAGGCAAGCAGACGTGCAGATCGGCAAGAGGAGTCAGCCGCCCAAAATTACCGGTGGCGCTTGACACTAGCACATCTAGGAAACATTGCTACACAGCAGTGGCAGAAATGAAAAGTGGTGCAAAATGAAATTGTCCTTGGATCATGAAATCAGTTACGGTTCATTTGATCGCTCCACCCGTTCCTTGGATAACTGTGGTAATTCTACAGCTAATATATGGCGACAAATGCTGACCTCCCCCTCCCCCAGGATGCATTCTTTTATCAGATCCAGACCAATCCAGGGTGCCAGACAATGCACTAAGAAGAGCCATTGTAATTCACCGCACAAAGAAAGTTTATCACTGAGTTTCGAATCAGCCCCAATTCCCAAAAAATAATAATATAGTTAGGCACCTTTGATGTAAAGTGCAGATTACAAATACTTTGTGCAATACTGATGAAACAGCATCAAAGTGGAAGGTAATATGTGGAGGGACAGAAGACGCCGGAGCCGGTGCCCGTGAAGAGGGCGAAGATGTCCGGCAGCGCTGTGCCCCTGGAGGGGCTGAAGAGGTCCCCGATGGTGCCCAGCTACAGGAAAGAAGAGAAGAAGAACTTACCCGTCCATCGATCCAGCGGCGGTGAGTATAACTTCTTTCTTGCAGGTCCTGTGCGCGGGGGAAGGATGAGCCAATCAGGGCTCATCTTTCCCCGCTGGCCAATCAGCGGCCGGATGCGCGAGCCAATCGCGGCTCGCGCCCGGCCATTCAAAAGATTGGCGCCGACGCGAGCCAATCAGCGCTCGCGCCGGCGGATGACGTCACGCCGGCGACTATATAAGTCGCCGGGTGGCGCCATTTTACCAGAAGTCCGTCGGCGGAGAAGAGAGAGGACGTCTCTGCAAGACGTCCAGCAAGAAGACCAGCGGCAGCGGCGGCAGGGGGCCCTTGTAAGGGCCGTGAGCTACCCTGCCGCCAGAAGACTCCAAGCAAGCCGCCGGAGCGGAGATCGCCGGCGGGGAGCCCTTGTCAGGGCTGAGAGCGCCCCCGCCCCAGCTGCAACTGGAGACCCAGCGCCGAAGCGGAGAAGAGGCGCCGCCGGCTGGAGGGTCTGGAAGACCCGGAAAAGAAAGGAAGAAGACGGCGTGTCAAGTTGAGTATCCTGCGCAGAGCAGGTAAGTATACTCAACGTTAAGTTCGGGCACTAGGCCCGTGGGCACATTCGGGCACAAGGCCCGTGGCACTGTAAATTAGGGGCACAAGGCCCAGGGACCTGGGCACTAGGCCCCAACGAAGTAGTGGGCCAGTAGGCCATAGTATGGATATAAAGGGGACAAGCCCCTGTTAGATAGAGAGGGGGACTCTGAGTCCCAGAGGTACAAGGGCACAAGGCCCTTAGGTAGTTAGGGGCCTAGAGGCCATAGGAAGGCCAGAGGGCCTGGTTAGAGGCTGGTAGCCTGTAGGTTATTAAGGGCACAAGGCCCTCAGTTAGTTAGGAAGGCCACAGGCCTCAGGCAGGGGCTAGGACCCCTAGGTAGTAGGGCACAAGGCCCTAGTGAGTGGGCTCAGAGCCCTGAGTTAGAGAGGGGGCTGAGGCCCATTAGTCAGAGCAGAAGGCTCTGTGTGTAGCTGGGCAGAGACCCATGGTGTGTAGGGCATAAGGCCCTGGTGGTGTGAGGTAGAGGCGTGAGAGCCTTGTGAGTGTAGGCGCGGTCCTGTGTGAGGTGAGCACACGTGGTTAGGAGGTACGGTCGAGCGTAGGCTCCTGTGGTGCTGTAGCAACCTGCTGGTTGGCTAGCAGCGGTGTGTTCGGGTAAGTAGCGGGCAAGGTACTGTATACTGTATCTATTTATTCTGTCTGTGTGGCGAGTGTAGTTTACATTACAGTATTTTGGTGTGCTTTCTAACTGTGTCCAGGGGCAAGACGTCAGGCCCCCATTAAAGGTAGGCTCGTGTTTCCTGTGGTTTTCCTGTGCTAACCCGTGCTGTGGGGGACAAGTGTAAGTACCAGCATACACATAGTCAGGGGAGAACACATGTAGTTTCCCTGTCCCTTAGGTCCCCTGGGTCACACTGGTACCCAGAGGGGGTGGCTGAGTGAGTTGGTGGCAGTACAGCACACCTTGAGGCAGTTCCAGGGGCGGCCGTGGTTCTGATCAAGGGTCCTCAAGGCCGGTTCCGTGCAGGTGGACCTGTGGTTCCGGACGTAGGGACACGTGTGAGATACCCGAGTACAGGCAGTCGGGCGGTTCAGTTCGATCGGCTGTTCCGTGCGGCAGTCGGCCCGCGGGTTAGTGTGCTGTTTTACTGAGCCTCAGTCGGGCTTAAAGAACCCGTACTTAGGGCCTGTGTGTGACTCCATAGCAAGAAGGCAGCTTCTTGGTACGACCTGGGTGAGGGGGTTAGGAACCGCCCTCCGGTTTAGGCTGTGAACACCGGCTGGTGTTCCCCGTAGCGTGTAACTAGTAGTTCCGTTAGTGCACCACATTTAGTTAGTCCTAGTGTTTGACTTAGTTGCGTTGCCGACCATTAGAACGTTGTTAGGGTCGGGTCGCCGTTGTAGTTAGTCCAGTTTTGTGGGTGCCATCTTGGTTCACGGAGAGCGTAGAGGGAGGCTGTGTGTTCTTGTCATCCGCAGGAGTCGGGAAGGTGCAGGAGAACCGGATCGGAAGTGGGAGTGTCCCGGTGAGTATCACGCTCGATTCCTCCTTTCGGTTAGGCCCTCACCGGCAGGTGTGTGAGGCACTTGAGGCGGGATTAGTCCTCGGATTAGTCTTGGCCTTCAGTGCCTGTAGTCCCCCGCGTCTTGGCAAGAACAAAGTGAGGAGGCGGCAAGGAGCTTGGACTGACTGTGCCCTTGTTCTTTGCCGTAGTCTCGGACAGCCCTTACCTGGTAGGCACGGCCGTAATCTCTGCCTCTATCTTAGAGGGACGTGATTGGAGGTGGCTGCGGATCTGCTGGGATCGGATCGCAGCTGGGAAATCAGAAGCGGACTGGAGGTGACCATCGTTTACAAGGTGTTATTTTCTGTTGCGTCTGTCCCTGTCTTTCCCCGCAGGGGGCGTTACAAATACATATACACATCTATTCAGACATCCATACTTACATTACTTCTGAAAGCAACATTGTACTTTGTTAATAAAAATGTTTTCTTTATACCGTTCAAATAAATTAAAAATAATCCTCCACCATTCCTTGCATGTTGATAGTTGATAATAGGATCAGGGGGAGTTACAACAGAGGTGTCACTAATTCTGGTCAATTCTTTTACAGTAGACAAGACCAGATGTCAAAATGTTGTGCTGAGTTGTCTGCATCATCAATGGGTGTCTAAGATTTTTTGCAAAGCACACAACAGTATATAGCACATGTAGGTAACATTGGCAAACAGCGGTAGCTGAAACGAAAAGTGGTGCAAGATGGAATTGTCCTTGGGCTCTCCCACCCACCCATATGTTGGATTTTAAAAAGAACATGCACACTTTAACAAACCAAGTACTTCAGCAACAAGGAGTGCCACTTTTGAGGCTGATGTGCTTGGTTTGTTTGGGCCCTCACAAAACAAGCTAATAATGGCCTTGAGGCACCTAAGGTAACAGTGTTGTTAATGAACTCTACTGTGGCAAGATGTTGTTATCATCATCCGCAGCCTCATCCTCACCCTCATTAGTTTGTACATAATCCTCACACATTATTAATTCATCACAGCTGGAATCCACCATTACAGAAGTCTCTGTATTTTCATGTAATTGGTGGGAAAGGCATTCCTCATGGAAATTGAAGTTCATTTTTATGAACATCATCTTTTCCCCATTTTGAGGAAGTAGCCTCCTACACAGATCACTGACAAGGTTCCTGGCTGTGCTGAAAACTATTTCCAAGTACACAATGGAGGGTGGGCAGCTTAGGCAGTGCAAAGCAAGTCGGTACATGGGTCTTCAAATTTCATTTTTTTTCTCCCAGTATGTAAAAGGACTGTCTGATGTGTCTATTTCTATGCTATCATTAAAATAATCCTCCACCATCCTTTGGATGTTGATAGTAGGATCAGCTGGAGTTACGACAGAGGAGTCACGTATTTTGGTCAATTCTTTTAGACCATACCAGATGTCAAAATGTGCTGAGTCATCTGCATCATCCCTGGGTCTCTTGGGAAAGCTAAGTTTTTTCCTAGCAGCAGTTGACTGAGAAACTGAAGGAGGAGACACTGACATGTTACGTAACACTTGAACTGTCATCCTGCTAACCAGGAGCTCCTTACATCTCTTCAGATCTGGGTCAGTTGGAAACAAAGAGAAGACATAGGTCTTAAACCTTTAATCAAGTACAGTTGCCAAAATGTTGTCATCCGATTTCAAGATTTTGATAACTCTTGGATCCTGGCGAAGCAAATAAAGTACTTGATCTACAAGTCTGACATACTTAGCGTAATTGCTTTCTTGAATCTCCTCCTTCAGTTTCTCAAGCTGCTTTTCCAAAAAGTCTAATTAAGGGAATCACTTGCCTCAAGCTAGCAGTGTCTGAACTCACTTCACAGGTGACTACTTTGAATGGTTTCAGCTCCTTGCACAACACGGAAAGTATTCTCCACTGCACTTGAGTAAAATACTGTATATACCCCCTCCTTTCCCAATGTCATGGCTTGTGGAGTAAGCGTGGATGGCTTTTGCTGTTCCTTCATCCGCACGGTGGAATTCCCCCTGATCACCACCTCTTGCTTCAGTTGGTGGCAGGGCAAATTAAATTGCTCTTGTAGCTGCTGCAATCTCCTACATGCTGTTGCCAAATGCCGGAAATGTCCAGATATTTTACAGGCCACAGAAAGCATCTCCTGCATGTCTCTGTCATTTTTTTAAATGCTCTGCACCACCAAGTTTATTGTGTGAGCAAAACAGGGAATGTGATTGAGTTCACCCAGCTGTAATGCCCTCACAATATTGGTGGTGTTATCAGAAATGACATATCCAGATGGGAGTCCAAGTGGGATAAGCCATGTTGCAATGACATCCCTAAGTTTTTGTAAAAGACTGTCAGCTGTATGTCACTTAGTGAAGCCGGTGATACACAGAGAATCCTGCCTCTGAAAAATGTGACATACTGTTATGTTCTTGCCCTTAGATTTGCCCTCATTCAAGATGGCCGTGATTGCCTCATGAAGTTTCCAACTTGGATCTTTAATATGAACTTGCCCTTACAATAGCTGTTATCCAAGATGGCCAGAACTGTTTCAGGAAGATTCCATCTTGGATCTCATTTCCTGTTTGGGCCTAGAAAAGGCACTTCCTGTTATGCAGCCTTTGCTCGAGTATTGTGTTTTTGTCTGAACCAGATGCTTCCACAGAACCTTATCGTGTTGATACTTTGGACTTGCTTGCTGGACATTTGAGATTTATTTCTATATCAAAATAAATCCTGTTTATTACAGAACTACCTGGCTATTGGGTTCCGTTTGTAATACCAGAAGTGTGACACGTACTTGGGTACATGCTGCTGTTCCTGCAGGTGAAGGCTAATCACCAACCCAACCAATTATATGACTGTGACAGTTGGCTGTCACAGTCATATAATCTTTAGTTTGCCCATTTCCACTTGTCCCCATATCTGTGGTTAAGTGTAGAGTCGGTAGAATAGCATTTTGTAGCCCAATAATTAATACAGTTTTACGAACCTTCTGGTAGAGGTGAGGAATAGCTTTTCTAGTAAAATGGTGTTGTGATGGAATTTGGTAACCGGTACCCAAGACCTTAAGTAACAGTCTAAAACCAGCTGCATTAATAGTGGATATTAGACACAAATCTAATACTAGCATAGTCGCCATGGTGGGACTAACGCCTCAAAGTGGCATACTCAATTTGTGTATCACCGGCTACACTTGGGCTGTTCATGCACACATCTGCAGAAATGCTGAAAGGGGCTTTCTTTATGGGTACACTATCAGAAAGGTCAGGATTACCATATCACTCGTGCATAGACTCTCCTCAGGGATTTGTATCATTTCTGAATCTGAACACACATTTTCCTATAATGTTTTCTTCCAGCTCGGCTTTTACATGTAAAAGTATTTGGAAACCACTTTTGGAGTCCGAATGATAAGGTCTTGCTTGGTCATGACTGACCTTACAAGAAGATGCCTCAGTGACAGTTGCAGAATTAGCACTCATAGAAAAAGGCGAAGGCCTCATTGCAAATAACTTTGCCTGGATTACATGTCTTTTTTTCTTGACCAAGGTAAAAGGTGTTATTTTACATTTTTGTTTCCCTGACTTAAAAACACTATGTACTTTAACAAAGGCTTTACCAGATGACGTAGAGGGATTAAAATGATCATGATTGGTGCCAGCAGCTGCTTGGTGCTCCTGGTCTTCTGTATACTGCTGTGAATCCATTTTGATAACACAGTACAATGTGACTGCAGATTAAGAACAACACTGCCAGTCTTATTATTTGTCCCAGAGAACATTTACTCCTTTTTTTGCCTTAATGACTCAGGCCCACTGTGTATATACATACATATATTTACATGCAACTATATCTATATATGTTCCCAGCATGTCATCACCTACTTGAATTAAATCTAACACTGGGTGTATTTTTTTATATAAACACATGGGGATATTTTCCGACAGTTTGGAAAGATTACACTAGTTGTAAATTTCACACAGCGAATCACGTCGCTGGCAAGAAATTTGCATTAACTTGTTACAAGGGAGAAAAAATACGTTTGGTTTGGCAAATTTGGCACAAAATTTTCTCCATAAACTAAAGGACATGTATTAAGTATAAAAAAAAAATTTTTTTTCAGGTGAATTTGTGTTAACAGACATATCAATGATTCTGAAGCACAATTTTTGTTAGTCTACACTAATTTTCTGGACTTTTTTTTAAGGAATATATGTACTAGTTTGCTTTATAAACACTCCAGTTCAGTGTATGTAGAACTTAACTCTCCTGACGGTAATTTGATGGGCGGGCTATACTGCGATCTCTGTCTATGGCCAGTTCCCTGTGCCGCATCACTAAACTAACATCACTGAGTGACGCTAATTTTTGTGCTACTCTGTTGAAGGCTTATGGCATGGACAGGATGATACTACAGTGGCGTTGTCTGTAGACAGTGGACTAAGCATGACTGGCCTACTAAGGTGGCAAGAAAAGTATCTGCTATGTATTCTGTACTACTGCACCTAGCAAACAATGTCAGATACAATAGGTGTTATATTTGAAAAATAGGCACTTAGGAGGTTGTTTTCCTTTAAACACAATAACCTTGATTAAATCCGGCATTTTACAACCACTGGAAGTCAGCCCAAAACAGGCGGTTTTAACAAACCTCCCTTTAGTAAATCTAGCCACTAGACTACTTGAAACTGGCTGAGGATCTGTTGATGTATCATTAACAAAGATGCTTCAAATTACTCTGTGTGTAATAGACAATTCTACCAAGGTTTACCACTTGTTTAAGAAGAAATAATTATTGTTTAGCTAAAATTAATTATTTTCCTGTAACTTATTAATGTCAACAAGAAATTTCACAATTTTGTTATGTGCTAGTTTGACTACAAATAACTTTTTAACTACTTTGTTTACCCAAGTGAATTTCTTTTTAGGACCAATGGGAATTTATTTTGGTTAGTATAAATGTCTCTGTATTTTATTTAAATTGTGCGGGGCAAAATTGACACATATTAGAAAAATCACAGAATAATTTTAACCTTTGTTATTTTTGCGCAGTTATTGTGATACCTAAAATATGTTCTTTATTATAGATTTAATCTGCTTATTTTATTCCACAATAAAGTTTGAGTATGCATGTGTGTGTATGTGAGACTTTTTGTTCCATCCTCAATTATAATGGAGCCATTATTTTTTAAAATGTATTTTTAGTTTGCTTGGAAGGTTTAAAAGGCATTTGATTGAAAGGATAGGGCTGCTTTCCACCACATTTGAGAAACCGGAAAATTCTGTTAGAGTGGGAGAACTGAACTGTTGACATGCATTGTAACACTTTCTGTACAGTTAGTGGCAAATTGGGAGAGTCTGGGTATTATTAGTCATCCCTTCACGATAGGTCTTTGGTGATCAATGAGAGTGGTGGGGGAACTTATGTGATAAGGGGAGAGTGTGGAAGGCAGATGTGACATATGCCCTCCAAACTCTCTCCTTGTCATATATTTGGTCCTCACATTCCTTCCTTGTCATCTGTGTCCTAGGCCCCGCTACCTCTCTCCTACCTGCTCTTGCAGCTCTGACTACCAGCTGCTGCTGTTAGTATCTTAAGCTTGATGGCTGCTGGGCCGCATTCTGGAATGTTGGGGCCCAACCACACAATGATGAGGGCACCACAGCACTGGAATCCTGGTCTATGAGTGACTGGGAGTCACTGCACCATTTGATCAGGTGCAGATACTCCCTGTGTGAGTTAGGAGAACTGGCAGAGAGAGGACAGAACAGCTTAACACACTATGGAAGACAAAAAAAACAGGTGGCGATGGACCCATAAGATTCACGGTGGGCCCATTAGTCAAGGGGCCACATTGACCCATGAGTTCATATGCAGTACATACCCTGCACCTATGGTGGATATGCCACAGTTGCTCGTTTTATATAAAAGTATGTGTTTAGTATTCTGTATAGAATATTGAGATTTTCTGATATCAAGTTTGGTAACTGATGAAAAGTGTTTGTGGACATTGCAGTTGAATCAAGGGGTGTCAGTGTCAGCTTGTTAACACTGCAGGGAGTGACACAGGATTGCACTGCCTGCTAAATGCAGAGGTTGTAAATATAATAGAGGCAGGTTGCCAAAAGTGTGATTTAAATTTGTCATTTTCAAGTATCTTTAATTCTATCAGATCCATCAGCCTGATAACCATTGTAATAATAATAGTATTAAAAGACTGCTGAAATCGTACTGACCAATTCATGGTGTGTGAGGATTTTTTTGTTTGCGTTGTGTGCTTTTTATAAACTTCATTATTCCTTTAGCATGTGCATATAGAATATACCAGCAGATTCATACAGAATACTATAGCACAGAATATTCATGTTTGAATACATGAAGAATGTTAGACATACAATAATGTAAAGTGCTAGGAGGTTTGCATTTTTATGGTACGTTTACACTTTTGCACAGTTTTTGGGGTCTTTTCTGCCGCTTCATACATATAGGTGCACTTTTATGTTGTAAAGGAATCTCCCGACAGTGGACAGTACAGGCCTGATGATCATGGCACATATTCTGAGTGCAACTCAGGTTTAGAATTATACACACGTGTTTAGGTTTGTGTACTGCTGCGCATCTAGCAGAAGTGCACACAGTATTGCCTGTGTATTTGTCTAAAATTTGTCTAAAATGATAACCATATTACATCATAGGGACCCCCTGTCTTAAGTGCCCTGGGCCCCCCGAGCCTTACTCCAGTTCTGGGTATCAGGAGGGAGCTAATAGCTGCTCCCAGTCCCAGGATAGGACACAGCCTGCAGAGTAAGCCAAGGGAATCTCATGAGACTAAGAACTTGCGCTTACTCTACTGCTAGTTCCCACCAAGATAGATGTCAGCAGCACCAGAAGTATTGATAAGTACAGTGGGTGTCATAATGTGCCTGGGGGAATGGTGTGATGTGGCTGGGGAGGGCGCGATAAATGTAATGTTTTATTATGTATGTATCAACGACCCATGTTGATCACGCCCCCAAACATAATGTGGCCGTGTCCCTTTTCGGCGACCGATGGCACATAGTTTGTTTCCTGCTCATCAAAAGAGGTGGGCCTGTGGGCTTTAAATGGCAGTCTGATTTTTAGTCCCAATCCGGCCCTTGGCTGTAGTAAGTGTCCTTTGTATACGAAGACGCAGCGGAGAGGGCTGCGTTAACTGCCGTATCTTCTGGTTCTGGGCATGTCCAGAGTGATTTTGCTGAGGATGCCCTCAAAACCGTCAGATACCTGCCTTGATGAATCAGGCTTGACATATGCACTTTAATGTATGCAGGACAGACCACTGCATTCATCATGCATTGTAAATGAGGTCCAGTCACTGTGTGTAGAAGTGGGCACATTACTATGGATATCTCCACACAACACAATGTTTCTGATGCAGAGTTGTTGGCACAATGGCTGTAAAATATGCTACAAAACAATGCACGTAAAAATATTTACATTAGAGTCATACACAGCTCGAGATATGTCCAGCTCCACATCGCAGCATATGCTTCTGGTTTAATTCCAAGTGCTAAATTGCCCCACCCCCAGCCCCCTTCCCCATAAAATACATATCTACATATTTAACGTTAAGCAAACTGGTGTACACCCAACTCAACATCAGCCCCATTATCCCCTATGGGTTTGTGTCTACCAAGGCTTTCTCAAGTGTTGCCACTGAAGTGTTTTATAAGCAAGGCACATGCAGCTCTTTATAAGAAACATGTAAATTTTGGAAGTATAGAATAATGACAACTCTGCAAAACACATCGATATGCCCCTAAAAAGCTTTAAAAAGCTTTAGATAGCTTTAAAAATGTTTTGAAAAAGCCAAGATTTTTTCTCCTCTGCTACCAAATATACCCTATATTCTGGTGTAAATGTGCCCTTAGACCAATATTTCTAAAGCTAACTTAGTTAATTGGGTTATTACACATTTGCCTTTTTACACCTATGTTAGTACATCCCTTCATTTAAGTAATTAAACGTATTATATCTTACAAACTACCACAGTACCAGTATAGCAACAGCCATTCCTTGGTTTACCTTATGCTTAATTAAGCACCATATGGATGAGTGCAAGTGCATTCTGTGAATACTTATTTGCATATATAATATCAATTGACTTTTAATTATCACCCTTTCACATCTCAGAATTGTTCCTCTCTAGTTTCTGAGCACTTGTCCATTTTCATGAGATTTTAAGATGATATGAAAATATGACATGCATAGATCACATTAAAATATTTCAGAATAATTTATGATTAAAGAAATGTGTAGTTTGAATCAACCTTTAAATGCCTTTTTCTCATTGTTTAAAGTGAATGCCACCATAAATTATTATTTTTTATTTATCAGTGCACCAAACCTATGCTTAAGCTTGCTTACTTTCACCTTATCTTTCTTCTCTGCTTTCACCTACAGCAGAAGACCCAAGAGACAGTAGAGAGTGGATTTAAAAAGAAGCTGACCTCTAACTTGGTATTTTTTCTATTTAAGTCCTATTGCAAATTTTGCCCATTTAACCAACACCTCTTATCGCTGCTATTTGCAGCGATAAGAGATGTGGTACTGGAGCAATTTACCAATTAACTGAAGCTGGGACAGCTGCCCTGGACACTCCATATGGCCACGTATATGCAGATTTGTTGTACAAGAGCAGAGGAGCGACCAGCCTGCCAGATCAGAAGATCCTTCTCTGGCTAAGCTTTTAGTATAGGGGAAAACTGCCAACGACATTTGAAGATTGCGTTGGCTAATGGAGACAAGCTTTGAAAAGCTTTTCGCAGGATTTAAGGCAAAATAATGTTTGACAAATGGGCCCATTGCAGAAGATGTAAAATGTGACTGCAATAGTTCTTCTCTGTTTTTAAAGGGACATTGAACCTCAATGACAAAAGAAAAGGCATTTTGTAACATTTAAGTTCTCTTATCCTGACAGCACTTCATATTGATCACAATCATACAGATGTGTTCATGGCACCATTGTTCTTTGTGTGCCCCTGTGCGAACCAGTCGGTCTGATCTGATTGGATTAAAAGTTTGGTTAAACCATTATTTCCCAAATCCAGTCCTCAGGGAACCCTAATAGTGAATGTTTTCCATATCTCTTTGCTGGAGCACAGGTGTATTCATTACTGACTGACACATTGTAACAGATCCACAGGTGAAAGTAATCATTTCACTTCTGACCTGGAAAACATCGCTGGTTAGGGCTCCCTGAGCACTGGATTTGGGAAATCCTAGGTTAACCTATATATGATCATCAACACATATTTTAAGTCAACAATTTCCTTGGAAGTCTAGGGGCTAGATTTACTAAACTGCGAGTTTCAAAAAGTGGAGATGTTGTCTATAGCAACCAATCAGATTCTAGGACCTGATTCATTAAGGATCTTAACTTGAGAAACTTCTTATTTCAGTCTCCTGGACAAAACCATGTTACAATGCAAGGGGTGCAAATTAGTATTCTGTTTTGCACATAAGTTAAATACTGACTGTGTTTTCATGTAGCACACAAATACTTGATAGCTTATTTGTACACTGAAATTGATATTTGTGTGCTACATGAAAAAACAGTCAGTATTTAACTTATGTGCAAAACAGAATCATTGGCGGATCTAGACTTTTCTTTTAGGGGGGGTGCTTTACTGATGAGTCCTGACTCCTCCCCCTCTCCAGTCCTAACTCCTCCCCCTCTCTAGTCCTAAATCCTCCCCCTCTCCAGTCCTAACTCCTGCCGGGCCTGCACCCATATACACACATACATATATACACACACATATATATATATATATATATATATATATATATATATATATATATATATTATATTATATATTACACAAACTCGTGGTAGTGGGACCTATATATCAGTCAGCCATTTTAAATCACATGGAGTCATCATTGTCACACAAATTAAAGTGTTCTATCTAATATAGATAAAGACAACAAAGCAGTTGCATTTTATAAACCCTGGAAGCACTATCACTACTTTAGGTCACTATTTTATATTTCGCTATAATTTACAAATCAAGATTTATTTAAATTTTTTGACAAATAAATAATAAAGATTTATTTTTTCCTTTTTAAATGGTACACTTAAATAAACACACTGGGGCTGCAGCTGCCATGGAGGATACACAGAAAATCACCTACAGCTCAAACTTCATAATCCACTCTCCTGCTTGCCCCCCTTTCTAAAGAAATCAGTAACACACCATAATTTACAGGGCTCCCTCTGTGATAAGCCGCCCCAGACCCCCCAGACAGACTGTAATAGAGTGTAATAGTGTAGTGTGATAATGCCTGACTGCTGCTGCTGCCGCCGCCCAGCGTGATTGAATGAGAAGGCTGGTGATTCCCTCCTCCCAGTCTGCTAGGTCAGCCAGCCCAGCACCTAGGTGAGTGAAAGTGGAAAAACCAGTCCATGTCGTGGGGAGGGGCCGGGGCGGGGCTGCCCGGACAATGCGTCCTGTTGGCAGTGAGTTTACAACTCAAACTAAATGCAGCAGCAGTGTCTTAGAGTGTCTTAGGGGGGGCGATTGCCCCGATCGCCCCCTCCTGGATCCGCCCCTGAACAGAATACTAATTTGCACCTCTTGCATTGTAACATGATTTTGTCCAGGAGACTGAAATAAGAAGTTTCTCAAGTTAAGATCCTTAATGAATCAGGCCCCTAGTTATCATTTATTTAGTACATTCTACAAAATGACAGCTAAAATTTGATTGGTTGCTATAGGCAACATCTCCACATTTTCAAACCCGCAGTTTAGTAAATATACCGCTAGGGGTGTGTGGCCAGGTTTGAATTGATTATATGATTTTATTTATAATTACTATCAGTTATTGTTCATTATATCAGATTTAGACTCATATATGCTCATATATGCTTAGCACCTTATGCTGGCAACACACTGGCAGATTTTCTTTTTCCATTTAATCGTTTTGGCCACATTGACTGAATTTTGTACTGTGCATAGCCCAAGAAAGAATTGTTGTAAACAATAATCAAAGTCTCCACTGCACTATTATTAACAGTTGTTTTTAACAGTTATTTATAGAGCGCATACATTTTACAGAGAATATTAAATCAATCACATCAGTCCCTGCCCCAGTGGAGTTTACAGTCTTAATTCCCTATCACAGGTTAATTTTGTCAGAAGCCAATTAACATGCCAGTATGTCTTTGGAGTGTGGGAGGAAACAGGAGCAAACGAAGAAAACTCATGCAAACACAGGGAGAAAAGACTAGACCAAGCAAAATTAAAAACAATGTCAGCTGATGAGACCAGTTGGCATATGAAGTCATCCGTCAAAATGCTAAACATGCTTGTGTGCCTGAAGCCTGAAAAACTGTCTTTTTTTACCCTCAATGTGTGTAGTTAATTTGCAAATATATCTTTTCATGCAGAAATTAGGTTGAAAAATCTGATTGCAAAGTGTTTGCCAGCTTTAGAGAGAACGTCTGTTGTGCACAGAATTTTATTCCTCCATGTTAAGATTCTGTTTGCAAATAACTTAAAATCTCCATGATCTTTTTCTAAAGGATGTACAATATGTTATTTGTTTTACATGTATTGTGATCGTTAGAGGCTAGGTGGAGCTAAGTAGCAACCTGTTCATGCCCTGTTGATTGGGATCCTCCCCAACAGGATTGAAGAGATATGTGACCACACCCACTTGCAGCTCAGTACAGAGTGCAGAAGACAGCTCAGTGGGGATCTGTGGTGCATCCTACTTAAAGTTGAAATGCTGAGAGTTAGAACCAGTAGACATATAAGTGGTTTGTCCCATGAGAGATGGAATTCTCTAGATAAGAGTGTGAGTATTTTTTATCTATGGTGAAACACACCAGAAGATGTATGGATGTGATACAAAGAGAGAATTTCCCACTCCAATACTCTGAGGTTTTTTGAAACTGTAGGCAAAATGCTGAGGGTACAGCTGAGTACACAAAGTGTGTGGGTTTGGCAACGCGCCATGGAGTAGACAGAGTTTTTAAGCACTGCCTGGGTAGCATGTATTGTCTACTGTCTACTGAATTGTGCAATAAGGTACACAAGGTGTTGGCACTGGTTGAACAGTATGAAATACATGGACGTGTTGGCCTGTTTGAGCAGTGTGGAGCATGCAGTAAGCTTCACGGATGTGTTGGCACTGATTGAACAGCGCAATGTGTGTTATGAGGTACACACACGTGTTGGCACTGTTGGAACAGTGCATAGCGTGCAGTAAGGTATACGGATGTATAGGCACTGGTTGAAGAGCGCACAGTGTGTAATTAGGTACATAGATGTGTTGGTACTGTTTGAACAGCGCATAGTCTGCAATAAGGTATACAGATGTGTGTATTTGCAACCAAATACACTGGGATGAGTTTAAAACCCCCATTGGACTTTACCAGGGAACCCCCCAAGAGGATATGGACTTCACTCAGTGAGAACCCAAGTCGGGGCCCAGTGTAGTTGTTCCCTCCGTGAAAGCAGCAGAGTACTTAGCTGGTATTAGGACCCTCCAAAAACAAAGCAGATGGAAATAGGGTATGAGTGTGCTGCAGTAGGTGAGACTGGACACAGGAGTTGCAGAAAACACGAATAGCTGCTATACTTACAGGTGTAGTCCTGGAGCAGGAGTATCGATGTGGGTACAATTTACAATCGGGCACTGAGGAATGCACTTAGCAGGTTCCTATAATATTATCATCATCAGCTATTTATATAGCGCTACTAATTCCGCAGCGCTGTACAGAGAACTCACTCACATCAGTCCCTGTCTCATTGGAGCTTGCAGTCTAAATTTTCCCTAACATACACACACCCTATGGTCAATTTGATAGCAGCCAATTAACCTACTAGTATGTTTTTGGAGTGTGGGAGGAAACCGGAGCACCTGGAGGACACCCACACAAACATGGGGAGAACATACAAACTCCACACAGATAAGGCCATGGTCAGGAATTGAACTCATGACCCCAGTGTTGTGAGGAAGACGTGCTACCAGTACGCCACCGTGCTGGATGACTGGTGGTTCCCTGCATGTGTCATCAGTACTAAAGATTAGTAGCAACACCTGAGAGGTGTTATGTCATCTCTAGCCTGAAGCTGATCACAGCTGGGTTCTATGAAGGATTCTAATTGGGAAGGCCAGCAATCAGTGGACTGCTGAGTGTTGGAGGCAGGCCATCGATGTATAAGATAAAGAGCTCCAGAACTAAGCCAAATGACCACAGTGAAGGAAATGGGAACCTGTGTATTTGCAACAGTTGCTACTACAGTGAAAGCAGTGAGTGGGCTAGCAACTTACGTGATAGAAAGGGGCGAGGAAGAGAGATAGTACTCACTATGGGTGCTAGATTTATTGTTTGTTTTAGCCAGTGTTATTTTACTTTACAGTTTCTGATAATTAAGTTAATTTATGTTTTAAACACTGAATTACCTAGTAAAGCTCTGTCTTTTGCACCTAAACATTAAATAGATCCTTGTAAATGTAACACCTGGTACTTCCATGTAGAAATAGGGACTACACTGGACATTATTTGTGTAGGAACTAATTGACTGTGGTAACTGCCCTTTGTAATAGAAATGAAATGACTGGGAAAGCATGGACTGACAGGTAAGTGTAATGGAGCTGAAATGACTGGGAAAGCGGGGACTAACAGGTAAACTTGAGGACAAGGCAGTTGAGAATGGGAGGTGAGGGAAGTAATGATTAATTCTTCTGACAAGATAGGGAGTTAATGTCCAGTGCCCAGAGATCAGAAAAAAAGGATAGATATTTAAGATAAGAGTGACTGATAATATGACTAGTTAGAGAGGTGGTAAAAAGGTGGGGTAGCTGATTGATATGAACAATATCCTGATAAAAGTATACACGGAGCAACGAGTGTAATTAGTATCTGTCATCTGGCATATAGTCTCTGTAAACCACAATCCTGCTTGAAACAACATAATGGCAGAAGGAACCAAAGTACTACGTCCGTGCCAAAAAGTGTATAAAATGCTGAAAATCATATGGAAAGAGATAATCGAAATTATATCTGCGGCTGTTACCACACCTGAGTTTATCATTAAATGAGTAAGTAAAGATAATGTGATAAGGGAACTGATGCCAGTCTGATAACTTAAGTCATCGTCACACCTAATATATATAAGAAGAAATAGATGAATATTCATCTAGAAGGAGTATTTAAGTTGAAAGGCTGCCCATAAATTCGAACTATCAGTTAATTTCCAAGGGACTGAGAAACATTATTAATTAAGACTACGTAATTCCAACAAAACGGTGTTCGACAAAAACTAAGGCATATTATGCTATAGTACTTTTTTATTAATACATACAGAGCACAGCCATAAACCAAAAAGGAAATATGTTGTACCAACATTGCTCATCATCAAAACTAGCCAGCAACTTTTCTGACAACACCACCAGGATAAATAATAGGAGCTGTTAAAATTAGAGTATTCATTCACTGTTACCAGTTAGAGACATTTGCTAATGACCACACAATAACATTTGGTAAATAACTGTTATATGTATGCTAATGTAAGAAGAGAAATTGGGTAAAATTGAATGCTAGTGTTATTTAAGCTAAACATAGTCATCCATAAAGTCTTCCAGTATAGATACAATTGTACTACAAGGTTTGAATGTTATGATACCATCAGGTAAAGTGGGGTACAGTAATGAGTGTTTTGAAAGTTGTTGACTAAAGTCATTTCCTCAGACAGTGAGGTACTGTTATATTTATGTTTGTATATATTTTATGCTAAAGTGTTATTATACCTGCTAATTAAATAGGTAATCCTGGATAATTTGTTATAGTGGCTCATCTAATTAATTGGTAAATAATGGGTAGGGGAAAATCTCTGAGTCGACCCCTAAGTGCTCAAACTCTGGAGTACTAATTCCAAGTCTTTCAAGAATCAGATTTAGGCACTGTTCCATAGTTCTAAAAGGTACACTTACCTTGGCTACCCCTTTCATCCTGGTTACATATGTATAAAAAAAACCTCTGGTAGCATTCTGAGGCTCCACCTACACTCGCAATTTAACTGTATCCAGTTCATGAAAATTCGGCTTGTCACTTTATTAGATTAGTTTGTCTACATCTTGACATCTTTAAATGTTATTAGAAGAGCCAGTGATTTCATAAGAGGAATCTAGGTTGTAATTGCTTATATAATTGAGTGTGGATTACAATTGCTTATGTACATTTGATATTATTCTCATGAAACACAAAGAAAATACCATTATAATGTAATAATTGAATTAATTTTCATTAAAATAGAATACTTGAGCAAAGTTCTGCTAACGGTGTACACAATAAGACAAATAGTTTTTTTTGTACAACATAAATGCTGATATGCGCCGTATTTTGTGTAAAATGTCTAGAACTGAACTATATGCCTGTGAACAGCAACATCCAATTCATCTTCGAGCGCAAAAGACCCTTACGAGAGTCTACGATTTCAGGGGCAGGACGGAGAGGTGAATGGGCTTATGCACATAGTCAATATACAGTAAGGGCATGCCAAGCTCAAGCGCACGCAGCAGCGTCCGTTTCAAGCTATGGGCATCTCTCAGGTACGTGCTTTTCTGTGTAATCACTTGCACCAGTTACAGTTCTGGTGTAAGTGTGAATTACTAGCATACTTGCCTATCTTTGGCAAGTTGTATCCGGGAGAGGGGTGTGTCTAGAGGGCGGGAGGGGGAGGGGTACGGTGAATCGTGTAATTTTGGTCTCAAATATGCCGTTTTTTTGCGGGGGCGTGGCCAAAATGACGCGATTCACCGACCCAAATTTCGGGTGTCTCCCAGACATTCCGGGAGAGTTGGCAAGTATGATTACTAGTTTGCTGTGGTGTATGCATGCTAAAACAAGTGTTTGCAATCAGGAGCAATTATAAAAATGCATTTTATGTAGCGTACGGGAGTGTGTGTGGGGGGGGGTTCTTTATTTTTTTTAACAATTTTGTTGTTAATGACCATTTTATTTACAGGGGACCATCATTGAATACTTGTATCTTTTTCTGTGCGTTTTTTTGGGACTTTATATTCCACATATGTATTGGATGTATCCTGCAGTGTATTGTCTGTTAGAGCAGAGCGTACCTAGACCTGTATTAAACAAGAAACATATCTTCAGATCCTCGCCTACTTGAATATGGACATGTGTGTGTGCCTCATTTACATGTGTTTTTTAAAAAAATGCAATTTACGTAAGTTTTGTTTGCCTTAATGAATCAGTTCCTGTGTTTCATTTATTACAATTGTGCAAACCCAATGAGCAACATATTTTTCTGTTTGCCATGTTTTGTTTGCACTTAGTGTTCTGCAATGTCAATATATGTTGTTTACTTCAAGCAACTTTCACCATTAGTCTATAACAGTGTTTCCCAACCCTAGTCCTCAAGTATCCCTAACAGTGCAGGTTTTCCATATCTCTTTGCTGGAGCACAGGTGTAATCATTACTGACTGACACATTTTGAAAGATCCACAGGTGGTCCTAATTATTTCCCTGGTGACCTGAAAAACCTGCACTGTTAGGGGTACTTGGGAAACACTGGTCTATAGCAATTAAGGCGTAGATCAAAACCACTGCTCTATAGCAACCATGTGGATAAGACAAATAGCCAGACATGTGATTGTTTGAAATGATGTAAACATATTTACATTGATGGGGAAACTGCAAACCTAGGTATTGAACTTCTGGATAAGCTGGTTCAATACTCCTGACCAGGGGCATAACAATTGAAAGTGTATGGAGTTTTGCGGCTACTGGGCCCAGAGGTGAGGGGGTTGCCAATACTGGGCGCGACTATGGGCAACATGGTGGCTAAGTGTTTAGCACTTCTGCCTTACAGCACTGAGGTCATGAGTTCAATTCCCAACTACGGCCTTATCTGTGAGGAGTTTATATGTTCTCCCTGAGTTTGTGTGGGTTTCCTCTGGGTGCTCCGGTTTCCTCCCACACTCCCAAAAAAACATACTGGTAGGTTAATTGGCTGCTAACAAATTGACCCTAGTCTTTGCCGCTGTCTGTGTGTGTATGTGTGTGTTAAGGAATTTAGACTGTAGGCCCCAATGGGGCAGGGACTGATGTGAGTGAGTTCTCTGTACAGCGCCACCGAATTAGTGGCGCTATATAAATAAATGGTGATGATGATGCTGACGACTCTCGGGTCACTGCCCCCCCGCCCCCAAGACCTCTCCCAGAAGAGCCCTCCCTCCCTTGCTCTGCTATATTGAGAGCAGTGGAGGGACACGAGAGGTGAGAATAGTATCCCTGGCCCCGATCCATGTTTTGCTAAGGGACCGGCGATGCATTTTTCCACCTCTGCTCCTAACATTGCTTACCCATACCAAATATACCCAGAATTTGAAGCAATAACCAGATTCATAAACATCATATTTTCTATGCTTCACACATATATTATATTGAAATATATCTGTATATACTTTTCAAGTATCTCTCCTCTCCCTTTCACACATGTCAAACAAATCTGCTATGTCTCAGGTGTCACAAATCTGTTCATAAGTGCTGTCAGCTGACGGTGTGAACCAGCACTGCACAGACGTGAGAGCCAACTAACACAATTCCTATTTCTAAGTAAATGTACAATAAATGAAACAAGTTATTGAAGTTTACACACAGCACTAGCCAGAGTTTCAACATTTTTTGAAGAAATAAAACAGCTTTTTGTTGTGTTTGTAGAGGCACAAGTGGTCTGAAAAAAAAAGAATGGGACTAATTGGATCATGAGTCCTAACTGTGAATTTACCATAGGCAACAAATTGCAACAATACTCATTAGAAGGATATAAACGTGTTGTGAATGTTATAACTTGCTGAGTTAAGTTGCATTTAGCTATGTTTTAGGCACAATTCACTAGGATGTGTCTATTGTTATTTTTCCGTTTATGTAAGCAGTTTTGAAGTGAGTTGAGCCAAAATAATGTGTGCACAACGGGGCCGATGCAAAACAGGACTAACCTACTCTTAAAAAGAAGTGTGCGGAAAATGAGCATATGTCCACCCATATGCAGAGCCCCATGCATCTTGAGATGTGTCTGCATCTGCATCAGCGGCATATGCGCCTGGTTTATAAGTCTTCATCATCAGGCGTATATGTGTATTTCTGCAGGTCTGCATGAGCCACATTGACATGAACACACATTTAGTGTGCTTGTCCTGCGTTTATTCACCACTTCTCTCCCTTATACTGCATCTCCAGAGGCAGACAGGCGTAAGTGCCAAAATTACACAAATCTACAAAGGAGCATATGTGTGCCTCCACATTCTGGGCATGAGCAAAGCCATTTCATGCAAGACATGCTGCATAATTTGGTTTACATCCCACTCTGCACCAACCCCAATGTGTGTGACAGTAAGGGTAATTCAGATCATAGGCTTGTATAAGACACTGGGGGGTATATTTACTAAGCAGCAGGTTTGAAAAAGTGGAGATGTTGCCTAGTTTCTAGTTATCAACCCGCAGTTTAGTAAATATAACCCTGGATCTGTGATGTTAATGCCAATGCCAAGTTCCGCTTCTGCTTCACCATTCCATGGAATGCTATTCTGCACTGTATTTGTAAATTTGCATTTTGCAGAATTTATAGTTCATGCTTAAAGCTAGGATGATGACAGTCAGTCAGAGTTATGCTCTGCCAGGCTCATGCATATTTATACTTCATTTTATAACATTTTAGCAATGCACCAGTTATAGTTTAATAACCATTATAATAAGATGTTATATATCAACTGAAATTGGCCAGCATATAAAAATAATTGTATGTGCCCCTTATTAACATAACCCCAATGAACAGCATACAATTTTGCTTCCACTAGTCTGGAATATAATACTGCCTAGCATCTAGTACAGCTTCCCAGTTGTCCAACATGAAATGCAACCCTCAGTTGTCCAACATATTAACCCCAGGGTCCAGGAATTCTCAACATGAGGAGAACTCTACACCCCCTTGTCATGTAATTTATTGCCACCATTGATCATGCCTTGTGCTATGGGCACAGTCATAGGCCTTAGGGATGTGCACTCTAATTGAAAAAATAATCATGCTTTGACGCCTTCTACTGGAGTAGGAACTCACTGGATGAGAAGCAGTCATAGTGTGATTATTGTCCAATAAAAGTACAGGCTCATAATACCTTCTATAGTGGCAGCCTGTTCCCTGGTTGTAAAGAACACAGAGTCTGGTTCACTGCAAATGACAGTCCGGTGAAGGCAGAGGTGTGACAACTATATTGAGTGTAAGAAGATGGGGCCTTTTGTTTGAAAAAGACTCTCACACTGTAAGGCTGGTATCGCTCAGGCAGAACAGAGCAAGATATTTTTTCTACTTGGAGAAACTATATATTCTAAAGTTGTAATAACATATACCCTACATGGACAAAAGT
The DNA here is from genome assembly GCF_038048845.1 of Mixophyes fleayi. Lineage (NCBI taxonomy): Eukaryota > Metazoa > Chordata > Amphibia > Anura > Limnodynastidae > Mixophyes > Mixophyes fleayi. The sequence continues at coordinate 70,985,146 of NC_134406.1, forward strand.
ATTTGGCACACCTGTTAATTATTGAATTGAGGTGTTTCAATCAGATCCGTTGCCAGAGGTGTATAAAATCAAGCACCTAGTCATACTTTTCAATTTGCAAACATTTGTGATACAAAATGGGTAATTTTGAAGAGCTCAGTGACTTCAAGCGTGGTACTGTGATAGGATGCCACATTTGCAATAAGACTGCTAAGATACATGGTGCATAAAAGTCGCCAACGCTCTGCTGATTCCATAGCTGAAGAGTTCCTAACTTTCACTGGCATTAATGTAAGCACAAAAACTGTGCAGCGAGAGCTTAATGGAATGGGTTTCCATGGCGGAGTAGCTGCATACAAGCTTTACATCAGCAAGACCAATGCCAAGTGTCGGATGGAGTGGTGTAAAGCACACCGACACTGGACTGTGGAGCTGAGGAAACGTTGAATGTGGAGTGATGAATCACACTTCTCTGTTTGGTAGTCACATAGATGAGCCTGAGTTTGGCGGATGCCAGGAGAAAGTTACCTGCCTGACTGCATTATGCCAACTATGAAGTTTGGTGGAGGAGAGATAATGGTATGGAGCTGTTTTTCAGGGTTTGGGCTAGGCCCCTTATCTCCAGTGAAAGGCAAAGTTATTGCTTCAGCATACCAAGTCATTTTGGACAATGGTATGCTTCCAACTTTGTAGCAACAGTTTGGGGAAGGCCCTCTTCTATTTCAACAAGACTGTGCCCTAGTGCACAAAGCAAGGACTACAAAGACATGGTTTGATGAGTTTGGTGTTGAAGAACTTGACTGGCCCACACAGAGCCCTGACCTCAGCCACATTGAACACCTCTGGGATGAACTGGAATGGAGATTGGGAGCCAGGCTTTCTCATCCAACATCAGTGTCTGACCTCATAAATGCTCTATGTAATGAATGGGCACAAATTCCCACAGAAACACTCCAACATCTTGTGGAAAGAATTCCAAGAAGAGTGGAAGCTGTTATCACTGCAAAAGGGGGAACAAATCCATATTAAAGTATTTGTATTTGAGTACAATGTCATTATAGTCCCTGCTGGTGTAATGGCCAAGTGTCGGAATACTTATGTCCATATAGTGTATATGTAACACATTACTATTAATGGTCAATAATAGTTCCCTACCAAACTTTTGCTATCTAAACCCTGGTGACATGAAAAGTCATTGCATTCAGTAATTTACAAATGCACCAGAATGCTGAACAACAGTAGCACAATTTCCATTTAAATACAATATACAGTCACTTCACCACACTTCACTTCTTTTATAAACCCTGGATCTACTTAACTACACCTTAGTACCTATATAGTAAATTGGCCAAAATAGAATTGTAAAACTGCTATAAATCATTACAGTAGTTCTTAAGGTTACTCCACAACTACAAGTAGTGTTCTAGGCTAATATACAGTATACCTCCCAACATAGAATATACTAGTCATAGTTCAGTTGCATTGTATTTTAAATACAAAAATTCAATAGAATATTTCACACAACATACAGAACAAGAGAAGTTGGACTGTTTCCTAATCATAATAAGAATTTGGCCTGACACTGCCATCCAACATTGCTAACAGAAGATGTGTTAATGTGTAATTCTCTATAACTACATAAGAAGAATAAATAGTGATAGAAAATGTGCTCATATGTAGTCTATTTGATCCTTTCAGCCTGACCATAACATTTTCTTATACATATCATCATCATCATCATCATTTATTTATATAGCGCCACTAATTCCGCAGCGCTGTACAGAGAACTCATTCACATCAGTCCCTGCCCCATTGGAGCTTACAGTCTAAATTCCCTAATATATACACACACTCACACAAAGACAGACAGAGAGGGAGACAGACAGAGACTAGGGTCAATTTTTGATTGCAGCCAATTAACCTACCAGTATGTTTTTGGAGTGTGGGAGGAAACCGGAGCACCCGGAGGAAACCCACGCAAACACAGGGAGAACATACAAACTCCACACAGATAAGGCCATGGTTGGGAATCGAACTCATGACCCCAGTGCTGTGAGGCAGACGTGCTAACCACTAGGCCACTGTGCTGCCACAGTGTACATATGTGTACAACTGAACTTTCATATTCAACAAGACAATATTAGTGTGGTCAAACAATGACTATATACATAGTCAGATGAAGTCATCATCTCACAGATTTGCCGTCCATCCCAATCCACATCTGATAAATCCCGATCAGATGTTAAGTTAGGTACACAATACAGGGTTTTTGTCCAATAATCGGCTCAACCAGCCGACATAAAACCGCTCGTTCAAAAGTCGGGTCAGTGTGTGTAGTGACACGATGGTCGAAAGTCTGCCCAAATGGACGATTGTCGCCTCATTTGGTTGGTCGTACCGTTAAATATTTTCGGTACAATCTCATTTCTGTTGTGTAGTGTGTATAAACTTCCGACCGATCCACGATAATCCTCCGATACTTCCTCGACCTGGGGGGCGTGTGTATGTAAATTTGTGATGCCTGTACCAGTCCCACGTGGTGTGGTATCCACACATCACAGACTTGTGTTTTGTATAGATGTATATGGCACCTGTCTAACTACAGACCTTTACACTTGTATAAAGCACGTGTGTTATTACCCTTTGCATCTATGTTGGAAATCTATTCATATTTACCCTTTATAAACTTTAACCTTTATAAACTATTAAAGTTATAAAGTCATATTAACCTTTATTAACTAATATTTGCAAAATACCCAGAATAAAGCACACAGTGTTCATGCAACAGTTTTATTGGGTTTCTATTCCCTTTGTTTCTTTATCTACGAAACAAGGAAATAAAAAACTACTATATCTGTAATTTATATGCAACGCCAGAAATACTCACATTTTATCACCTTGCACACTGCTCGAGATCAGTTTATGTTTTGGTCCCTGTGGTGCAATCGCAATAATAGCGGGCTTAACCTCCATACATTCTGGAAAACAGGCGCCATTTTGGTTATTATAATGGTACAGGTATGTGACCAATGCATTTAGTTGTCTATACATATTCACTGAAATACCTTTGTGTCTAACTTCTTTCATATCTTTTTATTTTTCAATTTTTTCTTGTTTGATAACAGGTGTTACATTAGTGGTATCAGTGGTATCTAAACAGGCCTTCTCACTGTTAATTCTTTGTTCTGACAAATAAAAATCTATGTTACAAATTAGGCGTTTACATTGCTTCGTGTGAAACTAGAATGAAATAAGTCCTTCAAGCAGGTACACTACATGTACTACTGACCTTTTTTAATGTTGTAGTCGTACTGGTCCAGTACTTTCACCATCATCTCCACCTCTCTTGGGCTTATTGAATTTGCTCTTTGCTCTTCTTGAGTATCTCCACCCCCCACCTTAACTTTTTCAAAATTTTTTGGCCCTTCCAGAACCATCTCCGTCGCCATAGCTGCAACCCCCACTGACACCTTCTCCTCACCCACAACCCCCACTGACACCTTCTCCTCACCAGCAGCCCCCACTGACACTTTCTGCTCACTTTCCATAGTCTCACGCTCCTCGGCGCCAGGCAGGTTCCTCTGTCATTTTTTACACTCAGACATGGGCGTTCGTTTCTGCTGTGGACTAATCAGCGATGATGCCCGCAGAGAATGGAGCATTCCATTACATATGAAGGGATTTTATTATTAGGGAATAATCATTGCATTGCACTTTACTACTTAAATGGTTTTCTAAATTTTATGTATGGTAATAAACTTTTATTTTATAGGAATGAATGAAGAGACAGTGTTGCCTTCTCTTTTTATGCGGCTTTGGGTGTTAACTATAGTGAAAGCTCTGCCCCTTTATGCTAATGTCTTTGGTATATCGCTACATGCCCCGCAAATGATGCTTCAGTGTGTACGAAATTAAAATTATTGCTCACGACAACATGGCTGTAAAAAGTCGCTAACGGGACGGCCGCTCTTCCCTTTATCTTCTAAAACAAGGCTAGTGTGTATGCAGTCCATGGAACGAGCGATCCGCATAAAAAGTTGGTGGAAAATTCTGTAGTGTGTACCCAGCTTTAGTCAGGATTCATAGTCTTTGGCAGATACACATTTGTGGCCAAAGTGGTGTAAATGGACTAATTTGCTTTCAAAATCTAAGAGTGTATGGGTGCCGTTTCAAAAGCTGTAAAGAAAGCAAAGTTGTGCTAGGCAGATATCTTTATGTCAATAGATTTCAAGGTGATTTTAACACCCCTGTAAATTTAGCACAGTGCACAGTTTTAAAAACATTCATCACTTTTAATATTGATGAATCAGGTCTCCTGCAATAGTTGTTCATATGTCTGACAGTGTCATAGGTCAAAAGTTACAAGTTAGAGATGGGCGGACTCGGTTTCCCGAAAACCGAGCCCACCCGAACTTAGGGGGTTCCGACTACCAAGCCGAGGTGGCTTGGTACTTTCGCGCTATTTCGGATTCCAAAACGAGGCAAAACGTCATTGTGATGTCGTCTGATCTTGGATCTCGCGAGTTTTCAATAGAAATCAATAAATACCACCCTCCACGGCGATCTAGCGCCATTTGAGAGAGGGAACAGAGAAGGGGTAGGACAGAGTATAGAGCAGTTGGGCAGGCAAAGTGATAGAAGAGAAAGAGAAGGGTGATAGCAGTGTTAGAGAAAGCTCCATTGCTGAATTTGTCATTGCTGAAATCCAAATATAAATATACAAGTCCTTGCAGGCTTTTTTTCAGATTTTGCACTACTGAGTGTAGGGTCGATTATACAGTTATACACCCAAATAGAAGGGCTGAGTTGGTAATTTTGTCATTGCTGAAATAGTAATCTACAAGTCCTTGCAGGCCTTTTTCTTAATTTGCACCAATAAGTGTAGGTTGTTATATACACCCAAAGAGAAGAGCTCCATTGCTGAATTTGTCATTGCTGAAATACAAATATAATATACTAGTCCTTGCAGACTTTTTTTCTGCATTTGCACCAAAAAGTGTACAGTGTTAAATACACTTTTTGCTGGGAACTACAAATGCTCTTTTTAGTGAAAGTGAAAGTGTATGAAAAGCATATTGTGACCTGTGATATGGTAAACATTGAATGGAAATCACTGGAATTTAGTGTTAGTGAGGTTAATAATAATGTAGGTACAAAATAATATCTAAATTATATGATTTTAGCCCAAAAAATGGAATTTTGCAAAAAATAGCTAAACAAAACCAAAACACGCAAGGGCGGTTTTGGCAAAACCAAAACCCGAAAGGTAATCCAGATCCAAAACCAAAACACGGGGGTTAGTGAGCATCTCTACAATAAACACCCAAAAAACGCCATTATTTCATAGAGCTCATAACTGACTTTGAACATCTCAGGTTCAAGTTAAAATTTTATGTGGCCATATATCCCAGTTTAGTGATATAAAACAAGAGGTCTTTTTTCCCCACAAGCAAGTTACAAAAAATCACATGCTAGGCATCATGGCTAGGACAACAACCACAAACACCCTCACCAGGGCTGCAGTGTAAATTTGTAAATATACCAGTAAACCATTAACACTTGTATAAGTGTCCATACATACAAATAAAGAACACATTCTAAGAATCATATCCAACACAATAGATAACAACATAAATAGTGCAATACTAGGGACATATTCAGAATAAAAAGACAGTGGTGCCAGCGGTCCTCAACGTATAGTCTAAGGTACTTACATCCTAAAGTTGTGATTATAAATAGCAAAAACATTAAGGGTGATATCAGACAATCATTTTTCAGTACTGGCCAAGTATAAACAATGGGAAACATGGTTCTGATGTCACACTAGAGCACTTTACATAAAACACTACATGCAACATTTTAAGAAGGATTCTTGTATGATAAGGGTACCATGATTCCCATTATCTACGTGTGCTGCAGAATACTGTATATTTCTAATTTAGACTGTCAAATTTGAGAGGATTATTATTCTGGATCTGCAAGATAAGGCCAATTGCTCAACATTGGTTGCAATATCGCTGTACGTTACCTTGTTACAGAGGAAAAGTGGGTAAATACAAGGTGAATGATGAGGACGTCATGGTGAATGGAAGTGGTAGTCAGTAGTGTGAGAGCTAAGGAATACAATGAAGAGTTGTTGCCTATTTGTTTCTAACCTCTGGTCCCATCACTTGGTATAGACCTTGCTCCCCCTAAAGGTTGAGCACAGTATACCGATTTCTATAAAGTGAGTCTCTTGCATTACAGATGAATGCATCGGTTTGGATAGTTTGGACTTTGCACAAATTTTGCCAATTGACACAGTCCAAGCAAAACACTATTCAATTCCAGTTTCAATAGAATAAATCCCTTAAACTATATTAAAGTACAGGGTCCATTTCTGTTTTATGAAATTGGTACTGATGAGTTAGAAAATGAAATTATGTCAAAAGATGCCAATATGCTGCATGAAGTGGTGCATTTTGCTAAGTTACCAGAATGCTTTGCTGGTACACTCAAAAAAACCTAAAGATGATGCTTGGATTGAGGTGAATTTATTTTTTGTGACTATTAATACACTCTGTTTCTTTAGCTCAATGATCATTACATGAAAAGTATGCACTTATTTTTAAGTTACACTCATTTCAGCAAAGTAATGAACTTTGTGTAATAATATCATAATGTCACTAAAAACTATAGCAACCAGGTATTTCTGTGAAGGGTGATGACTATTTGTCCGTATAAAATGTAACACGCTTTTCTGCTATAACCACTAGGGTGTACTGCTTAAGAGAATCACATCCACCCACAATCGCGCCACAGCGGTCCACATCTAACATATGGTTAGAGAATTTTCGTAATCTTCTGCTTTCTTTTTCCAAATAAAATAAATATAAAAAGACAAGTCATTTTCTCACCTAATTTGAGTGCAGACCTGATAATTATGTGTTGTTGGTTGCATCACTTGTGAGATACTTGCTTTACTTTATTTGCATATTTAGTGACTAGAGCCTTTCTTGTAGATAGTAAAACTGGCATTTATTTATCTCAGATAATGTAAAAATATTTTCTTTATCTGATGTGAATGTTGTATGTTTTAGACCTATAGTGGCTAGTTAACACTTTTGAAATTCACATTATATCATTATTTTTCTTAATTGGAAATGTAAATTATATTTTAAAAACAATGGGCCTGATTCATTAAGGTTCTTAAATGAAGAGGATTCTCATTTCAGTCTCCTGGACAAAACCATGTTACAATGCAAGGAGTGCAAATGAGTGTTCTGTTTTGCACATAAGTTAAATACTGCCTGTTTTTTCATGTAGCACACAAATATCAACTTTAAATTTCAGTGTACAAATAAGCTATCAAGTATTTGTGTGTTACATGAAAAAACAGTCAGTATTTAACTTATGTGCAAAACAGAACACACATTTGCACCCCTTGCATTGTAACATGGTTTTGTCCAGGAGACTGAAATGAGAATCCTCTTCATTTAAGAACCTTAATGAATCAGGCCCAAGATCCATCCGGTAAGGGAGTTGTTCTAGAGCTACACAAGTGTACTCATACAGAAATTAAATTGCCATTTACAATGCATGCATTGAAATGTTTAGATGTTAATGTGTGAACTTGTGGAGGCATCCTGGTGAAGTACAATATATTGACTTCCTCAATTTCATCTAAATTTTATATTGAACAATTTCTACTTGACGTGAAGAGATATTTATTTCCTGCAAGGTTTTTAATTATTGAACAGGACATTTTTGTAATACCTGCTGTCTTCTTGTAGAAATTCATCTTCTCTCATCTGTGGATGTTATGTTGCATGATGAAATAACAAATCACAAACTCTCCATTGTTTGGATCATGGCACACTCGTTTTGAGTTCAGCAATGACAGAGGAATCCACTTATTACTGTGCTTCACTAAGAATTTTAAAGAAAAATGATATTGCAGGCCACATTTGCAATTACCTTTTGTATAACAGTCTAATTATTTAGTATGTGCTAAGTAATTTTTAGTGTTGTTGTCCCTTTGCAGATTTGTTATTGTGTGGTTCCCAAACTTTCAGTTTGAGGCACCCTTAGGGTCTCCATAATTTTTTCAAGGCAGCCCTAAGTGAAAAATAAATACAGAGTAGTCCCGTTGTTTAAGTAATTTGGTCTAAATTAAGTAATATGTATTTAGGTCAGGACAGAAATACTTATTAAGTTGTTTATAAAATAATACACATAAATCCAAGGAAAAGGAATATTTTTTTATTTTTTCAATTATATTTCTTTAAAAGAACAATTTACAGCTATAATTAACAAAATAAGATTAAACAAAATAAAACAACAACATGTCCAAAAATGTGCTTGGTTATTGAAGAATGCTTTAAAAATGCCAAACTTATTTATTAATGGGATGTGTGTGCCTTTTGTGTACTCCTTCATCATCATACTGTGCTCCTTCACCATCACACTGTTCCACTTCATCATTACACTGTGCCCCTTCATCATCACACTGTGCCCCTTCATCATCACACTGTGCCCCTTCATCATCACACTGTGCCGCTTTAGCATCACTCTGTGCCCCTTCATCATCACTCTGTGCCCCTTCATCATCACTCTGTGCCCCTTCATCATCACACATTGCCCCTTCATCATCACACTGTGCCCCTTCATCATCACTCTGTGCCCCTTCATCATCACTCTGTGCCCCTTCATCATCACACTTTTCCCCTTCATCATCACTCTGTGCCCCTTCAGCATCACACTGTGCCCCTTCATCATCACACTTTGCTCCTTCATCATCACTCTGTGCCCCTTCATCATCACACTGTGCCCCTTCATCATCACTCTGTGCCCCTTCATCATCACACTGTGCCCCTTCATCATCACTCTGTGCCCCTTCATCATCACACTTTGCCCCTTCATCATCACTCTGTGCCCTTTCATCATCACTCTGTGCCCTTTCATCATCACACTGTGCCCCTTCATCATCACACTGTGCCCTTTATCATCATACTGTGACCCTTTATCATCATACTGTGCCCCTTTATCATCACACTGTGCCCCTTTATCATCACACTGTGCCCCTTCATCATCACACTGTTTCCCTTCATCATCACACTGTGCCCCTTCATCATCACACTGTTTCCCTTCATCATCACACTGTTTCCCTTAATCATCACTCGTCCTGCAGGCAGAGAATACCAGCAATGAATGCAGAGCAATCAAAAGTGAAATGGCACTTGCAATAGGGATCATTATTATAGACACTGATATGTTGGCAAATGAGCAGTCATGGTGAATGGACTTTCTCACCATTCTTGTGCCAGCAGTTGGGGAAGATATGGTACCCAGCAATTGTAAAGGTAAGTATTTTATTTTTTTTACCATCCCTCATATCCAACAGGTTTTCTTGTCAAGCAGGGAGACTGAATATAGATATAGATGAGGCAAACTTAGTGATAGGATTAGTGCTGATTTCATTTTTAAGAATTGATGCTTCTTTTACTAATGGTTCAAGCACAAAACACAAATTAGATATTTAAATACATATTTCAAGAGAATAAAAAGTTACTAATATACATTTATTCATTGAGTGTCTTTTTAACATGTTTAAATAGAATGTGCTATTTAAAATATAATTTTAAAAGAAAATTGTGGACATTTTTCCCAAAAACTTTTTAAAAACTTAATTCTCCAGTCATATTTTTAGAAACTTAAAATTTGCCAAAATGTTTCCCTCATATTTTGATTGAACATTACTATACAGTCATGGCCAAAAGTTTTGAGAATTACACAAATATTATTTTTTCACAAAGTCAGCTGCCTCAGTTTTTTTTTTATAATTCTTTATCTTAAATGGTCAAGCAATACAAGGCATACAAGATACAAAATTTGAAAGTTACAGTGTGTACACAAGAAGACATTTACATTGTAATGAAATCCAGGAAGGACAGCCACAGGGAACTTGAGATGTAAACTGACCAGTTTTTTATGTTATTACTTGCTTTACCTTACATAAAACAGACAATATGAAAATAGTTTTAGGGGTGGGGGGTGTGAAAGGGGGGATAAGAGGGGGAGGGAAGAAGGAAGACCACAAACGCTAGTCAAGAGTGTGGTCAGAGAGAAGACAATGAAAATGTGTTAGAAGGTCAAGGGCTGGTAGAGCAGGAGCAGGATCCCACTCGCCACACATGGGCCACCACGAGGAAATTAAGTGTCTAAATTTGCCATGGAGCCCAAACTTGGTTGAAAGCGTAACCTCTGTCGTGTAAGTGGTAAGTAATCTCTTCCATTGCTGCCACATGCTAAATTTGTTTTTTAAGGGCCGAAAAAGATGCCTCAGATTTTATGATGCAATTTGCATATACTCCAGAAAGTCATGAAGAGTGATCAGATGAATTGCAATTAATTTCAAAGTCCCTCTTTGCCATGACAATGAACTTTATTCAAAAACAATATTTCCACTGCATTTCTGCCCTGTCACAAAAGGACCAGCTGACATCAGGTCAGTGATTCTCTCGTTAACACAGGTGAGAGTGTTGGCGAGGACAAGGCTGGAGATCACTCTGTCATGCTGATTGAGTTAGAATAACAGACTGTAAGCTTTAAAAGGAGGGTGGTGCTTGAAATCATTGTTCTTCCTCTGTTAACCATGATTATCTGCAAGGAAACACGTGCAGAAAAAAGGCTTCAATGGAAAGGATATTGCTGCTAGTAAGATTGCACCTAAATCACCCATTTATCGGATCATCAAGAACTTCAAGGAGAGAGGTTCAATAGTTGTGAAGAAGACTTCAGGGCACCCAAGAACGTCCAGCAAGCTCCAGGACGTCTCCTAAAGTTGATTCAGCTGTGGGATCATGGCACCAGCCGTGCAGAACTTGCTCAGGAATGGCAGCAGGCAGGTGTGAGTGTATCTGCACGAACAGTGAGGTGAAGACTTTTGGAGGATGGCCGGAAGGTCAGCAAAGAAACCACTTCTCTCCAGGAAAAACATCAGGGACAGACTGATATTCTGCAAAAGGTAAAGGGATTGGACTGCTGAGGACTAGGATAAAATGATTTTCTCTGATGAATCTCCTTTCAGATTGTTTGGGGCATATGAAAAATGCTTATCTGGAGAAGGGAAGGTGAGCGCTACCATCAGTTCTGTGTTGTGCCAACAGTAAAGCATTAATTTGTGGGGTTGCTTCTCAGCCAAGGGAGTGACTCACTCACAATTTTTCCTAAGAACACAGCCATGAATAAAGAATGGTACCAAAACATCATCCAAGAGCAACTTCTCCCAACTATCCAAGAACATTTTGGTGACAAACAATGTATTTTTCAGCATGATGGAGCACCTTGCCATAAGGCAAAAGTGATAACTAAGTGGCTCGGAGATCAAAACATCAAAATCTTGTGTCCATGGCCAGGAAACTTTGCAGACCTTGATCCCATTGAGAACTTGTGGTCAATACTCATGAGGTGGCGGACAAACAAAAACCCACAAATTCTGACAAACGCCAAGCATTAATTAGGCAAGAATGAGCGGCCATCAGTCAGTATGTGGCCCAGAAGGTGATTGACAGCATACCAGGGCGAATTGCAGAGGTCTTCAAAAAGAACGGTCAACAGTGCAAATATTGATTCTTTGCATAAATTTAATGTAATTGTCAATAAAAGCCTTAGACACTTATGAAATGCTTGGAATTGTACTTCAGTATACCATAGCAACATCTGACAAAAAGGTTTAAAAACATTGAAGCAGCAAACTTTGTGAAAACCAATACTTGTATCATTCTCAGAACTTTTGGCCATGACTATCAGGGGCAAACGCAGGATTTGTAGAGGGGGGTTTCCACACCACGCCACCAGTGGGTGTAACAAGCATGCATGGCGGTGTGGCTATAATTTTAGACAGTGCTTGGCTGCTTTCCAACTCTTCCTATCCCCATAATATGCACTAGGAAACCCCCCTCGGTTTGCCTATGACTGTATGAAACTAGAAACACTGTACTTTCATCATAATGTGTTTCTGGAACAGTCTGCTGCAACACATTGGGGCCGATTCAATATGGCCGCCTTATTCCAGGAATAACGAGGCCTGCACACTATTACCATTACTACGGAAATAGTGTGCAGCATTACTGTTAATACAGAAAGTTTAACTGTGATTTTTGCTTGCAGCTCTCAGGGCCCCGAGCAAGAATACAGGTTAAAATGACCATATTAACGGTAATACAATTAGCACTGTGTTATTCCTAAACTAACATTGTGAATTGAATTGGCCCCATTGAGTCAGAGTTTTTACTAAAATCTCTTCTCATTTTCCCTCACGTCCAATAGAGATGTGAGTGAAAATAAGGGTAGATTTCGGTACCGTATTAACCTGCAAGGTGTGTAGGCAAAGGCACCTTATGGCTAATTCAAACTGCCCCTATATATGTGTATTGAAAGGGAAAACAGTTGTATCTTTCTTTTGAGATTTTCTCCCATTTTTTTTTAGTGATTATTCGTTAATAGCACACATATGAGTTTGGTTCAGTTCCTCTCATCTCATATTGGTGGATCACTGCCACTAGAGTGTGTGCTAAAATGTTCACAATATTCACAAAAATATGTTGAGTAAATGGGAAATCATCCAGTAAATTACACAACTGTTTATGTCTTTTGGAACAAGAAAGCACCAGACAGCTTGAAAAGAATTTGATAAGAGCTGATCATCCTATTTCGCAATGCATTGAAAGGAAAATTAAACTATAGTTTAACCAAATCACAATGTCTATTGTCTAAATTACTACTTCTCTATTTTTTTTATTTTGTGTTTGTCCATAGCAATTAATATATTATATTGTGTGTGTGTGTGTATATATATGTGTTGTTGTCATCCCATTGAAAGGATTTGTAGATGAGGCTGATCTATTTAAATGTTGTACTGGTTAGACAGATGGATTGTTAACCTTTATGCAGCATGTGTACACTGCTTTTCAAACAGGCAGGTCAATGTAGTCTAAATATTAGACGCATAAGAAGACAGAAGACAAAATGTTAACCTTACACTTATGTTTTTGGGTGATCTTTACGTAGGGTTGGCTGCAGGTGCTGAGATACAAGATATATTAATCTTTCTCTTAATGGCTGCAGGGGCGTGAAAAGGAATTTCTGGGTATCTTTATGTGTGACTCCTGAAGAGGTGCAAAATTGCTGAAGGAAATTAAAAACAGGCATATTTGGGGAAAAGGAATAAGTCATGCTGAAAATAAAAATGCCAGTTGCTCTTTCCGTGTGACTTTGCCCAAGAGTGTTAAAATCAAATCCTATTATGACAAGATTCTGGATGGCCATTAAAACTTGACCAGTAGGGAAAAACAAATTCACATTGTGTACACCACTGTGGCCTATTCTTTAATTATTTAAATCAGATCTTGTACATTTAACTGAAAGTATTCTACTATAAACAAATAATGCAACATTGTATCACTGGAAGAAATGCTGCTGCTTACACTGATTGTATCACTGGTGCTTTCTGAAAGCTGCTCTATGGATTCTCCTGTGTTTGATACTTATTTTATATGTGATTCAGTACAAGTGTAAAGAATCTGACTTTTTTGAAGTACACCTGTGAAAAAACAGGAAGTTTTCAGTGTCATCCGTCTATAAAATCGCATGTGAAAATTGAAAACATCATACTTGTTAAACACAAGTGGTTATGTTCACAATGTGTTTTCATTGAGGTGAATTAACTTTATTTTTTTGTGTATTGAAGAACATTTAAATACACTGGAATTGAGCAGGAAATGTCCAAGGAACCTCATAGGAAATGCAACTGAAGTTAAATGCATATATATAGAATGGGTTTTGTTTTCACTTAAGTTATTCATGCTTTGAGCTGGCATTAAAAATGCTGGCAAACCACATTGTTTAAATGCCAGTGGGTTTGAGACCTTGCACAATTACAAATTATACATATAGGGCCTGATGCATTCAGAAAAGTAAAGCAAAAAAGGGAGTAAATTTGCTCCTAGACAAACCATGCTACAATGCAAGTGGTGCAAATTAGTTATATTGCACAAAAACTAAAGCCCCATTTAAAATAGCACCAGTTCATTCATAAAAATTGGATCTGCTGAACAAGGTTTTAGACCTTGAAAATTAAATTAAAATACAATGATAATTTAGCATGCAAAGGGCATATTGTGACAGAGTCACTGGTGTGAATGGCAGGTGTCCATGTTCCAGGCTGTCTGACTTATATGCTTTTAAACCCAGGAAGGTGATTTGTATAAGAAGGAGATTCCAAAAGGGTATTCAGCTTCAGGTAAAGCTGGTAAGAGTCCTTGGTGTTTTATATGGAGAGAGCAGGGTGAGCTCCATACAAAGGCTCAGTCCGGGTCTTCTGGTTTGCCAGTCTCTAAGCAGACTGATCAGGAGCTGCACCTTTGTGGTGACTGTTAAAATGCAGCTAGAATGTGCAATCAGTCTCTCAGACCTGGGGAGGAGGTTGGTTGCCTCCTGAGAGGCTCTGCTGTGGTGAGCAATAAGATGTATATATGATTTGTGTGTGGGACACAAGGTTCCACACTTCAGAAATAGTGCTGGGGAATGTTAAGTAAGTGCCGGACAGGCAAAGGTTTTTATTTATGTTTTGTTTACTTTGATTATGCTAATAAAACTGGTTGAGGCCAGTCAAACCGAAAACCCTGCATTCATGAACCTTAGTGCAGGTCTTCGTCGCCATCTACCCCATGAGATTGTATCTATGTCCCTCACACGGTCACAAAATGCATGAGTTAAATATGAGAATATAAATTAGCTTATGGTTAGAAGTGCAACAAATCTCAAAAGCTACAGACATTGTTGTGAATACAGTTTTAAGGGACTGCTGTAAAAATGCATGTATTGGAGTCCATTTAGTACAATAATTGTTATTACTTACACATTGTTTCAAAATGAAAACATGAGGTATTAGTTCATATTTTGATCAAAACATTTAAGCCTGCATCCCAGTGTCAAGGGCACCTATACCTGGGAGGTGAGTGCATCTGATTTTAACTGCATTTTAATGGTGTTTAAAGAATATAGGTCAGTGTAGGACCTGCATATAATGAGGTACCCTCGACGCTGGGATGCAGACTTAAATGTTTTGATCAAAATTTGAACTAATACCTTGTATTTTCATTTTGCTAGACACGGCACAGATATGCAGTGTAAAGGATAAGCGCTGACAACTGTCTTTTTGTTTTGTATACATATATGGGCATTTATATTGCCATGCAGCTGGTACCACATACAACATGGGATATACCGAGCGCGGGCTTATTGCCAAGCAGCTAGTACCATATATAATGTAGGATATACCGTGTGCTAGCTTGTTTTTTCTCTATTTTTGAATTTTTAACAGATTTTTCTTTCCCTGGGAGGGAGTTTTGGTGACACTTTGCTAAATTTTATTTTTGTGGTAATTACCATTAACTTAAGGTGGGGAAGACACTGAAATATTTCTTTAACATATTTCATGCTATTGCAGTATGAAAGACTGAAGAACTTCTGCCAGCCAATACACAAACATTGACTCCCTTTGAGGTGCCAATTGCCAGCTTTCAGCATTGTAACAAATATACTGGTTGATATTACAATCCATTACACTTGCACTTCCAAAATTAGATAGGTAATGATGTTACTACCAAGTGCAGAAAACAAACTGCATGTTGCATCAGTATGTGCTTTCAACCAAATATACTGATTAATATTACAGAGTACAAACACCAAAATACCAAAACAAAGTGTTTTATGCCAGTCAGTGCATTTTAACAAACACCCTGGATGAAAGTGGATTGTTTGTGTATTTCTGCACCTGTATAAGTTATTGTGTTTTAGTTGAAAATGCCATGTCCTGATCATATTATACACAATAACTTGATTGACAGGCCAAAAACAGTGTTTTGAGGAAGGGCCATGGATACAGATAAACCATTCTCCATAGTGATCAATAGATCATTGTTTTGACCTCCATTTAGACTGTGTTTACCTTCTGGTGAATAAAGTGTAAGGCTAGGTACACACTGGATCATTTTCGTCCAATAATTGGGCAAATCAGCCGACATACGGCCATTCGATCGGAAGTTGGGTTAGTGTGTATAGTGATACGATGGTTGAAAATCGTTCCAAAGTGACAATTGTCGGCTCATTTCGTTGGTCGTACTGTTTAGTATTTTCTTACCAATCACCTACCGATCATGTAGTGTGTATGTTTCCAATCGATCCATGAGCAACTGACTATAGTTCCTCGAGCTGGGACTCCATTCGAACTGTGTATGTTAATTTTGGATGCCTGAAACAGTCCCACGTGGTGCGGTGTCCACACGTCACTTATTTGATAATTAGATGTTTTTAGTGGTAAAGTAATAGTAGGTGTCTATTGCATTAATGTGTACAGCATATGTCTGCCATTTTAATTAGAAACCTTTGTCAGTGTAGTGTTGTAAAAAAACCGTTTCATTTATATGTGTATTGTTTATGTCTGCCTCCATAATTACAACTATTTGTCATTTTATTGTACACTCAGTACACATTCATAAAAATGCAAAATATGTGTATTACATTTGTCTGCCTGCATAATTATATTCATTTTTGTATATAACATGTTTTTGTGTTTCCTATAGATGTGTATTTTATATATGTCTGATTGCATATTACTACACCTGTGTAAATGGTAATGCATCTTGCACCTGTGTTCTGTAACCCTGTACATGTACATTCAACATGTTTTATAATCAAACCTTTATTTACTTGTTAATGCATATATTTGTAAAATACACATAATAAACCACACATAGTAAATCAAGCAGATTTATTGTTGAATTTTGAAGAAAAAAGTAACAGCTGAAAAATATTTGAACATATTTATATTAGCACTATAACATTGGACTTCTAATGGTTAAAGTTAAGTTTGTTTTCAATTTTTTTTTTTTTTACATCACTGATGTTTGCCCTTAATTCTTGAAAATATTCATCAAGCTTTCCCATCTTCTCGACCACACCCTTCAGAGGACAACCAACATTCTTTTCTCCTTCAGAACTTCCGTTCGATATGACGATGGTATCTACGAGAAATGGAATAAATATGTTTAGCATTTAACTTCTATATCTGTAACAAACTTAAGTTCTTTTCCACACCATGTAAAGTGCTCACCTAGTACACTGCTTGTAGTAAGGTTATGTTGTGGTGCCTCTTGTTGCATCTCTGCAAAGGTGCCCTTTACCGCCATAGATTCTGTAAAACAGGCACCATTTTGGTTATTATAATGGTATACATTTCTCCCCAAAACATTTTACAGCCTCCACATGTGACTTCAAATACCTTTTGACACTTGAAATTTATTTCTTTTCTTTTCAAGTTTCTCCTTAATTTATTTTAGTAATTTCTACATTATTAGTTCCTTTCTGCTATTAACTCTTCGGTATTTTCTCTTTTGGCAGTCATAGTCGTACTGGTCCAGTACTTTTTCCATCATCTCCACCTCTCTCGGGCTCATTGCCATTGCTCTTTTCACGCCTGTTAATTATATTTCTTCTTCTTCTCCATCCCCCACCACTACTTCTACAATTTTGTTCTCTTCTTCTCGCACCCCCACTGACACCTGCTCCTCACCCACCATCTTCTAAAGTCCCTCGGCGCCAGACAGGCTCCTCAGTAGTTTTATAGACATGGGTGTTCATTTCAGTTGTTGACCAATCAGTGGTGGTACCTGTACAGAATGGAGCATTGTGGGTGAAACATGTGCTAACGTGAAGAAAACGTGTGTCCTTTGCTTTTTTATGAGGTTTGGGATGGTTACTATTGAACACGCTCTGCCCTTTATTTAAATTTATTGGGGATATCGTTACATGGACCTCAAAAGTCATTTCAGTGTGTACAAAATTCAAATCTTTGCTCACGACAGTATGGCTGTGAAAAGTCGCTGCCCGGATGTTCGGTCTTTCGTTAATTGTCTAAAATGTGACTAGTGTGTACACATTAATCGTCTGAGTGATTGGACCTTCAGTTGGATGTAATGTCGTTGTACATAACATGTTGGTCGGAAAAATCTCCAGTGTGTACCTAGCCTAAGATGACGCACTGTGGGCCGGAATTAAACCATCTATGAATACACAACCCCGCTTCTGATGGAAAACAAACCTGCAAGTTATCCTCCGTGCTCATGGAGCCTGCCATGCTATATGTTGACCGAACTGAAGCTGACTGCATATGCCTCCACATCATCATCACCATTTATTTATATAGCGCCACTGATTCCGCAGCGCTGTACAGAGAACTCATTCACATCAGTCCCTGCCCCATTGGAGCTTACAGTCTAAATTCCCTAACACACACACACACACACACACACACACAGAGACTAGGGTCAATTTTGATAGCAGCCAATTAACCTACTAGTATGATTTTGGAGTGTGGGAAGAAACCTAGAGCACCCAGAGGAAACCCACGCAAACACGGGGAGAACATACAAACTCCACACAGATAAGGCCATGGTCGGGAATTGAACTCATGATGCCTGCGCTGTGAGGCAGAAGTGCTAACCACTTAGCCACCATGCTGCTTCAGTGTTCAGCTTTGGTTCAATAAACAGCTTCCGGGCAGGCTCTGGAGGCACTTGCAATATGACAAACATGTCCAAAATCTAGGATTAAAAATGAGTATCCACATCTATATATATGTGAATTAGACATGGATGCTAAGATAGAGCATCTCCAGAGGTAGGTGTCTATGAGTATGTACCTACACCACCTCACAGACAGAAATGGGCTAGATGTATTATATTAGCACCGTCTTAGGTTTAATTATGAAATATAGACAGAAATTCCAGTTGCTTTGCACAACATTAAAGCTATTTTTTTTTCAAAAAAGCATATTCAGTTAATTCCCCAGTGTCTCTGTAGTAATTAGCAAATAATCACACATAAGTCTGTGCTAGAATTGCTTTATTATACTCTCTTTTAATTATCTGTAGATATTTGTACAGTCTGAACATATCCCATCACATTATTTTGGGCACTTGTTAATGGAAGAGGCATTCATTTGAACATATTTGCCAGTAAAAGATAGGTAATAGAAATGTGTAAATGATCTAAAAAATGTTATGATCATGACAAGTGTAACTGTATAGAAATGTTTATTAGTTTGTATAGGATAAAAATAAAATGTTGTATTTCAATCTATGGAATCCTCATCTAGAAGATGCAATGGATATGTGAGGTGTAATAAACCATTGTAACTATCGCCAACTGCAGTGGGGGATTTGTGATTTCCAATGTCCAACAATGACAAAGACTGCAGTCACATGCTATACCAGTTCTTCACAGTCCTTACTACTGCAAGCCTGCCGCCCCAGGACACCTCTCATTGGTCTCTGAATATATGGACTATGGGCCTGATTCATTAAGGATCTTAACTTAAGAAACTTCTTATTTCAGTCTCCTGGACAAAACCATGTTACAATGCAAGGGGTGCAAATTAGTATTATGTTTTGCACATAAGTTAAATACTGCCTGTTTTTTCATGTAGCACACATATACTCGATAGCTTATTTGTACACTTAAATTTGAAGTTGATATGACATTTTTTCCTTTTTATTTCATTGTAGTTTGGTATAAGTTTTTGAGCACATCTCGGTGAGATTATAAGAGATTTAAAAAAAAAAAAAAGATTATCTTATGTAGATATATTAATACTTGTCCTTGTATACCAAAACAAATAACACAATACATCATGAAAATGTGAGAATTGGTCTGGTCACCAAGTCACTAATGGTTTCACGACGGTATTGGCCTAGTGTACAGTTTTAGGGCATATTTCTTCTTGTTGAACAAGCAGTGTTTGAAACCCATAATAAAAATATTGATAATGACAACACATATTTGATTTGCACTCTTATTATTTGTCTGAATGAATATTGCAGAGCTCAAGGTTCATATTTCCTGCCTATGTTATATTGATATGGTATAGTTATGGTATAGTTATGATCTTATTTTTAACAATAAACCTGGTGCCTTCTGCCTCTTTTTATGAACTTTACCATGTTCTTCAATAATTATGACAACAATGGGGATTATGTTGTCAGAATCGTAAGCATAAATAAAAACAGTATTATACATGCTAGGAAAAGTTCAGCAGAGACATCTGGCCTAAAACAGCATTCAATAAACAAAGGCATAAATTAGCATATGAGATGAGCTGAAAACAGCAGAAGGTGTGATAAAGGATTCATGCTCTTTAAGATTCATGCAAGTTAAGATATATGGAGAGGATCTAGCTTGCTTCATTACTGCTAAAATAATTCTGCTGCAAATCAGGCATATTTCTTTTCATTGAATAATACATGTTGTTATTGCATATACAATATAAATGCATGCTTATAAAAAGTATGATAGTCACTACTAAATGAACAAAACAATTCCCATTACATAAGTGAACACTAATGCATCGCCAGAGAAATATATGTCTTATTCAAATTTATAACGCCATAAAATATTTTCATATGTAAAGCTAAATTAGAATTACAGACACATAAATGATTTGCAGAAAAACACAATTCATTAATGTATCAATCTTTATAAGGTACCCCTTGTATAGCTTACTCAAAAGGACGTGGAGAATAAATTAGAAAATGTTTAAACACACTTACAAATATGCAGTTCTTAGAATTATAGCTGCTCTTCATAGCGACACCTGTAATTAGTTCATGCAATACTCTTTTAAATTCATTAACATGTAAAGTAACTAATCAAATGCAATGGTATTCAAACAAAGTATATGAAACTCCAAAATGAATCAGTGTTAACAATCACTTCGTTGTATAAACTATGAAGTCACAAACTGCAACATTTAATTTCCTACCTAACATTCTGCCTTGTGCATAAAAAGAAGCACACCCACATTGTTTGATTTATCTATGCCACCTTTTGTGGGTTTGGAGATCAAGCTGGTAATGCACTTTCTGGAAAGTGAAAACATGTCACATCTAATCCATTTTCTCCTAAGTATTTATGTCTTGAATTCATGTCTTTAGTCTATGACTATAGACATAAATGTCTTTAGTCAGTGACTAAATGACTTACCTCTTTGGGAGCACAATGATCCGTTACTCCAAGACTGTTCTCTATTTCTGAAAACCTTTCAGAAGATATTTGATACGCCTGGACGGGCTTCCTCTGCTACTGCAAGGACTTTCTGATAGGATTAAGGATGAATTACATGCTTGTGAGCTATCATCTACCCTGGACAATCTATCTTCTCTTTGTAAAAAACCTGACACCACGTTTGAGAATGTATCCAAGAGAGTTTTGTCATGCTGCAATTAAATAACTCGGAGATTTCATTCTCCTTCACAGTATCAGGAGGAACCTATGGAACTAGGCCGCTCTCTGTTACCTACTGAGGAACGCAAAAGAATATTCAAAAATCCTTTATGTTTATATTGTGTGGAATGCGGTCATCTTATTCCAAATGCCCCAAGCGTTTGGGAAATATCAGATCCTAGCTAACACAGGAGAGTATCTCTCATGTTTCTAATGGCAATGAAATCTCTATTTCAGGTACCATTTCCTATTTCACTGGTTCTATCTCCTTACCTGCATTTTTGTGCCCGGGGCTGCTGGAAACTTCATTGTACAAGACCTTGTTTCCAAGTTATCTACTCCTGTTGTTCTGGTCAAAACTACAAATTTCTTGACTGCTATAGACGGACATAGAATTCCAGGAGCCATAATTCTTTATCGTACTACTCCTTTAATCTTTCAGGTAGGAACCTTGAACCTGGAGACAATTTCACTCCTAGTCATTCCACAAGGCTCCTGTTCGGTTATTCTGGGCCTCCCCTGGCTACAGTTACAATACCTTACTTTAGATTGGCGTTTGGCTCAAGTTTTATCCTGGGGCACTGACTGTCAGAATCTGTCTGAAGAGAGATCTTCCTCTCCATCATTCTTCCATTCATCCTCATTCTGAATCATCACCCATTCCCACAATATATTGTATTTAATAATACTTTTAGCAAGGAACAATCTGAAGTACTTCATCCTCACTGTCACTGGGACTGTGCCATCGATCTACTACCTGGGAAACTAACTCCTCATGGTAGGTTCTACCCCGTCTTTGAACCTGAAAATCAAGCTATGTCAGAATATATTAAAAAGACTCTGAAGTGAGATTTCAGTCGAAAATCTTCTCCAGCAGTCTCAGTCCCTGTATTGATTATAGAGGTCTCAAGTCCATTACAATTAAGAATTGATATCCCTTAGCTCTCGTCATGGAACTATTCTACTACATTAAAGAAGCTTGCTTATTCATCAAACTTGATCTTTGAGAATCTTATAATTGAATTCACATTAGAGCCCCTGAGGCTATCCAGGCTTTAAACTTTCTAAAAACCACCTTTGCTGCAGGAGGTTCCAAGATATAAAGGGTGAACAGCAGCACAGGGTAACAGGTTTATCAGGTATAACTCAGATGATAGTATAAAGTACAGATGTAGTGAATTGCAAAACTTAGTCCATAGAAGCAGCAAACTTCAATATACAAAGGGTGAAGTGAAATGCAGTGACAAAGAGACAGAGTTACCCAGCAGCCAGGAGACAGGCAGCATTACATGATCCACAGGTATCTGAATTCCAGGTAGCTAGAAGGCAAGAGGCACCAGATTATCCACAGTAGATGCAAGCAAGCAAAAGGAGTGTCAGGCAAGCCAGAGGGTCAAATGCTGAAAGATCCACAAAAGTACCAGGAAATAGGCAAGAGAAAGGTCCAATCAAAGCCAGTGGTCAGGGTCACAAGAAGTTGGGCAAAAACGTAAGGACAAATAGGAGTTAGTAGAGCAGGTTAGAATCAGAGGGTTTCACAGACAGCCAGCAACAGCAAGAACAATTGGTGAGCTGCACTGGCTGCAGGGAAAAACTCTTTTATGGGCCAGCCACAGTTGATTAGCATCCAGGAGTAAATGACATTAACACCTGAAGGTTTGGAGAACAATCCGAGTATAACTAGCAGTACAGAGCTACTGCAGGCCAGATTTAATGTAATGGTAGAGTCCTAACACTCTGCTCCAGTACTCAAACAACATGATCCTTCCCAGCATAATGTCAATGCTTCCTCTGTGGGAGTCGGGGTTATTCTCTTTCTGTCGAAATTAATTATACAATATTAAAGTTATATAAGGAGTTGCTTGCTAGGAAATTAGCTTTAAAAGAGTGAAGACATCTTTTGGATAGAGCCCTATATATACATATCACAAAATCTTTTGTATTTACAGAGGGCTCCTCCCAATTTGATCTCTGTGTTACTTTCCATCTTGCAGAGAAAAATAAATAAAGCAGATGCCCTCTCTCAATGTTTTTAAAACTTTGAGACTTCCAATGTAAATCATTTAATTTTGAATCCTCAAACCATACATCTAGCACAGCGGTTTCCAAAGTGTGCGCCGCGGTGCCACATCGCTGTCACAGGGGTGCTGTGGCCAGGAAGAGAAAAAAAAAAGGCTTACCAATCCGGCGGCGCCTGGGACCCAGCGTCCTCCCTCCTCGCTTCTTACTGATTGCCATCGTGACATCATCACGCCCCCGACATTCAGTGACAAGCGGCGTGAGAGAGGAGAATGTTGGCTCCCGGGTGCTGCTGGATTGGTAAGTTTTGTTTTTTTTTGTTTTTTTTCTCTTCCTGGCCCCCAGGATGCAGAAGGGGCAGAGTAAAGGTATGCAGAGGGGGCAGAGTGAGGGAATGCAGAGGGGGCAGAGTGAGGGGATGCAGAAGGGATAGAGTGTGTGGATGCAGGGGCACAAAGTGTGTGGATATGAAGGAGGGCACAGCATGTGTGGATATGAAGGAGGGCACAGAATGTGTGGATATGAAGGAGAGCACAGAGTGTGTGGATGCAGGTGCACAGAGTGAGTGGATGCAGGGGCATAGATTGAGTGGATGCAGAGGCACAGAGTGTGTGGAGATGAAGGAGGGCACAGAGTGTGTGGAGATGAAGGAGGGCAAAGAGTGTGTGGAGATGAAGGAGGGCACAGTGTGAGTTAGCTGTAAATTATTCTTTGACAGAAAGAAATATAATTGAAAAAAATATATAAAAATATTATTTTTTTGACCCAACTACTTATAAAACAGGACTGCTCTGTAATTAATTTGGAGGGGTGCCTTCAAAAAATTATGTAGACTCTAAGGGTGCCGCGAACTGCAAGAGTTTGGGAACCACTGATCTAGCAGCATCCTCTTCTTCTTAAGGTCCTCCACCTGTTAAAACTTTTGAACCAGAAAATCTCAGAAATAAATTCTTCATTGGGCTCAAAACTCTCATTTCTCGAGACATGCTGGAGATAAAAAGACCTTTAAGTTAATTGTTAAAAATCATTGCCGGCCAGCCCATTATAAGGATGTAAGAGAGTTTGCGACTGCGTGTCTAAACTTTGCTGAGCATAAAGTACCCCAGCAAACTCCTTATTGAATGTTGTTCCTTTTGCCCTTCCCGACAGACCTTGGTCCCATATTACCATGGACTTTGTCAGCGTTCTGCCTACTAGTAAAGTTTTAATAGCATTTGGGGTGTGGTGGATCAATTTTCCAAGGCTGCTCATTTTATCTCTCTGGTCGTTCTTCCCAGTGCATCTATGTTGACAGATCTTTTCATTAAAGAGATTTTGTGGTAACATGGCTTTCCTAAAGAGATCTTCTTAGACCGTTGTGTACAATTTGTTTCCAAGTTCTGGAGAGCTTTATGTACACAGTTTGAGATTCAGTTACAATTTTCTTCTGCCAACCATCCACAATCTTATGATACATCGGAGAGTTAATAAAGATTTTGGGATATTGTTAAGAATCTACTCTTCTGCTAGTCAAGACCATAAACCATGCTGAAGACCTACCCCAGGTGGTGAAGGCTTCCAATTCCATCCTGCTATGTGGCAGACTCTTGTGAATACTGGCGTCACATTGGACTCTGGGCCCTGGGAATAGGTTGTACAAATTGGGCTGTCATTATTATTTAATAACAAGTGCAATCATTATTATTTTATAATGGGGCCAATATTTATTAATTTACAACAGGGTACTATACATTTACAGTGCATACTTGAGACACTACAAATGCAAGTATGTGCTTAGACTCATGTGTATGCTGGTGCTTGTAGTCCTACAGTGGACTAAGATGGGATGGCAAACTAATTGGACATAGCGTAATGAAAGAATTACCACTAAGCTACAAAGTTCTGGAATTTCGGGTTAGGCTTGGATACCCGACCAGACCTAGTGATAATAGGAAGCATCATTGGTTGATGATTGCCCAAAAGCCTATCTGAACATTCAGGTAGGTCAAGTGATATTCTTGAGTCTGAAGATAAGGTCATGGGATCTTAACACCTGTGAAGTGTGAAAGAGTTCAGGATGAACCATAGTTGGATTGGTTGCTGGAGGAAATTTCTTAGGCACACTCAGCAGGTGGCGACAGTTACGCTCATAGGTGGTATCCTCAGATTACACCAAGTAACTATTGGGACAAGCAGATTCTCTGAAAACTGTGGTAAGTCTATCATATCCATAATGAGTTTACATTTAGACAGTTTGACCTGGAGCAAAACGGGGGAGACGATATGCTGCTCGGTCATAACTTCTTTTGTTGGACAGTCATTTGTGGAGAAGTATTGTTTGTACTTGTGCTTGTATTTGCTGTTGCATTTGTAACTTTGTAACAGGGATGAAAGTCCTTGTGCGGTGCAACTATAATCGCTGGGCAGGTGATGGTAAACCATCCTGTGCTGTGTTTCTTAATTTAAGCAATGCTGAAAAGATTTATTATCATGTGTGCATTTTTCCAATAGGGGTTTGGCTGAGCGGACAACTCTTTCTGCTAACCCATTGTATTGAGTATTGTGGAGACTGCTGGTAGTGTGATAAAAGTCCTAGGTATTTGCAAACTCTTTGAACTCTCTACTCATGAATTACATGGCATTGTCTGTGATGAGTTGTTGGGGGATGCCATATGTAGCAATGCATCTCTGGAGTTTGACAATAACAATGGCACTGGTAATATTTGGTAGGTAGTCGATCTCAAACCACTCTCTCTATTCAAAGACGTCTGCAGCAGTGACAGACAAGGGCAAGTCAGGAATCTTGTGTACAACAATAAATATACCAAATGCTATTGGCGCTCCTGAAATCTGCTGCCCAATATGTACACACTTGAAGAGGATTCACTCTTTTCTTACATAATCCAAATACAAACAAAACAATTGTGTACATACATGTATCGCCAATTCCTGACACATCAAAGTTAAGGTACTCCTCCACGTTTCAGTGTTTCAGAGAATATCCCGAAATCTTTAAATTTCTTACTGAAACTCAGAAAGAATACAACATAGTGTAGTATATCAGATGACATTTTAAATAGTTCCCAAATTCATGAAGGAAAAGTTCCAAGTAAAACACAGTGCAGTCCTTATCAGGTAACACCAAAACAAAACTTGTGCTCTTTCAGCACACCTTGTCCCCACAGGACCTATGCTTACAGTGTTCCCATCAATATCAGCCTTCAATCAGAAGCCAATCCTTCATCTTCCTTCCTCCATTAGGGAACCGCAACTCTCAGACTATCTCCAGAATAGGGCATTGATATAAGACAAGTACAAATCTGCCGAGGGTCGGGTCCAGTACCAGCTGCCTTTTTTTGGGATATTCTCTGAAACACTGAAACGTGGAGGAGTACCTTAACTCTGATGTGTCAGGAATTGGCACTACATGTAGGAATCTTGTGTAGGTGCAAAGGTTCCTTTGCTTTGAGAACATTGCAAGGGCCACATCTGGAGACTTCTTTTTCAATGCTACTGAGCATGGTGGACTGAAATAGTATTGACTCTCTGGCCATTTACTTTGCGGTTACAAGGTCTGGGTGCCATTGGTGCAGATGATATGTATAGTACTGCTGCAGGGTGTATGGTATTATGAATATTTACCTCTCAGGATGACTCCATCAGACATAGTAAGTTTATATCACATGGCAAAGAAGGACCACAAATCTTGCAAGATCTCGATAGAGGACTAGGGCTATCCTTGTATGATTTGAGGCAGCCATTGGCACGGATCATCCGGTAAGGTTTCACGCTGTAGCTCATCCATTTGATTGGAGAATAGAATTTGCACAGAAATTACGTCATGTTCATCTTCAACTTGTGGGCACTCAGTGTGAGGTAAGTAGGCCCTGGAGAGAGCATCAGTCACAAATAATCCTTTGCCATGCTTGTATATGATATCCAGATGGTATCATTGTAACTTGAGCATATTTGTTTGCATGCAGACAGATGCAATTTGCAGAGGCTTCCTCATTATGGTGATGAGTGGCTGATGGTCAGTCTCAACAGTGACAAGACACCCATATATAAAGTCATGGAACTTGTGACAGGCAAATGCTAATGCTAAAAATAAATTTTCAATCTGTGCATATCGTGATTCAGTCTCAGTCAGTGCTCTGGAGAAGAAGGCTATGGGCCTGTTATTTTGGAGGTATACAGTATCCAGTTCATGTTGTGAGACATCTACACAAATCACCACCGGTAAATGTACATTAAATTAGTGAAGTACTGGAGGGCCTGATGCTGTTCCAAAATTACCATTCTGCAGCTTGTAGTGATACAAATGTCTCATTGTAGTTGGGAAGAAATTTCGCCAGGTAGTTTGTCATTCTCAGGAATTGCTGATGACTAAGTTTGTCTTCCGGGGACGGCAATTGCTAAATGGTCCACATTTTTTCAGGGTCTGATTTGACCCACTTGTCAGCGAGGAGAAGACCTACAAACGGAACTTTAAACACCCAGAATTTGTCTGCATTTGTGTGAGTGGAGCTTTAAGTTAATGACATGGATCCTTTCCATCACCTGACGGAGGCATTCAACATGTTCTTGTAAGTTGCGACCCCAGACGAGGATGTCATCGACAATGATTTCACAAGGGTATCCTGCAAACAGCTGTTCCAGTAATAATTGGAAAACTTCACTGATGGTGGTCATGACATAAGGCATGCACAAAAAAGCATACTGTCCAGCGGGTGTCAAGAAAGTGGTGAGCCTGGATGACTTTTTGTCCAGAGGTATCTGCCAAAATCCACATTTAGCATCCAAGGCGCTGAAGATTTTTGGCTCAGGCATGTCAGCAGTAACTTGTTTGACCATTCTCAATGGGTGTTGAGGCCACAGCAGTGCATTGTTGAGGTAAACAGAGTCTATTCATTGTCTGACTGAAGTGTCTTTATTCACTGCAGCTACCATACCTGAGACCTATTGTGTTGCTTCTTCTATCAGGATTATTATAAGGAGCCTTGTCATGAAGTCTAGTTCAGCAAGCACTTTGTCCTTCATGGTAACGGGGATGCATGTGGTAAATGATAAGGAGTTTATCAATGGTATCACAGTCAAACAGATCTTTGAATTCCTTGAATTCTGGAGTTTCTTGCTGTATGATATGGACTTTGGCTCCCAGCTGTATCAAGTCCAGTTTAACAGTATCAGGCAGATCTAGTAGTTGTCTGACATCATGATCAATGATGTGACACTGTAATTTTACACATGTAAACTCTAGCGTGGCCATGCCCATGGTTTTAATGATTTGACCGCCATTTGCTATACGGTTTACTAAAACTGGTCAGTTAGTGCCTGTGAGTTTGTTCTGTGCAGAAGAGTCTTTGACATGACGCTGCACTTGGCATCACTGTCAATTTTTTCCCCACTATGTTTTACGTTGTGTTTGATACAGAGGTTAGTAAAGATTTCTCCCTTTTTAACAACCATATCTACACTCTCACAATAGTTTCTGATACTGATTCGATCTCCATGTTGTTGACTCTATGTTAGTGCCTTTCTCTCATTGTTTCACGTGGCGTGTTGGCTGCCATCATATATTTGGATCTGCAACAATATGTGATGTGGTTACATTTATTGCAGGAGTTAGTGTTTATTAAAGGATGGGCATTTTTGCCGCTCAGGTGGGTTTTGGCATTGCATGGATTGTGGAGTATACTATATACTTCTACCTCCTTCCTTAATTGTTTTGTACTATCTCAGACTGTTCATTAAGCATGCAGATGTGAATGACAGTTTCTATGTTCATATTCATTTCTCTTAACAACTGTGTGTGTACCGTGTCATTATGAATAACACAAGCAATTCTCTCTCTGATTAGTTTGTTGGTGATTCTGCCACAATCACATTTTTTTTGCTATAGGCCTTAATATTGACACATATGATTGCACATTTTCATCACACTTTAACTCCAATCCACTTTATCTACTGCCACTGCACTAGCCAGAGTTAGTACAGTATATGCTTGTATTTTTTTTCGACTTCTCAGATAGCCCAGCAATGCAGTATACTTTCCATTCCTTTCTGAACTGGAGCCAGTTGTCAGAATCAGTGCGGAATAGACTTTGAGCCATTTCTGCCAACCACTGACACCATGTAGATGTGGGTGTAGAAGAACTGGAGTAACAACTTTCAGGAGTGAAAGAAAACATGTTTACTCGGCAAGACAAACATAACTAGAATGCAGATCAAAGAACAGGAACTTCCCAACATGCACAGAAAAAGACCTCACTTCCTACCAGGCAACTGCAGGTGACACATGGGTATTGTTGGTTAACAGCAATGTTTAAATCATTTCACAGATTCTTGATGGGATTGGGGTCTGGGTTTTGACTGTGCAAGTCCAGGAGATTCATTTCTTACTGTATTTAAGTCACTTAAATATGGCATTTGCAGTATGCTTTTGGTTAATATCATGCTGGAAAAAAAAGATCTTCTTACAAGCCCTTGGTCTCTAGCAGACTGAGTTCCTCCAAAATTTGTCTATTTTGCCCTCTCTTTAAAAAAGTTTTCCAGTCCCTGAAGCAGAGGACCATCACCATAGCATTATGCTTCCACCATCATGCTTCATGTAGTGATAGTGTATTTTTTGATCTTGTGCAGTTTTAAGCTGTTCCAAACATAATGCCAAACATTGAGCAAAAAAGTAGAATTTGGGTCTCATCAGATTGTAGAATCTTCTTTCATTTTTCCACTTGTTATGAGATCCCCCTCCCCTATGCCTTCTGGAAAACTCTAGGGAACATTTCATGTTTTCTTCAACAATGCTTTTTTGCCATTGTTGTCCCATGGACAGTTTCTCCCATCTCTGCCATGGAAGATAGTAACTGTCCTAGTTACCATAATCTTCTTGGTGGCCCATGTAACAAGTGCCCTTCTTGAATGCTCAGTTTGGACAACAGCATGCTCCATACAAATTTACAGTTGTCTCATTTTTTCATCATGATGGATAGCACTCCAAGCGATATAAACAGTGCTTGACATTTTCTTGCGCTGTTTGGTGCTTACATTAACCTTTTCTCAGATTAGCATTGAATGTTCTTTGATCTTCACGATGAAGCTCTCGTTTGGAAATGCATTAACCCAATTTGTTATTTCTCACAGGCAGGTGTATATATTTATATTATGAAATCAACTGAAACATTTTAAATGTAGACAGACGGACTCCACTCAATTAAATATGTGATATTTTAAGTCAATTGATTTAACTCAGGGCTTATTTAGGAATATCTTAGCAAAAGGGTCGAATACTTATGTAAGCAATTAGTGTCTGTTTTGTATTTTGAATTCATTAACATTCATTAAAAAAAGCTGTAGAATTGTTGTTGATTATTTTAATTGGCATTACAGCATCTGATCAGTTGTAAGAAGTCCCAAATAAATCTATTGTGATTCCATGATGTAAGAAATAAAATGTGAAAGTGCCATTTGGAGATACATACATTTATTTATATTTTTATATATCTTTTGAGGTGCTCCATTTCCATTTCCTGTGATAAATCACAGAGCAAAATATTTTGAATACAATGTATCTTATCTAAGTTGGGATAAAAATCTGATCTAGCCACTGACATGCTGAATCATATATATATATATATATATATATATATATATATATATATATATACTGTTGTCCGCACAAGATTTAATAGAAAAAATAAACAGGTGTGAATATATCGCCCCATGTTTTTAAGACAATCTGTTGTATGTGCTGATATGCTAAATGATCTGAGGCTTACATTGTGCTTAAAAGTATTGGAGCAGATTCAATTGCCATTTATAATTGACATATTTTGTTGAAGTTTTGTTTACGTAAAGCTCAGTTACTGATTTGACAATCTGTAAAGCAATTTTAAAAAGAATCATTTTTTTAATCAAAACAACATCAAGTTTGGTTTTTGTTTTTTTTTTACACAAAATTAGTATGGGGCAAGTGCTAATAAATATTGAAAAGCTGTATTTGTTTTGAATTTTTTAAAAAAATGACTGATCACTTCCAAAAAGCAATTGACATAAATAACTTGAAGAGTGTTATTGGTAGTGAACAACATGAAAAGTGAAGAAAGCACAGTGGCCTAGTGGTTAGCACTTCTGCCTCACAACACTGGAGTCATGAGTTCGATTCCTGACCATGGCCTTTATCTGTGTGGAGTTTGTATGTTCTCCCCGTGTTTACATGGGTTTCATCTGGGTGCTCTGGTTCCCTTCCACATTCCAAAAACATACTAGTAGGTTAATTGGCTTCCATAAAAATTGACCTTAGTTTCTCTGTCTGTGTATGTTAGGGAATTTAGACTGTAAGCTCCAATGGGGCAGGGACTGATATGAATGAGTTCTCTGTATAGCACTGCGGAATAAATGGCGCTATATAAATAACTGATGATGAAAGAAGTTTGAATGAGAATTAAATGGCAAGTAACTTTACTAAAAAAGGAATAATGCAACAAGAGATCAGAGCATTAGCTACAATTCTTAACTGGGCTCTGTCAGGAGTATGTTAAAATGCTTTAAAGAGACCAGTTGGTTGGATAATTAACCAGGAAAATTACCTAAAAACGTTGTCCATGATGTGAAGAAACTACAGAAGAAGTTTTGGATGTCAGCTCTTTAGGATTTAAGGTAAGAAAGTAGTGTAAGAGTTGAGGTTAACAGGGAAATGTATCAAGCTGTGGTTTGTGAAAATTGCTAGTTCTCTGCAATTTGTTTGGCTTTTTTTTTTTAAACAAATATATGAAAGGGCACACTGATAGAACACCACACATTACAATTGCGCAACATTTCAAATCGCCGACCCAACTTTTTGTAATGATCAGAATACAAAGTATTGAAAAACGCCGTAAAAATTGAGCAGTCTCGTCTATCAGAAACACCTCTAACACCATTTATTTCCATTCATAACATGAGAGGAGGCACCATTAACATATGTATTATCGGCCAAACATTATATTTTAATGGAGCAAAATTAATTTATAATGAACCTTTGGGGGTAACAAAATAGTTGTATAATTAAGTTATGGGTCAAAAATAAATTCTAACAATGAAATTAAGGGACATTATTATTTTTTTTCTGAAATTAAGTGGGCAATATCATTTGACTGCTGACAGGGGCAATAATTGTTTATAGAGGAAACACTTATTATTATTTATGATGGGAGCACATTTATACTTCACATTTATGGAACTACAAGTGCCAGCATATATATGGGCACAAAGGCAGTATAAAAAGTGCCCCAAAATGAAATAATAAGTGTTTCTCCATCATAATTAAATGATTGCCCTGTTAGAAGCCAAATAATATGACCAGGCTGTGTGCTCCTTCCGTTCCACAACAGAAACTGTCCCAGAGATTTCAGTTTAAGGTGGGGAGATTTCCCCCTCTTTATGCTTTACCACTCAAACCAACAGGAAAGATCAATGTAATCTGTTGCTATATGGCGAATATGCCAGGAAGTGGGCTGTAGACTTGATCACGGAAGGCGCATTCTGCAGTGGAGGGAGCCTGAGCTCCTGGTGAATCTCTGCCAAAAGGTTATAAAGAGTAAGTTAGCAAAATGTTGATTATAATAATAATTTGTGACTAATGGACTATGGCCACTCCACATGAGAGTGACATCCAGATTTAATGTGAGTTACATAAAAAAAATGGCACCATGTGATGAGCATATTATAACAGTCCATTATATTTGAATGTCCTTTCATCTAAAAAAAACTACAAGACTATTGCCTTAGACATAAATGTGCATTAGAGCTGCGTAGTCCTTGATTTCTATGCAAATTAATTATTATTTTTTATTTGTGTTATGCCCAAGACAACAACTCAAAGAGACTTGGACAACCCAGGCCCAAAAGGAGGAGGAGCATCTGGCTTTTTATATGCGCCTATGGCTTCCATATTAAGGCTAGTGACTCATGAGTGCTTATCATGGCTGCCTGCACATTGCTGTAAATGGTGAATTCCTGACACACTAGCACTAACACACTAGTACTGACACATTAGTACTGACACACTAGCACTAACACACTAGTACTGACACACTAGCACTGGCACACTAGCACTGGCACACTAGCACTAACACACTAGCACTGACACACTAGCACTGACACACTAGCACTGACACACTAGCACTAACACACTAGCACTAACACACTAGCACTAACACACTAGCACTGACACACTAGCACTGGCACACTAGCACTAACACACTAGCACTGACACACTAGCACTGACACACTAGCACTGACACACTAGCACTGACACACTAGCACTAACACACTAGCACTGACACACTAGTACTGACACACTAGTACTGACACATTAGTACTGACACACTAGCACTGACACACTAGTACTGACACACTAGCACTGGCACACCAGCACTGACACACTAGCACTGACACACTAGCACTGACACACTAGCACTGACACACTAGCACTGACACACTAGCACTAACACACTAGCACTAACACACTAGTACTGACACACTAGTACTGACACATTAGTACTGACACACTAGCACTGACACACTAGTACTGACACACTAGCACTGGCACACTAGCACTGGCACACTAGCACTGACACACTAGCACTAACACACTAGCACTGGCACACTAGCACTAACACACTAGTACTGACACACTAGCACTGACACACTAGCACTAACACACTAGCACTGGCACACTAGCACTGGCACACTAGCACTGACACACTAGCACTGACAAACTAGCACTGGCACACTAGCACTGGCACACTAGCACTAACACACTAGCACTGGCACACTAGCACTGGCACACTTTATGAACACTGCAGGCACAGATCGTACCAGTGACTGTATTGAGTGATTTCACTGTTTGCAATGTGTAGGTAAATACCTCCCACAAATACCACCAGGTTCCCTAGGGTTGAGTTATGTGAGCTCTTAAGGAACCTGTACCATTGACCTAATAACTCATTTAATTAAAAGTGACAAAAATATAAACTTCTTTAAATCATTTGTGTTCAAATTTCGTGTTGTGCACATATAACTTTGTTTTGATACTTGTTCTAAAAGCTTAATTTAAGCATGTCAAGAATGCAAATTAAAAATGTCTGAGAACTAATCTGTTCTATTAGTGATACTTTTATATTTCTTACATGTACATAGAATAAGCTTAGTATCATGGAAAAAAAAAACATGTCTCCTAGAAAAAGAGTTTTGCTAATGAGCAACTTGAGTGATGTCATGCGAATAGACAGGCCCTATTTAGCAAGTACATATTTAAGCATCCAGCAATTGCATGTGATATCACAGGATGATTGGCGGATCAGGGAAGTGAGTGGTCATGCAAAAATGACCAAATACTTACAACATCTCAAAACAGTATCCTCATAGAGTATCCTTGTTCCATCCAGGTGGACATAAGCTGCAAGTAAAGCAGTATGCTAAATGATATATACCTGTAATCTGACATAATTGTAATCTGGCAGCCCTGATGCATGCTTATTGTTAGAGGTTACTGTATGTGCAGGGTCTCCAAGACGAATTTCAGACTCTGGTACAGCAACTTTTTGGGGCTCCTTCCATGGCCACTGAGGATGGCATGTCCACACCAGGTTAGTGGCTTCTCCCACTACACAGACAGGCAAGGGCCTCCAGGCAGAGCCTGGCATTGATACTTTGTACCTGCTCCTCCCATCTTGGTACCCTTGTTTATGTGAAATATCAAAAGGTAGTCATAAAAGCAGTGTTTTGAGACAAAAATGTAAAAATGTAAATGTGATAATAAGCTGGGTTTAGTAGAGACATTTTTACTAGTGTAAGATAAGACCTGCCAAACTGCAATGATGGACCATGACTGTGCTCAATGTGAGCATGAGCACACATATGCCCTGTTCTGTTAAAGGTCTGCTCACATGTTTGGGTTTAAGACAAAGAAAAATTAGTAAGTCTCCAATTGCAGTCATTATGAATAGTGGAATTTCATGTTTCTGCAAGTTTTTGTACAGTAAGTATAAAGAACAGTTATCTCCACACTGTTCAATGCAGTTCTTTTATCTTGCAGCCACAAGTTGGGTAAACTGATGATTCAGAGGTGTGAAAATTCATATTTTAACACTTAACAATTGGAGACAGCATTATACCATTTAAAATGAATACTGATGAAAGCTAAGAACATTACATCTGCTTTAGGCAATAGCATACATTAAAATGCTAATTAAAAATGAATGACTTAATTGCTTTTAACTCCTATTTAATTCCTATTTTAGAATTAAGCACAAGGCAATGATACACCATTTACAATTGTTCTACTAATCCTGCGCTGACATACCATAGGTTATTGTCCGAAACCCACTTCTTAAGATTGCCACACATGTTGGAAAATTGCAACGAAGTGCAACGCCCCATAAAAAAACAATTGAAACTAACTGGATCATTGTCATACATGTTGGAAAACGCTTTGAGAAGATGACCATCATCAGCTCTACATACAATCAACTTAAAACTGCTCTATTAACCAGTGTAATCTGGAATTAATCCATTTTCTTTGCCTGAGTGCTGAAAAGCTGGCTCTTATACCATGAGTGTAGCTAAATTGTATAGTGATCCTGGCACTTGGGTCAAATGTCAGGATAGGCCAATGTATGGTCAGTTTTAATAGCGTGCAGTATTGAGGGTATTGACATTGAATATATTTATACATATTAATTAGGTCACTTCCAATGTGACTTTTTTCAAACATAAACAAACCTATTTTTTAAACTTTCTTTATAATTTAACTTTCCTAGATACTTTAATAATGAGGTTGGCTGTCATGGGACCCTCTCAAATTTAGTGAATTGCCCAAAACTGTACCCTACATTTAAGATTTAACATTCAAGGTTATGCTACTATGTTACACTGTGTTAAAGTGGAAATTTAGAAGTGGCGGTATTTTGAAAATGTTATGGGAAAGTGAATGGAATTTGATAGTTTTACAATTAAAGCTATAGGAAAAGTGGCGGTATGGCATACCACCATATACACCCCCACTTTGACCATTGACTATGCTTGCTTCATGTGCACTGATCGAAGTTTAGTGCATTTCAAGAGTTTATTTTTCTTTGCAGGCTCTGCCTGACACTGTGTGCTGCTACTTAGCTTTCGGTCAGCTAGTATTGCTAAGTCCTTTTCCTTCTCAATTCTCCCCAGTGGTATTCCATTGAATGTATAAGCAGCATAGTTATGACCATGACCTAAGGTGTTTAACATTACATTTATCTACAGTAAATTTAATTAGCCATGTCACACCCCATTTTGTATATTTTTTTCTGTAATAAGTTACTATACTGCTTTGTTTTAATAACCTTACATACGGTTGCTAAATTACCACCAGTGCATGGGGTGCCATGGCTACAGGGCCGGAGGTTAGAGGCGGACCATTGGTGCTACACATCTGGTAATGGTGGTAATTATTACTAGTTGGTGCAGGCATTAATAGTGGGTGAAGTCAGCCCTGCTTTTTCCTGAACCCACTATTATTTCAGGGCATGTGTAGTGAAAACCAAATTGGGCTTTACTTGTCATGCACATGCTTAGAGGATTAGAGCAGGGTGGCAGGAGCCCAGTGATGTACTGCTCTCCTACCTAGCTTATTGTCATCAGCAAATATGGACACCTTGGGGTAAATGTATCAAGCTGAGAGTTTTCCAGCGGGTTTAAAAAAACCAATCAAATTCAAGCTGTCATTCATTTAGTACATTCTACAAAATGATAGCTAGAATCTGATTGGTTGCTATAGGCAACATCTCCACTTTTCAAACCCGCCGGAAAACTCTCAGCTTGATACATTTAACCCCTTATGTTCCACTCCATCTACAAGGCCTTTAATCAAAAGATTAAAAATGAAAGGGCCCAATACGGAACCCTGTGATACAAAGCTTATAATTTAATAGAACTCTAAATATGTCCCGTGTACATTTACATGGTCTATCCTTCAACCATGAACATAGTTTTTCCTTCAGACTCGGTACATGGAGCAGAATGGAACAATTTAGCAAAATCCATATGTATCACACCAATTGCACTAACAAGATCCAGTTTGTAACTTAACTCCTCATCAAAACTAATCCTGTGTGGCCTTTCCTCAATGAAACCGTGCTGAGATTTTATTTTCAAATCATTTAGTACAATATATTTCAGAATCACATACCTCTGAGTCCATTCCAATAATTTACCCACGACAGGTGTCAGATTCATAGGATAACAATTTCCTGGTTAAAATTGTGTTCCCTTTTTAAAGCTTGATTCCATATCTGCTTTCCACTAATCTTGTTGCACTGACCTGGTTATAAGCCCATGAACATAAGAAAAAATGGTCCATCGGTAAGTGAATTAAGATCTTTTAGTACATGTGTGGAATCCATGTGGGCCAGGTGATTAATCTGACTTAATCTTGATTAGGTGTAAATCCACCCAGGGCTGTAACTAGGGCTGTGCGACAGGGGCAACCGCCCAGGGCGCAGCACTGAAAGGGGGCTGCAATTTAGGAATATTTTAGGTTCATTTGGTTAAAATTGAGGACTAGGGGGGCGGCATTTGTATTTTTCGCCCCAGGCGCTAGAATTCTAAGTTACGGTTATGAATCCACCTGTGTTAGACAAGTAACATTTAAAGGTGTGAGTAGGTTATTGCTACACAAACTATTTTCTGGTATATTTTTCTTTGTTATTGCAGACAAAATAGTATATTTAAAAGATCAGCTTCCTCTTTGTTTTACAATTAATTATTTTATGTTATCACTTAAGGAAACAATATTATGAGCTTTATTGCTATTGCTGTTTATGTACTTGAAAATGTTTTGAGATTATACATGCTGGGCCTGAAAGGCGAGAAAGCAAAATGCCGCCCCCCTAACCCAAAATTTCAACCAAACTAACCTAAAAAATTCCAAAATTGCGTCCCCCTTCATCGTTGCGCCCTGGGCGGTTGCCCCTGCCGTACAGCCCTAGTTACGGCCCTGCCAGGACATACACCAGTAAATGCAGCCCTGACCACTCTGTCTTTGTATGCATGGGACACTTACTACAGCCTACGGTTTCGTGGATTGAACGGACGGGGAAGGGGTGTTTGGCCTTAATCAATGTACAGTAAGGACGTGCCAAACTCAAGCACACACAGCCACGTCCAAATCAACTGCTGGCCATCTCTAAGTTACATTATACTGTAGCTCTTGCTCCAGCTACAGGACTAGTCTAAGTCTTGATGAGTAAATAACAGTCTCGTATGCATGTGTTTGCAGTCAGTGTTTACGCCACCACCACATCAGCAGGAAAAGGAGGAGCCACTGGTGCTTGTGAAGAAAGTAAGTATCTGGTATTTTGAATGTAGTATATTTTTTTATTTTGTTTTGCCAGCATAAGAGTGTAGTCCTCTGTAACACTTTCTTTCAAAAATGTTTTCCATTCCAGAGGTGTCTGACATCATGGGCATACTAAATTTTGGAGGAAAACAGACTCCACCCACACACAATAGTAATTGTGCATTAATATTTCTGGCTGTCAAAAGTCATATCTGTCAGCAGTATCTACTAAATAATTTTTAGCACTCCTCAGTGCTTTTGGGGTGTCCTCCCTAATTGTGCATTAATATTTCTGGCTGTCAAAAGTCATATCTGTCAGCAGTATCTACTAAATAATTTTTAGCACTGCTCAGTGCTTTTGGGGTGTCCTCCCTAATTGTGCATTAATATTTCTGGCTGTCAAAAGTCATATCTATCAGCAGTATCTACTAAATAATTTTTAGCACTCCTCAGTGCTTTTGGGGTGTCCTCCCTAATTGTGCATTAATATTTCTGGCTGTCAAAAGTCATATCTGTCAGCAGTATCTACCAAATAATTTTTAGCACTCCCCAGTGGTTTGCGCTCAGAATGGATTCAAAGCAGTCCACATATGATCTGAATGAGCAACCAGGTTCTGTCACCAGTCCTGATGTTAGTGTTCCCAGTACGTCATCTGGCCAAGGCGATGTCAAACAACAGAGTGTTTTCAAATTAGTGCAAAAAACAAAAACCCAAAAATTTTACTGTATTGAAGCGAAAAAGAAGTGTAACTGAGCAAAAGTTAAGTGACGATAAAAAAAAAAATTGCAAGCATGCCATTCTACACACGTAGTGGCAAAGAGAGAATGAGGCCTTCACCTTTTGGCTATTAGTGACAGATCCCAAAAAGTTACCCAGCCTACAATTGGTGTACAACTACTGTTACGCGTCAAAGCCGAGCTGCAAGATAACAGTGAGGCATTACAGGAGAATATTTGCTCTGATTCACAAATGACAACAATCCCTGTGGAGAGTCCATCCAACAGTGGGATGTCTAATCGTGAGCATTCTGCTGATGTGTGCCTTAATAGCCCGAGTGTAGCCGGTGATACCCAAATTGAGGATGCCACTTTGGAATTAGAAGAGGATGAGGGGGAGATTTGTGTAGGCGACGAGGGCGCTAATGAGGATGTTGATGAGGATGAGGTTGTTTGTGTAAGTCCTGCACCAGTGGCAGCAGTTCTGGCACGTGACAAGAAAAAGGCCATTGTCATGCCTGGGCATAAAACAAAAAAATCCACTTCTTATGTGTGGAATTATTTCTACCCCAATCCAGACAACAATTGTATAGCCATTTCTAGTGTATGTCACGCCACAGTCAGTCGAGGGAGGGACCTTAACCATCTTGGAACCTCGTCTATGTTACGCCATTTAACGAGAGTTCATGGCAAAGTGTTGGGAAAAGCTGAAAGTTCTTCCCAAAAGAATACAAGCACTCACTCATCAGCTAAGACCCTCCGCTCACCGACATACCGACGGCTACAAAATACACCCACCACACCATCCTCATCAATATCCTTAGTAGCGATCAGAGTTAGCCCGGCATCCCACTTAAGGCTGGATGACTCCGGCACTATTATTGATTCCTCTGAAGAAAGCGTTAGTCCTGCTGCTGCTGTTGCTGCTGCTGGGGGTAAATCGTCATCCCAGAGGCAGGTTAATAAAATGAGCAGTCCTACATTTCAGCAATTAACTGTGAAACAATCATTTGCGAGGGGAAGCAAATATGACAGCAGTCACCCAGTCGCCAAGCAAATCACAGACGCCATGGCTGCAATGTTAGTGTTAGATCTGCGTCCAATCTCCACAATAAACGCAGCTGGTTTTTCACAGTTAATTGAGGTTTTGTGTCCGCGTTACAGAATTCCATCGCGACACCATTTTTCCCGTAAAGCTATTCCACAACTATACCAAAAAGTGTGTAAAAATATAGAGATTGCGCTGAAAAATGCCATTCTGCCCACTGTCCACTTAACCACAGATATGTGGACAAGTGGATGTGGCCAAACCAAAGACTATATGACTGTGACAGCCCACTGGGCTGGTCATTCACCTTCACCAGCAGGAACAGCAGCAGCATGTACACCACTACGTAACATTTGTCACAGGCAGGCCACTCTTTGTATCACCGGCTTCACTAACAGGCATACGGCTGACAATTTGTTACGCAAACTGAGAGATGTGATTGATGCATGGCTTATACCACTCGGACTCTCCCCAGGGTATGTAATTTCAGATAACGTCAACAATATAGTGCGAGCATTACAGCTGGGTGATTTCCAACATATTCCCTGTTTTGCTCACACCATCAACTTGGTGGTGCAGAGCTTCCTACGAAATAACCGTGAGGTGCAGTAGATGCTTTCGGTGGCCCGTAAAATTTCAGGCCATTTCAGGCATTCAGCCACAGCATGTAGGAGATTACAGCAGCTCCAAGAGCAGTTTAACTTGCCCTGCCACCAACTTAAGCAAGAGGTGGTAACTAGGTGGAATTCCACCCTGTACATGCTTCAGAGGATGGAGGAACAGCGCAAAGCCATCCAAGCATATTGCATAAGCCATGACATTGGGAAATGAGTGGGGATGTATTTCACTCTTGCACAGTGGGGAATCCTTTCAGTGCTGTGCAAGGTGCTGAAACCATTTGAAGTTGTGACGTGTGAGGTGAGTGCAGACTCTGCTAGTTTGAGCCAAGTCATTCCTTTAATTAGAGTATTGGAAAAGCAGCTTGAGAAAATGAAGGAGGAGCTGAAAGCAAGCAATTCAGCAAAGTATGTTGGCCTTGTCGATCAAGTACTTAATTCGCTTCACAATGATCCTCGAGTTATTAAGATCTTGAACTCGGATCAGTACGTTTTGGCCACTGTGCTTGATCCAAGGTTTAAAACCTACATTGAGTCTTTACTTGTAAATGAGCGAGATGTGAACTTTTGCAAGGAGCTATTGCTCAGCAAGTTGGCCGCTGAACTGGGCCTCGGCTTGACGACGTGTCCTCCTTCACTTTCTCAAGCTGTTGCTCGTAAAAAATTAAATTTCCAAAAAAGAAGCAGAGAAGACACAGGGGGCAGACCAGAACAATTTAACATCTGGGCTGGTTTGAAGGATTTTTCAAAAAAATGTGTCACTTTGCCCATAACTCCATCCAATACGAGTATAAACATGCAAAGGATGGTGGAGGATTACTTTCAAGAGGTAGTTGATATGGAAATGTCAGACAGTCCCTTTCCTTACTGGGAAGAAAAGCAGGCCATTTGGAAACCCATGTACAAACTTGCTTTGCAATACCTAAGCTGCCCACCCTCCAGTGTGTACTCTGAACGAGTGTTCAGCACAGCAGGGAACTTAGTCAGTGATCGCCGTAGAAGGTTACTTCCCAAAAATGTGGAGAAAATTATGTTTATAAAAATGAACTACATCTTCCACGAGGAAGGCCTTCACCATCCAAGACATCCAAGCACTGACTGTTCTCTAATGGCGGATTAAAGCGGCGATGAATTGATAGTCTGTGATGATGACGTACACACTGATGAGGGTGAGGATTAAGCTGAAGATGATGCCGATAACATCTTTTTAAAACTTTCTATGTAAGTGTAGGGTGCAATCTACCTCCAAAGAGGAAAGGGACTTGTGGCATTTCCATATCCCGTACCATCTTGAAAGGCTGCTGTTAGGGCAATTTATCCTTAAGGGTAGGGTGTCATAGACAGAGTGACCCTAAACTGGCTTTGTCCATTTTTCATAATATTGTACAGTCTATAATGGCTGAATTTTTGGGTATTTTATACAAGTGGAGGGGGGCCTAGAGAGACAGAAACCAAACTGGCTTTCTCCATGTCAATTAATATTGTACAGTCTATAATGGCTGAATTTTTTGGTATTTTATAAAAGTGGAGGGGGGCCTAGAGAGACAGAAACCAAACTGTCTTTCTCCATGTCAATTAATATTGTACAGTCTATAATGGCTGAATTTTTTGGTATTTTATACAAGTGGAGGGGGGCCTAGAGAGACAGAAACCAAACTGGCTTTCTCCATGTCAATTAACATTGTACAGTCTATAATGGCTGAATTTTTTGGTATTTTATACAAGTGGAGGGGGGCCTTGAGAGACAGAAACCAAACTGGCTTTTTCCATTTCTTTACATATTTAACTATAAGTGTAGGGTGTAATATACATTCAAAGACGATAGCTGCATTGCCAATATGCATAGATGGAGAGGAAGACAATCTGTTTTGTGTGTAGAATAGGCCTACCAACGAAGAATTAAACAGTTTTTTTGGATGATTTATTACCTCAACAATTAGATTACTTGTCTCTAAAACAGTTGGAGCACTAAATTGGGTTAATTTAGGCCCAAAAACATGGATTTTCCAAAAAAATAGCAAAACGAAACCAAACAAAACCAAAACCAAAATCAAAACACGCAATGGCGGTTTTGCAAAACCAAAACCAAAACACGACGGTAATCCAGATCCAAAACCGAATCCAAAACCAAAACACGGGGGTCAGTGACCATCTCTAATTACAATCAAAAGTACACAACCAACATGGTAGTGTTTGGTAAATAACAAATGGGTAGTCAGTCATACACAGATGATGGTTAGAAAGTTACAAGACATTGTAAAGTTTCATTCTAATGCATAGCGTTCGCAGTCGCAAGTATTGCAGAAAATGACCTTGCGAAGGAACATTGTAGTCACCTATGGATGTACAGTGCACTGGCGTGAGTACATGGTAGTTGCACCCAAGATCATTAGGCTGCGTATGAAACGATACTCGTCTTATTGACTTCTGACGTTCGTAG
Source organism: Mixophyes fleayi (assembly GCF_038048845.1). Classification (NCBI taxonomy): domain Eukaryota; kingdom Metazoa; phylum Chordata; class Amphibia; order Anura; family Limnodynastidae; genus Mixophyes; species Mixophyes fleayi. The sequence goes on from NC_134406.1 coordinate 71,028,621, forward strand.
CTGTCAAAAACGTGCAATTGCGCACGACCGCTTGCTACTCTAAGTATGCGTCCCCTCATGACTCAGGCCCAGTATGCGTATCTTGATAAATCAGGCACGCTATCTTTGGAATACATTTTTCAGCTTAAGTCTTTGCTAACCTGATTTCCATTGTGTATCTTTTGTTACATTCCTTACATTAACAGAGTGAATTTTTAGAACTTTCTTATGAAACTACATTGGTTGAATTTTGTTCCCAGAAATGTTCCACTTGGCTTCTAAGCTTTTATATAATACTAAACTTCTGTAGTAAATGATACATAAATAGTACCGAGTTCAATAGTTTGTTCTTCTACCACTTGAAAAAGTTAGTTGTATTTTAAAATTAAGTCAAAATAATTTTCTATTGCATGAACCAGTAGTTGTATTGTCTTATATGTGGATAATTAAAATCACCCATCACATTTTTTTCTTTGTAATAATAATTGATTTTCAGTACATTCATTAAGCCGCCTAATGGTTGATGCCCTCCCAACTCTCCTCAACTCAACTTCTATTATCAGCCCATGACCTTCATTTCAATAATGACAGAGACATATTTGATAAAAAAAAAAGAGGTCACAATGTTATTTAATAAACATTCGGGAAACCCGATGGAAAGTAAACAGCAAACATGAGCTCTACCATAACTACAACCATATGACTTATTTTACTGTCACTTAATTTTATGCACCTCCTTATCCCCTTTTCTTTCCATGATTAAGCGCTGGTTTCTGTCTACACCAGGGGTGGCCAACCAATCAGAGACCAAGAGCCAAAAAATATCTATAGGTACTGCATAGAGCCAACTTTATCTTTAATATGTGTGTGCATATACATATACTCAGTATAAAAATGGGCAAACATACTGTACACACATACACTGAAATATAACCTAATTTACAATAACTTGCTAAGAATAAAAGCAAAATATCCAACACTTTGCCAAGATGTTCAGAATAACCATAGAATCCTTCCCATGTGCCACTAGATCTCACTACATGCCCATACAAGCCATGAAACATCCACACATTCCCCTTAAATACCCATCAACCTCCCCACTTGCCATCAGATCTACACAAATTATCCATACATGCCATCACACCTCCACACATGCCCATTAACCCCCCCACATGCCATCAGATTTGCCAAAATTCCCCATACATGCCAACAGACCTTCCCATATACTCCATACTTGCCAATCAACCTCCCGACACACATGCCTACAGATCTACACACATTCCATCATATCTCCCCAAATGCCATCACATATCCTTACATGCCCATCAGCCTCTTCAAATGCCATCAGATCTCACATGCTCTTTACTTGCCTGCACGGAGAAAAGAGGAAGAGCACACTACACTCTCTCCTCCTCCTTCCCTGATTGGATTGTCTGTGACAGTGTGATCTCCCTGCATTTGTGGTGCGGTAAAGATAATTTTGGTAAGCCACCTCGCCACTGACCCCTTCAACTCAATGGTAATATCAAACTCCTCCTTCCTGCACATCCTTCTGGGTACGACCTTTTCAGTTCAACTGTCAATTGTCAACTGCCATTCCCACTGTGTCTCTCTCAGCCTCTATTAACCCCTTGTAGCCCTGCATTTCAAAAGCGTTTATGTACTTCCGCTGTGCTGTTTAACAGGGTTTTGGGGCACCACACATTGTTCAGAGGAAGTCACGAGGTGCGGCTGCTCTCTGTCAGTCTAGAAGCTGAATATTTTCCAATCTACCCCTGTTGGCAGCTGGACAACTATACTTCCTTGATGCTTCTGGTCAGGAGCTACATTTCAAAGTTCAAAGAGCCACATATGGCTCTAGAGCCACAGGTTGTCCAACGCTGGTCTACACTATATTGCCCACTGCTTCTATGTTCGCTCCAGCACAGTCTACTCATGACAAGTCCCCCCCAATATGAATAAATATTTGTGTCATGCATTTATATTCAGCACAAGATTATTATATCCTATTAGCAATTAAAAGGTATTTATATTCATTACACTTTTTTATACCGATGGTTTTATACAGACTTTTGGTTATTTAATGTCTAACACCATACAAAGTATTATTTTACCTTTTCAGGAAAAAGAGAAAACAAACAGTAAATCAGGAAATGAATTGGAGAGAATGAGAGGGAACCGGGCAGTGATGATGTTTAGGACTTTTTTGTGCTTCTTTACCTCGCAACACTGCCAGCACACAGGATACATGTCCTATCTGCAAGCTGAGGGTGGGAGAAACAGTATCAGAAACAGCATTTAGAGAGTAGTAGAGAGGAAAAAGAGGGTCCCATCCTTCGCAGCAATATCAGACATGCATGTAAGAAGTATCAACAGGTGCAGGTAACTATTTTGTTTAATATATTAATTGGCAGTATTGCCCACAGTCTGCTAGGCTATGTATGTCTTTCTGCAAATAACTCAAAGATTTGTAATAGATTTTATATCCCATAAAGTGTAAGTCAAATGCTGAGTGCTTTAGAGAAAATACAAAAAATGGTCTGAAATCTGTGATTTAAATTTAATTAACCAAAATGTAAGACAATGGATGTAGAACACAATAAATCCAGATGCTGAATGTATAATGCATGGTAATGTACTGTTAAACAAAAAACTAGAAATATGTGCTAATACAATATCCTAGTAAGTCTACTTGGTCTTTACCAACCACCTTTTTCTCCATATAAATGATTGAGGTGGATTGTTGGATAGGAAGGGGGAAATATTGTACAATTACCAATTTGAGGTGCACTCATTCACAATGTCTATGGCAGGCCAAACATAAAATTAGACATACAAATATAATGTTAAATAATAAGAATTGGTGCATGGCCAGAGTATGAATGCCCTCCCCACTTGTCAAGATTTACAGTATAAAAACTGTGGCTTACACAAGTTGAATATTTATTCATTTCTGTTTCACTCTGGTAGGAGCTAATTTGCCATACAGTCATCTTCGAACCCTTAGGGGGGTATTCAATTGACAGCGAGTTATTTTTGAAAATCGTGTTAAATCATTTTAACTTGGTTTTCCTTCATTTTGGAGCATGTTAACTTTACCTGCTACCGCTATTCAATTAAATTTTTAACGCACCATTTTTATTGCTAAAATGGTCCTATCGTATTAAGTAGAAGATCTTTTGAAAGTATAGGGTGAGTGAGAGGCAGCCATGTTAAAAACTATTCAATTGTTTTTTAACGCAGTGCGTTAAACAGGCCAATATGCTGTTTTATCTCGCACCTCTTTGAAAAACCATTTGAAATCATGTAATAATGAAAAAAAAGATAAAACTATGTTTATTAGTAATGTATAACATGAAAAAGTTGATCTTATTTAAAATAAAAATTAAAAAAATCATAATAATAAAAAAAACCAAAATCACTAATTATATTTATGTATGTTACTTGTACTAATATGTATGTACTAATGTGTTTGTGACATGTTATAGATGATTCTATAGCAAAAAATAGTAAAATAAAAAATATGCTTAAAGAAAGTACTGTATGTAGATTTTATAAAATAGAAAGGTTGTGTAGTGCAATGTAATGTATGCAAATGTATGCCAATCCTTTTTTTTTATACATGACGCATTAAACCCTCCCTTTCACTCCTCTAAAAATTTGCAATCATCAATGATTAACGTGTGGGGGCAGCTTTACCTGGTTTATAATTGAATTGTACGAGTTTTATCGCTGCAGTAACAAAAAACGGTCGCTCTAGCAGGTAAAAAAACAAAACTTGCTGTCAATTGAATTCCCCCCTCAGAGTATTCACCCTGTAACCTGTTTATTATACATCATATTTGTGTTTGATTAACTCCTATCTTCTCATTCACAGTGGTTCTGTTTACTGTAATCCTTTTAGGACACTGTATGTTAATGTACTATATACAAATTTTTCTGAAGTATATCTCTTTTAAAAGTCAATGGGTCATATTTCTATTATAGAATTGTTTGATTGTTTTTCATGTCTCTACAGGAGTCAAAATATCAGTGAACTGAATATGTTTAAATTATCTTGTGTGAAACCAAACATTTCCAAATAAATATGCATGTGTGAAGTTGGTTAAAATATTAGATGTAAATAGTTTGACACTGTGGTATCCAAGTTTTAAGGCCTAAGAGACAGTTTAAGTGTGACAAGCACTCAACCCAAATAAGCTCTCATCGGATAAGGAATATAATTTGTGCAAAGCGTTCAACTGCAGCAAGTGGCTGAGAACAAAATGTGCATTTTTTCAGTTCAGAGGATTTAGTAGTTGATTAAATACAAAAGAAGTGAGCTTTCTGGGTAAAAGACCAGCATGTCACTTCAGGGAATTCAGGTCAAGCCCTCCAAGAATCAAGTTCATTTCTCAGTTTGGTGTCCCTTGATGGATACTAAGTCCCATCACAAAACCATATTAAATGATTTGGCACCATAAGTCAGGGCTGGTGATCTCTTCTCAGAGGGGGACCGGATGAGCACAGGGACAGTATCATCTTCTGGCTCTAGAAATGGTAGGTCATTTGGGATCAGAAGTTGACGTGGATATGAAGTGCCATCATGTCACATCTCTCTCTTTGCTGAAAAGTGCAGAATTGCACAGTTTGCAGTGAATATATAGCATATGAGTAAATAGTCTTTATTAATGAACAAAAGCAAAGTGTAACATTTTTATTTCCCCAACTCATCAGCAACAGTGATTTGGCTACAAAGCTTGAGAACTAGTTTTTTTATGTATAGAAATTACAAAAGTGTACTCAGTAAATTGGAAAGCTCTGTTCATCCTAAAATTTTCTAAAATTGGCCACTGAATGCTGCCCTACAGTGAAAGGACAATCTATATACCCTGTCACTGGGACTCTTTTGTGTAACACATATCTTACCTGTCTGGGTATTGATTAGAGATTAGAGATGCTCACTGACCCCCGTGAACTGGTTTTGGTTTTGGATCTGGATTAGCTTTGTGTTTTGGTTTTGTTTTGGTTTTTGGAAAAAACCCCTTCATGTGTTTTGGTTTTGGCTTTAGATTTTTTTGAAAAAATCCTAAAATATGCTAAAATCACATAATTGTGCTCTTTTTTGGTTCCTACATTATTATTAACCTCAATAAAACTAATTCCAAGTCATTTGCAGTCAATTTAGACCACCTCACAGGTCACAATATTATTTTCATAGACTTTCAAACAAAGACTGCAGCGACCTGGCTGGATGCTAAGCGACAGAGCAATGACACATACACACAGCAGTTCCTAGCACATCTAGGACACATTGAAACACAGCAGTGGCAGGAAAGAAAAATGGGTCTCCGCCCTCCCTCCCACCCCTCACTATGTTGGATCTTAAAAAGGAATTCAAAACTTGCGAGGTCCGACGACGTCACAATGACGTTTTGCCTCGTTTTCAATTCCGAGGGCGCGCTACAGTACCGATCCGAGTACCAAGCCGCCTTGGCTCGGTACTCGGATCCCCTAAGTTCGGGTGTGTTCGGTTCTCCAGGAAAAGAGCCTGAACATCTCTAATTCTAAACATTGGAAGGTATAATATTGAACTTGATAGTGTTGTTTCAATCATGTTTAAAGGGGTTGTATGTCACATTATCAGACTTGCTACAGCCCTTTTCTTAGTGCCAGTGGGTGAGGAGTATCCTGGAATACAATGGACACCACCAGAGCTGGACTGGCCCGCCGGGGAGCCGGGGGATACCCTGGTGGGTCCCGATGCCTGATGGCTCCTCTCTTCGTTGGTGGAGGAAGCCGGTAATTTTTTTTTAAAAATACTCACGTGATCGCGGTGCCGGTGCCCCTCCTCTCTGCTCTGCTCGCACTGAATGTGCGACATTCAGTGAGGAGTGGCGCAGAGAGCAGCAAGCAAGAAGGAAGACAGAAGACAAGAAGAGAAGAGAAGAGCAGAGTAGAAAGAAGTCAATAAGAAGATAAGAAAAGGAATGAAGGCATGGGGAGGAAAGCAGGATGGTGCATAGTGATGAAGAGAGGGGGGAGAAGGATGGCACAGAGTGATGAAGGGGGAGAGCAGGATGGCACAGAGTGATGAAGGGAGGGGGGAAGCAGGATGGCACATAGTGGTGAAGGGAGGGGGGAAGCAGAATAGCACAGAGTAATGAATGGGGGGAGCAGGATGGCACAGAATGATGAAGGGGGGGAGCAGGATGGCACAGACTGATGAAGGGGGGGGGGGAAATCCGGATTGCACAGAGTGATGAACGAGGGAGAGCTGGATGGCATATAGTGATGAAGGGATGGAGGAGCAGCATGGCACAGAGTGATGAAAGGAGGGGGAACAGCATGACACAGAGTGATGAAAGTGGGGGACAGCATTGCACAGAGTGATGAAAGGGGGGGAAGCATCATGACACTGAGTGAAGAAAGAAGGGAGGGAAGCAGCATGGCACAGAGTGATGAAGGACAGAGGCAGCATGGCACAGAGTGATGAAGGGGGGGAGCAGCATGGCACAGAGTGTTGAAGGGGGGGAGCAGCATGGCACAGAGTGATGAAGGGGGGGAAGCAGGATTGCACAGAGTGATGAAGGGGGAGAGTAGGATGACAGAGAGTGATGAAGGGGTGAAAGCAGGATGGAACAGAGGGATGAAAGGGGGAGAGAGGATGGCACATAACGATGAAGGGGGGGGGGAGCAGGATGGTACAGACTGATGAAGGGGGGGGGAACCGGATGGCACAGAGTGATGAAGGGGGTAGCCGGATGGCACATAGTGATGAAGGAGGGAGAGCAGGATGGCACATAGTGATGAAGGGAGGGGAAAGTAGCATGACACAGAGTGATGAAAGGGGGGGAGCAGCATGGCACAGAGTGATGAAAGGGGGATTAGCAGCATGGCACAGATTGATGAAAGGGGGGGAAGCAGCATGGCACAGAGTGATGAAAGGGGGTGGAGCAGCATGGCACAGAGTGGAGGAGCAGGATGGCATAGTGCGTTGAAGGGGGAGCAATAGCAGCATCGCACAGGGTGATGAAGGGAGTAGTAAAAGCAGCATGGCACAGTGTGATGAAGGGGGCATGAAAGGGGGGAGCAAAATCAGCATGGAGGGTGCAGTGTGATCATAAGGGGGCACAGCATGGTGATGTAGGGGCACAGTAATGTGTGTGTGATGGCACAGGGGACTTTTAGCAATGTAGTGTGTGTGTGTGTGTGTGTGTGTGTGTGTGTGAGGTAGGTGGTAGCTAATTAATAGGTGCTATTTTGTTTGTGGTGTGATAGTGGGGTAAATTAATTTTATAGTGGGGACTATTAATTTAAAATGGGGTGGTTTGGGGGCTATTGCTTGAATGTGGCGCTGAGTTTGAGGAGCATGAGGTCTATTTATTAAATGTGAATATCAATTATTTAATGGTAATGATAGGTTGCGGGAAATAGGTACATTTATTATATGTAAATGCTATTAATTTATTGCTGGGGCTGTTTGGAGGGAGGGAAATAGGTTTATTTATTAAATGTTAATACTATTACTTTAATGTTGGTGTTGGTTGGAGGGATATAGATCTATTTATTAAATGGGTATATTATTATTTTAATATTGGGGCTGGAGGAAGACCTAAGTATTAATTGTGGGTCCAATTGATTTAACACCGGGGCTGGTTGGAATTTGTACCCATTTTTTTTCCAAATAGAGCCTCCAACATTCCAGGATCCAGACAAGCCGCAACTAAAGAAACCAGCAGCCACAGGTGGTGAAAGTGACAAAACAACAGGTAGGAGAGAGCAGGATAGTCTGTCAAATGTTCTGATTCTAGTGGGACAATCCCGATTTTTGGTGACTGTTCTGCCTAATCTAAGGGGCAGGTCAAGACTGTGTATTCTTTATATACTACACTATGGTGCTAGCTGTCCTTCATGGGCTTACCACACACCGTTTTGGTTATGCCTCTCTAGTGAGCGGCCACACCCCCTCTGGTGGGCCCCTACCATTGTATTCCCCCTGTGGGCCCTTCATACCCCAGTCCGACACTGGACACAAACCAAAACACACAAAAGGGCATTATCCTTTAGATAACAATCATACCAGAATTCACCTCTTAGTCTAACCCTAGGTGGCATTTTCAGGCATATATGGGCCCTGAGCTTACTGAAACTTTTGGTGGAGTGTAACCGACCGCTAAAACACATAGTCCCCTATTATAGAATCATAGCGGTTGGCATTAATAGTCCTTGGAGTGAAGAGGAACTTTGTATGACCCGAGTCATTATTGGGTGACTGTAGTTCCCTTAGGGGTACAGATATGTTGCTTAACCCACATATAACATATTTTCTCTAGAGCCACACAGCAATATTTATGAACCTACAATAAACAATAACATTTTTTCCACTGACAATAGGGGATGCTAGATAGGCTTAAACTTTATTATGGTAGTCTGGTACCCCCCTTTTTTCACATTGTACACCTACCCTGGTAACCGCAGAAAGCTTTTTTCACTATGATCGGCTGCTAGAGATTTGAAGATGGGCAGTGTCGTAGAAGATAGTATTATAAATGGTATGAGCTACTTTCTCAATCAATCCCCTCTGGCAAATCACAGTAAAAAAAGCAACTGCCATTTCAAATGACAGGTGTACAACTTCTTTCAATATTTTTCGCTCTCTTAGAAGGCATACTAATATTATAATATGAGGCTGTCATGTTAGCATGTTTTATGATGATGATTTTTTTCCACCTTCCTCATTGACTGCTAAGCTTGGTATATAACTGTACATAATGTCTTTTTCTTCACTTTTGAATTGGTCCAAACTGCTGAACATGAAGTAAGAAGTGAATCATTTCTATGTATCTTGAAAACTGATGATTTAATATGTGATGGCAGAGAACATATTGAATACAGAGCATTGCACCTGTTTGACAGTAGGTGTGAATGTGTGTGTATACACATGACTAGAAGAGTGAAACTGCTTTACTGTGTCTATCATGAATATTATGATATACTGTATAACAATAGATATTAAGAAGGATTATAAATGCAGATAATCTAAATATGAATGATGGGGCAATTTATATGATCAAAATAACTTTTGATCAAAATAATGGTAAAAATAAGCTTCTGCGGCCATTTACATCATGTTGGGAACTGGTTAAATCTCTGAATTTGAGAAATAATTTTAGAATGAAATAAAATAAAATATACTGTAAGAGAATGAATCCAGTGCCACCACATTTAACACATTCATTTCCGATGTGCAAGCACAATAGAAAAATGCCCAGGAGTGAGGATAAAGCAATACTGTATATGGCACAATTCTCAAACAGTCACCACATTTGCATACAATGTGTACTGTTTTCCTATGATCTCTCCAGAGTGCAGGGAAACTGATGGAAAACATGTACACTGCACAAGGCATTAAGGAAGGAAAAAGTTATCTGAAAACTAGTAGGTTCTCTTTAACAATCTAAATTCCAAATATATAAGACTCTATGGGCCTGATGCTGAGTTTGACGCATAGTTATAGGCATAAAATTGTCCAGATTCAGAGCAGAATGGTCCACTACTGATGTGTTCCTCCTGAGCCTTCAACTGGTGCTATGCATCCTCTCATGCTTTTGCTCTTTTAAGATGTCCCTGGGTAACCTTCTCCTGTCACCCTGAGACCTGGAGGTATATTTACTAAACTACAGGTTTGAAAAAGAGGAGATGTTACCTATAGCAACCAATCAGATTGTAGCTGTCATTTTGTAGTATTCACTAAATAAATGAAAGCTATAATCTGATTTTTTGCTATAGGCAACAGCTCCACTTTTTCAAACCGGCATTTTAGTAAATATACACCCTGGTCTTTTCCCATTTCTTCTCTCTTTTGGATCTTGTGAACTGGCCCTTGCTATTGCATTGTCCTGGACTACCTCAATATCTCCAACCCTCCACATTTGAGTTTTGGTTATCTTCCAGCCCCATTTCCTTCACCCACACAACACTGGGTGACCATATGGGTGGCAGTGTGGGCATCCTTCTTTTTCCCAATTGTACCTTCAGTGTCATCTCCCCAGAGACTTCCATTATATTCTCCTCCTTTGAGGTCCACTCCATTTGTCTCTTCTACCCCATTCATATCCGTGTCACAGTCATCTGGACCCATCTTCCAATTCTTTGATAACTTTGCATCTTGGCTCCCCCACTACCTTTCTTCAGACCTCTCCTCCATCATCCTGGGTTAATATGCCCATCGATAATCTCTCTGACCCAGGTTCCATCCCACTTCTTACATTATCTTCATCTTTTGGCAAGCGACCTCCTTCCCCACCAATTGTCTTGGTCACTCCTTTGACCTTGTCTTGTCCCACCTTTGCGCTCTTTCTGACTTCTCTTGCTATTCCCTCTTTCTGACCATATTCTCCTCTCCTCATCTCCTGCACCTCTCCCCTCACCCAAACCCTCTCTCACTAGACTACCCTTGACACTGCGCTCTTTTCCTCCTCCCTTGAATCTCTCTTTTTCCTGTGACTAAGTGGCCTCCGTCTACAACCACACCCTCTCTTCTACCCTCCACTCTGCTGCCTCCGCCACCTCTGTTTGTCTCCCTGTTCCAAACCACAATCTTAACAATCATAACTTACACTTGTCCTTCAAAAATGATGACATACTATTTGGTATTGGTCTTAGGGTTTTGTCCTGGATGAGGTTGCTGTATTCAACCCCAGCTGCCAGAATTAGCGTAAATGGTCACACCCCCCTCCCATTCCCACTGAGCAGGGCCATTGCTATAGAGCCATTGGCAGCTTTGATCCGTGCACATCCTGAAATTGTTGGACTCAGGGCTGGGGACGGGGTAGACAAGGTTGCGCTGTATGCCGACAATATGCTCCTTTTCCTGAAAGACTCAGACACATCCCTAGCTGCATTGCTACGCCTGGTTGATGAGTTTGGTGAATTCTCAGGCATGAGGATAAACTGGTCCAAGTCTAGCATTTTTCCCATTGGTGGGGGGGTCCCGGATAGAGTTGATGGGTCTCTTTTATTGCAATGGACGCTAAAATTCAAATATTTAGGAATATGGATCACAAATTCTTCCACTGATTATATACCTCTAAATATTGATCCTGTGACCAGTTATCTCCAGGCCAAGATTTCTACTTGGATGAGTCTGCCCCTTTCCATGACAGGCAGAGTCAATTTAATTAAAATGTTTCTGCAACCCAAGTTTCTATATCCACTGCACCACTCGGACCCCCCCTCCTCTCCTTCCCATGTATGGATATATGCGCTCCCAACCCCATGGGTTGCTCATTGTCACTTAATTTTTCTCACGTCTTTACCATATTTTACTCATTACATGATTACTGTGGTCGGATTTTTTGAACTGAACTGTGTATAGTAATTGGTAAACCACTTTGGCATACAGTCATCATGCTTTCTGTTTCATTTTAAGGTTGATCCTTCTGAAAATTTGTGGTGTAATATCTAACATCTGATAAGCTATAATTACAATACCATTGCTATAGATTGTGTCAAATGCAGTAGGTACTGGAACTGTGTCTTTGTTTCATGTAAATGTATTTGTTTTCTTTTGTCTGTATGTCTTCTACTGTTATTTTAAAATACCAATAAAAATGTTTTCAATTAAAAAAATAATGATCACATACTGCTGAACACTACTGGAGAAAATCTTGCTCCGTGGCAGATTAGCTTAATTTCAAGTTTATCCTGTCCTCCAACAGCTCTGCCCTCTCACTAGTTAAACAATAATTCTTCAAGTCTTTCATATCATCTCAGTCATCTAAACCCCACAGACTCTTCACCAATTTCAACTCGATGCTCTGCCCAACCCCTCCCATCCTCCCTCACTGGCACTGACTTTGCCACCTTTTTCACCTCCAAAATTGATTCCATCAGAAACGAAATCTCCTCTGCCCATCTCTCTCATACCCTTGCCCTCCAGCCATTATCCTATGTGCTCCTTCCACCCCACCATATATGAGAAAGTCCATTCTCTACTTATGTCCTCTCCCCCCCCCTCAACCTCCCCTTGGATCCCATTTTCTCCCACCTCCATAGATCCTTCTCCCCAATTACCTGCTTCTATCTTGCCCACCTATTCAACTTATCCCTCCCCACTGGCATTTTCCCCACTTCCTTCAAACATGCTCTTGTCTCATCCATTCTTAAGAAAACAAATATTTATCCCAACTCCTTGTCCAAATTCTGCCTCAACTCACTCCTTCCTTTTGCCTCTAAATTACTTGAATGGTTTGTCTACAATGACCTCACTAGCTAACTCTCTGACAATTCCCTTCTCGATCCTCTCCAATCTAGCTTCAGCTTCTAACACGCCACAAAATCTGCCCTGACCAATGTTACGAATGATCTTCTGTCTGCCAAACCCAAAGGCCACTTTTACATGCTTATCCTTCTGGACCCATATAGCGGCCTTTGACTCAGTAGACTCTCTCCTGTTGCACACCGTACACATCTTTGGCTTTTTTGAAGCCATCCTCTCTAGATTCCCTTCCTACCTCTCTAAGTGCTCTTTCTCTGTTTCTACCTTAGACTCCTGTTCTCCTGTTCCCTACTACCTGTATGAGTTCCATCCTTGTCCCTCTGCACTTCTCTTTATACATCTCCTCACTGGATGAACTTATCAGTTCCTATGGCCTCAAGTACCATCTCTATGTCGATGACACCCAAATCTACATTTCATCTCCAGACATCTCCATTTCCCTCCTCACTAAGCTGTCCTGCTGCCTCTCTGCCTCCTCCACCTGAAACTACCAGCATTTCCTTATACTCAACATGGCCAGAACTGAATTTATTGTCTTCTCTCCCTCAAGAGTCTCCCCCTTCCCTCCTCTCAATTATTGCTGGCAATACCAACATCTCCTCTCTTCCCCAAATTCAATGCCTGGGTGACATCCTTGACTCCTTGCTCTCTTTCCAACCCAATATCCAATCCCTCACCCAATTCTGCCCCTTCCTTCTTTGCAATATAGCTCGTATCAGACCCTTCCTCTTCAATGAAACCACCAAAACTCTCATCCATTCACTGATAATTTCCTACCTTGATTACTGCAACCTCCTCATTACTCGCCTCCTCACAGCATTTAAACCTACACTCAATGTTGCAGCGCTCTTCCCAGTCTACCTATGACTCCCCCCTCTGTGGCTTCCTTTCCGATACAGAATCCTCTTTATACTCTTCACACGCATCTAGAAACCCTTCTATAACTCCATTGCTCCCTACATCTCAACCTCATCTCCATTCATACGCCCTGTCACTATCTAAGATCAGCCAATGATCGTTGCGTCATGTCTCCTCTGGTAACAATGTCTCACACCCTCATTCAAGATTATTCCCATGCTGTCCCCCCTTTTCTGGAATGATCTCCGTTGTTCTATCAGGCTATCCCCTAGGCTGCAAACCTGCAAATGATCCCTTAAAACCCACCTTTTCAGTCAAGCATACCATTCCACTGACTAACCTCTCCCTTGCCCTTGTTATTCCACCACTTCATGTGCCTTCTTCAAAAACGCGAAGCATTCTTCACACTCAGTCACCCCCCCTATCACCCAATCTTTTTTATCCCTCCCATAAGATTTCTAGTTATCTTTGCGACTAAGTGTCTCCTGTTTGTCTATCCCTTCCCTTTAGATTGTAAGCTCTTGCGACCAATGCCCTCTTACCTCTTGTCCTCCTCCTCTTGTTACCTTTGCCATGCCAGCTTCATTTTGCACCAACTCAATGGGCTTCTGCCCTTGGTCTCCACATCTCCCTTATCTTCGCACCAAATTAACTGGCTCTGATCCTGTTATTTGTGCCACCTAGGAGGTCCCTTATGGTACAAACTGAACTTGTTTGCATTTTGTAAGAAATATGCCTACTTCCAGCTAAACATCTGCAGTTTCTGTATATAAAATTGCAAATTAGTTTGTCTTTTAGCACACCCACAAATAACATTTCAGCTTTTTTTAACCCTGTTTCTCCATGTGCAAACCATTATTTCCTATGAGTTGTTGCTTTCAAAAGGACTATTACTTTTACTGGGTTGTGAGGAAACGGGGTGCTACTGGACTGAGAACTATGTAATCATCACCCGTTTCTCACGGTTTATTGTACTTTTTAATCCTTGGCCCAGTCTAAGTATATACACCAGAGCATTGGTGTATTATGTGTATTATTATTTCATGTTATTGGATACATTTTGCCCATACTATTACCTGTGAGATTGTATGTAGTATAAATAGAAACAATATTGCCATACTGTGTGAAAATATCAGAACAACAGCAGTCATTTTGCTTGTGCTAGCTAATGTAATTACCATTTGTCTCAAATGTGTATTGTATGGGGTGCAGCTGAGATGAGGTTTGTAATCAGAACAATGTCTGAGTTAACTAGCTGGCAGCCCATGTTAATTAGCTAGGTCAACAGATAACCTGAGAGGTAATGAGGTTAGAACTTCTACTCATATGTAATGTGCCTCCACAGTACTATATTGGTTGAAATAGCATGGGGAAATGTATCAATATGTGTCAAAATAAATGTAATTGTATCAAAAGGTATCACAGACTTATATTGTGTAACCCTGCTGATATAATGTGTCAAAAGTCTTATTGTTCCATGTAAGCGTGCAGTGTCATTCCTTGATGTACTATTGTAACCCCATGTGTAGTGTATCCAGCCAAAACACCTAATTGAGTCAAGCCATTCTATTGTCTAATCAAGGTAACAGGGACAGTATGTCTAGCAGCTAAATTGTTGACTGGGAGGCCCCTTCTGTAAAGGGGAGTTTTGAGACATTTGACCCTACTTCCTGGGTACAGAGAAAATAATATAGGGGAGGAGAATGCCAGGGGAGCAATGCTAGTTTGGAGGATCCTGGGGTAGAAGACATCAGTGAAAAGGACTCTGGGCCAGGCACTGTGGTGCCGCTGGAGGGAACCCTACCAGGACAGGGTTGGTGTGAGCTAGTAACCCAGGCTAGGAGACACCATAACTGTTTTGCTAAACGGTAGTGGTAATATTGCGGGAGGATAAGACCCTGAAAGGGACAGAGATTATGACTTTGGAGTGCTGACTGCAGGAGGCTGCTGGAGGATACGTGCTACCATTTACCCTGTAACTTGTGAACGTCTTGTGGTGTTGTGCTGTCGTAATAAAGTCTTATTTTGGATATATCCTGGTCTACCCGAGTGAGTTGAATCCCACAGAGGGTAACTTCCATCCCAGCTAAGGGTGCTATCCTCACATGGGTCTATTGCTTTTATCCCTTTTGTTTCTAGGTTACAATGCCAGAGAAAAGTGTGTGGAATGTAATAATATTCTTCCCATAGCTACTTTCACAAAAGTATTTCAACCCACAAAAAATATAACGCTTATTTGATTTTGAGACTTGTAAGCCTTTGTTTGTCTGTTTGTTTTTTCAACTTTTAATAAAAATATTTTTCTGTAGTTTTTAACACTTTCTCTTTTGCAACTTACATTTTCCAATAGCATTTGTTAACATGTAATGCAAGAAACTTTGATGTCATCACATGCTCTACCATTAAAGGCACTATGGCAGAGAAGATCAAGATTCTTAGTAAACACAGATCATTTCTTTCATACATTAGAGATCAGTAATGACATTGCTATTAGATTACATTCCTCATGTGTTTTAGTAGTGATCAGGCATCCAGGAGGACACTAGAATCCTACTTACATGTCAACTGTGTTCCTTCCAGCTCACAGAACTGCAGATTAGAATGATGTGGGAGCAGATACCATGTATATAGCTTCTATGAAATGTTTACAAAGTATTGAACAAGACATGATACATAAATGATATATAAATAAATGATGATGATGATACAGATAAAGTATTATTGGCAGTGGAAATGTTAATGCACTCATTTATTTCTATGGGGCCATGACATTTTTTGATTGTCATGATGTTACATATTTAACTGCTGTACAACACTACCGACTGTACAGTGTAATTGCTGCTTCTAAGTTGATATATCGGTTTGGTCTCAGTTTGGATAATTACACATTGATGCAGACTACTTGGTGACCAGAATATATTGTATATTCCCGGTCAGCAAATATCCTACTGTAAAAACAAATCGAGGTAACAATATATCTACCATCTACGAAAACTGTACTGTAATCACTATAGTGTTCTACAGTATTTATTGTACACTGTTGCAGATAATAGCAGATTCCAGGAACCTTGTGGGTGAGCACTAGTGTGATGCAGGCAGAATAGTTATTGTATTACTATTGCACGTACAGTGGAGAAACAGAACATGGTGGTGTAACCAGGAAATATCACTCATATTGTAATATTCCTGTGGTTGATTTATATTTAGTTGTGGGTGATAAACAGCTATACAGTAGCTTCTACACTTAATCTCTGGGGCTTGAAAAAAATACCAAACATATAATCAGCTACATGGGATAAAATAGGCAGTGTGTCTAGGTGATATAAAGAGGCACGTGTACTGATACCCACACAATTTGTACACCCTCAGGTTGACCTATTTGCACTCAGCAGAGGTCATTTGCAATGGGCAAATCTGTTAAAGAAGAGTGCAAAATACTTTTTGGTGATGTCACATTCTTAAGTTTTCTGTAAGTTCCTGAGTTTGCAGAGTGTTGCTTGGTTAAGACTACTACAAAACCAAACCTATTTGTGGTGTGCATCCTATATGTGTCATTAATGAAGTCTATTAAGGGGTTAAAATAAATAGGGCTGGTTACTAGAAAACTAATGGAAAAATAAAATTTCTGCCCCTATGTACTGCTGAAACCCATAAGAGTTTAAGACTATAAAGGGGTGTAAGAATAGTAAGCAAACTAGAAATAAATAGAGATGCTCAGGCTCAGTTTTCCGAAAACCGAGCTTACCCATACATCGCAGATCCGAGTACCGATCCTAGCCGGCTCAGTATGTTTGCGAGCCTTCGGAACTAAAAATGAGGCAAAACGTGATTGTTGCGTCATCAGATCTGGCGAGTTTTGGATTCTAGAAGTAAGAACCTCCACGACACCGGCGCATTTCACAGACAGACACCGAAGTAGTAGCAGTGTTCTTGGCAGTCTCCAGTTACTTTGTACTGTGCCATAGCTCACAAAGAAACAGGAGAGGTTTTAGTGTTCTTGCCAGTCTACAGTGTCAGTACCATTGCTCATTGTCATTGCTGAAACAGAAACAATAGGGGCGTCAGTGTTCTGAAAAGCTTACAGTCACATTGCTCTGTGCCATAGCTCACACAGAAACAGGAGAGGTGGCAGTGTTCTTGCCAGTCTACAGTGTCAGTGCCATTGCTCATTGTCATTGCTGAAAGAGAAACAATAGGGGCTTCAGTGTTCTGAAAAGCTTACAGTCACATTGCTCTGTGCCATAGCTCACACAGAAACAGGAGAGGTGGCAATGTTCTTGCCAGTCTACAGTGTCAGTGCCATTGCTCATTGCTATTGCTGAAACAGAAACAGAGGGGTGGCAGTGTTCTTAAAAGTCTCCAGTCACATTGCTCTGTGCCATAGCTCACACAGAAACAAGAGAGGTGGCAGTGTTCTTGCCAGTCTACAGTGTCAGTGCCATTGCTCATTGTCATTGCTGAAACAGAAACAATAGAGATGGCAGTGTTCTGAAAAGTCTCTCTAGTCACATTGCTCTATGCCATTGCTCATACAGATACAGGAGAAGTGGCAGTGTCCTTGTCACTCCCCAGTCCCATTTCTCTCTGCCATTGCTCATTCAGAAACAGGGGTGGGCAGTTTTCTTCTTATCAGTCTCCAGTGACATAACTGTGTGCCATTGCTCATAAAGAAACAGGAGGGATGGTAGTGTCCTTGTTACTCTTCAGTCACATTTCCAAGTGCCATAGCTCACACAGAAAACAGGAGGGGGGGCAGTGTTCTTGTAAGTCGCCAGTGACATTACTCTGTGCCATTCCTTATACAGAAACAGGAGGGATGGTAGTGTCCTTGTCACTCTCCAGTGACATTGCTGAGTGCCATAGCTCACACAGAAAACAGGAGGGGTGGCAATGTTCCTCTAAATCTCCAGTGACATTGCTCTGTGCCATTGCTCATACAGAAACAGGAGTGGTGGCAGTGTTCTTGTCACTCTCCAGTTTCCAGTTACATTATTCTTGTCACTCTACAGTCTCAGTGCCGTTGGTCACACAGAAGCAGGGGTAACAGTGTTCTAATTACCATTATTACGGTAGTTCTAACATCGGGGTAATATTACATTACATTAATAATGGTAATATCTATAATGCGCCGGTACTTCGGGGGGAATTGATTTCCCCCCTTAGTGCTGACATCAGGAGGGTACATGGGTGCTACAGTAAGTTAGCAGGACACACCAGGGGGCCTGATACCCACTGATGCAAACTGCTCAGTATTTATACTGAATGACCAGCCCGTTGATGAAAAGTTGCTCCGTCTGATAGAGTCTGAAGTCTGTTGGGCATGTACATGTCATGTGGGGAGCTCTTATAGGCATTTAAGAGGCATGTGTGGAGGTCTGATGGGCATGTACAGGGCTTGAAGGACATGTGTGGAAGTCTGGGTGGCATGTGAGCAGGTCTGATGGTCATAAAAGGGCATGTAGTGAGGTCTGATGGCATTTGTGGAGGTCTGATGGTCATATAAGGGGCACGAGGGAAGGTATAAGGGACATGCAGGGAGGTCTGATGGGCATGTAAAGGGCATGTGTGAAGGTCTGAGGGACATGTAAGAGGTATGTGGGCAGGTGTGATGGGCATGTAAAGGGTATGTTGGTAGGTCAGATGACATGGGGAGATCTGATAGGCATTTGGGTGACATGTGGGGGACTTTTGGAGTTTGTGAGGGACTTGAGAGCTTGTGGGAGTCTAAGTACATGTAGGTGCATTTTGTGATAAATGGGGGTCTGAGGTTATGTGGGGCTATTTTGAATCATGTGGTAAGTCTGAGTGACATATGGTGGAATTTTGGAGTAATTGGGTGCATTTTGGAAAGGGTAATGTGGGTGTGCTGTGGTCGTCTTTGGGATGTTTTTTCATTCTTAAAATTCAATTCCTATTTGAAGGTTGGTTGTATGTATTATATACTGTGTGATCTGTGTTATATACTGTGTCACTTATGGATCGGATTTCCAAAATTCATTTGCCATTATATTTTTCAAACAGGCCGGAACATTCCTGGATCCGGACAACAAACCAGCCGGTTGTCAATGCTGCAATAACAGGTAGGAGAGAATAATACAGTCCACCAACAGTCAGTATTTAACTTATGTGCAAAACAGAAAACTAATTTTCACCCCTTGCATTGTAACATGGTTTTGTCCAGGAGACTTAAATAAGAAACTTTTAAATTTAAGTTCCTTAATGAATCAGGCCCTATGTGATGAATTCTTGTGGATCTTTATATAATGATGATATGAGAAGTGAAGTTCCCACTGTCTCACGTTGCCCCAGATGAACGATTTATAAAGATATTATAAAATGAAATGTTTTGATATGGAATTGAGAAACTGTTAAAAATTCTAGCAATTTTATTATAACATGTACCCCAAAGGGAGCAATAAGACTCGTATCCAGGGCCAGATTAACCATAGGGCTAAATGGGCTACAGTCCAGGGGCCTCGGGCATCCAGGGGGCCCTTGAAAGTGCTTAACAGCATTATTGATTGGCTGTGGGCTGGGGCGCTCCCGGCCCGATCAATGCTGCTGAGCACTTTCACTGTGGTCCTTCCCCGGCGCGCTGTACTCTCCTTACTGAGGAGATCTCGTGAGTCTCACTCTCACGAGATCTCCTCAGTAAAGAGCGTACAGCGCACCGGGGAAGGACCGCAATGCCAGGAGAAGGAGGTAAGTGCCTTGGGGGCGGCTCGGATCACGGGGGGGGGAGGGCAGGGGGGGAGCTCGGATCACGGGGGAGGGGGGCCCTCACGGGGGAATGGAGGCCCCCTTAGCCCAGGGGGGTTCATTCCTCCGCCTCTCCTCAATTATTTTACTAGTTTCTAAGTGTTCTGGGAGTCAATCATACCTCCTTGCCCTGTGTGTCTGTTCTTAGCAGAGTTGAAATATTTTTTTTAAAATAAAGTTTTATTAAGATTTTTCAGAATATATGTATAGGGGAGGGGGTACAAAAAGGAAATATTGGGGTGAGGGAGCAAGGGAAAAGCTTTGTAATCAAAAGAGAAGGAAATTTATGTATAAATCAAGTTGATATATATTAGGGGTGTGCACCGGCCACTTTTGGTGTTTTGGGTTTTGGGTTCTGATTACCTTGAGGTTTTGGTTTTGAATGTGTTTTGCCAAAACACCCCACTCAAGGTTTTGGTTCTGATTTTGGGTTCTGATTTTTTTTTTAAAAAGCATAAAAAGTGCTAAAATCCAGATTTTTGGATTTTTTTCACTCCTACGCTATTATTAACCTCAATAACATTCATTTCCACTCATTTCCAGTATATTCAGAACACCTCACACCTCACAATATTGTTTTTAGGCCAAAAGGTTGCACCGAGGTAGCTGGATGACTAAGCAAAGCGACACAAGTGGGCGGCACAAACACGTGGCCCAACACGTGGCAGGATCAGTGAACTTATATAGCAGTACCACTGGACTTATACGGCAGGATCAGTGCCTTGCTTGCAGTCTCCTAGGTAACACAAATAATCTGTACAAATATGCACACAGGGGCATGGCCAGTAAAATATGGAACACATACTTTATGGATACTACCATTGTAGCAGAGGGCTGTAAAACTGGAACATGAAAGCTAATCATAAATAGCTATAACATTAACTAATAGATATTTACAGGATATGGTTCATAGTTCATACACATTAGTTATGCATATAGAATATATGGATTACAATTAATAAGCAGCAAACTCACACAAAGACTAACTTGTCTTCCCTATAACAGTTATGGTAATTTAATCTGCCCCTAGATATCCGTTTTCAGGAAAGCCAGTTAGTGAGGGTGAAGTCTTGCTGACTAGGCTTACCAAGTGTCACCAGCAGTGCTTTTAGCCACTCAATGAGACTTTAAGACTGACTCCTACCCCAACGCATACTGTACTGCCAAGCCTTACCTAAAACCACCTACGCACAGGAACAACGCACAAAGTGGACTCTCCACATGGAGTAAAACATTCACACTTATCCAGTACATTATGGTCAGCAAATAAAACTCAACCAAGTCAACCATATTACAATATTCGCAGAGTTTACTTTTATTCTTCGCTCCAATGAAGTTATCAATACGCTCCCCATCAAAGCCCACATCACTGCCATTACACACCAAGCAAAAAAGGTGTGTTATAACAATTACCACAAAATGAAAGCAGGTAAACTGATAAAACACCCTTCAAGTATGCTCACCTGTACAGGTATATACAAAACCAATGGTTACCACTATACAAGGAACAATAAAATTTTTTTAATGATCCTGAAATCATTGTATTTAGGTGGTCTATGCATCTAGGTTTTTCTAGACACTAAAAATGTATCTTGCTGTAATTTGGAATACAATCATGATACATACATAGAGAAATACCATTAAAGCAGAAATCACACATTGTTTCCCCCACCCCCTCTTAAAATAGTACCAAGTACCTATTCTTATTTATCCCACCTACAGATCAATATCTTGTTTTCAAACACACCTCTGGAGGGAACACACGTGTGGCTGGCAGGTACATGCAAATAAATGTTGACCAATAAAGAGGAACTTACAGTAGTTGATCTGAAGCGCTTTCTACAGTCCCATATCAGAGAATGCTAGGCAACAGGAGATCTCGCGAGATTCGGCGGCGGGATGACGAGGTTTTGCCTTGTTCTGAGTTTTGTGATCGGCGGGAATACCCGAACAGTGCTCAGATCCGGGCTCAGATCGACACTGTTTGGGGGGGTTCTGATTTGCAAAATCCGGACCCGCTCATCTCTAATATATATCGAGTTGATATTTTAACTGCACTGTGTTTATTGTATTTTCCTTTTATGCTATGTTCAGCTTCATCCTACACTCTCCTTACGGCTCTGCGAACCCTTTGTGGCACCCTATAAATAAAGGATAATAATAATGAAAATAATAATGCTGAGGAATAAGAAAATGTAGTTGATGATAGAAAAAGTTAAGCTGGACAAAGGAAGGATCCAGCTAAGCAAAAGGGGATCAAGAAAAGTGGAACAGAGCTGTAGTGTAAAAGCAAAGGCTATATATACAATACCACCAACACCACTTGCTGCAGTCAACTAACCACTGTTTAGCTAAAGAAAGCATATTTGATGGAAAACACTAAAATTTTTCTGAGTGCCGCTAAAACATCATTGTTGAAAGACAATGAATTGTTAAAATATATTGCTGTTGCTTTAGAGACATCTGTCATATAATGGTGAAACTTGAACTCTCATGAATTAGAAATAAATGCTATTGGTTACCATCTCACGTGCAAGTTGTGTGACATAATCAGGGGAACAGGTAACATAACCTGGGGTAGATGTCTCTGAACGCAGCAATAAATCAAGAAAATGCAGGATTTCTTGTACAACTGACCTCAGCCAGTTTAATTGAGCATGTGCAAAAAAACAAAAGCCTTGCCTGTCTGGCACTAACTAAACATTCCTTAGAGGCCCTCTCTCAACTCTGAGACCTTGTGTACCAGACTCAAACGCCAAACAAAGGTTATTTAGCAGGTTCTCTCAGGAAGCATCCAGCCTCCTCCCCAGGTCTGAGAGAGACAAAGTGATCAGGGCTGCAACTTTTTACAGGCCCCACACAGGTGCAACTCTTAATTAGTGTGCGGTGAAACATACTCTGGGAAGCTTTTCCCCCAGAGCTAAACAATCTCCCTGCTGTTAACGTATACAATGCAGGAGACCTGGGACAAATTCCTCTGTGATTTAGCATTAATCCAGTGACTTTTGTCACAGTTGCAATACATTTTCTGTTTGTCCCCAAACAAGTGTGTGAAAAGTGAATTAGTCAGACACATCAGTAACAGACTAAACCAAATATGGAAGAAAAAGTAGCACAATTCCACTCCTTCTCCCATATTTGTCTCCTATTGGTCACTTTGTGCAGGGTGATGCTAGAGTGAGGATTCATGGTAATGACATTAAGAGATGAGAAAGTTGATCTCTGCTTCATTGTTAGAACTGAGTTGCAATATATTAAATATCTTGCCTTAAGGCAGTGTTATATCTTTGTTTCTGCCACAAGAAGATGGCATTGAATCCAAATAAAGCTAACAGGAAGAGCAGCCTAAGCTAAGTAGTCGGATTGCAGTTGAAAAAAAGACACAGGTGAGCGAGTAAAGACCAGTATTTCCTACCAGTACAACAACATGGCATTTAAGAAAAATTAACCAGATGAAATGAGTAATCCAATATATTGTAGGGTGGCGGGTCAATAAATAAATACACATGACAAAACTCAGCATTTTTTTACAGTATTATAATAGTGCAAGCAATGGCAAGGATGCCATGGGCATGTTGACATTAGAAGAAACATTTGTGCTTATAGTAGTTGTGGTTTAGTTGTTCTTGTGACTTCCCATTCACCCTTATGTTTAGATTAAACAGGACACGCATAGTATAGCAAACTAGTCATGTCCTCCACAGGAATAATACATATGGCTGAAGTGCTAGGTTTGTTTGGTACCTCGCAAAGTGAAAAAAGGTTTCCAGCACACCAGCACCACCGTCATGACTAATCAACAAGGATTTTGGACTATGAATTAGGGTTCAGAATTAAAGTCGGCATCTTCCTTAATTTTCACATCAGTGGCCATCTTCCTATTCCTCATAAGTGGCAATGGTTGTCTCAAGATCCACACCCAATATAATCTCAGCCCCACTGTGGAATGAGCCACCGCACTACTCCCGTTGGCTTGATCTCCTCTTCTGTCCCTGCTGGTTGCTAGGAACACTGTTCTTCTAGTTGGCTTTGCGATCAGCTGATCACCCCTGATTATCTATGTGGGGCTCATTCCTGGGAGCCATTGTTCCTGGGCTGGCATTACTGTAAGTAGCAAGGATGGCCTCTTCTCCCTGCCAGCTAAAAGCTTGTGCCTGCACCTCGTGAAGCCTGAATTTTGGTGAATTACATATACTACCTGAACTTGTGCCTGTTCCTGGGAATTCTCTGTCTGCTGCTCATCTTGTTTTTTGTTTTCTACATTTTTGAGAAGTAGCCTTTTGCAAAGACCACTTATAATGTTGCTGGCCATACAACATTTCATAAGGCAAAATGGCTTGTTTCTTGTTTTCTACATTTTTGGGAAGTAGCCTCTTGCGAAGACCACTTATAATGTTGCTGGCCATACAACATTTCATAAGGCAAAATGGAGGAGAGGCTGCAAAGGTATACCAGTCTATACAAAGCGCTCCAAAGAGACTTATTTTTCTCCCAGTTTTCAAAGGGCCTGTCCTCTGAATTCAACTACTACTCTATTATCATTACAATAAAATTCCAAAATTCGAGCAAAAGATAGAGTCGAGTCTCATCCTTCATGAAGACAGCAAGCCAGTCCTTGGGGTAAATTTATCAAGCTGTGAGTTTCTGATGGGTTTGAAAAGTGGAGATATTGCCTATACGAACCAATCAGATTCTAGTTATTTATTTCACAAATTCTACAAAATGATAGCTAGAATCTGATATCTATAAGCAACATCTCCACTTTTCAAACCCACCGGAAACTTGCAGCTTGATAAATTTACCCCCTAATCTTTGACAAGTGAGTGCTGTACCAACATATCATCAGTGTGATTCGTATTCTGATTATTTTTTTTTTTTGGGGGGAGGGCAGAAGGAGGAGCATTGGCAGAAGAAGCTGATGGAGCAACCATTTCAGGAGCCAATTGAGCTGACAACTAGTTCACATGGAACTGTTTGCTTAATTTCTTTATATATGTGTCTGTTGAAAACAAATATTATTATTATTATTATTATTATTATTATTATCATTTATTTGTTAGGCACCACAAGGTATCCGCAGCGCCTAAACACAGTACTAACAGTAGACTATACAGGGTGAAACCATACAGAACAATGAACAAAAAAGTACCAATACTTCAGAAACTCCGGCTAGTCATATGCAGTAAAGACGGAGCGGAAGAACAGGTATGGAGACAGGAGGGGAGGGGGCCCTGCTCATACGAGCTTACATCCTAAGGGAGGGTAAACAGACCAGGCACAAGAGGAGCCAGTTGAGGCAAGAGGAGAGAAGGGAGGACGAGCAAAAGGGAGGATATGGGGGTTAAGTAGATGGTTGGTAGGCTTTGAGGAAGAGGTGAGTTTTGAGTGCACGTTTGAAGGAGCACAGAGTAGGAGAGAGACGGATGGAACGAGGGAGGTCGTTCCAGAGAAGGGGGGCTGCACGGGAAAAGTCTTGGATTCTGGAGGGGGAAGAGGTGATAAGAGTGGAGGAGAGGCGGCAGTCGTTGGCCGAGCGCAGGGAGTGGGCAGGAGTGTGAATAAAGAGGAGGTTAGAGATATAAGGGGCAGTAGAGTTGGAGAGAGCCTTGTAAGTGGTGGTGCCAAACATGTAATGTACCAAATACATTACATGTTCATTAAACCTAAGATCAAGCATGGTTGCCAAAAGATAGTGACCAGATTTCAATGTGCTGCAAACCATTGGAACCTGGCAGAATGAACAAAGAACTTGATTCACAAGCTCAAAATACACAAGTCCAAAATGCAAGCAGAATCGCTAGTTTTCATATAGTCCTTCAGCATCTCTAGCTGCTTTTTCACTAATGAGTAGTATGACTTAACTCAAGATGGCACTGTCTGAGGTCTCTTGTTTTGTTGCTATTTCAAAAGGTTTAAGTATTTGCATAAATCCAAAGGGATCCTCCAGTCAATTTTAAAGCTCTGTGGAGTATACTGGGTTTATCTGGCCCAATTATACCCACTTCATGCTGGCTAGCCACCCAGGGCTGCCTTACAATGCCTGGGAAGCCTACCCTGTAACTTCTAGGGTTCTTAAAATCACTCATGCAAATGCAGTTAGAAAAGTACAACATTACATTTATTGTGATAACAACAATCACTAGAATTCTATATACAAACTGTAAATAAATGCCTGACAGGATTAGCACATTATCTGTGCCTTACCCCACAAGCTTAAGGAGCTTCAGTCACCTGGATGTCCTGACTTGCAGAATCCAATACCCATGGAGTTTTCTGAGCTTCAAATGTACCAGCAGGATGCTCAGTCAAGCAGAAGCCTAGACCTCAACGTTCTTCCCAGGATCAAATCAAAAGAAAAGACACAACTTCCCCTGTGTCTCACACTTTCTTCTCTACCCTAAAGATATCCCTGGGCCTGGGTAAGGCGTGGCCCTTAGATAGGGGGATCTGTGGACAAGTGAAAGTGGGCAAACCAAAGACTATATGACTGTGACAGCCCACTGGGCTGGTCATTCACCTTCACGAGCAGGAACAGCAGCAGCATGTACACCACTACGTAACATTTGTCACAGGCAGGCCACTCTTTGTATCACCGGCTTCACTAACAGGCATACGGCTGACAATTTGTTACGCAAACTGAGAGATGTGATTGATGCATGGCTTATACCACTCGGACTCTCCCCAGGGTATGTCATTTCTGATAACGCCAACAATATAGTGTGAGCATTACAGCTGGGTGATTTCCAACATATTCCCTGTTTTGCTCACACCATCAACTTGGTGGTGCAGAGCTTCCTACGAAATAACCGTGAGGTGCAGGAGATGCTTTCGGTGGCCCGTAAAATTTCAGGCCATTTCAGGGATTCAGCCACAGCATGTAGGAGATTACAGCAGCTCCAAGAGCAGTTTAACTTGCCCTGCCACCAACTTAAGCAAGAGGTGGTAACTAGGTGGAATTCCACCCTGTATATGCTTCAGAGGATGGAGGAACAGCGCAAAGCCATCCAAGCATATTGCACAAGCCATGACATTGGGAAAGGAGGGGGGATGTATTTCACTCTTGCACAGTGGGGAATCCTTTCAGTCCTGTGCAAGGTGCTGAAACCATTTGAAGTTGTGACGTGTGAGGTGAGTGCAGACTCTGCTAGTTTGAGCCAAGTCATTCCTTTAATTAGACTATTGGAAAAGCAGCTTGAGAAAATGAAGGAGGAGCTGAAAGCAAGCAATTCAGCAAAGTATGTTGGCCTTGTCGATCAAGTACTTAATTCGCTTCACAATGATCCTCGAGTTATTAAGATCTTGAACTCGGATCAGTACGTTTTGGCCACTGTGCTTGATCCAAGGTTTAAAACCTACATTGAGTCTTTACTTGTAAATGAGCGAGATGTGAACTTTTGCAAGGAGCTATTGCTCAGCAAGTTGTCCGCTGAACTGGGCCTCGGCTTGACGACGTGTCCTCCTTCACTTTCTCAAGCTGCTGCTGCTCGTAAAAAATTTAATTTCCAAAAAAGAAGCAGGGAAGACGCAGGGGGCAGACCAGAACAATTTAACATCTGGGCTGGTTTGAAGGATTTAAAAAAAAAATGTGTCACTTTGCCCATAACTCCATCCAATACGAGTATAAACATGCAAAGGATGGTGGAGGATTACTTTCAAGAGGTAGTTGATATGGAAATGTCAAACAGTCCCTTTCCTTACTGGGAAGAAAAGCAGGCCATTTGGAAACCCATGTACAAACTTGCTTTGTAATACCTAAGCTGCCCACCCTCCAGTGTGTACTCTGAACAAGTGTTCAGCACAGCAGGGAACTTAGTCAGTGATCGCTGCAGAAGGATACTTCCCAAAAATGTGGAGAAAATGATGTTTATAAAAATTAACTACATCTTCCACGAGGAAGGCCTTCACCATCCAAGACATCCAAGCACTGACTGTTCTCTAATGGCGGATTAAAGCGGCGATGAATTGATAGTCTGTGATGATGACGTACACACTGATGAGGGTGAGGATGAAGCTGAAGATGACGACGATAACATCGTTTTAAAACTTTCTATGTAAGTGTAGGGTGCAATCTACCCCCAAAGAGGAAAGGGACTTGTGGCATTTCCATATCACGTACCGTCTTAAAAGGCTGCTGTTTGGGCAATTTATCCTTAAGGGTAGGGTGTCATAGACAGAGTGACCCCAAACTGCCTTTGTCCATTTCTCTTAATATTGTACAATCTATAACAGCTGAATTTTTTGGTATTTTATACAAGTGGAGGGGAGCCTAGAGAGACAGAAACCAAACTGGCTTTCTCCATTTAAATTAATATTGTACAGTCTATAACGGCTCAATTTTTTTGTATTTTCGACAAGTGGAGGGGGGCCTATAGAGCCAGAAACCAAACTGGCTTTGTCCATTTCAATTAATATTGTACAGTCTATAACGGCTGAATTTTTTGGTATTTTCGACAAGTGGAGGGGGGCCTATAGAGGCAGAAACCAAACTGCCTTTTTCCATTTCTTTACATATTTAACTATAAGTGTAGGGTGTAATATACATCCAAAGATGATGGCTGCATTGCCAATATGCATAGATGGAGAGGAAGACAATCTGGTTTGTGTGTAGAATAAATGAAGGCCTACCAACGCAGAATTAAACTGTTTTTTGGATGATTTATTACCTCTACAATAAGATTACTTATCTTTTTAACAGTTGGAGCACTAAATTAGGTTATTTTAGGCCCAAAAACATTGATTTTCCAACAAAATAGCAAA
Organism: Mixophyes fleayi; assembly: GCF_038048845.1. Classification (NCBI taxonomy): domain Eukaryota; kingdom Metazoa; phylum Chordata; class Amphibia; order Anura; family Limnodynastidae; genus Mixophyes; species Mixophyes fleayi. Next base: position 71,057,236 of record NC_134406.1, read on the forward strand.
ACAAAACCAAACAAAACCAAAACCAAAACACGCAATGGCGGTTTTGCAAAACCAAAACCAAAACACGACGGTAATCCAGATCCAAAACCGAATCCAAAACCAAAACAAGGGGGTCAGTGACCATCTCTACTAAAAATACAGTCCTACTTATAACTGCAGTTGAACAGAAAAGAAATGTAACAAATAACTTTTATTAATATCATCATCATCATTTATTTGTAAGGTTCCACAGACAGTCAACGTATACAGAGAATTGATTTGTAGGCTTCAATTGTACTACTGAATTTGTATATATATCTCTACATATATATAAAGTTTGCTGGCAAATATCTTCCACAGCTTTAAAGGTAAAGCTGCCAAATCTTACATAGTTATTTAGTATCGAAAAAGTAGCCAATTAGACCACATAGCGATTTCGAAAATACAATAAAGCGACTGAGTGACAAATATTGAAAACATTATTTTTGGGTTGAAAATAATTGCTTGACTGCTGGAAGGAAACCTCGCCACAACACGACATAACTACAACGCGACAAAGCAACAAATCTTATTTTCTAAATGCCATTTTTTGTCTGTCTACCAAATAATTTGCTAATATATAAAAACTGGTATACATTACAAATTGGAACCTCGCAATGCTGGGTGACCCTGCTAGTTATATATTAAGTGGGTGACAATTGTCAAATGTATGAAAGGTGATTTACTGATGTGACTGACTTTACATGATACAGGACAAGAATGTAGAAGCACATTTTAGACACTAAGGTCCTGCATCATGATGAGCTGCACATGAATTTGTGTATCATATCTTGCGTGAAATAACTCTGCATATGTCCAGAAACGGACCTCACTCCAATGAACGCAACTGCATGAAATTCATATCCGAAAGCAAATGACACTTACGACTGCCTATGACTTTAGAGGCAGAATGGGAGAAGGAAGAGGCAGATGAACTTAGGCAATGTACAGTAAGGTTGTGCCGAGGGCTTTCCGATATACATGTGGCCCGGATTAGGAACTTAAAGTGGCCCTGGAAAATTTTTGATGGTTGCTTCATGTAGGCAGTGATATTACACCTTTAAACCAGGACAATGCCTGAGATGATGATAACAGTGTTGGCAGAACCTTTTTGGTGTCTGTAAAAGGTGTCAGTGTGTCAGCAGGGTTGGATATGGATGTTAGGCCACACATGATTAAACTTAACCAAGGTATTGTTTTTTTCTAGAACTTGTAACAAACAATAATGTAGGTACTCACAGTGTTAATGGTTCTGCAACAGTATTCTGTATGTACTTGTATATGCAGATTGTAAGCTCTTTTAGGTATACTGCACGTCCATATAGTAACATTATGGGACAGACTTCGCTTGCGATAGGCCTCAGGTCACTTATATGATGCCTCCGATCACTAACACATACGCAGCTACTAACCCTGCCTCTCTCCTTGCATATATCGGAAGAAACCCGAACTTACCGGTCCACGCATGCACAGTAGCGTCATGCAGATGGCTGCATCACTGCCCCACTTACTGTCCCACTAGACCACTGGGATAATACAGAAAACACAGCGTGGAGCTCCATACTAACAAACAGAACAGGTATTGTGGTGGTACAAGTACCGCCAAGATACTTGTTAAATAGTCTTCCACATGCAAATGCAATTTTTACGCCACCAAGGGTTACCGACAGCAATAGTGGCATTATCACTGGCGGTAACCCTTTGAAACAAGAAAAATCTATTGATTTATTAAAGGACTTTTCGCTCTTTAAAAAATTACCCCCCCCAGTGCATGCAAAATCTCCAATAAAGAGTTTGACAGCAGTGTCTCAAAAAAACATGAGTGCATGCATATTATAGTAATAATAATAATAATAATAGGGTTTTCAGAGCACACACACAAAGGGAAAACATGGGCAAACACACAAAAGGGAAACACAGACACACACACAATGGAGGAGCGGAGGCACAAACACAAAGGGGAGACAGAAACACACACAGAATGGGAGGGACAGAGGCACACACACATAAAAGTGGAGGCAGTGGCACAGACGCAAAGAGGGGGCCAGAGGCACACACACAATGGGAGGGACAGAGACACAGACATAATGGGAGGAACAGAGGCACATATGGGGGTTCCTAGAGCAAGATACTCATACAAAATTGAAGACAGAGAGACTAACAGTTGATGAGACAAACATAGGTGCTAGATGGAATCAGAGGTGGCTAATAGTCAGTCTAAATGGCTGCGCACTGCTTCTTTAAAGCAACATATAGCATGGGGTTCAACCTACAAAGAGGACCGCCCTAATCATTGCATTTGGGACCAGACCAACCCGCCCTGCCACAAGTGGCCCATAATGTTATGGGGACCATCGGCCTCCTGAAAAATTAAGGTAAGGTCTATGGCCAATCTGCACCTACATCTGGTTTCAGTCATATCACTTGCACCAGCTCCAGGGAAGGTGTAAGTGCCAACTGATAGTGATGACTGAGATGGTATCGTCTTGTTTTAAAAACTATACATATGCATGCCACTAGCTTCCACAGAACATGTGTATGCAAGTAAGACAGACTAAATAAATGCATTTTATGTACAGTATGCATTAAAACCAACATGATTTATGTGTTTAATGTAAAAAAAAAATCCATATTTTTATTAATGAATATATTGTTAAGAATTGTTCATCTATTTCTAATTTCATTGTTTAACTGTTTTGATGTGACCTTTTACTGAACAGAGATTTGTACATATATTGCAGTCTGTTGTGTGTATCTACATATGGCATGTAAAGATTAGACCAAATTTTAGCCCAGGGGCAAAATTTGACTAAAGAAGCAAATAAGGAACATTTTAAAGGAAAAATAATGCAGGTGACCCAGTCCAAGGTAGCCCACTTTGGAACCAGCCCGTGAGAAAGTTGTCCCCTTGCCCCTCAACCCAGCCAGCCCCTGATAGTGATGAGAAATATTTCAGTATAAGGTCCTATTCATGCTGAAATAATCATTCCAAAAAAAATGTGTTTGTAAGTCTGTGGCAGGATGTCATGGTGCAATAAGTAAAAACATATAACTTAATTGCCATTTAGAGGTTAAAGAAATCCACCCAATCAATAACAACAATGGTACTCTCAAACTGAACATATAATCAGTCCTAGATTAAAGAAAATAAATGGCACTGATCAAAAATGGAATCCAAATCCAATGGAAAAACTATTTTATACAAGTCAATATAAGAAAAAAAAAAACAATATATGTGGATAAAGGATTGGCAATGGAATTTGTATCTTGACTAGAGTTTTCCTTTAATGTATAAAATGTATAGGAATAAGAATGCCTGTGTACATTTCTATGTAATTATAACTGTATGTAAATGTGGTGTAAGAGAAGCATAGTTTAATGGAGAATATAACTTTTCTTTGTTGAAAAGCATACAGTGCGTCTGGCTACTTTCTTAGAATTGATGCAATCTACCAGTCAAATCCATTCAGCCTATTGGTATTTTTCTAAATGTTACGTCTTTTTAAACCATTCTTGGGTAAACACATTCACTCATCACTAGTGGCATATTTACTCTTGTGGGGTCAGTAAAACAGAATAGAACAGATTCACTCCTTATTATTTATAAGATGTCAGATTTCTAGCATTATTTCCTTGCTGTGTGACAACCTGAGGGCTTTATCCACATTCCCTATGCCATTAGAGGAAAAGAACATGTTTAAAATCCATCCAGCGTTTGTGTAGTCCCTCTGATTAATTTGATTGCCTCTAGCCAAACTATGTATTTTACCTGTTGTGTTGCATTTATTTATTTCTATGCACTGTTCTTTTTGATGGATTTCAATGTGAATGTCAATTCATTATTAAAGTTACATAGATACGTGACATGTTTTAAAGTAATTAAAAGATTGCTTGAAATCAGACATACATGCATGTAGACAATAAATGGTTAACCATATATTATACATAGCATGCAAAGATAAGTAGAGGGTAGAAAAAGTGTATATTAGGGGCACTCTATGATTGTTTATTTATATAAAACATACATTTTAATGATTCATTTAAAACGATAGTAGAGTCCCAAATTAGTACCTTAGTACCACTAGTAGCGAAATAAAACCAAAATAATAACCAAAATAAATTTATTAAAAAGGCAGAACCAACTGCCTAGCCTCGCTGTGCAATTTGTATTACAATTACCCTAATTATATTATATCTGGGTAATATCGATCATCATGCTGTCCAGGTGTCTGGCATAATAAGCAGATTAACCAAGTCAGTGTAGACACTGTTTAAAAGTGCAAGAGAGATAAGCTATACCGTTACAAACAGTTCCTATTTGCATACATATGATGTCATAAATCTAATGCAAATAGATAATATCCTCTCAATACTTTATTGATAGGGAGAGAGACAATTTAATAAAATTGAATACATAACGTTTAGGACAGAATCAAAACCATAATATTTTCTTCACCCGTTTATAAGATATTTAGGTCTAGATTGTCTAATATGATAGGAGTTGGTAGCGTAATTATATTGTGTCCCATTTTACAAAACTGTAATCTCCTTTCTTGCAGAGAGTACCAGATTAGCTGCTATCTAGTACCACTCCCTATTGATATGAGTTTGGTGTCCCTCTCAAGGACTACAAACAGATCCCTTACGTGCTAACTATAGCCACGCTCCCCTATAGACGAGGCTGTGGGGTTTTATTGAATTGTCATATAGTATCAGACCCCCTCTGTTCTATTATGGCCCCTTTACGTATTGAAGCATATCTCCCTAGCTTATACAAATAGCGGCAGCATGAGTCACACATGTAAGCAGCACAGCGAGGCGAACGCCGACGCGCATTTCGCTTACTCGCTTTAACAAGGCTTTTTTTTGCCCTTTTTTGCTCTCAATTTAAAAACACATATGTATGGCCCAAATATATGGGACTCTCATTGTTTAGAGTAGGACCATCCTATTAGCAAAAGCGCCTTGGCGTGGCGGATGGCTTAAACATACATTTGCAAATGTGTGCAACAAAGACTTTTGCATTTTTATCTACAGTAGAAATGGCAGATCTGTTGCTGGCTATAGCAGTGTGCTGGGGGGAAAAATGTTGTGTGTATGTTCCTTGCAGGATAACCCCACCCTTTCAAGCACCTGTTATGGCCTATAAATTGATTTGAGCAGCTTCCACTTCTGTATTTGTCTGAGAGGCATGTTGGTGTCAGTAGCTGAGAGGGGGTACTGGCACTGAATTGCTTTTTGGAGGCTTCTGGGGTACCTCTTTGGTAAGTTGGCTCTCAATTTAAAAACACATATGTATGGCCCAAATATATGGGACTCTCATTGTTTAGAGTAGGACCATCCTATTAGCAAAAGCGCCTTGGCGTGGCGGATGGCTTAAACATACCGGTACATTTGCAAATGTGTGCAACAAAGACTTTTGCATTTTTATCTACAGTAGAAATGGCAGATCTGTTGCTGGCTAAAGCAGTGTGCTGGGGGAAAAAATGTTGTGTGTATGTTCCTTGCAGGATAACCCCACCCTTTCAAGCACCTGTTATGGCCTATAAATTGATTTGAGCAGCTTCCACTTCTGTATGGTGTTGTGAAATACCTGTCAACAGAGGACCCACTCATCAATTTTGCGACACAAGAATATTAAACAATGTATAACATATCTGTATGTTTGAAAAACAAAGTGAATTACAACTTATTTGCATCATTTACAATTAAAACATAATTCATAAAACATCTACTGTGAATACTCAACTTATTTTAAGAATTCTCTACGGCACCTAAATTGATTTTTTGTGAATCCTGGCATTGCAACATATAATTGTGACCCACTTGTGGGAATCACTGGTATACAACATTGCTGTTTATAAGATCCCATGTATTCTTTGTTTTTGCAGCTAACTCATACAAGATGAATGTCTGATTAGCCTGTGCAAGTCCCTGTTAGATACTGTTACGGTTCTAGCAGCTCCCGGGAAAGAACCACTTGGCTGCGGTAGATATCACAGACATATGACATCTGGCCACGCCGCTTAGTCATGAGTGGACTGGTCGTGAGGTACAAGCTGAAGTCAATGGTTTATAGAAAGTAGAATAGTGATGGACGATGCCAAAGTCGAGGGACTGGAGAAGGTAGTGATGTACAGTCAGACATAACTCAAATGTCTTCTGCAAAGCACAAGCAGAGAAATACAAAACAAAACTTTGCTCCTACAAAGTTTTGGTACAACTGAGGGATTTTAGAAAGGCTACAAACAGGTGAGATAAATTATTCTGATTAACTAGACCCTTTCACTGAAGGGCTGATTTCAGAGTAAAGAAAGCTGTGCAGTAGTCCAGGTGAGGTACTCAGCAAAGTACTGATAACAGGAATTGAGAGAAGGTATTTGTAGCTTTAATTGTGAACTGTTTTCTGACAGCTGTCATCTGCATTTAGTGTTGTGAATCTTTACAGATATGGTTGTGATACTATGAATATAGTACTTTAATTAAATGGTGGGCTACAAGAAACTTAGTCCAATGATTTTCAATGACTGTATGTGCCTCAGGAATTTAGATGTAATTTATAAAAGTTAGAAATGTGTGCATAAAATTGTGAAAAACAGGTAAAACTGTTTTTGTTCCTACGTTAGTATTTATATCATTAACATTAATTTACATTCATGTATAGTCTATTTTGTAATAACCACATCACAACTGCTAATATTTTAACCAATATTGGAAAAGGCTGCAGTGAGCTGGCTGGCTAACAATAGTCACAGAGTAGCAGCACAAACACATGGCAGTTTAAAAAAAGTTATACAAAAACATAGTGGCACAGCAGTGACAGATTCTGTTTATAATTGGCGACAACAACAGTATTCCTTATACAATTTATACAATTTATAGTTCATTTTGATGAACACCAGTTTTTCAATATTTTTAGGAAATAGCGTCCTACTATCCTACTATCTGATTGCTCACAATGTTCCCAATGTTTAGTGTGCTAAACACTCTCGCAGAGAACAGACTGCAAGGTGGACAGCTTAACTACACCATAGCTAGTTTGCACAAGGGGCTCCAAATTGCCTTTTATAAAGAGACTGTCTGAGATGCTAATTTGTACTTTATCATTAAAGTGATCCTCCAGCATTCTACTAATACAAGTTGTATCAGATTGAGATTTGGTAGAGGTGTTGATTATATATTTGGCCATTTCTTTTAAGCCTGACCAGATGTCATTATCAGCTTTCACATTGGTGTGCTGTGTTGACTCATCTTCAGTGTGACTCTTAGAAAAGTTTTTGTCTGGTATTTGAATTGTTAGGAGAAGCTGAAGCAGGGGATGTGTCATGTGCGACTTAAGATGACAGCGTGCTCACAAGTTTGCATCTTTGAAGAATGGTGTTAGTTGGAAAGAAAGACGTTTCATATGACTTAAACCTAGGTTCAAGCATGGCTACCAAAATGTAGTTATTCAATTTCAAGTTGCTGCAAACACTTGGGTCCTGGTGAAGCAAATATAGATCTTGATCTACAAGGTTAGCATACTTAACAGAATCCTCCTCCTTTAGCTTCTCTAACTGCTTTTCTGTATGGTCCTGTTCTGGGAATGCGCAGAGTAATTTTGCGTGCGATATGCACAAAATCGGCAGAAACGTGCCTTGATGAATCAGGACCTTAGATTTTTAAAAAAAATATACATATTAATTTTTAGGGAGTATTTTGTTTTTTGGCCACTTGCTAGTACAAATGTCAGTGATACTGCTGCCTTCACAGTCAAACACTTGGATTTTCTTTTTTGTCCTCTCCTAATAGTTTATTAATATACTATTAATATGTGTTGTGACTGATTGTCTACACTCTCACACCCACTTAATCAACACACAATTAAAGTAGACTAATCTGTAAATAAACTAAGATTTGTGAAGTAAAAGCTATTCTAATAGATATTGTTTGCCTCATTCACCCTGTCCAACCCTCTACAACCCACTTTATGAACATACAATTGGAGCAAACAACCTCCCCACATACTATTAGTTCTAAAATAGCGGCTGAGAACAGGAGGGAGGGCTATATATAGAAAATCTCAATACAAAACACCTTTTTCCCGGAAATTATGTTTCATCTCTTCAGATCAGAATTTGACATGAAAAATCAAATCATGACTCCGCTTGAAGCGGTACCCCAAAATTCAGAACTCTAGGATTTCTCTGAACAACTTGACCCTAATGAAAATCAAATCAAATTGAGGTTACAGGGTTTAGGGGAGTTCCTTTCATTTTATTCCCACCATTTCTTTTACTGCACAGGGTGTTTACATATAGTGGCCACTCCTCCATTTATAGGCATGGGAAAGTAACTATGCAAATCAATAGCTACTGTGTGTGCAGTATTAAATATTATTTTTTGTTAAGGCCTCATAAGGCCTTTGTTCACCCATTTTAACTCGCATAGATATATTATTTGCTAAAAGAGGTTATTCATTTTTCTGTTGAAATGCAGTTTTGCAAGATGTAAGCCCACGGCCTTGAGGTTAAGCTGAGATAAAGAACTCCTGTAAGAATGTAGCAAGATTTGTGAACAATAGATGTTTCATTTTCAGCTTGTAGTGTGGGAGCTGTGCCCATGACTTTGGATATGGCAGACAGGAGCTAAACTATAAGCCACCCTTGGGATAAGAATAATTGGCACAACTGTCCTGAGAAGGGGGAGAAAGTTATCCACCTCAAGAATACGTGAGATAGTTAATCCGCAGCACATCCCATAGACTATTGTATGCTTATGACGTAGGATTCATATATTCAGAAGGCTATAAAGACTTGTATCTTGATATCAATAAACAAAGAATATTCCTTGTATACAGAACTTGGTCTGTGTCTATTCTCTCCAGCTGATTGAAGCGCTTCCAGATGTACTTGACACCCCAAGGCAAACTCAGATCTAACAGCAGCACCAACATTTATATCTCTATTAATGCCTAATACATAATATCATGCATAAATGCAGCTATATGATATATGTATAGATTCCTGTGTACAATATCTGCATAAATGGTGAGTTTTGATGTCACCACTTCAGTGTTTTTTTAGGATATTATATGGAATAATGTAACTATTGTAAAGTTTTCTGGATATTAGAAGTCACATTGGGCCTGTATCCTTCTATCTTTATATGATCATAAAGTTCATTGGTGTTTTCAGTAAAAATATGTTATCACAAACAAATCAGTGATTAGAAAAGTTATCACTGTAGTATTAAATATAAACAACTATGGATTTGAAATAATATAAATAAACAAGTGTATAAATAAGTAAACTGATAATTTATTTATTTTAATAAGATAACTTAAAATTGTGGCATTTGTATTTTTATACTAGACAAACATTGGTAACATATATATTAACTCCCATATATAATATCTATTGAATCAATGAGTTCTAATGTCAGCCACTTATAATCGGCTTATAATCAGTGAGTTGTGATGTCATTGCTTCACTGTTCATTAGGAATATTTGTGTTTTATAAGAAATAAGGGACCCCTTACTGTAAATAACTACAGCTATTGCAAAATTCTAAATTATATTATCCTTCCGTTTTTTAGGAGGGGTGCATAATTCTATAAAATTTATACTAGGTATAAATTTATACCATTTATTAGACCCTGTAATTGTCTTCTTATCACATATCTTATACTTAGCATCTCAAATATAATAATCATAATGTCCCCTGGCCCATTGCCAAAAATCTTGAACTTTCATATTTTCTAAAGGAATGTATTTAAATAATCTTGTTAATGAGAATAGGAAATAACAAGACTGTGAATTCCCTGTGGCGATGATTGTGTAATTTTTTAGTAAAAAGGTACCAATGCACCATCTGTTCGAATAAAGATGCTTCTATTTTTCACAAGTATATGGTTTACTTCATATGTCATAATTCTATTTTGCTGGCTTAATTGAAATAAGCACACTTGTAATTTCTGAAATATTTTTTTGCTTAATGTAAATGTGTTAATTATAGTGTAATTACAAAAATGACAGTTTTGTATTAGGTGATGATATACAGAATGACAATTTACTTTTGTTTTTGTTTTTCTAAACTATTGAATTCTTGTAAATAATAGCCAATCAGAGTGCCAGCACATAACCAATAATTGAGCTATATGCAGGTATAAAAGCTGACTCTGATAGAAAAGGTCACTCTGCTCTCTTGATAATAGCAAATAGACACCCGATATACACATCTCCAATAATCAGTAATAAAACATCTATAGCACTCAAAGCTCATTGTTAAAAATTGACCATGCAAAAAGTCAGCAGACACTATAACAGATAACCCCCAAACCAATGGCAACTTTGCTGGATTAACACATTTTGTCAATTTACAAAAGAATACTGCCCTATAGTCAATTTGGCGAAAGTGCCACAATTCTCTGACCTCTGCAAGGGTGTGGCCTAGATAAGAGTAGGTGGATTGATGTGAATGTTGCCATGGTTAGGTATACCTGCCAGACATTTGTATGAACCAGCGTAAGTTTTATTTTCGCAGGTTGTAGACAAGGTTTATTTTTTAACGAATTTGCTTTTTATAATATTTGGTTCAATGCTGTCTAATAATTGTGAAGGTAGTATTATGCACCTCACATCATGTGGAAATTAAAACCATAATCAGTAGTGGCTGACACATCATTTAAGTTACAAATAATAAAATCATATAGGTGAAGCATTAAAAAAAATATATAAATGACATAAATATGTTCCAGAACTCTCCTATATGTAGGCCTGTCTTTCCCTTGTCTTCCCTTTTTTATCTTCCTGTATAATTTCCCTTTTCCCTACCTACATAGTTCTCTATATTTCCATTCTGCATTCATTGGCTACTCTTCAGTTCCCAGCAATGAGCTGCCAGACATCACAGCGACATCCAGCTCTGCTCTTTTCCTAGGACTGTGGTACCTGAACATTATTTTACCCCTATGGGGTACGAGGTAAAACCTGTGAAGTTGCATTGCTGTGGAATGCCTTCACATTCTGGGGTACTCCCAGGGCCGGATTAACCCGAGGTTTAACTGGCTACAGCCCAGGGGCCTCGGGCATCCAGGGGTCCCTTGAAAATGTTCAGCAGCATTATTGATCAGTGCAGAAGTGGGGGCTACCCCGGCCCGATCAATGCTGCTGAGACTGTCACTGTAGTCCTTCCATGAGCCCCCGCCCCCCGAAGCGCTTACTTCCTTCTCCTGTTACTGTAGTTCTTCCGCGGCGCTCATTAACCTCCTTACTGAGGAGATCTCGTGAGATCTCGGGGTGGCTAACAGGGTGGGCTCACGGGTTGCGGTGTGGGGGTGCAGCGGGCGGCTAACAGGGGGGGCCTCACGGGGGAATGGGGGCCCCTTAACCTAGGAGCCTCCATTCCCTTAATCCAGCCCTGGGTACTCCATGACAAATCGTGGGGAAATGAATTACCCATTCTTCTCTCCTCTCAACAGCATCTCTTTTATAATACACCAATATCATCTCCCTCCACCAGCACCATCTATCTCCCTCCATGCCATGTTCCAGCAGAATAAAAACACTTGCTAATGTCTCTGACACAGGGTTTTAGGGGAAAATTGAAAAGACTTGTGGACGTTTGTGTCTCTATTTTCAATAATAACCAAACCGCACTTTAGTTCCTTCTATAATTTTTTGGCATTCAGTTCTGGCTATCATTTCATATTCACTTGGAGTATGTACAAAAGGAGTATTTAAAAACACAATATAAATTACATTCTGATTAAGATTAGTGATGATGTTGTGATGAACTATTATATTTCCCATAATGATACTAACCTGTATAATCATACTCACCCCAAACTTTAAATCTTTCAAACGCCCCCTCAAAACTCACAATTTCACGCTTGCCTACCTGGCCCTATTCTAATACCATTTCCTTCTCACGCCCCACCTGCCCCTTTCACTCCACCTCTGTTCTTTATGTCCACTACCCTATTCCTTTTAATGTTAACTCTCACAAGTTTGGCCCTCTCTACCTCCTATCTCCACATCTTCTTTGCATTGTTCCCTTTGTTCTAGTTGTGTTGCTTTTTCTATAGTTGCTTGTATTGAATTTTACTAATTCTATTGTTTCTCTTGTCCCTTACTTATCTGTATTTTTTTTTATTAGCTTTTGTTGATTGTGTGCACTGCAGTTTCTGTGACTCCATATAAATAAAGATGATGATGGTTTCTCAGGCCTGCCCAGAATAGACTGCACCACACGTTATATACTTATAGCTTATGTTTGCTGCCATCTGCACTCTGATTTCTGGTGCATGGCATGCTTGGGACATGTTCTCTTCTGCTCAGTGTTGATTCACAGAGCAGAGCAGGGCAGAAAAGAAGACAAATATCATCTCTTGAGATACTATAGCTTCCTATTAATAGGTGATTAGGGAAGGGAGGGCATATATAAATGTACAGGATAATTTTAGCTTAGAAAGCAAACAAAAGCAAGAGACCCAGGCTTTTCTACCATTGCACATCGATGGAAAATGGGCTTGATTTAAACCATGTGGGCATGGTTTGTTTAATTTGCACATGCTTTTATATAGCCAATGATCCACGGCAGTGCACCTAGCTGACGGGACTCACTCACCACTCGCGTCCTGACCATCGTCATGACGACTGGGATATAACTTACTGTGATGTCGCCCCGAACATCTCCTAGGCAATGATTGGGATGCTTGTCTAATGTTAAGAAGTGCCGCATCCCGGCATTAGGTGGCAGCCAGGTGTGTGCACAGATAAATAAATAATAACACAGGGGCATGCCTTGTAATTATCAGCCTCCTATGGCTGATTTCAGGCCTTCTGCCCTGACACTCGGATTGGAAGCCTTTACTATTTAAGGAAGAGGGGGCTTAGCATCCCTGCCTGTTATAGCTTGAGTGTTGTGACATTTTAGCTTGTTTACCTGGACTTTTTTTGTACTCCTGTGCCCCTTGACCCCTGCCTATTTTTGGATTTCCCTGTTTGCTGCCTGTCCTGACCTCTGGCCTGTCCTTGGAATTTCCTGCTCACTTCTGACCTATGATCTTTTGCTTGTCCTGGTTCCTGCCTCTAGTTTTCCAGTTTTAGAAATCCCTGCACCTCGGCTAAATAGGTAAGCTTCTACTACCTGGGGGCATCCGAGTACCTCTGAACGATTCTAGTTCTATGGGAAAGGTGGCTGTTAAAGGTGAAGACTCTTTTAGCTCAGTTCTAAAAGTTTATCTGTTAGCCGTGGCCCCAACAGGAAATATATATAAAAAAATGATTATGTCAAAGTGCAATAATCAAATACAAACAGCCCTAACTGACTAGTATCCAATGCAGAGACTGTTCCAGTGACCTGTAAGACTTATAACATCATAATGTATGTTTGAATGTGGGACTATTTATTTGTTAAGTGGATCACTGTGACTAATGAGGTATTAGTTATTGCAGCTGTTAATGAAACTTTTAATTGGATTTGAAAGCAAAGTTGCTGTTTATAGCATTTGATGGAATGATTTATCAATGGATTAATATTTTATAAATTGATTGTTTGGTTATATATATTTAATGAAATGTGTAAATGTTGTCCATGAGTATATACTTTCTCATTCGCGGGCCGATTTGTAATGTGTAGCAGTTTTTTATATTAGCAAATTAGTTGGTAAATAGACCAAAATGCTATTTAGAAAATAAGCTTTGTTGCTTTGTCATATTGTCGCTATGTCTTCTTGTGGCGACCAGCAGTCAAACATTTGTTTACAACCCATTATGTTTTTAATATTAGTCACTCTGTCCCTTTGTCGCGTTGTCACTATGTGTACTAATAGGTAACATTATTGGTACTAAATAACTATGTAAGATTTGGCATCTTTACCTTGAGAGCTGTGGAAGATATATGCGCCAACAAACATACAAACGTCTTCTTTTATATATATATAGATAGATAACTATCATAAAATAATAAAACAATGTATATGCTAAACAACATTCTTTTACTTGATTATTAACTGGTGCCTATTGTTCTTTATATGATGCTCTTACACTCTGCTCCTCTGGGATCATTTGTTGAGTAGAGAGATAGATAGATAGATAGATAGATAGATAGATAGATAGATAGATAGATAGATAGATAGACACATCATAAAATAATGTATGTGCTAAACAAATTTATTTTTTGCCTGGATACTAACTGCCAGCACATCAATATTTTTTGCTGTGACATGTTAAGTTATATAACCATAGCTAGGCTTTATGGCTTTAATGTCCCTAACAACATTTTTCTCAGTTTCTTGAATGCTTTTTTTGTTTTGATTTTGGATCCTGCTTAGAAACATGACACCAATTTAAAGGATCAGCAAGTCGAGAATCATTACATAAGACAAAGAAAAGGCAGATATCTTGTTCAGTAACAGAACATGCTGTGGATTGGTGTGAAATCCTGAACTTTAGAGCAGGAGATGAGCTGGGTTCATCTGACACCAACAAACATGATATAGCCACAAGGTATTTCACCCTGGTTAAATACCAGATGAATTAAAGGCTGTTGCCGGCAGCTGTGATGAATGTCACTGGGATGCAGGCTGATTGCTTGCTGAGTGCTCTGAGTGAAGTATGTCGGATCCTTCATCGTTAAGGTCAGCGTGTATTTCCAGTGGTTCATGTGTGGGGCTTTGCTGGAGGCGGACAAAAAAACACAGGTGCCGAAATATGTCTGTTTGAAAAACTAGCTGATGAAGAAATTCAAGACTGAAAATGTCACATGAAAAGTGCAATCTACAAAAGGAATATATATATTCATTAAAATGTAGTAAATTGCACTAATAAGTTTGGATGTTTATAAGAAAAATGCATCTTCACCACAGACAACTGATTGATATTTTACCAAACGTTGTTGAATTCCATAGTCTGGTAGGTCTCAGATTTTATCATTTCTAATGCTCTGGGGTACAGACATATTTTCACCAAGAACCTATATCCATTCCGCATCATTAACTGGGTGAATCTCTCTCTCTCTATTTTTTGGCTTGATGTCTAAAGATAGCTAAATATCAAGATGACATTGACCTGTCAGTTTAGAGCACTAAAGTCATCTGCTAGATACTAATCGTGTTGAGTTCTGCTGCAAATATAATTTAAAAAGTTACTTTAGTTTTCCTTAAACTAGCTCCTTAACACTTACACTTAACTTATACATTGTGGTCTTAAATTTGTAAAAAAAACCAAAAAACAGAAAAAGTACTTCTGTATGAACAGGAAGTAAACACTTTATCAATTCATCTGTGTGAATGATCCCTAAGATTGCATAAAGGATTTATTAACTTGAAAATAATCATAATATGTATCCTCTGTTTGCTTTGGTGTATTTTGGAAGTGTGTTCAGCATGACTTCTATTTGATATTACCCAGTGGTCGAAGTGGACATTTAGAATGGTGGTATGGAAAATATAGTGGGAATGTAAGTGAATGGAATTTTATAATTTTACAATGAAGGCAATAGGAGAAGTGGCGGTATGACATACCTCTGTATACACTCACACTTCAACCACTGGTATTACCTTAGGCCTACCCCCTGGTTGTAGCTCAGTCTCTCCCACCTCAGGATCTTGTGAAATAAGTTAGCAAACAAGTGTCCCTGCACATGGAGATTTGATAAGAGTAGAACAGGTATAATACAGATGCATCAGATGTAGTGATACACCTGTTCTACTCTTATCAAATCTCCATGTAGTTTAATATACCTTCTAAAGATATATATAAATACTTATGTATAAGGCATTGGAAAACTGTAATTTGTAAAATGAAGCATTCCTTGCGCTTACCTCCAGCCTAGATGCTACTTAAACATACAAAAGGAGACAGCAGAGCAGGAATAATATCTGGTATATGCAGCCTCCAGACCCATTAACATGGTTTTCAAAACAATTGCTATGGGAAATGAACTTGTATAAGAACTGCTTGTTTCAACTGTGGGAAAGTTTTACCTTACATTCGTCTAAGTGCCTCAATCATACCGAAATGCAAGTCAAATTACAAATAGACTATATCTTACTTTTGCCAAGCTGTATATAATGTGCCCTACAAATTCAAAATGTTGTTGGCGAAATTGTAATCAAATATGAGTGAAATGGTTTTGTTTTAAAATGTGTCCATTCACCTTTTGTAACTCTCTCCCCTTTTTTATGTACCCCCTTCCCCTCTCTATTTTTAACTGAACTCTCTAATCCATTTTTTCTAAAAAAAATCATTACAATTATTGAGGATAATTAGGTGCTTAGGCGAGAAAAACAACTTTAAAAAAATGTATAAACACACTTAATTTATATATAAATGCTATTATGGCTCTTATTAGTAGTGTAAGTAAAAGTGTCTTAGAAATATCTTCATCTTCAGGAATTGCTTGTTAGTTGATGAGATATTTAATAATTTATAAGTTATAAATGCAAACATTTTAAATGCATATTAGGTAATACACTTCTATAAGTAAAATTACAAGATATTATGTCAGCAAATCAGACTCTTGCAAACTAAAGAAACTTACAGAGAGATTTACTAAGGGGTGGTTTCCAACCATCACACACTGCATGTGGTTTTCAAAGCCAAACCATAGGATTTACTATCAGGAGCAATCTTTTATACCACTCAGCCAATCACATATAAGAGACCAAATCTGATTGGCTGCTCAACTATTAAATTAGCGCTTAACTTATTTCATGTTGAGTGTTCTTTGGGATGAAGCCACTGAATATTATAAATAGTTCACTGTGTATGCCCTTCATCACCTTCACAAGACCTTTACATAATTAATTAACTTATATAAAATAAAGACACGGAGACAAAATAAAGACACGGAGACATAGGTAAAGTGGCAAAAAAGCTCACATTTTGTTAATTAACTTTGGTAGCGGAAAAAAGAGCACTGTGGGACAGCTACCAAATTAATACCCAAAAACCAAGCGTGGACATGGCACACCACCTTAAATCCACCTTAATGCCGAAAGGGCCCGCATGAGTTGTGGTAACATTTACAAAGTAATAGGATGCCTTGGATCTGCTGTGGTGGGTCTTTTCCTTGCCCAGCCCTTCGATATACTAAACTCCTTGATAACATCAGCCCTACCATTAAGACAAGTCATAAAAAAAATACCAGCCAGGGCAGCTGACATACTCACTTTGGAGGCACCTGCGTTGAATTTCTGCCACATAAATTCCATGACCGTGTCCCTCTGACCTGCCTCCGACGTGACCCTAGTGCTGCTGAATTGGGACCATTGGTGCCAAGCTGCTCGGTACGCTCGTAAAGTGGATTGAGCTAAATCATGTTCCACCAGTTCCTTTATGCCGGCGTGATGATCTGCAAACACAAGAGGGACAGGGACTGCCTATGTTGTTGGCCTGTGGGGCTAATAGTTTGAATCTACGCCACTGAAACCGAAACAGGGCGCCAGCTATCTCATTATTGACCCTCGGGACATGGCGGGCGCTAAATGTGATGCTCTAGGCAGCGCAGGATGAGGTGGCGTAACAGAGCTATAGCCTGGGGAGAAGACGCACTCTGTTTGTCTATAGACTGGACTACCCCCAAATTATCGCACCAAAAATTCACGTGCTCAAATTCACGTGCTCAAGGAACAGGAGATTTTTAACTAACCCATTCTTGTGCCAGCATTCCAGCCATGGCTCGGCACACCACTGCCCACTTAAATAGGTGCCAAAGCCATGAGTGCCTGAAGCATCAGTGACTAAGTCAAGTGTAACATTATCGATTAGCGGGGTGGGCCATATACTGTTTCTATTAAAATCTCTTAAAAATCTCAGCCATACCCGAAGAACATCCTTTATCTCTAGTGACAGGCGCACAGCTGTCTGAGGCCTATTCCTACCCGCTGTGGCTCTTTGCAGCTTCCTTCAAAACACTCTACCCATTGGAATAACCCTGCACACAAAATTAAAAAGGCCTAAAAGGGACTGGAACTTCCGCAGGGAACAAAGGGGGGCCCCCCGTGTCACTGAAATTGCCTCTGTCAACTTTGTTAGCTTCTCTTCCAGCAGCCTGCAATCTGCTGCCGAATCGATTTCTATGCCCAGTAACGATAAGCATTGCGTGGGACCTTCCGTCTTGTCATGTGCAATAGGAACACCCACAACTATAAATAAGGCCTGTGCCGATTTCAACGTATTTTAGCAGATGGGGGAATTGCCCAGGCCTATTATCAAAAAATCATCCAGAGGGTGAGCTATTCCCCTATGAACCGTTCCAGCCTGAATGCACCAGTGAACGCACCCCTATGCACCCCAGTGTCGGGGATCACTCTTCACTCATGGGCACGACATCTGCACATGCGCGCGGTCTCCCGCAGTTCACTGCGAACCACTGAGCCACGCACGCTAGATGTGCCGCGGCCTCTCCAACCGCCATTGATAAGTAGGCTGGGTGGGGGCGTCCTCTCCGACACTGCAGGCTGAAAATGAACTGAAAATAAAGGTATATTAGATTCCGGCCAGCCAGAGTTGACATCCCCTAACAATGTCGCTTCGAGTTCGGGCAATCTGGTTGTAAAAAATATGTCCGAGGTGCCAGGCCTACTGCCCGCTGTTCCGATGGGATATGGCTCATATCTCTCGTACCCGAGACCCCACCCTCCCCTGTCAGCAGGTGGTATAATGGCCTGGGAACAGGTAGGACTGAGATGGCGACTGGGGGAGCCCCTAAAATCTGCTGGAGGAAAAGGCCATAGATATGGGTCATCAACACTACCATGGTGATAGTCGGAAACATGCTCAGCCACCTGGCTATATTGGGCGCCATACTGGGTATCGGGATCTAATGAAACAGTGCCCAGCCCCATTATTGCGCGCCTTTATCCATTTGTACCTGCTAGGCTACTATCAGTAATTTTCAAAAAAACTAGGGGGGGGGTAATAAATGACGCTGCCCAGAGCTATGGCTATAACTGTTCTCACTTGCGGTGTAGGGCAAATTATCCGTACAGTGGCTGGGATACTGGCCACTGACAACTCCCTTTGCGGCAGCAAGTCCTGTGCATCATACCTATCTCTTCCCGCCCTTGCCAGTGGCTTTCATTGGTGGGAAAAATCTCGACTATCCAAGATTGGGCCGCTATGCTCTTGAAAGGCCTGGTAAATAGATCTACATGCTGGAGCTGGGTTACCATAGAATTGCCAACCCCAAGTGGAGCCCCTGATTGCTAAAAACGGGCTTGGGGAAAAAACAACTGATGAGGTGATGGGCAAAGTGCTTCTGTAACCTGGGAAAGAAAACAAACTAAAAAAAAAAAAAGTTCCAGGACAATACAGAAACAGAACCAGACACACAGATAAAAGAAAGGGATAGGATGAAATACAAAAAAAACAAGCCAGAAAACGACACTTATGAGGAAATAAAACCAAAACCAGGCAACCAGGAAATGAGACACCCTACAAAAGAACCCAAGACCCTCCCATCTTCATTCATTGGTTGGACCTGAAACAAAGTAACCCCCTTAGGAAAGTTTAAGCTTGAATGTAACACTGTCACTATTTAATTGCGTTCGTGTCTATAGGGACTCTGTTGTAATTGTCTTGGAATTGTATAGTGAAATAACATTTGCTGTTTCCCTCTTTCACAGATTCTAGTCTCTTGAAACAAATGTGTCCTCTAAGAGAGACCAGAAAAAAATATGATTTATGTTATTCATAAGTTATATTACTGTTTCTAAGAGCAATCCCAGTCTGAAAACTCAAATACTGGTCTATATCTTTCATAGTACCTGTTAGGAGCCACTGCGGCCACGGGCACCGCCGCGACTCGTCTCTTACTCCGCTGAGCATCACGGCCGTCTCCTTGATGACCGGGACGTCACTTCAGTTGGTCCGACCGTTGCCAAGGCATGGGCCGGACACCGATTCCCTGCACAGCGTGCCCCGGCAAATAGGACAGCCGGGCGCAGACGCTGAATTCTCCTTAGCCTGTGGGCTGATTAATGTGTCCTCTATTTAATTATTCCTGCCATGTGTATAGTTACAGGGCTTAGCCCTGATTGGTTGGTCTGTGTATTTAAGACAGGGAGGGCTTAGCCTCCCTGCTGGTTATAGTGCTTCTGACCCAGTCTTGCTGACCTGCTCCTGTTTATTGTACCCTGTCCTGTGGATACTCTGTTGGATTTTCTGTGTATGACCCTTGCCTGGACTTTGGACTCTACCTGTTTGTTCGTGCCTCTGACCCTTTGGCCAGTACCTTGGACTCTGCTACCTTGTCTGTGACCCGGAACCTTGGCGTGTTTACTGACTTCTCTGCTTGCCTGTGACCCTTGACCTCGGCTACTGTCTGACTATCCGCTGCCTCCTGGCCTGTCGCTACGGGCCTTTATTACCAACCCACACTACACCTGGAGTTAAGTCCTGGGTGCATATGAGTACCGGTGAGCACATTAAGCTCTAAGGGAAAGGCGGCTGCTATAGGTGAAGACCTCCGCCATCTAGTTCTGTGGGTTGGTGATCAGACCAGCAGCCTAACAGTACCTTTGTTCATTTCAGGCATTTAAGGCACAGTTATCCAGGGAAATGCTCCCTTAGAAAGCATGGGGACATGAGACAGATCTAGCAATTGGTCAAATTAATTACATTTGAGCAGAGGTGCCGAGAAAGGGATGGGGCAGTTACAAAGCTGCACCAGACTTGTTTTTGGTGCCCAATCATAGTGGTGGAGAATGGGTTGAATCTGTCCATATTGCATGTTATATGTGCAGAATAGGTGCAAAAAATAAGTAAATGTTAAAATCATTTTTACCCTTCTAGGCACCTAGAGTCATAGTACTTATTTGGAAACAAGAATAAAGGTTCCCCAATGTATATAATTCACACATCCCTAAATGTGGATTCCTGGACTCTCTTTTCACAACCAGCATATTTATAAAGCTTAAGCCCCTTAGACGATGCTGGGCCACAAACATTGAAACTGGTAGGTGCAGGCAAATGGAATGGAGAAAGCAGATTTTAATTCCCTGCAACAGGAGTCTTGTTTGGATGCAAAGCAGCAGTTGCGGGGTCACGACATTGCCGCTTTAAATTCACATTTATTTATGTCGCTGTGATAATTTACGTCAAAGTGACATGCCTGAAAGCTGTGTGCTTGGAATTAGTACCTGTCAGCATGCCGCTGTATTCGTAAATGTGCTGCTTCTGATTTTAGGTAAGTCTGTATTATATTCCTCGATTTTTTTTTTTTGTAGGGATCCTGGTTGTCAGTGTTTTCTAACTCTGGAAAATGAGTACCACCGCCTAATACAGGGCATCTAGGTCCTTCTTTGGGATTTGGGAAAAGATATTGGGGCTTTCCCCATACTTCTTCATTCATTCACAGAGATACACAGATACTGTGTATTGTTGTCCTTTACACATATATGCAAATAGAAAATATCAGGATGCACATATTACTGTAAAAAAAAAAAAAATCGGTAACCTTCTTTCTGGTGGAATACTAGAAAGTATAGTCACAGGACCTGAGTCATTAAGGTGAACAAAGCAAAAAAATAAGGAGTAAGTTTGTTCATGGACAAACTATGTTACTTTGCAAGGGGTGCAAATTAGTTTATTATTTTGCACATAAGATATATTTTTTCATGTAGCACACAAATACTCAATAGCTTAATTTTTACACTTAAATTTAAGGCTGATCCAGGACATGCCCTATTCCAAATATATATCTGTTCCCACATCTTAAATTTACCTCCCTCTCCAATGCAACATGGTTTTGCCCAGGTGCAAAGATACTCAGTTTTTATGCTGTGCTCTCCTTAATGATTCAGCCCCACAGAACTTTTTTGCCACAGGAAAAATAGGTAACGCTACAGTATTAATAGTTCTAAGATCCAGCACAAATCCTTGTTTTATTGCTGCATTCTAGGACGTGGCTTGGAAGGTTAAATATTGGTTTTAACCACTACAGCTACAATATCATTCTGGAGATCTCAAAAAAGACACAACTTATTTTTTAAAGTTTAAAACCTTGCTGTTCAGAATAGAAGGAGGGTAAGAGGGTACTGTCCCCACATTCTTTGGAAGAGTTATAAGCAAGTTACAGGAGGTGGAGTAGCACATGTAACGTATGTTGTCTTTTTCCCTTTATGACTGTTCCCTACACTCTTACTTCTTGACTCCTCTTTTTGTTTAGTATAGCTCATTCTGCATGTGTTTTATGTTGTGCATGTGTTTTGCATTGTGCACATTTTACACCAGAGCACTTCTTACTTGATGCTCCACAGAATCTTTCTAATCTTGTTCAAATTTAAGGTTCCGGCCAGGGGGATATTTATTTTTCCATTTTGCAATCCTGTGCCAATCCTTCATGCACTTGTAAGTTTCATTTCTATGTTGTGTATGCTTATATCCTATTGGTGTACTAAATAAAGGGATTTACTATTACCTAATGTCATCTTTATAATTTCAGTTTGCTTATGCACACAAGGGTAAACCTTTTTAGGGGTCTTTTCAGAAAATGGAATAAACCAATGACTTAGGACATCATACAATTGACAATTATGGCGTTATGTTTAAAAGAATAGGTTTTGGGACTCCTTGCAGTGGATTCTATGGACACACAAAAATATGTATGATATCACCTGCTACATAAAATTTACATAATTCCGCTATTAAGTATTCATCCTTTCACCAAGTACTGAATAATTCATTCTTCACAAACTAGAAACATTTTGAATCAAACTCAGGACTATATGCCCTGGGAAAGCTAGAAGTCATGATCATTTTTTTTAGAAATGAAAATAAAGATAAAAAGACATTGACATCTTAGAATATGTATCCTGGTCAAGCTAGAAAAATGATCTTCAATCCCACAGTACCTGCTCAGGGAGCTAGAACCTTGTGACAGGCTGTATTACCTCTGTTAACTCAGGGACCATAGTTTATTATGGGCCAGTTAACACAGGGAGAAAGAGTAACATACAACTCTGGTAGGGTCTGGGGTTCTACAATGAAAAGCACCATATATAATTCTAGTACTGGCCACTGCAGACACTCTTTCATTATACTTTTACTCAGGGGCACAACTCTTCTGGTGCAGCTAGAACCATGGATTCCTTGACCGGTCAGGGGCCCACCTGCCAGACATTTGTTTTTGCGGATCAAACCACTTTTATCCTAGGCTCTAATCTTAAGAGACACCCTCTGGTGGACAAGAGTGAATAAGGGGTTAATAATTAGGGTCCAGATTGTGCTCGATCACTACTGTAGTGTGTCTTACTTTCACACAACCCACTGAATTCACACATGATATGCAGCAGCCAACCCACACAAAACAGACTGTGGATAGCTCCACTATGATTGTCAGACAGTTCAGGATGCAGAGTACTGTGAGTTGTAAAACTATTGAGTGAGATTTCCTAATCCTATGCCACACAGGCTGGCTCCTGCATGCACATCATGTGCAAGCTCAGTTAGTTGTCTGAAAGGACCGAATAAACAGGAGAAAATGTACTATAATCTGTCTGTTTATGTATTTTTAGGATAAGGGTGAGGGTGGAAACGGACAACAAAATGTATTTTTACATATGTGAGATTCCCATTCCTTAGTTTTGCCACAGTAGGGACTCCTCAATCCATACAATATAAAGTAATTTTACCTGTATAACCTACAATATTATTTAATTTCCTACCCTACAACAAATGTAATTGCTCATGATATAACTATTCTGAAAATATTGATAATAAACAACATAAGAAAAATGTAGCTAGGATGCAAAACATGCATGACACTTACATTGTCAGATGCATTTATAGGGGCATAGTCAATTGGGTTTTTTTCCGCGCTGTGGAAAAACTATTACCGTTAATACGGTAATAGATAACTGGATTTCAGCTCGCGGCTCAGGGAGTTGCGAGCTGAAATCCAGCAAGTAAATTACCGTATTAACGTTTTTTCCGCGCACGATTACCGTTATTACGGTAATAGCGCACGGACCGTGAGATTTTCGGCTTTTCCGCCGAGAATTGAATATGCCCCATACAGTCTGAGAGTTCAACAGAGACAAAAGCAGTCTTGAAGCAAAAACCCACAGAGAATAGTTCCTCCTATTTAGTATGGCTTATATGTGATTTGGTTCAAATGATCGTATTGTAGTTCTTCTCTGCTCCAGCTGTTTGGCATCACACTTCTGACACCAAAGAATTGTCAAATGTCACACAGGAAAAATCTGGGTGTGATTTGATCAGAGATTTGCTTTTATTCCTTAGCAATATGATTCCATCAGAAAGAGCGCACAGTCATACAAGAATGCTCAAATGTTAGTGCTTTGCCCTAATTTACCGAGACAGTAGTTTACAAATCATAAATGTGGAGGTTACTAATCCATATTTTATAATACACATAATACACAAAATATTATGCCAGCCGAATATATACGAGAGGAAAAATCGCTAAACTACTAGTGAAGCAATTTAAAAAATAAATTAAAGAAATTTACAACTAAGCATTATTTTAAATCATGTTATTCAAGCAAAAATTAATTTACATCCATCTGATTCTTATCCATAAGTTAGATAATTAAATTAATAAATGTAATAAATTCTACAGTAAATCAAATATCTGATAAAGTCCAAAAATGTGATCCCCTATAAACATTAGCGGTTCTGCAAAAGAATTTTGAGCACTTAAAATAAAAAATAAATTGGCAAATGCACTCCCTTCTGTATATCATATGGATATAAAAGTCACTGAGTGGTTCTGCTACCAAAGCAGATGGCTATTTGCCAAGTATTTTTATACAGGTTACACATTTACAAAGTGACTTCTAATATCTGTAACAATTTACGGTAGGGGATGTATTTTTACACAAGTTTATATGTATAGTAACATACCATAATTTAGTTATTAAAGGCATTGAATGATATTTAACAGTACGAAACTAATTTGGCGCCCTATCCCTCTCTTTTTGCTTTTAGATTTTTTCCAGAAACACCATCTGGTACACTTGGGAATTGGCAGCTGTCTGTACATCGACAAGTGTTTTTATAAATTACGGACTATTTGGACAATTAATCATTATTGAGTTACGCTCCATTGTGTATCTTTGCTATTGTTTGCAATGTATAGTAACATAATTTATGTATTATTTTAAAGTGCACTAAGGGCTCAACCAGTTGACCGGGGAACCACATTAGGAATAGAGCAGGAGAGATCCTCTGCTGTGCTACATATGCTGTCTACACAGCTAACAAGAAGATATGTGGTATAGGAGTGACTGCAAGATGATATGCGGCATGGGAGCGACTGCAAGATGATATACGGTATGGGCAGAGGTGGAACTAACAGGCTATGGGCCTCAGTGCACGGAAGCGTGGAGGAAGAGAGGATGGAACCGGGACCCACAGCTCGCAAGATCCGACCATCTGCATTTGCCATGCACCAATTATAGTTCCGCCACTGAACCTTAGAGTGACTCCAAGAAGATATTTGGCATAGGACTGACTGCAAGAAGATATGCGGCATGAGAGTGACTGAAAAAAACATGATTTCCGATAAATTCATATGAACCCTGCTAAATGTTCTTTGTTTTCCCTAATATTATTTTGGAACATAACATAAAAATTGCTATACATAGAAAAATGATTGATTTCAATTTCTTTTATTTATGTTCCTTTTTTCCTATAATGCCCAAGTAAAAAAATATATCAGTATTACTATTTTAAAAAAACATTTATTTTTGTAGAGTAAGAAAAATAATTATTCCTGGTGTATCTAATATGTAGTGAAAATGTGATTATTAGATATGAAACAATTATGGCTATGAAGGGATAAATATATCATATCAGCTTCATTAGGAAATCTCACTGGTGTTAGATATTATTCTGAAAAATGCAAAATGAAATATGTTCATATAATTCAAATGATTGTAGAAGGCTGTATAGTTGTTCAGTTTGGGACCAGGATATCAATTTGACATTTAAAGAAAATAAACCCAGTTATTTACAATAGTTATTGAGACAGCATGAATCCTTGGAGCAGTATAAAAAAATGACTGTGTTAATGTAATGAATCTACCATATTTTATATAATCTAGAAAATGCTTAATTTCGATGAGGCTCAAATGAAGGGGGCAAGAGCAGACCCTTTCTGGACATATCCCTGAGGGCATGATAACGCCTAGTAGTTCTTAAGTGATAAAGCCAGAAGTGAGCTATGAAGGTTTTTATTTAATTGAGTTAATTGCACATCCCAATGTCAGCAGTAATGTATCTTGTTTGGACCAGTAGCTCCGAAATTATTTATAATTGAGTTGAGTCTCTTCTTTATCCATTTCAGTGGCTTTAGTTGAGTCCCAAATATAACCAATGTACAATGTAAATTATGAGGTGACAATTTTGAGTTATTGAGACTACCAAGCTGTTTTACGGCACATGCATGATGCACATGTTGAACACAAGTAATAGGATCACAATAGCACAATATCTATACAAATACAAACTTGTTAAATAAGGCACTTTTAAATTTCTGATATGCAATTCTGAGAACAATTTTATGGTGTCCTGGGTATTGCAAAAGGGATAAAACTGAGAGTGTTGTTTGTTGAAGATTTAGGGGCAGATTCAATTAGCCACGATTTTCCTTTAGTACCGTACAAAATAACGTTCACTTTTGTTTACACCTCTATGGGGAGCAAGCAAAAATGAGCGAATGCTTCACTAAACAAAAACGCCTAGTAGTGTCTCGCTGCCGTTCCGGAGTCACTACGCTGCAATTTTTTTCTAATTGAATCTGCCCCTTAGAGCTTAATCATTGTATTCTTTGAGGTTATTTGTTACACATGCATGCATGTTCCATTTGTTATTACTGGAATGCAATCTCAGGCACGGTTCTCTTTAAGCTGAGCATTATGGAAATTACAATGTTAAAAATGGAACTTATTAAAAAGAATCCACCAGATGCAAAATGCAACCTTTCATGGAGAGTCCTCATTAAGTTTACTTTTTAACTCTAACCTCTCTAGATTACCCAGCTTAGAGGAAACATTGGCCACAGGTCCATAGCACTGACAATCAGAAGAGAGAGAGCTGTCAGCAATGCTGGACCTAACTTATCCTAGCTTTTCAAGCAGCTAGAGCCTGGATGTTTGCATTCTTGAACCATATCCACTATTTTCATACTGAGTGGAAATTTGAATTTCTAGCTCCCTCTGCTAATATTGTTAGCTCTGCTTGCTTGACACGAATGTGGAGAGGATAAAGTAGATGGATAGTGTGGACTTTAAAATAAGAGAATGAGAGGGAGATTTCAGATGGTATGACTCGGAAGGTGCAACTTGGAGAAAGTAGAATGCTTACTTCACCCCCTTGTCTGTTTCCAGGTCTGGGGGTATGGCGGAGGGAGAGTCCACCATAGGAGTGAGCTGCAGGGGATGTAGTTTCAGAGGAGTTGAGCCAAGTTTCTATAATGGCAAAGAGGTTGAGGAATTTAGAAATGAATAGATCATAAATGGATGCAAGTTTGTTACAAACAGATCTGGCGTTCCATAGTGCACAGGAGAAGGGAAAAGAAGGTAGTGGAGATATGTGGATAAGGTTGGCGGGATTGCAAGTACGTGGTGGATGGAAAGGTTTGGGACGGAGTAAGGAGCGTGAGCAGAGAATAGGGATGTACAGGGTCTAGGGTTAGGTGACATGTCACCAGCAGCCATGAGAGTGGGTGTGAGGTTTATTTCTGTTTATGTAGGTAGGTGAGTGTGGTGGGTGCAGGAGACAAAACAGTTCATGTGTGCAGACTGGAGAGGAGAGAAATAGTGTAGGGGAAATCATAGTCGGGAGGGAGAAATAGGATGATGGAGAAAGAAGTGGATTATTAAGAGAGGTGGGGTGATAATAAATAGGGCAGAGTATAAATTGAGTAGGTGATGGATGGAGACTATTAGCAACAGAATCCAAAAAACTGAGTTATTTCTTTTAAAATTGAAAGTTTTTCTAGTGAAAGTAATCTTGTGTGGGGCAGTGACAACTGAAATAATTTTGAAAAAAATATGTGTTTGCTTGTGAGATTCAGCAGCAGTTGCACAACCCAAAAAAGTGCTATATATTATTATTATTCTTTTCTATTTTTCTATATTTGCCAGTTTTGCAAGGCTCATTCAGTGGCATCCATATTAAAAATGGGTGTTCGCAAATGAGGGTCAGCACACAGCTGCACATCTCAAAGAAAGCTATATTTTCTTACATTTTTTATTTTCAATACTTCTTTATTTTGAAAGGGTCGTTCAGTGAAATCTATATTTAAACAAGGGTGTTTCTGTGTGAGGTCAGCATGCAGCTGCAAACCCCAGGATCCCA
The DNA here is from genome assembly GCF_038048845.1 of Mixophyes fleayi. Taxonomy (NCBI): domain Eukaryota; kingdom Metazoa; phylum Chordata; class Amphibia; order Anura; family Limnodynastidae; genus Mixophyes; species Mixophyes fleayi. The sequence goes on from NC_134406.1 coordinate 71,085,570, forward strand.
AACAGAAGGGTTATGCTGTTGGGGAGATCATGTTTAACAAATCTTATTACTTTTTTTACTGGGTAACTAAAGTAAAAGATCGAGTGGGGGGCCGTAGATGTATCTTATCTAGATTTTAGTAAGACTTTTGATACTATCCCACATTGCAGACAGATAAATAAACTGGAAAGCTTGGGATTAGATTCTAAGATGATTGAATGGATACGATTGTGGTTGCAGGATAGAAAAATGAGAGTTGCCGTAAATGGAGTGCATTTACAGGAGGGAAAGGGTACCCCAAGGATCTGTACTTGGACTAGTGCTTTTTAATATCTTTATTGGTAACGTTGCAAATGATATTGAAGTGAAAATATACTTTTTTCAGATAACACAAAGATATGCAACAGACTAGACACAACAGGAGGGGTAAAACAAATGATTGATGATCTAGGTACACTAGAGGAACGTTCAAGAGCATGGCAACTACAGTTTAATGCAAAAACATGCACTTGGGGCTCAATAAACCAAAGGCTAAATATAGTATTAAAGACACTATAATGGAAAATACCAAGGACGAAAGGGATCTTTGAATCACTATTTCATGTGACTTAAAGGCAGGTAATCAATGTAACAATGGCAATTAGTAATGTCAGTCAGATGCTTGGTTGTATCTGGAGAGGAATCATTAGCAGAAAGAAGTAATATGCCACTGTGTAGGTCATTGGTACAGCCTCATTTAGAATATTGTGTTCAATTCTGGAGGTCATATCTCCAGAAAGATATAAATACATTACAGACTGTACAAAGAAGGGCAACTAAAATGTTGCATGGCCTACATCAGAAAACTTACCTGGAAAGAATAAAATATCTTAATATGTATAGTTTGGAGCAGCGAACTGAAAGAGGGGGTATGATAGAAACTTTCAAATATATCAAGGGTTTTAACAAGATACTGGAGGGAAACATTGTTCAAAGTAATAGAAATATTAGAACACGAGGACTTGAGGAATGGATCAATCTGTGTCACCTAACAGAGTACTGAGCTAAAATTGGATAATCGGTGGCAACAGAGCTTCCCTGGGAAGCATATCTGCTTGCCACCTACCGCATCATCTTCCTGTATCTTATAAAATTTCCTCCTCATTATTTGGTATTATTTAATGTTTTTATTCTTGTTTCGAGTCTATGTTACATGTTTATGCTCTGATTCTACTGCAGAACAGTGGTACTTTCACACCTCACAATGCTGCCGTCCTTTATCATCATCATCACCGTTTATTTATATAGCGCCACTAATTCTGCAGCGTTGTACAGAGAACTCATTCACTTACAGTCTAAATTCCCTAACACACACTCACACAGACAGACACACAGACAAGGGTCAATTTGTTAGCAGCCAGTTAACCTACCAGTATGTTCTTTGAGTGTGGGAGGAAACCGGAGAACGGAGGAAGCCCATGCAAATACGGGGAGAACATACCAACTCCTCACAGGCCATGGTTGGGAATTGAACTCATGACCCCAGTGCTGTACGGCAGAAGTGCTAACCACTTAGCCACCGTTCTGCCCACATGGCATCTTTCTTAATTTTTCTACCTGGTCAGTTTTAAGCAGGTTTGATAAGTAAATTTATTAAGAACTACATGGATTATACTATAAATGTGGAAACTCACAGTTCTTCTTGTGCAGAGCGTTTACTTATTATTCTAACTCTTTATTTATATATTATGAACATGTTCCACACAGATGCACAACAGCAGCATTTTATTCATGCACTTCAGTCCCTACAGAGATTACAATATAATTTACCTACCACATACTCCCACACATGAGGTGCAATTTAGTCAGAATTCAATGCTTGGTGGGGGAAAGGGACAGGGAGCTCTGAAGTGAATAACTTTCTTATAAATAGGAGTCTGGCTTGGCCTTCCTTTGCAGTGTACTGGTGTCAGGGAGGGGGGGGGGGACTAGTGATGTTCCCTCGTGAGTGCAGAGGATAAAATGTCTCCTCTTGTACCCCAGTTTTTAGTTCTTTAAGTTCATTAAATACTTGGGTTAGGGCACAATACTGCTTACTGTGACAGGCTCCGCCTTGTGTTGCTATGACTCCACCTACCACTGTGTGTTGCATTAGCCTCGTCTGTCACTGATGACTGATGTGATTATGGATAATTGAGTTAATCTCGCCTACTTTTGAGACACCCGCAACTTGTATGGTTCCACCCATGTGAGGCCGCTTCCAGCATTTTTACCAGGGCCAGTTTAAGTTCCTAAATCGCCCCTGGATTTGATGGTGTTCATAGCATAGTAGCATTACCCTATTTGTACACAATATAATAATGTAGTGAAGTGTCATTACCTAAGAAAAAATAGTGTTTTTAAAGTGTTATTACAAAATTTGAAAGTAACATTTACCAATAAAATTAAATTAAATACAAATACAAAACGCAAATGCAAATTAAATTCCATTAAATTAGGTACATTTAAATGAAATGCAAACATTAGTAACATTCCCCCTTAAAAATCAAATGGGAATCGTCTTTCCTGCCGCTGTCCAAAAGGATATATGATTTAAGTAGTATGACTGCATATAATATAGCAGCCACACTAATTAAGTACAATAAAAGAATCAGAAGAGGCTAACTAGTTCCACTGCTCGTCGTCATCATCATCATCATCATCCTCATGTATCATTGCACCAGCCCTCCAGCACCCCACTACAATTTTTTTGTTTATTACACTTCAAATAAATATTAAAAAATAAAGGAATATCCAACGCTGTAGTTTGCTGCTCGGATCTGGGAGACCTGCAAGGGCCATCTCTCTATCTTTCCTAACCCTCTGCACATTATACCCCTGTGGCATAACCCCACCTTCCCTCCGGGAATGTCCTGATCTTTCTCTCGGCTATGGGCCAGGGTGGGATTCCGATTTGCGGGAAGCCTTCTTGAGCGAGGCAGGCCTATATCCTATGACGCCCTCTGTTCCAGAGTCCCTAACTTTCACTCGCCTTTCTACCAATATCTGCAGGTTCGGCACTTCCTCCTGTCACTCCTGTCGGACAATTCACCTCACTCCCCTCTCTGCCTTTCTTCCCCTCTGCGAAGGGGTATGATCTCGTCCTTGTATAGTCTTCTACTGGAGAAATTGGTGCCTTCCGGGAACGCACATGAGAGGGAGTGGGAGAGGGATCTGGGCCCTCCCCCGGAGGAGGACTGCTGGGAGACCATCAGGCTGAATGTGGCTTCTAGCTCTATCTCCACATTAATCAAGGAAAATGCGTACAAAGTTTACTACAAGTGGTATCTCACATCTGACAGGCTCGCAAATATGTACCAGTCAGCTTCTCCCGATTGCTGGAGAAATTGTGGTCATCGAGGCACCTTCGTGCATATTTGGTGGTCATGCCCTGTTATTTCCTCCTTTTGGGACAGGGTTTCGAGACTTCTTTCCTCCCTCCTCCAATGCCCTATTAGGAAGAACCCATGGTCCTTCCTACTCTGTTATCCTATACAAGACCTAGACACCCACTCTGCAAAACTTGCTTCACATGTCCTGGCAGCCGCTATATGCCTGATTGCTAAATTTTGGAAACAGTCGGACCCCCCCCCCCCCCGCATTTCTTCTCTTAGATCATATATATGGTTCATGGAAAAAATCACGTCGCTACTGCGAGACAAAGAAGACAAATTTCATCAAATTTGGGCCCCCTGGCTTTATGCCTAGGATCCCCGCAGTTTTCTCTTCCTCCAAATAATCTCCCCCTACACAATTCCAGATTACATCGACCCCCTTACTACTTTAAAATACTCCCATGCAGACCTGATAGCGCTCCCTTCTGAAGGTGAACATGCTTTTCTTAGTATACCCCATGAGACGGCCATTCCCCCCCCTTGCCTACCCTATACCCCCTTCTATGCCCACTTCCTTTCCCTCCCGCCCCTTACCCATTACTATCTTGTTATATTGCAATACACTTTACTGTTTTGTGAGTGACATTGTTGGATATCTACTCTGCTCTGTGATTATTTCAATCAAAATGCTTGTTGTTCTATGTTTATGTCATTCATACATTATTATGCAATAAAATTTTGAGTTAAAAATAAATAAATAAAGGAATAACTGGGTCCTTTATTACAGTAGATTGAACATATTATTTATACTGGCTATTAATGCATTTCTTAGAATACTTTTTCAGTATATTTAAACATACGGTAGCTTATGTCAATAGTAAAGCATAAATTCACTGATTAAAATTGCTAAAGCTAAAGGACAATTGTCTAAAAGAAAAACACTACTATAACATTTACATATGTATGTAAAAATGTACAGAACTTAAGATATTCAATATTGCATATACATTTGATATATCTTACGACACCTGCAAATTTAAATCTAGTTTATATTTATGTCTGGTGCACAATGTAGCCATCATCGCCATTAACTCAGAAACTTGCACTATACATATGGGATGCACAAAGATTCTCCTCCTAAAAGACATATCTTAAAGATACAAGTAAGTCAAACCAGACACATCTATAAGAGGTCTGGCTGACTTAAGTTACCATGCTCCTACTGTATGGAGCTTACATGTGAATGCTTCTGACTCATCTCTCTGAATGATTTTGTTGTTATGATGCGATTCATGATTTGTCTGGACTGCCTCCTGTATGTGTTATCTAGTCACTCCTTCATTTATATGTGGTTCAGTTTTGTTTTTGTTGTGGTTTTTCCTAGTGTGTGTATTTCTGTATCAACAAAGAAATCTTAGTCCTAATCCTTTCCCTCCTAATGGAGAACCAGCTCCTTGCATGTGTGACATCGGAGTAATTAAGCGGGATCTCGAAAATAAAGGCAGATAATAGATACGATTGCACCAAGCGTAGGATCCCAATTATCTCCTCAAGGTTTGGTACTAGACTATTTACTTATATACAGTGGATATAAACACACTAATTGAAATTGAAGGTGTTAGTGCTATAATGCCTGAAATCAAGATATATCATGTGAAATCAAGATAATTCGGGGCAGCACAGTGGCTTAGGGGTTAGCACTGAGTTCAATTCCCAACCATGGCCTTATCTGTGATGAGTTTGTATGTTCTCCCCATGTTTGTGTTGGTTTCCTCCGGGTGCTCCGGTTTCCTCCCACAATCCAAAAGACATACTAGTAGGTTAATTGGCTGCTATTAAATTGACCCTAGTCTCTCTCGGTCTGTGTATGTGTGTATGCTAAGGAATTTAGACTGTAAGCTCCAATGGGGCAGGGCTGATGTGAGTGAGTTCTCTGTACAGTGCTGCGAAATTAGTGTCACTATATAAATAGATGATAACGATGATGTTGGATCTTTTTTCCACCTGTAATGTGACCTTGCAACTAACAAAGTTCAAGTAAAAAACAAAGAGATTTTTTAGGAAACAAAATTGCAAATTACTAAAATCTTGTATGCATAAGTGTGTAAACCCCTAAACTACTTATTTGTAGAATCACCTTTTCCATTTATCATAGCAGTGAGTATTTTGGAATAAGTCTCTATCAACTTCACACACCAGGAATTGCTATCATGTTAGAATTTCCTCTCCATCCTCAACTGTCTGACAGAGATCAGCAGGTTTCATGCCAAAATATCTTGATATTTTGAGCTATTCTTTATGCCCTCTATCCTAACTAGAGCCCCAGTCCCAGTTGATGAGACACAGCCCCAAAGCATGATGTTGCCACCACCAATATTCTTTACAGCAGATATGGTGTTATTTGGATAATGAGCTGGAGCTTTGCACCAAACATATCTTTTAGAACTAATACCAAAAAGTTCAACATTCAAACAATGACATTTTCCCACATAGTTTGATTAAAGGTATTTTTTGTAAAATTTAGATGGGCTTAGATGTTCTGTTTTGTAAGAAATGGCTTCCATCTTACCACCCTATTCCATAGCCCAAACATATGCACACTATAGAAGATTGTTGTCACATGCAAGGGTGGACCAGTTCCTGACAGAAATTCCTGCTGCTCTTTTAATGTTGCCATAGGCCTTGTCCTGTCATAAACTTTGGTTAGACATCCTGATCTTGGCAATGTCCCTCTTGTGCCACATTTATTCCACTTATTGCTGATAGTCTTCACAGTGTTCCATGGTACATACAATGCCTTTGAAATTCTTTTATATCCTCTCCTGATTGATACCTTTCAGCAATGAGATTCCGTATATGTTTTGAAAGTTCCTTGTGGGCCATGGCTACCCCAGTAGGATGCAACCAAGAAAACTGCAAGGACATCCTAGAGGAAGCATTGATCTTTATTTGATGTTGATTACGATCACTTTCATTGCTGGTAGGTACATGCTAATTTAATTTGAATATGATTTTGAATGTGGTTGGTTATCTCTGAACACAGCTATTATGAAAGAGTGTACACATGTATGCAACCAAAGTATTGTAGGTATTTATTTTCCTACAAAATGTCTTTGATTTTCACTTGAGTTTTGTTGGTTGCAAGGTCACAGTAAAGGTGGAAAAAGGTCAGTTAAAATGTATCTTGATTTCAAACTTTACATGACAAACACCTGTAAATTCAATAAGGGTATGTAGACTTATATCCACTGTAGGCCCAATGATTTTCCTGATTGCATCTGTGTTGTGTGCTTGTTATTTGTTCCTGATTTCATCCCTCATTCTGACCTTGGCTTGGCTGACAATCCTCTCACTGATCTTTGTCTGACTGTTTGCTCTGAACTCCTGACCACACCTGGCACTGCCCACCAGTATCCTGATCAAATTCCTTCTCACGTGGAGGAAAATCTTGGACAAATATACTGTATCTACCTTATGGGTTTACACTTCTACATGTTAGCCTACAGATATAGATGTGCATTTATGTGTTGTGTTTGTGCATTGTAATTTTTTTCCTTTCTGTCTATAATCTTTGCTCATTGCTTGATTCTTGGTCACGCTCAGAGTGAATATCACACAAAGAGATGACAAATGCCTTATTTTACTTGCCATACCTACATATCAAGGATGTCTTAGAAATGTTTACATCACAGATGTTTTATGCCGTTTAAACCGTAAGAGTTGGAAAACTAATTTAAAACAAACATATGAATAAAAACTTACAGCTCCAATTTTGCAGGAAGCCTTTACCTGTGACATCAGTTTTTTTACGTTTAAGTTTTATTTATTAAAGATGAATTCATTATGTATACTACATAGAATACAAACTTATATGAAGATTCTTTGCATATAGATATTATCTTTACACCATTAACTAATTGCTGTATACATTATAGAGAAAACCCTTGTTTCTTTTTTCTATTTTTTTCTGGTGAATGAACAAATCCAAGTTAACACTTATTTAACTTGCTTTATGAATACTGGTGAAAATATTTGTTGACCTTTTCCTGCTGTTGAGAGTGGTGACAACAGTAGGCAGTGATCTGGTTTTGTTTTTGTTATTGTTTTTGTTGGACATCTCAGACCAACACTGTCCAAATTAACACTATGTAGCTCTACATGTTTTGTATCTTCTGTAGGATAATGTAAATATCAATGACTTCCAAGAATACAGTTTTCATAATATTTTAAACAATCCATTTGCACATTTATTCTTAACATATAATCCTAAAAAGCCCGTAATTTGACATACAATCTTTTGCTTTACACAAAGGAATTTAAACTGAAAGCTTCTTTTGTCAAAGAGCTCTTCATTATAGGCCAACAATTGCCTGTTAATGTACTATTAAATGTTTATTTCCCTAAATCGTATATTACACTTTACAATGTATTCTTGTAAATTTTGCAACCGCTTTTCTTATGCCATGGCTAGCAATGTGTTTTAAATAAGCCACGCAGATTTCATTTAGCTTTGTGGCTACATGGCTACTGGCTAACCAAAAATGCCCACATAAATGTATACTCTTCAACTCCTGAAGCTTATTTGTCTCACCCAGCATCTCAAAATAATATGTTTGCATGTGGGCTTTAAAGGCGGTGCTTCAGTGCCCCTGGATCACTTGAAAACACATATCTTCAGGTAAGCATATCAAAGTCCCAGACCAGTTCTTACACAATTTATGCAAACCTTGGTCCTGATTCATTAAAGGCGATTTTATGCGTATAATACTGCTGTGTGCATGCCCAGAACTGGCTCATTCACCACAGAACACAATAACATTGAACTCTTCTTCCAATCAGCATCTGATTCTAGCTCTGGGCATCTAAAAAGCACTTGTTTTCTCAGTCGTATCTCTTGCTCCAGCTACAGGTAGGTATAATCTAACTGCCGATGACCAGTGATGACGGCTGTGTATGCTAGAACATGTTTACAATCAGGAGCAACTGTAGAAATGTATTTTATATACATTAGACATTAAGGGGGGAATTCAATTCCCCCCAAAGTACCGCTGCGCTAAAGATATTACCATTATTACAGTAATATTAACCCGGCTTTCTGCTCACAGCTCAGGAAGCTATGAGAAAAAAGCCAGCGTTAAAACTACCGCAATAATGCGCAGGCCGCGTTACTTTTAACAGTAACACTCCCAATTGAATTGCCCCCTAAGAACATCCTAATAAATGTATGTTATGGGAAAATAACAAACTTTTTATATTTTAAGATTTTGTCATTAATGAATATCTTATTAACATAGAACAATAATTAAATATTTTTTTTTTATTTTCACTTTCTTTTGTGACTTTATATTCCACATATATATTGGACATATCCTGCAGTGTCTTGTCTAGTAGAGCAGAGCAGACCTACACCCGTATTCATCACCGCACGTATCTTCACATCCGCTCCTTGTTGAGTTTGGGGGTTTGTATACACGATTTAAGTGCATTTAAAAAAAAAAATGCACATGGCATTCAGTATGTGTCCCTTAATTAATCAGGCCCACTGTGTTTATTCTTTTTTTACTCTCAACCAGCTCTTACATCTGTAACTATTGTCTGTAATAAAGATTGTCAGATGCGATTGCTGTGGTTCCAAAGCACAAAGGATTTATTAGCAAAGAATAACAAGACAAAGTTTGGTATACAAACAGCGTGCGCTCGTTGGCTCCAACTCAAGCTTCAATCAGAGATTGAAGGGTCTTGATCTCCAAAGAACTCGGTACAGCATTGGTGGATTCTTCTAGTCATTGTTCCTTTGAATTGCCAGGTGTCCTTCTCCAGATTCACACCCCTAGACCTGTTTAAACTGATCTTTATGATCCCTGTGAGCTGGACATTTAGTGTATGAAAAAAATGATACAATTTATAATTAGCGTTCGCAAGGTGCAAACGCCACATAAATAACACCGGAAACGTTCTCACGCAATTCCGAGCAGATTGATACCAAACTCAATACCATTTGTAAGTTGTAAACATTAGTTAGGTTCTTTACCACTTTATTTTATATGAAGCAATAGACAAACATTACATCTATTTACATATTATTGTGCATTCATTGCATCGCAACAGATTGTAGTGTACAGAAAAAAATAATTATAACCTTCTTCCAATTACTTTATTTTACTTACCCCAAAAACTCATTGCTATGCTACTGGACCATATAGCCTCACTAAGCAATGTTTACAATTGGTGAACTTTCAATCTGTGGCATTCAAACTCCGATTTCTGAGTGTAAGTTTGCAAGCAGAGCTCTCTTATCTCAGCCTGTTTGTTAATATTCACTATTTATTTATTACTTTATTTGTTCCCAATTGTAAAGTGCTAAAGTGCTTTGGAGTATGCTAAATAAATGTTAATAATGATAAAGATAATTCTCCATTCAGAAGGAGCCAACAAAACTCCAGTCCCAAATTTCCAGCCTGACTTTACCAACATTATGTGTATCTGGAAAAAACTATATCAGACATAATAAATAAGGCATGTGAGAGTTATAATTAGCACCAAGTCCCAATGTGCACAGAAAAGAGTGTGCATTTTCATCTTCCATCTTAAAATAAATGGCCCTCAGACAAAGGTTAACATGCTATAATCTATATCCACTTTCATTTCTGCAACACCATCTGCCTTTCACATTAGTAAATCAGTGTTGAATAACACCTTTTTTTACTTGAACTAGCATTTCATATTTTACTTTACTATACAGTACATGGTTTTGCTCTCAACCTCATATGAATCCAACCAATTCACACCAGAAGATAGACAACCATGCCAGTGCACAACATTGTACAGTATTTTACAGATTCTTTACATGATTTTTCAGATTGTAATTTATGTATATTTCCTCAGTGTCTCTTGTGTTGACTAAAACGAAGGTGAAAATGCAGGCAATGTAAATGTCCCACAAGAGTCATTCTGACTTAACTATGCATGTCATACAGAAGTAAATTTTGCATAGATTTGAGCAGATCATGGGGCGTTGAAGTGTTGTGGCACACTTCCATCAGTTTAAATAAAAGCTGCAAACATGGGGGCGTGGCTTGGACTCCACGCTGGTAGGACGCGCTGTACCCGAGCTCTGTGGTTATACACCATAAGACCAGGCTCCCAGGAGAGTTTTTTGCCTTATTCTCCCTCCATCTGGGCTAGCAACTTGGAGAGTCTGTCTGGCTCTTGAGGATATTCGTCTCGGACCTGTATTCCGGCGGCTGCTCGAAACATCGGAGTGTGGCCTTCTCCAGGTGGCAAGCCGGTGGCTTGTCTGCCCGCACAGCTCCACGGGACTTCCGCCACAGCCCAGCACTATCTGCATGACTCCGCTGTCACGGGACTGCCCCGGCCAGCTCCAAAGTCGGCACCACTTGGAGTCCCCTGCAGAGGGGAGGGCGCAGTTGCCCCGGATCTGTGGGATCAACACTGGCCGTGGGACACCGCCAGTCTGAAGCGGGTCCCCCGATATCGGCCCGTTTGGAGGACAGCGCCCCTTCAATCGTGAATAAAAACGGGGTACTGGCTCACCACTACTGCAAATTACAGCGATATTAACCCTCTGCAGCAGCTATAAGAGAGTACCTGCGAGGGGGGGCGTGGCTCGGAGACTCAGATTTGTACCACTTCTATATATTTCAAGGTACCCCTCTTGGTTTTTCTCTCCCCCTCCGGAACAAAGCGCCCACTTTCTTGAGACTTACCATCGCCTCGCTGCGGGGCCCCCCCGCTGATAGAAGCAAAACGCAGCCCTCTGATTACCCAAGCAGGAGCGACACAGCCGCTCGCAAAATCCGGCTCCACTGCTGACACCTGCTACAGGCTCGCCTCTACTAAATCCTACTAAATACTACAAAGTAGAGACTGCAAAACTCCCTATCCCAAAGGTTATACTTATACAATAACCTTGGTCTCCAAGGGGTTAATCTCTGTTCCACACAGTCTCTGTAATTGCTTTTGTCTTCCCTGAAGAGCCCACAGCAATCTCTTAGTGGCAGCACTGAAAACAACTACTGACTTCCACTCAAGCCCATTTTGGTTGCTGCGGTCATAGCTCCACCTGGTGCTTACTTCCAGTACTACACTGCACTGTCGTGGTCATTTAATATAACAAATTGGAGACTATTCTCTTACGAGACAAGATTTAACAATCCACCACCTGTGTTGTGACGATAACCTACCTATGCTGTGCTACCTTCACCACCTGCCTGTATACTTACCATTCATTATGCAGTAATCTTCAATGCCCTACCTGGGCCTGATGTGCTCTGTATGATTTTCTAAACTCTACTGTGCAGCACCCTTCGTTTACCTCAACCTCATCACCCTCCTGCCCTATATACCATACTATATCCTCAACAAAATCAGCATGTCGCAGAAGAACAGAAAACCCCTTAGGCAACTCTGCCACCTCTAACTTCTTCGGGACTAAAAATAAAGCTTCGCAAGCCCCTACTGACACCTCAGAAACCTCACTTCTGTCCTCCATCATCTGATCTAGATCCTCAGATCCAGGCAATTATGACAAATTTGTTGGAGGGGGTTAAGCCTTCAAGCAGGAACTCTCAAAGGCAGTGAGTGAACTCAAACTGGAACTCTCCTCCTTCGGTACGCGTACTGACACTCTAGAAACAAAAACTGACGACCTCTGTCGCTCCCAAGCGACATTTGACAGAGAATTATCCCATCTAAATGAAGAAGTTGAGCCCTTAAAAGAAAAACAAGAGGACTCTGAAAACCGCTCTAGGCGTAACAATATTCGAGTCCGTAACGTGATCGAAGATATTTCACCAGCTGAAATTCAACCGTTTCTCAAAGACCTCTTTTTACATCTACTTCCAGGTCTATCAGATTCTGACTGCATGATGGACCGTGCGCACCGTGCCCTCAGAGCCAGAACAGCCTCTGACCAACCCCCACGTGATATAATTGTGCGCTTCCACTACTACCACATCAAACAGCGTATTCTACCTCACACAAGGAATTCCACTTCAATTTCCTTTCGAGATATGGACATACAACTCTACCAAGACCTTGCTCCTTCTACTATTCAAAAAAGAAGAGCTCTTCAGCCTGTCACCAAGATCCTACGTCAGCACAATATTCGCTACCGCTGGGGATTTCCCTTTCAACTCCAAATCTTTGCGGCAAACACCACTCACCACGTTAAAACCCTAGACCAAGGCCAGGATATACTAGCCAAGCTGAACATTCTTCCCGACTCCAGACCACTATCCAGCGCTACCCTAAGGCAAGACCGACCTCCACCTCCAAACCCTGAGTGGTCTAAGGTTCCTTGACGTCGAGCTCGGCATGACTCTCCAAACTGAAATGTTTAGATGTTCTAGTATATATTATTTTATTGTTTCCCATACTCATTGGTCCGGAGGTGCCTATAGCAAAAGGTTTCACTTTGCAGAACTTTTTCTTCTAACTGCAATTTGCCCAATATAGACGTCTTTTACATTTTATATTGTATTTTCCTTTTGCACCTTAATTCGGACACTGGCTGAAATATAACTTCTGCCTATAACTTTATTTAGATGTCTCTACTCCAAACATCCCATAGTCTTCAGCTTAGTATCTTCTGTTCTCGTTTACATATTACAATTGTTGTTGTTATTACGTTCTTATATTTTAGGGTATTCTCTACTTGCCTTAAACTATAGTTGTCTCGTTTTGTGTCATTGTACTGTATTAATGTATAATATGTCTTTCCTTCTTGTCCCCTCCCCCTCCCCTGCTGCACAACTTATCTATGCATCTGGATAACCCGTGAATGGGAATCCCTTTCTAATAGCCGTATCCAGTTTATTAGACAGAGCCATCGACTCAGGTGGCAAACCTGATTAGATGTATCCTTACCACCCCCCACACTCCCTATACTTTTGTTTAGCTATACTATCTTTATTAACAATATGTCTGGATCCCTCCTGGATCCCACCGTTAAAGGGTTTCTGCTCAATTGGGCTACTCTTTTCTTTTTCTTCTTTTCTCTCTCTCTTTCTCCTTTCTCTCCTAGTGGCTCTCTCTTCTCTCTCTTCCCTTTTCCCTCTTCCCCTTTCCCCTTCCCCCCCATTTAAAGCTCCCTGGTCCTACCCCCTTACTGTTACAGCTCCCAGATGAGTCATTTAGCGATGAATACACCACTCTGGCCTTCATGACCTTGAAACTTCTCTCCATTAACGTCAATGGCCTCAACTCCCCCCGCAAACGCACAATAGTCCTTGGAGCCTGCAGAAGGGAAAAAGCGGACATAGTCTTCCTCCAGGAGATTCACCTTACAGGTTCACACACTCAACTCCAGGGTAAGCAATTCTCCCAGACTTTTTTTGCCTCAGCTAACTGTAAAAAATGGGGGGTTGCGATTCTCATTCACAATAAGGTTCCATTTCAGTTTTCCACCACATATTCCGACCCGGAGGGTCGCTTCCTATTGGTAATGGGCACGCTTCGCTCCTACCCAACCACATTTGTAGTTACCTATGCCCCAAACCAAGATCAAGCTCAGTTCTTCCCAATATTATTTCGACACACTGAGCGATTGGCCCAGGGTCACATTGCATTGGAAGGTGACTTTAATGTTGTTTTGGACCCTCTCCTTGATAGGTCCTCCACCCCCTTCCCCCCGCAGACTCCCCACACCTTCTTCCAAGGGCTCCTCCACCTTGTCTGCCTTGCTACTATAACACTCTCTACATGACACCTAGCGTCTTAAAAATTCCACTGCGAGAGACTATACACATTTCTCAGCTCCCCATCAGATATACTCCCGCATTGACTTGATCCATGTCTCCCATTCTCTGATACCCCTAACAACTCAAGCGGGCATTGTCCCATTCTCATGGTCCGACCATGCGGGGGTATACATTCTTCTCGACCTCCTCCACCATTATCCATGCCCCTTTAGATGGCGCCTAGACGACTCCCTGCTTTTAAATACTTCCTCCTTTATGGACATTAAATCAGCTATATCTGATTACTTTCAAGAGAACGCCACTCAGGAATTGGCGCCTGGCGTAATATGGGAAGCTCACAAAGCTATCATTCGCGGGCGACTCATAAGTGTTGCTTCGCAGGTAAAGCGTAAAGCCTTCCTAGAAATCTCCTCATTAGAGCAACGTATGTGCTCTCTTCTGACTCAGCATAAGCTGGTCCCTGATCCATCTCTACTAACACAAATTAACTCTTTAAAAGGCCAACTTAATTCCCTTCTGTCTCGACGGGCAGCATCCATATTACAGAAACTTCAGCAACGCTTCTATGATAAGGCAGACAAGGCGGATTCATTGTTAGCTCGGAAGCTCCGTCAGAGGCGTGTCCGAGGAGCTATTGACAAACTCCATAAGAATTCCACTAATTCAGTAACATATGACCCTCTAGAAATTGTTAAGGAATTTAGAGACTTCTACGCTTCCCTTTATAACCTTCCTGGCTCCCCATTCCGGTGGGATCTCCTATCGGATTCTCTGGAGTCGTACCTAGCTAATACCCCTCTTCCACACCTCTCTCAATCCCAGCTCACTTGCTTAAATGGGGACATCACTGCAGATGAAGTAAAATTAGCTATAAAATCCCTTAAACCCGCCTCTGCTCCCGGCCCTGATAGCTTTTCAGCACAGTATTATAAAAAGTTTTCCGCAGACCTTGTTCCTTATCTAACATCCTTTTACAACCAAATCCTGGAGGGGGCTTCCTTCGACTCTGCTACCATGCTTGCCAATATTGCAGTAATTCCTAAACCTGGGAAAGACCTTCTCCACTGTGCGGGCTATAGACCCATTTCACTCCTCAATGTAGATCTCAAGCTTTACGCTAAAATCTTGGCTACCAGGCTTAACCCCCTGCTCCCAAAACTGGTTCACCCGGACCAAACAGGCTTCATCCCAGGGAGACAGGCCCCCGACAACACTAGAAAATCCATCAATTTGATCCACTCTATACATAATGGGAAATTGCCCTCCCTCATGATGGCCTTGAACGCGGAAAAGGCGTTTGACCGTATCTCTTGGACATTTATGAGGGGGGTTCTCGAATCCATGGGCTTTTGTGGTAGGTTTCTAACTGGTATTTGGCTCTCTATAGAAATCCTTCTGCTACGGTTTCGGTCAATGGCCTAACCTCCAAACCATTTACAATTTCTAATGGCACTCACCAGGGTTGCCCCCTCTCCCCAATGATCTTCGCCCTTATAATCGAACTGTTAGCAGCCAGAAATCGTTGCAACCAATCCATTTCTGGTATAAAGGTCGGTTCTACGGAAAGCAAAATTGCTTTGTATGCAGATGATGTCCTCATTAGCATGTCCAACCCCATTACCTCTCTCCCCCCCTCCTTTCGGAATTAGATACTTATGGGCACTTCTCGGGCTATAAAATTAACCCTGCTAAAACTGAAACTTTGGATTTCTACATCTCTAAAACAGATAAAGCAATTCTAGATCAAACATTCCCCTTCACTTGGCATCGCCATAAAATAAAATACTTGGGGGTCTTCCTTACCAAAAATCCCTCCCATCTATTCCAAGCTAATTTCCCCCATACCCTTTCCCAAATTAAGAAAGATTTCAACACCTGGTCCCTCCAATTTATCTCCTGGATTGGTCGTATAAATTCTGTTAAAATGAACATTCTTCCCAGACTGTTATACCTTTTTCAAACCTTACCTATCCGAATTCCCCCCTATGTATTTAAATTCCTCCAATTTGAGTCTTCTAAATTTTTTTGGGCAGGTAGACGCCCACAAGTACGACTCGGGGTCCTGCAGAGATCCTCACGGGGTGGTGGTCTAGGCATACCTAATTTTAAAAAATACTACCTATCGGCCCAAATTGCTCAATGTGTCCTATGGAACGGTCCTGTTTTTGCTAGGGTCTGGGTAACACTAGAGGCGGAGAGTCTGGGGATGCTTACTCCTGCCTCCCTTCTGTGGATTCCAAGGGCACGTTGCCCTAAAAAAGCTTTGTCTCATCCCATAATCTCCCACTCTCTGGCTATATGGGACTCATCCATCAGGCTCTATGGTCTCTCTCCGCATCCATCACCAATTATCCCCCTTTTTATTAACCCTGATTTCCCTCCTGGTCTACACCATTCCGCATTCCTTCCATGGCATTCCCGAGGGATACGTTTCCTAAATGACATAACCTGGCTTGCCCACACGGATATTTTATCAATTTCTGCAAATTCGCGATTTTCACTCCTTCTCCAAACTACGTCTTATTTCTCGACATCTCACAACAATTGAAACACTGTGTCTGCGCCAGGCATCGATGTCAAGTCTTATTTCTAATATCTATTCTGAACTTATTGCTCCCTCTACTACTCCTCCTCGAGACCCTCATGAGATGTCATGGGAACATGACCTGGGCTCCAGCTCAATCTGCGTCTGAATAAAGGAAAATGTTTACAAACTCCTCTACCGATGGTACTATGTTCCTACTCGACTACAAAAGATACTGCCTGATTCCTCTGACAGATGTTGGCGTCTATGCTCTGGCGCGGGCTCTTTCTTACATATATGGTGGGACTGCCCGAAACTGATTCCCTTCTGGTGCGAAATTAAAGCTTTGATAGAAATGTTAATTCAAACCCCCTTACCCTTCGACCCTAAATTTTTCATTCTACCACTCGGGTTCCCTACGGCCACCAGACACCAAAATAAACTTGCTCGTCACATTATTTCTGCGGCCACTTGTCAAATCGCCACAGATTGGAGGCAGATTGGAGGCAGACTGCCCCCCCCTTCATTCTCTGCTGTAACTAATATGATTTGGCATACGTATGAGATGGAATACATGACTAGCATTATACGAAACACGGCCATTCTTTTAACAAGGTCTGGGACCCCTGGATGTCTCACTTCCAATACCGCTCCCCCTTTACCTAATCATACCCCCTACCCTAACGTTACCCTTTTCCCTCCCATCTCATTAATTTTTATAATGCTGGGCGCTCATCAAATAATTATCTAAAAGTGCAGAACCTAGTATTCTATTGATGTCATAAAACCATTGAATAGTTGCTAACATTTAATTAAAATACAATAAAATTACAATAAAAGTATGATCATGTGTTACCATGAATAAATGAATAGAATAGCGATATGTGTATTAATGAAAAATACTATCACTTTGAATACTAACAATAATGATGTGGTCTACACATTGATGTACGTATAGGTTATCAACCTAACTGCATAATAGCAGATATAATCAGATATAATAAATTGACAGTAAATGACAATATATAATCTCTATCAAAACGTCCATGAATCACAGTCCTAATTTTCCTGATTAATGACGCGTGCTGCTGAAGATAAAAACCTTGTATGATATTCAAATATAATTATTAACAGTCCTCATGAAGGTTGTAAACTTCCGAATCAAAGAGAATCCGTCACGCTTAACATCAATATATCAGCTATGAGGAATGAATTAGACTCTTAATTGTGTTGTTCCATGCGATATGATACTTGCGGTTTGTAGTTGGAATAAGTGTAGGTCCAGACTTTGCAGTGATTCCAATACAATGTCCCGATGGTACACAGTCATATATAATAACAGCTTGTCCCAAATGAAAAAGAGAAAAAAAGGGGAAGATAGTTCAGCAGCGGGTGATCACGCCGGTAACTTGCGACAACTACAATATGACAATGCACACTGTTTAATGCTGCACGTATTTTGGGGATACATATAAGATAGTATAATATCATGCTGATTGACGTAACCATTAAGAGTATAAATATACCGCATTCATTGTGTGCATAATGAGCTGTTTAATACGAAAACAGAGACTGGGGCACTAAAGATTTGGGAACCAATTGGGTTCAATCCCAGCATATTTAAATCACAGGACTACAGACGTTCACAATAGCCCTTGAGAAAGTCCGGAGCAGGACGAAACGCGTTGGGACTCCACCCACTATCATTCTATTGGCCTAAAGCAATATCCGGAGGTGACGTCAATACCGGAAGTGTGTTTGCGCTCCACAGTGGAACGCATCGATAGCCGCTAACAGCAGCGGCGTGATCACCCGCTGCTAAACTATCTTCCCCTTTTTTTCTCTTTTTCATTTGGGACAAGCTGTTATTATATATGACTGTGTACCATCGGGACATTGTATTGGAATCACTGCAAAGTCTGGACCTACACTTATTCCAACTACAAACCGCAAGTATCATATCGCATGGAACAACACAATTAAGAGTCTAATTCATTCCTCATAGCTGATATATTGATGTTAAGCGTGACGGATTCTCTTTGATTCGGAAGTTTACAACCTTCATGAGGACTGTTAATAATTATATTTGAATATCATACAAGGTTTTTATCTTCAGCAGCACGCGTCATTAATCAGGAAAATTAGGACTGTGATTCATGGACGTTTTGATAGAGATTATATATTGTCATTTACTGTCAATTTATTATATCTGATTATATCTGCTATTATGCAGTTAGGTTGATAACCTATACGTACATCAATGTGTAGACCACATCATTATTGTTAGTATTCAAAGTGATAGTATTTTTCATTAATACACATATCGCTATTCTATTCATTTATTCATGGTAACACATGATCATACTTTTATTGTAATTTTATTGTATTTTAATTAAATGTTAGCAACTATTCAATGGTTTTATGACATCAATAGAATACTAGGTTCTGCACTTTTAGATAATTATTTGATGAGCGCCCAGCATTATAAAATTTTGGATCTATTCTAAAGGGAGGGATACCCTTAGCAGGTGCAGCTCTCACAAACCTTGGTAGGAGAGCACGGTTCCACATTATAATATTTTGCCTCCCATCTCATTGCCTCTGATCCAAGAGGGACTTCCCACGCACCTCACCTTCTCCCTGTCCACCTCTCATCTTCTCTTTTATCTTACTCTTTCTCTTTCTCTTCCTTCTCCTTTTCTTTTCTTTCTTCTCTTTTAAATATAAAAATGCCGGTCGTTATTTCATAAAATCTGTGCTATTTTATCTCTGAAACACGGAAGCTTTTACTTCACTATCCAATGTACTGAATATATTTTGTTTGTTATAACATGTATCCTTTTGCACTGTTAATTCTTTTTTGACCGCTAATAAACACTTGTTTAAAAAAAACAAAAAAACTGCAAACATACAAAAGTGACAATTAAAAAAAAATACCCCTTGATTGCGGATAATTCAAGCCATACATTAAGCTAAAACTGAGCAGTATTTTAGGAGAATATATAAAATGTTTAAATTAATAAAGTGAGTGGCCATAATATGACTGCACATTTTCCAGAGTATCCACCAAGCCACAACACTAAGAACATATTGATTTTCAAGGGATGTTTCCAAATACTAGATAGCCAGTAGATGCACTTGTACACATAATAAAGTATTGCAGGTCTGCAGATTTTGAAGTTCGTTAATCACCCTTAATGTGGTAAAAAAATATGTTATGTAAATATATTCAAAATAATTGCTGAATCGCCGTTGTCCAGATTTTCTTGAATTGTGGTTTTCACAAACTGATTTTTCAGTTTTGAAACCCTGAAGTTTGAAGAATCTATTCACTTATTAAGCCTCTACCTAAGGCTTATTTCCCAGGGCCCTGACGATTCTTTAATACATCAAATCAATCTAGTTAACCAACAGGTAGTGGGGTCTGCTTGCAGTGGTCCATGGGGACAGGTGGTCAACTGATGTTTTTTTAAACAGGTGATATCTTGAAGCTACAGTTTGATAAACAAAGGGAATCAGGTGTAAGCTCTAAGCCAGGGGTGGGGAACCTTTTTTTCTGCCAAGGGCCATTTGGATATTTATAACATCATTAGGGGGCCATACAAAATTATCCACTTAAAAATAATCAACTTCATCCTGCTTTTTCACTCCTTTATCTTTCTCCCCTCTATCATACTGCTTCCTTCATCCTGCTTTTTCTCTCTTTTATCTATCTCCCCCTCTATTATATTGCGCCGTTCATCCTGCTTTTTCTCTCCTGTATTTTTCTCCCCCTCTTCCAAACTGTGCCCTTCATCCTGCCTTTTCTCTCCTGTATCTGCCTCCCCTCTATCATATTGTGCCATTCATCCTTCTTTTTCTCTCCTGTATCTGTCTCCCCTCTTTCATATGGTGCCGTTCATCCTGCTTTTTCTCTCCTGTATCTGTCTCCCCTCTATCATACTGTGATCTTTATGCTGCTTTTTCTCTCCTGTATCTGTCTCCCCTCCTTCATACTGTGATCTTTATGCTGCATTTTCTCTCCTGTATCTGTCTCTCCTCTATCATACTGCACTCTTCATCCTGCTTTATCTCTCCTGTATCTGTCTCCCCTCCATCATACTGTGATCTTCATCCTGCTTTATCTCTCCTGTATCTGTCTCTCCTATATGATACTGCACCCTTCATGCTGCTTTTTCTCTCCTGTATTTGTCTCCCGTCATTCATACTGTGCCCTTCATGCTGCTTTTTTTCCTCCTGTATCTGTCTCCCCTTTATCATACTGCGCCCTTCATCCTGCTTTTTCTCTCCTTTGTCTGTCTTCCCTCTATCATACTGCGCTTTTCATCCTGCTTTATCTCTCCTGTATCTGTCTCCCCTCTATCATACTGCTCCCTTCATGCTGCTTTTTCTCTCCTGTATCTGTCTCCCGTCATTCATACTGTGCCCTTCATGCTGCTTTTTTTCCTCCTGTATCTGTCTCCCCTTTATCATACTGCGCCCTTCATCCTGCTTTTTCTTTCCTTTGTCTGTCTTCCCTCTATCATACTGCACTTTTCATCCTGCTTTATCTCTCCTGTATCTGTCTCCCCTCTATCATACTGCGCCCTTCATGTTGCTTTTTCTCTCCTGTATCTGTCTCCCCTCTTTCATATTTCGCCCTTCATGATGCTTTTTCTGTCCTTTATCTGTCTCCTATCTTTCATACTGCACCCTTCATCCTGCTTTTTCTCCCCTTCACTTACCTTTATATTGCCTTCTTTCTTCAATTTTGTCTTATCTGCTCTCTTCTTCTTGTGGCTGGTCCCTGGGCGATCCGCACTGCAACTGTTGGGCTTGATGACGTCACGCCCAACATTCTGTGTGCGGGGAGGAGTACGCCCATCCGGGCTGTCACATAGGTTTTTCTTTTATTTCATTTTTTATTGCTGTTATTATTTCTTTTGGGGCGGAGAAGTGGGGGATCTCAGAGGGCCAGAACAATTGATGTTGCGGGCCTTATAAGGCACGGAGGCCAGACGTTCACCACCCCTACTCTTAAAAATCAAGTGGAAAGGGCAAGTGATCTATAGGGGCCTATTTATGACCCTTAGTTTTTTTGACTTGATACTTTTCAATCCTTATCTCCTTGATAAGGATTGAAAAGTAATGGCTATGTATTAAAAAACTTCTCAGGGACAGCAGTGCCGATAACCTGCTGTCCCTGAGAAGTAACTCACCTGATCATCGCAGTCTTTTCTCATTTTTCAAGGCTGCGATGATCTTCTCTTTTTTTTGTTTTCTTTTTTTGTTAGTGCGCATGCACCGACTGAATAGTTGGTGCATGCGCAGTAACATCCTTGCCGGCAAACTGCAGGATGATTGACAGGAAGGGATCACATGATCCCTCCACACATGCACTGTCCAGCTCTGCTTTTCAGAGTGAAAGTTTTCAGATATGTTAATGTACGCCAGCTTCAGATGGCGTACATTAACATGTAAAAAAAAGAGAGAATCTTCTAGTTAGCCTTTAATACATAGCGGTTCTGAGCACTTCCCATACACTGTTATGGGGAATGCTCAGAAAAACGATAGGAAATGCAAAGCAGCAGATATCTGAGATATCTGCTGCGATGCTTCAATAGTACATAGTGATTTCACGGTAAACCCCCGAAAACTGTTGTTTTCGGGGGTTTACCACAGGAAAAATGCTTGGTAAATAGACCCCATAGAGAGCTATAGTTACAAAAGACTAAACCTTTCACTTTATTTAACATGCTATTGTTAACCCTTTAGTGGGGTTACATATTTAAAGGGAAAAATCACAAACCAGGCATGCCTATGTAACTTATGCTTTGATTAAATGCATTGCAGCCATGAAACACTCTAGGTTGAATGAAACGTCCCTTCTACTTTCAGGTAGCCCAGAATAATAAACAACACAACTGAGGCCAGGCTCTTCTACTTTTTCACTGAAATGTACTGGCGCCTAAAGAACTGTACACTTTGATTTTGGGCCATAAACTTATTGTGTAGCTGATTTGCTTTTTTAAAGGAAACCTAAAACTTTAAATAATGCTAAAATTCTAAAATATTACTCTTGATCACAGACGCGACATGTTATTAGTTGCTACAGAGATTACCCGATGGTACTTGTTTTTAATGATGCGCTAAGGGGCAGAAGTCTATCCCCGATAAGAAGACTTTTAACTTCTGGTGACAGATTGTTATTGTTGCTCTTTTTTGTAGCCATGCCATATACGCCATGAATTACAAATCCAAGTAGTGATCCATGCTACATATCGAGAGGAAAAACAGGATACAACACAAAAGACATTCTAGCGTGTCCCTGATGCAAATATTGGCAACTTTCTGAAATTTCCTTTTGTTAGTGTGTACCCCGAGTGGGTGTTTATTACTCACATGGTGATTTAGCAATCATAAGACCACTTACATTGATACCTACTGGTGTATGTCGTTTCCGTATTTTTAATAGATTACACTATGATGTGTCTTTTCTTATGATCTCTGCTATGTGTATGAAACCTTATGAGAGAAAAATCTATTGATATATTCCTCTGAATAATTGGATGAGGGAAAGAACGTGTCATCTCATGCACTTTTGAATTTCAATATTCAACATCTTTTCCTAATCATTCCTAAGGAGACTACCATTATTAAGTTCGGGACTTATGGACTACATATTATGATGTCATATTAAGGTTCATTTATCTGTTATAGTAGTGTTTACTGGTAATTTTTCTTATAGTTGGCGCTGTACCTATTTTTCAAATTGAGTGTGGTTTATATTTTAACATACTTGGGTGAAATGTATGTAGGTTAATAGGTGGCTGCTTTCTATAATCAGCACGGACATAATCTAATAGTATTTTATATGTTATTAGTTGCTGAACAGGTTTCTATGTGAAGGCTGCTGAGTATGAGGAGTTATCCAAGCTCCAAAGTGCAATAAGTGAGATGATAGTATACTCAACACTCGAGTCACATTCACATTCTGGGGCCTGATTCATTAGTGATCTTATATTGTGCAAAAGTTAAGATGCTTATTTTTAAGAAGAAACGGGGAGATAAGAGTGAAGTTAAGATGGATTTTCATCTTAACTTAAGAAATTCTTCACTTACACAGTGGATTTTGCTTCTTATCTCCCTTTTCTGAACATGCACAGAGTGGATTTGCTTAAGATAAGCAAAAAACAGAAGATAAGATCACTAATGATTCAGGCCCCTCTGGTTATCAAATGAAAAATAGATCTCGATATATGCTTTTAGTATTTAAGTTATTGCATGTACTAAAAGTGTTGTGTAATGAGTATTGCAACTCGAGATGATCAAGCTCGGATCCCAGAGAACCGTACACACCCAAACTCAGCAGATCCGAGGACCGAGTCGAGATGGCAAGGTACTTTTGCGCGCCCTCTGAATTGAAAGAGAGGCAAAACATAATTGTTACGTTGTCGGATCTCGCAAGTTTTGGATTCTATAAGTACCCGCCCTCCATGGCAATCCAGTGCCAATTCACAGTGGGACACAGAAGAGGGAACACGGTTCTTGGTAGTCTCTAGTGCAGTTGGGCAGCGTCATAAGTAGAGAAGAAGGAGGAGGGGTAGCAGTGTTCCTGAAAGTCTCCAGTGACATTCAGGAGAGCTCCATTGGTCCATTGCTAATTGTCATTGCTGAAAAAAGAAATAATAGGGCCTGCAGACTTGGTCTTCTAAATCTACAGTCACATTGTACTGTGTTGTACAGGTAACACACAGAGAGGAGAGCTCCATTGCTAATTGTCATTGCTGAAATGCAAATAATAGGGCTGGAATGCTTGGTCTTCTAAATCTGCAATCACATTGTACTCTGTTATATAGGTAACACACAAAGGGGAGAGCTCCATTGCTCCATTGCTAATTGTCATTGCTGAAAAAAGAAATAATAGGGCCTGCAGACTTGGTCTTCTAAATCTGCAGTCACATTGTACTGTGTTGTACAGGTAACACACAAAGAGGAGAGCTCCATTGCTAATTGTCATTGCTGAAATGCAAATAATAGGGCTGGAATGCTTGGTCTTCTAAATCTGCAGTCACATTGTACTCTGTTATATAGGTAACACACAAAGAGGAGAGCTCCATTGCTCCATTGCTAATTGTCATTGCTGAAAAAAGAAATAATAGGGCCTGCAGACTTGGTCTTCTAAATCTGCAGTCACATTGTACTGTGTTGTACAGGTAACACACAAAGTGGAAAGCTCCATTCCTAATTGTCATTGCTGAAATACAAATAATATGGCTGGCAGGCTTGGTCTTGTAAATCTGCAGTCACATTGTACTGTGTTATATAGGTAATACACAAAGAGGAGAGCTCCATTGCTCCATTACTAATTGTCATTGCTGAAATGCAAATAATAGGGCTGGAAGGCTTGGTCTTCTAAATCTGCAGTCACATTGTACTCTGTTATATAGGTAACACACAAAGGGGAGAGCTCCATTGTTCCATTGCTAATTGTCATTGCTGAAAAAAGAAATAATAGGGCCTGCAGACTTGGTCTTCTAAATCTGCAGTCACATTGTACTGTGTTGTACAGGTAACACACAAAGAGGAAAGCTCCATTCCTAATTGTCATTGCTGAAATACAAATAATAGGGCTGGCAGGCTTGGTCTTCTAAATCTGCAGTCACATTGTACTGTGTTATATAGGTAACACACAAAGAGGAGAGCTCCATTGCTCCATTGCTCATTTTCATTGCTGAAATACAAATAATTGGTCTGGCAGTGTTGTTCTTAATCTGCAGTCACATTGTACTGTGTTATCAAAATGGATTCACAGCAATACACAGATGACCAGGGCTACCAAGCAGCTCCTGGCACCAGTCATGATGATAGCAATCCCTCTAGGTCATCTGCTAAAGCATATGTTAAAGTGCATAGTGTTTTAAATTCAGGAAAACAAAAATGTAAAAAAAACACTTTACCTTGGTCAAGAAAAAAAAGACCTGTAATCCAGGCAAAGTTGTCTGCAGAAAAAAATAAAATTGCCAACATGCCATTCTACACAGGCAGTGACAAGGAAAGAATGAGGCCTTTGCCTTTCTCTATGAGTGCTAGTTCTGCAACTGTCACTGAGGCATCTTCTTGTAAGGTCAGTCATGACCAAGCGTATAAAAGCCGAGCTGGAGGAAAACAGTAAGGCATTAGAGTAAAATGTATGTTGAAATCCAGAAATGACACAAATCCCTGAGTAGAGTCTAGCCACGAGTGCTATGTGTAATCCTGACCTTTCTGATAGTGTACCCATAAAGAAGACCCCTTTCAGCATTTCTGCAGATGTGTGCATGAACAGCCCAATTGTAGCCAGTGATACACAAATTGAGGATACCACTTTGGAATTGCAATAGGAAGAGGGGGATATTTGTGTAGCTGACGAGGGTGCTAATGAGGATGTTGAAGTGGATGATGTTGTTTGTGCAAGTTCTGCAATAGTGGAAGCAGTTCTTGCACTTGATAAGAAGAAGACCATTGTCATTACTGGGAATAAGACCAAAAAATCCACCTCCTATGTGTGGAATTATTTTTACCCAAATCCTGACAACAGTTGTCTAGCCATTTGCAGCGTTTATAAAGCCACAGTCAGTAGAGGTAGGGACCTTAACCATCTAGGAACCTCATCCATGTTATGCCATTTGGCAAGCTGTTGGGAAAATCAGAATTTTATGCTAAAAAAATAACAATAAGCAGTCCATGATCAGCTAGGTCGCTTCTCTCAGCTAGATCCCGACACCTGCAGTTTACACCCACAACACCGTCCTCATCAATATCCTCAGTAGCGATCAGAGTAAGCCATGCATCCAAGTTGGTAAGGCTAGATGACTCCCCCACTATCCTGAAATTCCTCAGAAGAATTCTTGAGCGTTAGTCCCACTGCTGCTGCTGCTGCTGATGGTGTTGGATCTTCATCCCAGAAGCAGATCAAGAAGAGGACTACTCGTAGTTTACAACAATTGACTGTTAAACAATCCTTTGCCAGAGGAACTAAGTATGAAAGCTGTCACCCAGTCGCAAAGCAGATCACAGACGCCATGATGACTGTGCTAGTATTAGATCTGCGTCCTATATCCACTATTAATGCAGCTGGTTATGGACAGTTACTTGAGGTCTTGTGTCCCCGTTACCAAATTCCATCACGACACCATTTTACTAGAAAAGCTACTTCTCATCTCTACCAGAAGGTTCGTGAAAATGTAATTATTGGGCTACAAAATGCCATTCTACCCACTGTACACCCAACACAGACATGTAGACAAGCGGAACTGGGCAATCTAAAGATTATGACTGTGACAGCCCACTGGGTTGGTGATTCGCCTTCACCAGCAGGAACAGCAGCAGCATGTACCCAAGTACATCACATTTTTCAGAGGCAGGCTACTCTGTGTATCACCGGCTTGACTAAGAGGCATACAGCTGACAATCTGTTACAAAAACTAAGGGATGTCATTACAACATGTCTTATCCCGTTTGGACTCTCCTCAGGATATGTCATTTCTGATAACACCACCAATATTATGAGAGCATTATAGCTGGTTGAATTCCATCACATGCCAATGTTATCTACATGTACTATATATTGTTGTGTGCTTTGCAAAGTCTTAGACACCCATTGATTATGCAGATGACTCAGCACAACATTTTGACATCTGGTCTTGTCTACTGTAAAATAATTGACCAGAATTAGCGACACCACCTGATCCTACTATCAACTATCAACATCCAAAGAATTTTGGAGGATTATTTTTTAATTGTTTTGAACGGTATAAAGACAACAGTTTTATTAACAAAAAACAATGCTGCTTGCAGAAGTAATGTAAGCATGGATGTCTAAATGGATGTGTATATGTATTACCTTCCACTTTGCTGCTTTTTCATCAGTGTTTGTAATTTGAGCTTTACGTCAAAGGTACCTAACTATATTATAATTTTTGGGAATTGGGGCTGAGTCAAAGTTCAGTGATGAACTTGCTTTTACTGTGAATTACAATGGCTCTTTTTAGTGCATTGTCTGGCACCCTGGATTGGTCTGGGTCTGATAAAAGCACGCATCCGGGGGGTGGAGGGGGGGTGTTAGCACAAATTGCCATGTATTAGTTGTAGAATTACCACAGTTATCCAAGGAATGGGTAGAGCGATCAAATGAACCATAACTGTTTTCATGATCCAAGGACAATTACATCTTGCACCACTTTTCTTTACTGACACTGCTGTGTGTTTATTAGATGTGCTATGTGTTTGAGTCATTGCTCTGTCGCTTAGCATTCAGCCAGGTCGCTACAGTATTTGTTTGAAAGTGTATGAAAATAATATTGTGACCTGTGAGATGGTCAAAATTGACTGCAAATGGCTTGAAATTAGTGCTATTGAGGTTAATAATAATGTAGGGGGAGAAAAGCAAAATTATGTGATTTTAGCAAAAAAAAAATAGATTTTAAAAAAAAAAATAGGGATCCAAAACCAAAACCAAAACCAGAACACAGGGGTCAGTGAACATCTCTAATTGCAACAGTGTATCATGCCTATAACTAGCAGAGAAAATTATATTATTTCATGATATCAGATGACAATAAATCCATACCCTAAAACGGATTGTCTTATTTGAGATTAGATGAACAAGTCCAACATATTACTGTAAAGCAATTAGAGGTATCTTATGCTTTAGTGGCCATATACAATTTCACATATTTGCTGTGTGGAAACAACAGGAAAAGAGCTTGAGCAATGTCCACATATAGACCAGAATATCACATGTTATCTGTTTAGATTAATAAAGATTTGCCCCTTAATTATACTGCTGGCGCTGCTGTACTTCTTGAACATTTTCAGAAGGATTGGCTTTCCATATAGGCATTCTGTGTATCAGTCATTAGTGAAACAGTAAAGCTTGCAACAAGGGACGGGTAGTTTACTGGCACCTTTATTCTCTGTGACATTCAGTTAATATATAGAAATCTAAGTAGCAGCAACATGTTTTTCAAAACTCTCTGAAGCCTGAGCAATTTCACATTTGTTGTTAGAGAGTAAGTTTTTACTTATTTTATAAGTTGTGCTTGGCTGTCCTGCAAAATTCTTTATAGTCATGCAGGAGACTAACCTTTGTACTTTGAAAGAGTTATGTAAGGAGTTATGTCTTTCATAGGAAGTGGAGGGCAAATCTCTAGACTGATATAAATAAATTAGAGCTGGTGCATAGGCCTACTAAATTGGTGCATAGTCTACATTACAAAACACACCAGGAGAGAAAGATCTCAATATGCATAGCTTGGAGCAAGGAAGAGAAACAGGGTCAGAGGAGAAAGTAGGATTTCTAGAGGCGGGTTTCCACAGCACGCTGTGAGAGTATAGGCAAGAGGTTTGGCTATCATTTGAGACAGTGCTAGGCTGCTCTCCAACTCTTTCCATCCCCTTCAAATACATGAACAATGGTAGCCAACTGCCCTGATTCTGGTAAGCATTCCCAATTTTGGATGACAGTTTCTCTCAGTCAGGACTTTGTCTTGACTGAAAGGATAGTTGAGAGGTGTGTCCTATCCACACTGTACTGCTTATTAAGGATGAATGTGAACAGTAGTGGGAATCTGGGGGTAGAAGATAGAAGCTTTTAAATATAGCAAGGGTTTTAAGAAGCTATTGGAGTAAAATATTCAACAGAGGTAGAAAAGTAGCAGGTTTATGGAAAATTTGAGGAAGAGTTACTTACTGAAATAGAATAGCCTTCCAACAGAGATAGAAAAGTCTAATAGCATAGAGGAATTTAAACATACTTAGGATATATAAAGGCTACTCTAAATATGAAAAAGTGAAGGTTGAAAAAAGTTTGCCATTTTAGGAATAAAAAAAACGGGCAATCTTGGGGGGCATCACCTGGCACCGAGTGGATGCATATGCTCAAAACTCTACCTGACCCTCACTTAAATCTCCCACCACCCTTTATCTGCTCCCCAATCCACCTTTTAAGGGCACCAGGGACCGTGACTCACACCCAGAATTGTGTGGGTACCGGTACCGGGCCCCGCACCACTTCTAGCCCTGTACACAGTATTTGGCCTTACTGCATCAGACTCCTCTCTTTGACCCTGTTAACTCCCGGTGACATGTTAACACAGACCTACCAAACCAACAAGCTCACCCTGCTCTCTGCATTGCCTCCCTACCTGAGCCCAACCTTACTTACCACTCCGCACTGCTGGCTTCACTGGACCAGTTCCAAAAGGCTGACGGACCATTGGGGCACAGTGGACCCTGCACACACCATGATTTCAGCAACCCATGGCACCAGGACCAGCCTGCTACTGTCAGGAGGCTGCTCACCAACATGGCTCTTAAATTCCTCTCCAATAATGTTAAAGGTCTCAATTCCCCCACAAAAACATTCCCTTCTTCATATTAACAAACTTTGCGCTGATATTGTTTTCTTGCAGGAAACTCATTTCAAGAGAGACAGCCATCCCTCATTATCCCTCATTATCGTCAAGGAGATAGGTCAAGCACCGCCTCACTTGGTGTTAATACTCCCGGCACTAAACCCCTTATCACACATTGATTTATGACTCCAGAGTCATTAATAAAACCTTTTGAACCTTTTAAGATAAACTTTACAACTAGCCCACCCTGCATGATGCCTGCTCGCATCTGGTCGACTCAGTTACCTATCTAGATTCCTGCAACCCACCTAGATTTATCCCGGCAAAGGCCGAAAGGCTCCGACCTTATGTAATGACATCTCTGAGGAGGAAGTGAAGATCACCCTTAGCTCCCAGAAACCATTGAAGGCACCGGGCCAAGATGGGGTTCCCATGATCTCTAACAAAATCTTTGCCCCTAGCCTTCTTCCCAGGTTGGTCCAGATTTTCAAATACATACTTAGTAGCAAGGACTTTCATTCAGATATTCTTCTTAATATCCGCTTCATTAACACTAAAGGTCTCAATATACCCCCAAAACGATCCCTTCTTCATGTTTATATTAACAAACTTTCTGCTGATATTGTTTTCTTGCAGGAAACTCATTTCAAGAGAGACCACCATCCCTCATTGTCCCCAAGAAGATTTCAGACAGTCGTCTATTCCAAGTACACCTCCAAACGCAATGGAGTCGCCGTTATGATTCGCAACTCCATCTCATTGATAGTCTCCAAATTTGTCTATGATGATGAAGGGTGCTTCCTTATTCTACTGGGTAAGGTAGGCTCTTATGATATAATAATGGCGAACATTTATATGTCAAATGTTGGGCACTCTAATATCCTCAATACATTTTTTTCATGAGCTTCATACCTGCCATACAGGTAAAAAATTTGTAGAGGTTTGAAAACTGTCATTTTTGACTCATTGGATAGGTAAAGTACCGTCTCCCCTGGTGCCCACACTCCCGGCTCTAAACTCCTTAAAAAATACCAGAATGAGGCAGGCCTGTTTGACATTTGGCGAGCCCTTTTGATTCTTTTACGATAAGCTAGACAACTTGTCCACTCCTCAGGATGCCCGTTCTAATCTGGTCGACTCACTTGCCCATCTAGATTCTCAAAGGCCTTGATGTTATGTAATGACATCTCTTAGAAGAAAATGAAAATTGCCCTCATCTTATTTTAGAGGTTAGAGTTAGGGTTAACCCTAACCTTAACTTCTAACCCTAATACCCCTAACCCCTAAAATAATACTTACATTACATCAATGACAGCTGGGTCCATCCATCACCGCTTTAAGATAAGTCGCGGTTTGTGATGACGTCATCTTGCACAGTCGTCATGCTAGTGGGATTGCCCCGTTAATCAAAAGTTTTGAAATAAAATAATTACGCAAGTCACTGAATACCGTATACCTAAAGATTCTACTAAACAACCCCATCTCCTCCCCTAGTAAGCCCATGGACCAGCTGGTACTGCACATTATTCATGCTTCTAAATTACTTATAGCAAGAGCATGGAAACAAGAGATCCGAACAAAGTATCAGCAGCATGGTAATGGCCACAACCCAATGTCTGAAAGCTATGCAATATGTTCTGCACTTTGAACTATTATTGACAATTTATCAAAGACTATTATGTTATTGTTCTGCATACTGATCCATCCAAAAGTTGGGCTAATTCTTGATTTTGGCCTCCAACTTCTATAATTCATTTTTCTCCCTCTATGATTACAATCTCCTATCCTTCATCCTCTCTCTAACCCCTGTAAGTTGCCCACTCTCAGCAACACCATCATGGCCTTAATCCTATCCTCTTCTCAATAGTCTATTTCTTTAACAACACAGTCATTATTGTCCATGATGCCGTATTACTGGCCACTTTGACAGTACTTTGACAGCGTCACTCCAAAACCAAACCATGGCCTTCCCCTCAGACTCGCAGCCTCCAAATGTGTTTCCACTCTTCTGAGTGCCAATGAAGACAATCCTGCTACGATGCTGACTACATCCACTCTAAATTCATCCTTACTTCTTTGCACATAGCTCTCACTTTCATTGCACAAAAATACTTCAAATGTATCATCCTCTTCTACAAGCAATTAGTTTGATTCCTTCCCAGCACCCTCTGACACAAATGAAGATGAAGTAGCTAGTCTCTTCTTAACTTCCTACTCTATCTCCTGTCCTCTTGATCCTATACCCTCACAAATCGGTAGAGTCCTCTCTCCTGTGCTCATTCCACCTCTAACTAAAATGTCTCTCTCTACTGGTCTCTTCCCGTCATTATACGAGCATGCAGTTATTACACCTATTCTGAAACAACAAAATTCTGACCCAAATTCCAAGCTTCTAGAGAGACTTGCCTATACTCTCCTCACACACCTTTTTTCTGCAAACAACCTATTGAATCCACTTCAGTCAGACATTTGCTCTCAATACTCCACAGAGACTGCATTGACTAAGGCTGAAAATGATTTGATCACTGCTAAAACCAAAGGCCATTTCTCTCTTCTAATTCTCCTGGATCTCTCCGCTGCATTCGACACTGTTGACCACTCACTTCTCATACAAATGCTACAATCCATGCTCTTCAAGACACTGTCATATGCTGGCTTTCATTCTACCTTTCTAATTGCTCTTTCAATGTTAATTTTTCTGAATTCACCTCTGCTCCATTTCCTTTATAGGTTGGAGTACCACAAAGCTAAGTACTAGATTCTCTTCTGTTCTCTATACCACTTGTCACTCACCGGACTGTGAGTGCTACTTCTCGTGTGTTTAGGAACCGTGGCCGTCCACCATCCTGAGGGTTCTGCGCATGTGCAGCCCTTTCAAACCTTCAGTACATGTTCCTTTTAGTTAATTGGCTGATCAGGCAACACTCCCTATTTAAAGCACCTGAGGTCAATACCTCGTTGCCTGATCTTGGAGTCTCATTCCCCATGAGCCTCTGAAGGTGTTCCTGTGTTTCCTCGTGTGTTCAGCTCCTGCTGATTCCTGTGGTTCGTTTGTGGTTTCCAGACCACTTCAACTCTCCTGTGTTTCATCGTTACTGCACCAGCTGATTCCTATCCGCTGCCTCCGTGCTTCTACAGTTTCCAGACCACTTCAACTCTCCTGTGTTTCATCGTTACTGCACCAGCTGATTCCTATCCGCTGCCTCCGTGCTTCTACAGTTTCCAGACCACTTCAACTCTCCTGTGTTTCATCGTTACTGCACCAGCTGATTCCTATCCGCTGCCTCCGTGCTTCTACTGTTTCCAGACCACTTCAACTCTCCCGTGTTTCATCGTTACTGCACCAGCTGATTCCTATCCGCTGCCTCCGTGCTTCTACAGTTTCCAGACCACTTCAACTCTCCTGTGTTTCATCGTTACTGCACCAGCTGATTCCTATCCGCTGCCTCTGTGCTTCTACAGTTTCCAGACCACTTCAACTCTCCTGTGTTTCATCGTTACTGCACCAGCTGATTCCTATCCGCTGCCTCCGTGCTTCTACTGTTTCCAGACCACTTCAACTCTCCCGTGTTTCATCGTTACTGCACCAGCTGATTCCTATCCGCTGCCTCCGTGCTTCTACAGTTTCCAGACCACTTCAACTCTCCTGTGTTTCATCGTTACTGCACCAGCTGATTCCTATCCGCTGCCTCCGTGCTTCTACAGTTTCCAGACCACTTCAACTCTCCCGTGTTTCATCGTTACTGCACCAGCTGATTCCTATCCGCTGCCTCCATGTATCTACAGTATCCTGCTCACTTCAAACTCTCCCGTGTTTCATCGTGACTGCTCCAGCTGATTCCTATCCGCTGCCTCCGAGTATCTACAGTCCCTGCTCATCGCAACCCTCCAGTACTCCTCGTGTCTGCAGCCAGCTGATCCGCTCTCCGTGCTTCTACAGTGTCTCCGCTTGCGTCAACTCGCCTGTCTGCATGGGATCAACGCTCCGCTGCTTTCATCTAGGCTAGACCATCTCTACTCTTCAGTGTTCTCCAGGTGCCCAGTTCTATATACTACTGCTTCCTGAGTATTGTTTCCATCTCTGCTGGTCTACCTACCTGTGCGCTGCACCTACTTGATTACCGCTTCCACTCTCCTGGGACTTCGTATCCTGCCGGCCTCCAGCCGTTCAGGTATCCCTGCATTTCTGTCTGACAGCCTGCTCTCCTGAACCACGGTATGCATACTTCTCATTGACTGTGCTGTTGTATTGCATATCTTGCTGGACTGAGTTGTTCTCCTCTGGAGTTTCCTATCTGCTGAGACTATTGCCATCATTTGACTGTGTTACCTTTGTTGAAGTTGTATAATTGGATGAACGAAAGTATATTGGTTTAATATTGGTTTGCCGTGCGTATTGCGAAGCGCACGCCACGTGTTACGTAACGTGGTGCGTTCGCACGGTAAAATACGCACGCACACACTCGCATTACAACAGTTAGTTATTTATATCATTTCATATTGGTTCTGTTACACTGTAATTCAGGAGCAGATAGTATTCGGTTTATTATTAGTCTATATATATATATATATATATATATATATATAGTGATTATATGTACATTGTAGTGTTATTAAAGGTTTAGGTAAAAGGAAAGGTGTCATGCCTGATATCATATTGAAGCCCTAATCATCAGCAGCTGTCCGGTGCAGTCGGTGAAGAGATCGCACATTGCATTCTTTAGTTATTGATATTAGAGAGTAAAACCTTTGTATGATACTGGCTATGAAAAGGAGCAGACCCCCTGGAGAGAAGACCCCCACCTTTGGATTCCTTAGATTGAATCAACCTATTACCTGTCTGGCCTGGACCCACCCAACGTCTGGACCTATAGAAACAATCTACGTCATCTCTATTGTTCACAATGAAACACTGACTGTATATATATTAGTTGCATCTCACTGGGGCCTCAGTCAACTCTGACACAATATTCTATACAGAATATTGTCCATCGGGTCCGGTGGGTGCGCAGCGTGCGCAAGCGATTGCATTGGTATGTACTTATCTTTTGGTATTGGCTGTGCTGTACTGTACTGTATCATATTATAATAATGTATTGAATTGTTGACTATTTACATCTGCTAAAATAAACCACCATGTGCTTTGGATACACATACAATTGATTGGGCAATGCTTATTTTAAAACGATAGAATTACTTTAATAATTTGGGGGCTCTTGAGTTAGGAGTTACGTTACCGGCAGGTATGCAACGCTTACGATATTCGGTTCCTCAACAAAGGGTGGATGGACGGACGCGTCGTATAAAGCAGGAAAGAACGTAATACGTCTAAGACCTGTGGTTCACTGTGTGTTGCGAAACCGAATGTCCGTTGTTGCATAGACTGAAGGAACGCTAATTAGAATCTAGGGACAAGAAAGAAAAATGTTTCTTTTTATTGTCGTTTTATGTTTTAAGTGTATCGCATTGCTGAGCGTATGTGTATTTCCTGCTGTGTGTACGCGAACTTCCGGTAGATTTGCCACGTGGTTGAACAATAGTTTTGATAGTTAATATGTGCATACTGTAAGTACATGGTAAAGTCTCTGAAAAGATAGTGCCATTGTTTGGGAAAGTTATTTTCTGTGCAGAAAACTAAGGTGTATATGTTTGGTGATTGTATGATTTTGAAGTGAAAGTTGATTTACTGTCAAAAAGACAGGGATATCGGTTGCCGCTTGACGAGGCGGGCTTGCAACCGAGGTAGTATACAAGGCAGGTATACTGGCAGCAAAAGCCCTGTTTGAAAAGAGAACAGTTAAAAAGCTTTTGGAAACTTTCTCCCCAAGAGTAATCGCAAAGTTTAGTAATAGTTAGTATTGCTAAGCGGTGCGATCGGACCGCATGGTTGTACAACCGTGCTTGGGACTTGGGTTGAACGGCTGAGAGGAATTACGCTGGTACAAACGGGTATAAAACCCCGGTACTACCAGTTCAGTAATACTCAACAGAATTTTGTGGAGAGCCAGGATATCGAGGAGCTGATATTTCTGTTGTCCATAGTGATATTTCTGGGTTAGGAGGTGCGTGGGCGTAGCCTGTGAAACCGTCCACGGATAAAAAAATCTCTAGTAAGTTCTGTTTGAAAGGAGAACAGGTAAAAAGTCTTTTTTTGCGTAACATTGAGAAATAGGTTGTTTTCACAATGGGTGCTAAGCAAACGCTAGAGATGGTTGATGTTGTGCTGCTTAAGGAAGGACCAATTGATTCCGCAAGGTTCCGTATGTTTAATAAATATGGTGCGTATGCAACAGCATACTGCGACAAATGGGTCAAGATGACCCTGGAGTGTGTGAAACCTTTCCCAAACATAGGTACTCTTGACTCAGAGGTGTTAAATAATGTTAGAGATAAAGTGCGGTTGATTAAATCAACAAAAACGAGAATTGAACATGATGACTGTTTAAAATTGTGGCAAATGGAAGGTAACACGTGGCAGAGCAGCGAACGCACAGCGGAAGTGAGTGTAAGGAAAAACACGTGTTCAGCGGAAGTAAGCGTACCGGAAACAAGCCTTCCGGAAGTGTGCGTTGCAAAGCGTGGCGAACTGAGCGCAAACACGCCCCCGATAAATTCGGTTGGGGCGGGAAGTACAGCCAATACAAAAAATGTAAAAACTGTAACTAGTAAGTTGTATGTTGTTTTAAGTAACGTTAAAAGTAATGTTTCAGGAAAAAGAAGAGGAACGGTCCCACCAGCAGGGGCAGCTGCTGAAAGTGGTGAGAATAATGAAAAGGTTAACACAGGGGGAGACATCCATTGTACTGCAGCAGCAATTTCAGCAACTAGTTTTAGTGATCTGGTAGACTTACATCCTGTCTGCACAGCAGCAGTTCCCAATGGGAAAGCAGACAGGAATAGTGATGTTCCCTTAAAACATGTAGCAAAGCATGATCCATGCACTAGGTCTGAAACATTTTCAATTTTGTCTGATTTCCCTGATCCTAGGAAAGATTTGACCAAATGTCAGCAGTTTATTAGATATTATGGTAATGTGTATGAGCCAACTAATAAAGATTGGCGAGTATTATTGAAGGCCTGTCTTCCTCTCAATACTGATATACAAAAGTTCATTAATGATTGTATGTTGGAGGAGGATGAATCCTTAACCGAGGATGATAATCAGGACAATATTAGAAATATAATCACACAGTTGGCCATATATTTCCCAGTGATAGTGGACTGGAGTAAAATTTTTAGTATCCAGCAAAAAGATAGTGAAAATGCAACAGACTACTTTGGCAGGGCTCTGATGGAGATGGTCAAATATACTGGGGTACCAGACATAAAAGATAATGTATATTACAGGGAGGTTGCTGTTAAAGTTCTAATGCATGGCCTCAGGGAAAACTTGAAAAGAAGGGTGCAAACTTCATTACCAAACTGGAAAGGAATCACTGTAAGTGTTCTCAGGGAGTCAGCTATAGGACATGATAAAAATATATGTAAAGAGGAAAAAGCACTAAGTGATAGGGTAATGATGGTAAGTATCCCAGCACTAGAGGGATTGCACACACGACCACCAGCATACAACCCACATAATAAGAAACATAGAAAAATCAGGTGTTTTAAGTGTAACGAAGAAGGCCATTTTGCAAGAGATTGTAAAAAAAGAAGAGAACCAACATGAGTTGAGAAAGTGTTTTAGATGCACTAAAATGGGACACCAAGCACAGGACTGTACAATGACAAGAGTGGAAGCAAAGAGACTTGGCCCATCTAAGGGGGAATCACATAGACACCCACAGAGACGGCGCACACAAGTCTCGGAGACTTCTCAACAGTTTCCTGTGCACCTCATAGCAGCCAATTCCTGGGGGAGAAATATAGCCGACTCTAGAGTTAATCTGTGGTGAGCATTAAGGTGCAAAATGTAGAAAGAAACTTATTTTTTTTAAAAAGTAATCTTTGTTGATTTTGTTTGTTCGTTTTATGTTGTCACATGTTTGTTTTCCTAAATTGCTAGCCGACGGCAAAGAATAGAAATGTTTGTTGTGTTTGCTGTTTTAAGATAACTATCTTGTTTTTCTTTTCACAGATAAAAGGGACACAAAAGAAGTATAGACAAGTGTTTAAAAGGGGTGAGATAGAGAAATAGAAGAATTACTCTTGAAAGACTAATTAACAATAGACAATTGGAACACTCTTTTGTTTTAGGCTGCAGTGACTCATGATAATTTGTTTGGCTGAGAATCATTATCCAACAATGAAGTATGTACATACTTTGCTCCAAAATATCGTTTTATGTATGTCAGAGAAAATATGAGTCACTAAGAGTACATTTTTACATTTCTCTATTATAAGTTAGAAAAGTCCGTTGAAAAGGTATGTAGTCAATGAGATACCGAGTTCTTAATGAACAAATGACGGACGACACTGGATTGCACTGTTAAGAACCCCTAGTCAAGTATGGGGAGGGGTCATAGTTAGCAAATAGCTAAGGGGAACAGTGGAATGAATACAGCCATTTCCCCATAGAGTCAGAGTCCAATCCAGCTGTCATTTTGTTGTAAAAATCTCCCTTTCTACATGTATGTTTCTATTCAAACCTTTGTATTCCCATCATTCATTGCTTTCCTATTTCTCATTCTTTACACAAACGCTAGTCTCTCTCTCTCTCTCTCTCTACCTCTCCACCTTTCTCTCTCTCTCTCTCTACCTCTCCACCTTTCTCTCTCTCTCTCTCTCTCTCTCTCTCTCTGCTCTGGTAGAGATAAAATCAGACACAGTCTCAACAATGGGGCTAAATAAGACAAATTCAGAGATACACACACTAGATTGACATAAGTTACAGAAACAGTCAGGGGTTTTGTTTTCATGTGTATAGAAACTGCTGATTTTAAGCAGAAAGGTTCTGTTGTGGAAATACGATTCATGTGTTATAGATTGCATATCTGTTTTGTTTTTTTGTTTTGGCTCGTGCCTCCTGTACAAAAATGTGCCTTTTTATGGATGCACAAAGGGTGGAGACAGGAGATTGCTAGAGGATAGGCATACAGATATGCATCTCTGTGTGGAACATTGGAGTAGGATTTTTTACCACAAGATACGACATAATGTGAAACCCTAGAAAATGTAGAATTTTCATGTTTTATAATTTTCACTGTTAGACAGGCATGTACTGGATACTGTTATATTTGAAGAAAGTGTTATAGAAAGAGACCTCTTTGCCTTTCCCACTTAGTCAAGTAGCTGAATATGAGGTACTGAGAATGACATGTGAGTTGGCAGAGGGAAAATCGATTGATATACATTGGTCTTTAGCATTTTTCTAGTCTAGAGGGCGATGTTGAGGTGACTGAGAAATCGTTTTATAGCAATACCAGCACATGATTAGGACACTACATAGAGGACTTTATACAGTGACACAGTTACCAACTGAAGTAGCTGCTAGTAAGGTCCACACTTACACGCACAACCATACAGGGCTGTCACACCAGGGAGAACATAGCTGTCAAATAGACAGCAGGGTTTTATGTGACAGCTAACAAATCTATGTTTTGTTTGTTTCTCGTTGTATTGTTTTAGTTTTAAAAAGATGAACACACATGCACGCATACACATATTGGTTAATATAGGAAGATTTGTGTTACCTGAAGGATAAACTGTCTGGAAGGTGAAGAGATGTGGTGAGGAGTCTGGTGGACTCTGGAGAGATGGACAAGGTAGACCAATAGAGCCATCCCATATCCCTCCTGCTGATGGGTTTTCCTCCAGGTAAAACAAATGCACGTCATCCAATTACCACCATGCAGGATCCTCAAGTATACACAGGTGTACCAATGAAAAATGTCTGGGTAGAGGTGTATTGAAATGTGTCTAATGTATTACTGTATCATACTCAAAGCTTTTGTTATTCAATGTGATAGTCCTAGAGTTATAATAGATGATAGGGGTATTCATGTTATTGATAATAGATGTATAATGTATGAGTAGTGGTAACAAATCACATACTTTCAATTAGCCATAAACCAGTGTGAACATAAAGTAGTGGTACTCGGTAGAATGAATTGAATAGAATAAGAGTTG
Organism: Mixophyes fleayi; assembly: GCF_038048845.1. Taxonomy (NCBI): domain Eukaryota; kingdom Metazoa; phylum Chordata; class Amphibia; order Anura; family Limnodynastidae; genus Mixophyes; species Mixophyes fleayi. The sequence goes on from NC_134406.1 coordinate 71,125,591, forward strand.
GAACTTGATTGAAGTGCCACTAGTCCTTTCCCGCTACCAAGAGATCACCCCTGGGCAGACTCCTAACCTGTCAGTTTTTGAAATGTTCTCGACCCCTCGTGAGATGAGATTGTAACTGGGAGGCTAGGTTAGACCTTGAGAGAAGGTAAATAGTGAGACAGTAACCGAGAACGTCCAAAACACTGTTTCCTGAAAGGTCACACTAACTGTCAGGATATTGGATCAGGAGAGTAAGTTGTAGAGCAGTAATTTCTTAAGCTTAGGTTATTTGCCAGACAGGTACCAGGTGTAGGCTACCAACCGCACGGCTTCAAGGGTAGCAGAGACACACTGGTGCCCATACCACCCACTGCAGAGGGGCCAACACTCAGAGAAGGGTCCAAGGGCACTCATGAGTCTGTACTGAAAGGCCTCGAATGCAGTTAGTAGCACCTGAGCCAAAGGCTAAGACAGTTGTCCAGCATGAAGTTGTAGTTTATCCTCTTTTGTGTTCTCTCATTTCATTCTCTTCTCAGGGCGGTTAATTCTTTTAATTATTAGCAGGTGACAGAGACTGGTTCGGGTAGTGATAAGGAGGTATTGGGGAGGAAGAAGTTAGTAGCATAATCAGTCCAGTCAATTACTCTATTCAATTCAGGGGTAAAGGAAAATTTGGAAACCTTGGAGCTTGGAGAAAGTGCGAGGGGCTATTGTCTGAGTAGTATTACGTCCGTAAGTACGGCGACCCCATAGTTAAAAAAAAAAAGAGATACACCCAGCGATGCCAGTCCAGTAATATCCGGACTCGAGCAGGCATTCTTGAGAATGATTATCATTCTTGGGAGGGTAAGGTTTTAGACCAAACAAAGTGCTGGGCGTGCTCACGCGTGCCTCAGTGATTATATCAAGTAGGATTAGTTCTCTTTCCACTAAATATTCTTGAGGTACCCGAACTATGGGTGGGAGGTCACTAGGGGAAAAAGTAGGACACCTAGGTCCCTTAGTCTGAAGTCTCCCAATGCTTTACAAGCCGATCACTGTTAAATCTGGGTATTGGGAGACTGGGAAGAACGAACAGACAATAGCCCGCCCACAAGTGTTGATGAAAAGAACTGGTGACATTATTAGATGTGTGTATATTAACGCAAGCTGAAGGAGATTGCATATGACATTATTGATAGACATAGGATGATGCTATTGATGAACATGAAGTGTTTAAATGTATTCTGAGCTTAAAGACATGCGTTGGACAGAAGAACCTGTTAAACTTGAAGAACTGTAGTAGAGAATTCTGTATAGCTGATACACGTTCTACTGTACCATGTACCTTTCCAAATAATGTATTAAGTGTTTTATTGCACCCTTGAAGGGCATACAAAAAGTTATCTCCAAGCTCCAGAAGTGTACGGTTTATAGTAAAAGAAGAAGTCGTTTAGAGGATTAAGACTCTCTCTTATGATAACTTGTTTAGATCTACGAACAGCGTGGACATACACCAAGGGGGATTTGTATTACATAACAATGAAACGTGGTACTGAGATCCTGCTTATAACATCTTTAAGGTGATAGTTTATTGTAATATCAAAGGGTGGACTGTTGAAGTTGTATAATTGGATGAACGAAAGTATATTGGTTTAATATTGGTTTGCCGTGCGTATTGCGAAGCGTACGCCACGTGTTACGTAACGTGGTGCGTTCGCACGGTAAAATATGCACGCACACACTCGCATTACAACAGTTAGTTATTTATATCATTTCATATTGGTTCTGTTACACTGTAATTCAGGAGCAGATAGTATTCGGTTTATTATTAGTCTATATATATATATATATATATATATATATATATAGTGATTATATGTACATTGTAGTGTTATTAAAGGTTTAGGTAAAAGGAAAGGTGTCATGCCTGATATCATATTGAAGCCCTAATCATCAGCAGCTGTCCGGTGCAGTCGGTGAAGAGATCGCACATTGCATACTTTAGTTATTGATATTAGAGAGTAAAACCTTTGTATGATACTGGCTATGAAAAGGAGCAGACCCACTGGAGAGAAGACCCCCACCTTTGGATTCCTTAGATTGAATCAACCTATTACCTGTCTGGCCTGGACCCACCCAACGTCTGGACCTATAGAAACAATCTACGTCATCTCTATTGTTCACAATGAAACACTGACTGTATATATATTAGTTGCATCTCACTGGGGCCTCAGTCAACTCTGACACAATATTCTATACAGAATATTGTCCATCGGGTCCGGTGGGTGCGCAGCGTGCGCAAGCGATTGCATTGGTATGTACTTATCTTTTGGTATTGGCTGTGCTGTACTGTACTGTATCATATTATAATAATGTATTGAATTGTTGACTATTTACATCTGCTAAAATAAACCACCATGTGCTTTGGATACACATACAATTGATTGGGCAATGCTTATTTTAAAACGATAGAATTACTTTAATACCTTTTAGCCTGGATAGTTCTTGTGACTTTGTATAATTGTGCAGTGCTGTTCAGTTATTACTATTTTGTGCATATCATCGTGCGATCAAGTTCAGTGTGCCCGTGTATACTCTGCATTGCATTTACCTCCCCGTTCTCCTCCTCACAGATATATTTCAGTGGTACAACTTGCTAGAGGCAGACCACTGTTCCCTGTTTCCTGAGTCACCAGTTTCCTGTATCCTTTCACATAGCAGTGGTACAACTTGCTAACGCAGACCACTGACTTCCCGGATACCTTCACCTGGATTCCATTCCCTCACCTAGACAGCGGTACCACTTGCTATACGCAGACCGCTGACTCTCATCACCTCCTCGTTACTTCTGGACATTCCTCCTCACTATAGCAGTGGTACAACTTGCTATCCGCAGACCACTGACTACCCTCACGTTTCCTTGTCCATCCAGTTCCTCGTGTACAATTATCTATATATTACCAGTGCTGCTAGTCATAGACTTTCCATGAGCATTCTCTTACCATCTGCTGTCTCCTGTTCCGTTATCACCCCGCTACCAGAGTACCATATTACCACCTATACTGCTCTGGTAAGTCCATCATCTGGTGATACCTGGGTAAAGACTCCTAGTGCCCGTGACACCACTTCTCTTGAAAAACTATTAAGCTCCTTTGGATTTCAGTATCATCTCTATATAGATGATACCCAAATTTATCTATCCTCTCCTGATCTCTCGTCATCTGTGTTGTCCTGCGTTACTGACTGTCTTTCTGCTATTTCATCTTGGATATCCTCTCTGCAACTCAAACTCAATCTTTCAAAAACAGAGTTAATAATATTCCCACCCACCAACAGAAGTTACCTACCTGACATTTCTATTTCTGTTCACAAGATGACCTTAAATCGCACCCTGCAAGCTCACTGCCTACGTGTGATCCTAAACTCAGGACTATCCTTTGGTTCCCACATTGATTGTATATCTAAATGATGTTGCATACATCTAAAATACATTTTCAGAATATGCACTTATCTTACACAAAAAATCTAATTCATGCAGTCATCATCTCCTGCATTGACTATTATAATTCCCTCCTTACTAGTCTTCCCCTAAACAGACTCGGACTCTACGATCTATTTTGCACACAGCGGCTAGACTGATTTTCCTTGAAAATTGTTCTCCCTTTGGTGAGCCACTCTGTCAGTCTCTACATTGGTTGCCTGTTTTTACCGAATCTAATAAAAAATACTTCCACTAACATACAAGGCTATCAGAAAAAAAATTGCATTTACATAAATCTCCTCACTTGTCTCAAAGTATCTCCCAACTTGACAACTTTGTTGTGCACAAGATCTGCGTCTCTCACCTCTTTGTCTGTTTTACCCCGTATTGTTAATTACTGTGTTTTTCCCCAATTGTAAAGTGTTGCGAAATTTGCTAGCACTATATAAATAAATGTTGATGATGATGATGATGATGATGATGATGATGAATACTGTGACATACTCACAGCAAACACTAAAGTGGCTCTCTTTCAAGCATTGGGCATTCTCCCATTCTGCTAAGCATAAACCCGTGTCTCTGTCCTTCTATCACCAGTGCATCAACAAGTGACAGGGTAAAAAGTTTGCACTATGTATGAGCAATAGGTTATTTTGTCTATTGTATTATTGTCTGAATTGTTGCTTTGATCTCTTTGCTTGTTTTCCTGCAATCTCTGTGTGTTTATGACCCTGACATCTGGCTTGTTTTTTTACATTAAACCTGAGCTACCCACCATTTGAATACATTTGACCCTTGATTTCTGCTGCTTCTTATGTCAACAGCTTCCTAGCAAGGTGACCCTTGGGATCAAAGTGTGAGTGTCTCACCACAAAGTCCATCATCTCCTCCCAGATACTTATTTATGTGAGCTACTGCCAACCACTAGAGGCGCAGTGGCTCCTCTCCCACAGTCCATTACATATACCATTAGCAAGGACATTTATAGCAAAATCTGAGACAGAGTAATTGAAACAGTAAATATAGAATGCAGTATGACAATCATTAGCCTGCTAATTAGAACTATTATAATTAAGTAAGTGGTTGAAAAATCAACCAATTATTATTATTATATTTATATATAATATATATATATATTAAGATAGTTGTATATTAATGGGTTGCAGGCTACACAAGGGATTTTAGAATTCCTTTGCCCAGTTAGCTACAGTGACTTTATGTGAAATTGAGGCTTTCACTCAAAAGTAGTGCACAGTATACACTAAAGTAAATGTTTTATGCAGAAACTCATTTTTTATTTTGATAGTGCCACACATTAACATATAAATAATTGCACGCACATGCAGGTGAATATAGTAGTTACATTAATATGTTAATTTCCAATAAAATAATGAAATTAATGAATAGATTGTGAAATGGTTACTGCAGTAAATCAGAATTATCCATTTAATCCATGTATCTGGATATAATGTGTCCAAGAGAGCAGTCTGGCATCCTAGCAGCTATTATCACATAAAGAGGAACATATTAGATCCTTATACATGAGAAAAAAATGTAAAACATGATTTAGACTTGAAAAATAGAAACAAAACAAGGACAAATGGGGAACCAAAATTGGAGTCAAATTCACTTGTCATACAAAGTACTGAATTTGGAATTAGGCAGCCTCTAAGCTCCATGTAAAAAATGTCAAGGGGTGTAAAATGCCTTTGTGTCATCTCTGGAAAATTATGAATATAGTACAAAAATGGTAGTATGTATGTAGCCTTTCAATAGATTTATATAATAAAGGGAAATATGCAAGCATATTAAAAATAACAACTATTCGAAATAGACAGGGAGTTAATAGTAACAAATAATACTAATATTAATAGTAATAATCTTGTTTGCGTTTTTTTTGTACTATGTAATTAACTACTGTTATAGATAATACAGATTAATATGTTCAGTAATCAGAATGTGTTAAATAGCAGTACTTAAAAATTACATATTAATGATTTCCAGCATGGCCAGTCTCCCTGCTTGATAGCAAATTGCTTAAAGTTAATATATTTAATGAAAAATAAAATGCCCCCCTAACCGTCTGCCACTGCTGTGCATCAGATCAGAGCTTTAAAGACTTCCACCAAGAGGAACAATACACTGGATGGTTCTATACAGGAGGCTCTGGGGTGACCGTTGGGTGCACTCTGATTTTACAAACTGTCATATGGCGAGATAGTGGTGGGTTTCAATGCTGTCACCTATTCAGTCAGCCCAGATGAACTGGAATCACCATTTCAGTTATATCGTAGCTCGGGGCGAGAACATGTCACCCTCTTTATTTCAAGCTCAGAACAAGCTGCTTAGACAGATGCTAACTGTGGCCCTCCTTGCCATGTTCTGTAGAGTGGCCTTTGTCTGGGTTAATTGAGCCCCCACTCCATTTAATAGGCTGTTGAGTTCTTATTGAAACAGAGCTAGTGCCGCAGGTTAAATACATTGCAGTGCTCTTGTTAATCCTCTCATTAACTAAGCTGTAAAGCTTGTTGAGAGTTGTGAGTTTGCATATATTAACAGGGAGCTCTTCACTCAAGTGCTATCAATAAAATGACAATGCCAGTTTGCAAATAGTGAAATCAACACTGACACAGATCTACATACCTTTATAAAATATATAAACAGCTAACTAACTGATAAAACTTATCTTCACACTTGTTTGTATGAAAAGTCTTGGTGGATGAAGCCGTTTTTCCAAAGCAATAGGAATTACATTTCACTGCAGAACAGAGAAGCAGTGGTGTAGAATTTTCACATCAACCAAGTGTGTGTGAATCAAAGCAAAATGATAGCAATAGAGGCTGAACAGTTATTTAATTAGCTATTGCAGGGCGACATCAGCTGGCATAAAAGAAAGTAAATTCATATTAAACAACTTTTATCAAAAAGACATACCAAATTCTTTAAGACAAACAGGGTTTTTCCGTAGTTAGACGAAGGGTATTTCTCCAAATAATTTATATTAATCAGAGAGTCCCAACTAAATAAAAAATCCTTTTGGCTGTTAGTTGAAATTAAATTATTAATGAAATTATCTAAAGTGCTTTTTGCTGTGGGTTGAAATTAATTCTCCATTATAAAACCATTTTATTTTAATATTTCTACATAGTCATAAAAATACCAGATACCACATTTTTGATCTGCGGACAAAGTAATACTGTATATCAGCGTAAGAGCAAAAAAACATATCTGCTAATGAGAATGCCTTTTGCTGTTGCATATAATTAAGGTTGCCACCTTAACAGTGTTTTACAGAACTGGTCTTTAAAAATGGGACATGATGCCAATGTTATTAATAGGATAGAAACATAATAGAAATAGGAAGGCAAAATATTACCAGAAAAATATCAACCCTACATATCATGACAAAAAAATATGTAAATATTATGTGTATAAACAGCAGGTTCTGGTGTCGGAACATAATGATTATTAGTAAAGATTCTCCACTTATCCTTCACTGCCCACTGAAGTATTTTTCTTGCTACTGCTGTGAGTTTCTATAGGCCACATGCCCAGGGCGCCCCCCCCACCCCCGCAAAAATCGCCGCCCCCCCCCCTCGCAAAAATCGGCGCCCTCCTCCCTCCTCTCCTTACCTTGTCTCACCACCGCCGCCTCTCTGCTCCGTCTCCTCCCCTCCACTCACTGACACTAGTAAGTGGAGGGGAGGAGACGGAGCAGAGAGGCGGCGGTGGTGACAAAATAGCCTCTTCCCCCCCTCCCCGTCCATCTGAATGCTGTGCGGCGGCCGTGACAGGTATGGTCAGCGGTCGCCGCACAGTTTTAAAGTATTTTAGAATACTGTGGTGCCCTCCAGAGCCCGGAGCCCTAGGCAAGTGCCTAACCTTGCCTAATGGGAGCGCCGGGCCTGCACATGCCTGGGCCTCAGGTGGGCATAACAGGAGTGCAGGGGAAAGACATATTTGGTCCTGAATAGAGTCAATAGTCACTGTCATTACAGAGGTTACTGATGGGAAAGGCTTCTGTCAATGTAGGTTGGTGTATCAGTCTCTGTCAGTGTAAGTCTGTGATTGTCAGTCTGTGTGCTACAGTGGGTCTGTGTGTCAGTCTCTATTGTAATGAGTTTAGTTGTCAATATGGATCTGTGTTTAGGTCTCTGTTAGTGGGAGTCTGTGTAAGTGTGGATCTGTTTTCTATAAATGTCCCTATATTTTTTAATATAAATGTGTGCAATAGAAGGAAAACATTGCTAGGGGATATGTGCTGGATAAACTACTGATTCTTCCATGCTTCAATAAAAAAGAAACGATTTCCTTTATACAATTATTGGTCCCATAATGCTACTATTTTATGTTTAATTTTGAAAAATATATTTATTATGGTTAAAGTGAGATGTCTTAGATAGTGGACTACAAGAACCAAAAGTAATACATGCCAATAAGTAGAGATGTGAGCTTGTGGCTTTGGTTGCAAAATGTCTTCGTGTTTTGATTTGGTACTCATTTTGCCCACAAATCCTGAAAGGTTTTTTGGATATAGATCTGGATTTAATTAAAAATTATGAAAAATAGGGCAAATGTGACCTATGTGACTTTGAGATGATTTTGCTCTTATATTTCTATTTATTGCATTAACATTCATTTCCAGACATTTCTTGTGCATTTTCTAATGATCCCTTCACAACTGTCCAAATTTTCACCAGTTTTGGCCAAATTCTGCAGGGAGCTGTCTTAATAAAGGTTTTTGTAACTTTGCCATTGTGGCATTTGCTTTCTCTGATTCAATTAAAAAAATAATTAACCAGTCTATACAATTCTCTATCTCCATCACATAGCGTAAATCGCCAGTCATCTCCACCTATACATGTATTCATTGCCAGTGCCAAATTTTGTTTTTTCAATTTCTCGGAATGTGGACTTTCAATTGCATTGTTTTGTCAAGACAGATGTTTTTGGCAACCAAATCTGCATCAATGTCAGTTGTGTGGGAAGGCTATATATATATATATATATATATATATATATATAATATATATGTATATATATATGTATATATATATATATATATATATATATATATATTTATTGTGGCAAGAGCCTGCTACTGTTGAAGCACACGCGAACAACTTCTTCCTTTTTATGTAGTTTTATTGTCAGGATAGTAAATGTTTTGACACCGTATACTTTCACAGCAATTATGGAGACCCTAAACGCTAGCTATACATAGACCAGCTCTCTCTCAAGACCAGCCAGCATCCCCAGCATTGGTCTCCGTGCACAAATGATACAAACAAGCTTTTATACCTGATACTCCTCCCCCAGTCTTAACTTGATGGACAGGTGACACACCCACCTTCTCTTTAAAAGGAAACGCCCCATCTCTGGCTCTGTTTGCACTAACAGACACACCCTGTCTGTTTGCTGAGAGGAAGGATTTCTCTATCATGTAAGTTAACCAAACTTAAACTATTGTTTGTTACACATAAGTCATCAATCTAGGTGCATTACTGCAGAAATGTTTTACTCTACTTCCATGCTTTCTATGCATTTTTCCAGCTAAATGCCTCTCTTTGTTACAATATATATATATATATATATATATATATATATATATATATATATATAAATATATATATATTATTTAAACATTCCATATTTATATATATTCCATATTTATATAGATGGGTCTTTGGGACTGCCTCCGCTGTAAGTCTCGGGCAGTCCCCTTTACCCTGGGGTTGTGCAAGCTGAGGGTTCCAATCCCTCCACTACTGTATTTTCAGGTCATCTACCGGTCCTGTCCCCCAGAGGCAGTGGCACCTCTAGCTCAAAACACCACTGGCCTTCTGGCATTAGACCAAGTAGACCCACCCATTCAGGGCATCGTGAACCAACCGTACTCGGTCAGATACTACACTTGAGCTTAGCCAAAAGAACATATTGAGATTCACATTTTCATCTCAAACTGGGCATTAGCATGTAGATATACAAGGCAATTGGCAAATATATCAGAGTCGCCTTGTTTGATTAACAAGATTAGCATTATGGCACAGATCTTCTTTACTCATAGCATAAACAAACATTCAAAAGTAATTCAAAGTATTTGAAAGCTCATACATTGATGTGATGTCTTGCACCTACTTTTGTGCATGTGCATTAGGATTTATGGGAAAATGCATGGTTTTGCTATACAAAATGGCAGCGCCTACAGGGTTGCAAAAAGTTTGCACGAGTCTATAGTAGAAGTTAGGCATATTAGGGGTTTTCCTTGTTGAGTGAAGATTAAGAACATGAGTTTGGCTATATTTACACCAACATGGAAAAATGAGATTTCATCTTGCGGGAGAAGAATCTTTTAAATGAGATAGAGATATGGAGATGACGCAATGACAGGGGCAAACTACCTTTACCTTTTTCATCCTGTCCCACCAGGCCCTGTTGCAGTCCAGTAGCCAGTTCATTTTCAGGTCACCTCCGGGCCCTGTCATCATCATCATCATCAACATTTATTTATATAGTGTCAGCAAATTCCATAGTGCTTTTCAATAGGGTATCTACTTGTCTAAATATCTACTGATGCCTCTGTCCATCTAATGACATCTGATTGATACTTCCTCTTCACTTTCCATGATGCATGCTGTCTAACATTCCAAATGTATTGTGTGCGTAGTGTTTCAACATTTTTATCTCTTGCATTTTACATTCCATACACTACAATTTTTTTGCTGTTTAATTTATCTAATTAAATTAATTTCTTATCCTTACCCGCCCCATACACTGCACACAACCCTACATAAACCTTACATATAACACTACACAACACATCACTTCTGCATTTTCAGGTCTTATGTTAGATACTACACTTGAGCTTAGCGAAAACGACGAATCGAGATTGACATTTTAATCTCAAACTAGACATTATTATGTAGATATATATGGTAATTGGATGAAGATATACAATTTGACTGGTATATATATATATCAGAGTCCATTTGTTTGATTCACAAGGACAGCATTACAGCACAGATCTACCTTACTTGTGGCATAAGCAAACAGTTAAGTAAAACAAGGTATTTGCAAGCTCTGCTCTTGGCTAACAATGAATAGTCTGCCTAACATGAAGGGCCTGATTCAATAAGGATCTTAAATTAAGAAGTATCTTATTTAATTCTCCCGGACAAATCCATATTACAATGTAAGGGGTGAAAACTCGTTTTCTGTTTTGCACATAAGTTAAATACTGACTGTTTTTTCATGTAGCACACAAATACTTGATAGCTTATTTGTACACTGAAATTTAAAGTTGATATTTGTGTGCTACATGAAAAAACAGTCAGTATTTAACTTATGTGCAAAACAGAAAACTAGTTTTCACCCCTTGCATTGTAACATGGTTTGTCCAGGAGACTTAAATAAGATACTTCTTAATTTAAGATCCTTAATGAATCTGGCCCGAAGTGCGTAATCTTTTAACATTTTAAGTTTGGTTGCAGGCTACCTTCGTCTATTTACTTTTATAAATGTCTTACTCTATTCATTAATGCAACTGACCATCCAATGACATCTGCCTATTTCTGTGGCATCAGTGTCTAAGATGAATGCCCTGTAACGTTCAAAATGTTCTGTATTATTATTATTATTATTATTATTATTATTAATAGTAACATATTACTATTCAGCCTGACTTACCTTACTCATAGCATAAACAACCACTTATAAGTAAAACAAGGCATTTCAAAGCTCCGCTCTTGTCTTATAATGAATGCTCTGTCCATCAAGAAGTGCATAGTACTAGCCTTTTTCTGAATTTTTTAGTACGGGTGCAGGCTACCTTCATCTATTTACTTTTACAAATATCTAACTCTATTCATTCTTACCACTGACCATCCAATGATCTCTGCCTGTTTCTGTAGCATCTCTGTATAAGATGCATGCCCAGTTTTTTTCCAAATTTATTGTGTACATAGCTACTAGTATGGGTGCAGGCCACCTTCATCTATCATCATTAGAATTTAAATATATAGTGCCAGCAAATTATGCACAATTGGGTATCTACTAGAACTCTGCTTCTTACTGCTTCTTTACTTTCCATGATGCATGCTATCTAATGTTGCAAATTTAGAGTGTGCTTAATCTTTCAACATTTTTATATCCTGCACCTTATGCTCCTTACACTACAGGTTTTATTTTGTTTAATTTATCTAATGGGCTCTCTTCAGTTGGTGGCATAGCAAATGACATATTTCTTACAGCCGTTGCAATGTTCTACATGCAGTCGAAAATGCCCAAAAATAACCCTCACACGCAAACACGCCTTTTTCCTACTTAAAATAGATGTCACTGAGTGACTCTTAACAACTTCATAAGTATTGAAAAATACAAAAACGTTTACAATATAGCAGTTTTTTGGAAGGGTTCTGCTGCTGACCCTCACAAACAAACACTCAGTATTTTCCCCACTTCATACAGATTTCACTGCCCCACACAACATTACTTTCACTAGAAAAACTCAAAATTTTAAAAGAAATGAATCTAGTTTTTTTGTTTTGTTGTGCTGCTAATGGTCATACAAGAAAAGCACACTGTATTTCTCCACTAAATACTAGCTAGTTCGGAAAGACGTCTAACTCATATAGTACTATACATGGATACATTGATGCAAAGCGTTCTACCTCACTGATCTCTGGAGAACTAAACTGCATCAAAATAAAGTATATATAATCACAGCTGTTCTATTCTTTTCTCTGTCCATTGCACCCTGTCTAACGCTGTAGTCTACTTTAAATGCGATTTTTACAGCAGAGTCATGACTCAGTTTCACTCAGAATCCCATATCTTTTAGTCCAGATGATGGGAAAATTAGAGCTATAATGTACCTCCTTTATGCATAGCTATCTAATTTTAAGACACTGAAAGTAGGTGCTATTATTATGTTATTGTTATTGATTTTTATGGTGCAGCTCCGAACAGTGGGAAAATCAGGATATATATGATAGACAAAATAAATGCAGGCATGAAAACAAAGGATAGGGAAACCCTACTCACTAGAGAGCTTGCATTCTAATTGGAAGAGGGCACAACTGTAACAAGAGAAGTGAGTGTGGCTCAGAGTGCAGATTGGGACAGTTATGAGGGTGCATTAGTGTGGATAGTGCAGGTGGAAGTAGGGTAAGCTCTAATAATTGGATGGGTTTTCTGAGAACATTTAACAATTGCAGACAGTGGGAAAGTGTAATCCGGTGTGATAGGAAATTCCATAAGTGGGTGGCGGCACGGAAGAAATCTTGTAGGCAGGGAAGAGAAGCAACGCGCAGGTCAGAGATAGATCTAAGAGAGTGAGAGGGAGAGTTGAGATGTAAGGATGTTGTTGTTGAGAGCTTTGAATGTAAGACTAAGTAATTTGAATTGGATGTTGGAGGATACATTGAGCCAGTGTAGGGATTTGCTTAATTTCTACTCTAGTGTTGTCGCCATATTATTTAGTGGGTTATTTTTGCTTAGCCTGCAATAAGGCATAAATATATCAATGTATTTGATATTAAAAATGTATTATGATGTCATTTGAAATAAAGACATCTCCAAAGTCTCCAGACTATCATAAGCAAGTTAAGACCTGAATAAGGATTTATCGAGCAGTATATCAGGAGAAATCAGAAGACTTCATTTTAAGGGTGGTCTAAATGTTCAAACAAACAACACTTTGATTAGACGTTTTCACCTTTTTCACAAAGAATTTGTAAAAACAGAAGGCAAAACTGATGGGCAAAACCGTTTCAGTGAAAGGGAAAAGGTTCGACCAAGAATGTACAACTAGGCATGCACAATGGCACCAAGTAGGACATATAGATTTCCAGCACACCATTTGATTGTACATTACCCTTAATATCATAAACAGCCATAAAACATGTTTCTACAGGTTTTATTCCATTTATGTCAGACTACTTTTTAAGACGGTAAATAGAATAAGGCACATTTAAAGAGAAATTCAATATGTCTCATATGATGAATGTATGCAATAATCATTAGATTTTAATAATTGCAATGCTTGTAGAATTAAAAAATAAAAAAATGCTGATTCATCACAGTGGAACCTGTGAACCTGTGAACATCAAGTTGAGAACTTGTGACTAACACCTTCCATTCTATGTAAGTTTCATATCCATATATAAATAATATGTACTGTAAATGTATCTGTTGTTAACAAACTATACAAATGAATGAAAAGGTAATAAATTAAATTTATCAAGCAAGACACCTATCATAGATGCGACATATATATTTCCACAAGGAATTTGACACCATGAAAAAAATGAGAGGTATTTGGCAACAGAAGAACTAAAAGCAATAATAAAGAACACTTCACAGTATAGCTAATGCAACTCATTGAGCTCTTCAGCGACACATCGTGTGACTTGCAGGGTGGGTGTATCCACCACGGTGCTTAGAACTGGGATCATATGTGCACACTAATAGGCATACACAACATAAAAATAGTTTGATTTTACATGTATACATTGCCCATTAAAGGTTAAATTGCTCTTACATGAGTGCTGTAATATTCTTCTGTATTTGTTTATTGACTCTGCCTGAAACCTTTGACTTTGATTTAACTCTGACAGTCCTGACCTATGATCAGTTCCTGATATTGCCTGTGCTTAGAAATCTTGTACTGCCACAACAGATCTTGTTTATGACCCTGTTTCGTTTGACTTTGCCTTCACTTTTGTTTCCAGGGGGTAAATGTATGAAGCTCCGGGTTCTTCAACACCCGTGAGTTCGGCGTCTTTAGCGCTTAAATTTAAAGCGGCGCTGCCTTGTAAAGGGAAGTTTCCCTTTACAAGGCAGCGCCGCTTTAAATTTAAGCGCTGAAGACGCCGAACTCACGGGTGTTGAAGAACCTGGAGCTTCATACATTTACCCCCAGGTCTTTTTGTACCTGAGTAATAAACACCAATAACTATGTGAAGAACTCTTCTGGTCAACAGAGTATCGGTAAGCAGATCTAAATATAAGGGAAAACTGGCTGCTCTAGCAAAGCATGACTTTTTTTAAAAAAAGGGTATGAGGGTCTGACATTATATTCCCTCTGCCATTTCTAGGCTAGAGAACATTCATTTTTAAGGTGTACTTGACTAGGGTGAGAGGGCCCTTTTGTTAAGCCCTCATCAAGTGCTCACCTTTGCTGCCCAGTTTTGAAGTATATATTTATAGAACAACTTGTAGCCAATCCAATAATTAGAATGGTCACATAAATCAGATGAGTATGTTGATCTTATAGGAGACAGTGACCTGTCTATTAATGTAATTATGTCAGGGTAGGGCTCATATAACAAAAGTGTCATAAGGAGGCAAATAGAAGCAAGTGGGAAGCTAAGAGAGCCTCATTTAGAATTGAACATGTCTTTTCAATTCTGCAAAATATGAATTTCTGTACCGCACATGCACAAACAGAAGACACTTATGTCCGTATACAGACTCAGTCACACCTTATACCACTTACAACTCCTTAGAGAGGAGGACCGGGGTGGATGTAAAAGGAATGCATGCTTAGGCCGAGCACAATATGGGTGTGTTCTCATAAATGCAACTGAGTCAGACCTGGATACAGACACATATACACCTTTCAGGAAATGTATCACTTTTAGTTGCTGTATTAACTAGACACTTCTCTTGTGCTTCATTAATTTGAGTTGTAGCTATATGATAGGTGTCTGTTTGCATTTCTGACTTTTAAACTTTTTAATCATCATGCCAAAAAACGCAGAAGATTGCAGACACATGCGGTAAAGCGACAGGTATGGTGTTGTTTGAAATTAATGACATTTTATTGAATTTTACTGAAATTGCAGGCACACACAGGGAACACCATTAGTTATACATTTTAATTCATTTTTTTGTAATTGTATTGCACAAAGTATACAAATCTAGAGTACAGCAGAAAGGTGTGCATGACTGAACTTTTAATTGTAGTGTTTTAGATCATAAATTAATTGTAAAGGCATCTCACAAAGTACACAATCCTTGACCCGTGAAAAGTGAACTAAAAGAAACAGTACCCAGATCATACACACTACTGATGCAGCAGTACCCTAGTCATGCACAACATTTTGTAAGGAAATTACATAAGGAAATTGAATACATAAGGGACAATAACGCATCAACGGTGAGCTAGCTTTTATGAGCTACCTTCATTGAGAAATATAGTATTCATCCTATGCCCTGTTCTTCAGACAGCTGTATCTTTCTCTGGCCTCATATACAGAATGGGATGCAAGTACGTTTAATATATGCCTGATGTCAACCTTGTGCTTAGACCTGAGAGATTTATTGTTATATATTGTAAACAACTAGTAAATTTGCACAGCCTTGTGACAAAATATTTCAATTATTATGTTTTTGTTACTGCAAATGATTCAATCCACTATGTGTTTTAAACTTCAGCATTGTTATATATTATTATTATTTATTTATTTATTTATAATTCACCACAAACTTCCGTAGCACCGGATACAGAAGCAAGTAACAAACAAATGAGGTGATACACATAAGTATCACAGATAAGTGTAAGTATTGCTACTGGGACTCACACAGAGTGCAGCAACAAACATGACAAGATGTACGAGGGAGTCAGACAGTAGACAGACATGGAACAATAGTTAGAGAGGACCCTGCCATGATAGCTTACATCCTAGAGAGAGGGGTGGTGAAAGATAGTAGGACCAACTAGGAGAAAATGGAAATGACAGATGAAGGAAGAGGAGGTGAGGGATAAGATGGTCAGGAGGTAGTAGGATAGGAGAGCTTGAAAATGTGAGTTTTGAGTGAGGTTTTGAAGGATTAAAGGGTGGGGGAGAGTCGAGTGAGGTGGGATAGGGAGTTCTAAAGATTGGGAGTAGCACAGCAGAAGTCTTGGAGGTGGTCATGGGAGGAGGTAATGAGAGGTGAATTGAGGCCAGAGGCAGAGCTGAGTAGCTGGGTGGGTATGCATTTCGAGAAAAGATCACAGATGTAAGGGGAATATATATGAGTAAGTGCTTTGTAAGTGAGGGGAAGAAGCTTGAACTGAATTCTGAAATGGATAGGGAGCCAATGAAGGGATTGACGCAGAGGAGTAGTGAAAGAGAAGCAACGGGAGAGGAAGAGAGCCAAGCTGCAGCAATCTGGATGGGTTGAAGGTCCGAAAAATGATAGATAGGAAGGCCAGTGAGAAGGAGGTTGCAATAGTTGAGACGAGAAATGAGTGAATTGACCAAGATTTTGGTTGCTTCCTGAGAGAAGAAAGGATGGATTTTCATGATGTTCTGGAGGAGAGAGTGGCAAGATTTAGTGAGGGACTGCATATGAGGGGTGTAGCTGAGGGCTGCATCAAGGGTGACTCCAAGGCAGCAGGCTTGGGTGACAGGAAAGAGAGTTATGTTGTCAAACAAAAGTGAGATATTGGGATGGATTACAACATTGGTAGGAGGAAAAATGATGAGCTTGGATTTGGAGATGTTGAGTTTGAGGAAGCATTGTGACATCCAGATAGTTAGAGATAAAGATAGATTTGCATGTCATCAGCATAGAGGTGGTATTGAAGGCTAAATGATTGAATAAGTTTACTGAGAGAATTGGTGTAGAGAGCAGAGGGTGAAGGGGACTCCAATAGAAATAGGAAGAGGAGTGGAGGAAAATTTAGAAGCAGAGACGCTAAAGGAGTGACCAGAGAGGTAGGAGGCAAACCAGGTGAGAGCTGTTCTGTGAAGACCTAGCGAGGAGACAAGTAAGATGGGAGTGCCAGGGTTAGGGTTTATAAGCTTGAACATATTTGAACTGGCTGAGACAAGGTTGACCCTGTTTAACTTGCACTAATTTCGCTCAAATTTTTAGTCTCATTTAAAGTTCATGAATTTATCACAAATTATCAAACTTTAGAGCTAATTTGGTGAACTAGTTCCACAACAACTTTGAAATAATTTTGAGCAACTCAGATCTTCACAGATCATACATGTCTTTGATTCTGTCAATTGTTGCTGCTTTCCTCTGACAAAGGCTGATGTGTGATTAATGCATAACTGACAAATTATGTCCAACAAAGAACACTTTAGGATTTTTTTTTGCTTGATGACTCATTTTGTCATTGGTATTTTGTTTAAAACTAAAAGTAGTTTTTGAAGCTGAGGAACTCATGTCACTTTTATTAAATGAGCCAACCACTTGGTAGGTTATATACATAAAAAAACAGAACTGTGGTTTACTTTTAAATGAAAAATTATCTTTACCTTAAACTAAGGTGTGCTGTTTCTAATTAGTCATACAGTCAATTTTCACTGTATTGCAGCGAGCAAGCAAACTGTCCTTTACTAAGATGCGATATTTGATCAATATGAACATTGCATTTACTTACAAAGCAGGTTAACCACATCTGTGATTGGTCGATGTTCTAGAACTCTTGTAGAATCATCTGCTACGATCATATAACTCCTAATGAGGGGAGAGCTATTAATGTAAAAATGAAATAAAAAAATAATAACATAGATACATGCAGCGCTGTACAGAGAACTCATTCGCATTAGTTCCTGCCCCATTGGAGCTTACACTCTAAATCCCCTAACATACACACACACAGACCAAGAGAGACTAAGAGCAATTTAATAGCAGCCAATTAACCTACCAGTATGTTTTTTTGGGGAGTATGGGAGGAAACCGGAGCACCCGGAGGAAACCCACGCAAACATGGGAAGAACATACAAACTCCACACAGATAAGGCCATGGTCTGGAATCGAACTCATGACCCCAGTGCTGTTAGGCAGAAGTGCTAACCACTAAGCCACCGTCCTGGGTGTTCTATTCATCCTTACTGGAATAAGACGGGAGACAGGGCTCTCTGGTGTCAAGTGATGAGTATTGTGAACCCCAAGCCATTGAGGTATATGTTCAGGTAAATAAATAAATTAAATAGAAACAAAAATAAATAGTAAATGTTTATAAAATCACCACTTACTATTTTAAACAGTGGGAAACACAACCATGAATTCAGAAACTTTCACATACTGCTTGCAAAAGGACTTAATTGAACTATATAGCAAATATTCTGAAGAAGAGGAAGGCCTATTGCTTCCTTATAAAACAGCTAAAACAATTGCATATGCCTCAATCTTAAAACCCATTTATTCTGAAGAAACTTGACTTGTAGAAGATCTGTGAATCAGAATTATTGCATTTTAATCTGTTTCTAAATAAAACCTCATTTATTTGTTTAGATTTGTCACTTGTCCTCATTTCCATACCTCTCGAGCCTCCTACATGATAACACATGAAAATGTTTCATTCCTAATGGTTTAATCTCTGCTCAGTGGCTCATTTACCAATTCTTTTTTATGAAAACAAGTCTAAACTGGGATACAATTTTATAATACTTTGCAACTTCATTATGGGCATTTCGTACTGACATTGGTCTATGTTACCAAAGAAATAAATAACTTTCAGAACTTTTCCATGTATTGCCAATATTTACAAAGAACTTGGAAAATCGGAAAAAAAGGAAATAGTTGCTGCTGCTAAGTGATCATTCCATGCATACACGGTGGCTCATCCCACAGTTACTGTGATTAGGGGGATGTCACGGTAGAGTGGGGGAAAAGAATGGTTATTTGTAAATGTTTTTATCAAAAAAGTCTTATCTAGAAATCCCAAAGTCCCTAGTATTCTGGATAAACTAATACCTGTTCTACATGGTAACATTATTCCTGAGGTTGAATAAAGACCCAAGACCATCAAGTTTAATTGTTTAAAAAAAAATTGTGTTAAAAGAGTAATCATGGAACAGACTAATATCCATACCATGAACCTTTAATGTTTATTCCATCTAATTCTAATTTGCAGTTTTATACTCTGCCACATCTTTGACCATGCTCCAACCTAGAAATATAAACCACTATATTGACTCACCTAGTAAACATATCTAGGAACATCTAGGCACTAGTCAGGTGAATGCCTGACAAGTGCCTACACTATGAGATAAAGTAGGGTTGGAAGATTAATTGAGCATGAACAGAGACAACTTGGGCAATAGCTACATTCAAGCTGAGTAACTAGAAAGATGGCCTAAAAGTGACAAAAAAAGGGAGGATGATATGCAAAAAAATATTTAAATAATAAGCAAAACATCTCCAGTGCTAAAAAAAAATATCAATGAAAAAATTAATCCAAATGAAAAACAACCAATAACAAGAAATGATAAATATCATCTCCAAAGTTGTATATCTCCAAAACACATATAAACATTAATAAAATCAATAAAGAATAAGATTAAATTGCCTGCAAAGTACACAATAATATATATACAGAAGTAGTGGTCTATAAAAATAAATAAGCTCTATTTGATAAAACAAAAAAAAAAAAATCAGCCCTGAGACTTTAATGTGCAGAAATCATAAAGTTATAACTGAATTCATAAGTTAAATGAACTATGTTTCGCAAAGAATCTTGAAAACAATACAGATCAAAATTTTCATATGAGATCCATAAATACATTTGATTGATCAATAATCCATAGAATTCATAATGTCTCAAAATATATACTGCAGATTAAAACGATATTGTAATCTATAGGAATAACAATTAAGTCCATATATTAATACAAGTTAACCCGTGCATGATACTCATGCATTCTAGAAAATGTTTGTTCCCCGGAAGGGATGTTAGGGTGGGGCGATTTAGGCCCTGCCCCCTTTCCGACTTCTGAGGCTGCCCGGGGGCTGCACAGTATGTGCAGGTCCGCTCGGCAGTGAAAGGCAGAGACAGTGCGCTGCCCGACCGCTCTGATTAAAGCACAATCAGAGCAGCCGGGCAGCCCACTGTCACTGCCAAACGGGCCTGCACATACTGTGCAGCCGTCGGCAGCAAACCCCTGCTGGGGGGGGGGGGGGGGCGATTGCCCCGATCACACCCCCCTGGATCCGCCACTGTACACATGTGTGTTCATGAGGTAAAATTACCTCACGAAAATGAGTTTGACCCCTCAACTCGTCAATAATGTCAGTATACCAAATTTCAGCCCTTTTTGAAGGTTTTTTTCCCACACACACTAAGAATTTAGTAGGTCAGTTAACCCGTGCATGATACTCATGCATTCTAGTCAAATCAAGCTACTTAAGGTGTTAAAAACTCCCCACTGTCACCCCCGGCAACCACCAACCACTCCCAACTGTCACTTCTCCTTCAAGAAATATATATATATTTTTTTTAAATCTTTATAAACACTTTTAACAATTAACAAATTAAATTAACGAATTAAAAACATCTTAGTATACCAAATTTCAGCCCTTTCTGAATTTTTTTCCCACACACACTAAGAATTTAGTAGGTCAGTGTATAACTCCGCCCAGCAGGTGGCGCTGCAGCTTGGTTTTATTTTTTCCACACACAGACAGACTAACACACGCCACTAGACATTTATATTATAGATAAAAGACCCCTCCATAAATGAATATTGAACTGATTAGAAAATTTCCCCCTCTTGCTCTACACCAAGGCTAAATATATTGAAGAGCACTGTATAGCTATTATGTATAAGTCTCTATGATAGTTTTTTTCATGATATAGATATAATTAACTACAGATATTTTGTAACCAAAGTATGTTTTTCCCCAAAAAGGAATTTTCCCTTACAATACCAGGAGCTGATGAGTCAATCATCATCATCATTTATTTATATAGCGCCAACATACTTCTGTTGTATACCACTACTAATACACATCTGTATAGGTATGTATGCTGACTGTATTACTGTGGCAAGAGGACAGATAAAGTTAGAATTCTAGCTGATAAGCTTTGACTTCCCATCTCTGACTTCCATAATGATATATAATCACATTTTGAACACAAAGCCTCTGCAGACATTTTTCTGTTATTATCAAGCTTAACACAGGAAGATCTTCAATGTTTATTTGTTACACTTTACCAAATGTGTTAATAGATTTCCTGGCATCTCTTTTTTTTCATTTTGGAGGTACACATAAGGTGACCAACATGCAGGGCAAAGTTGTTGCGTACAGAGGAATCTACCAATATTGGGGTCACTTAAAAGACAAAGTGTTAGAGTTTGGAGGTTGCCTGTTGGGAAACATCTATGTATTTTTTATTTTTCAAAAGTCTTCTGACACAAACCTATATGAATGCAAAAAATCTTGAGTAGCTGTAGCCTACATGCATATTTTAACCGATTCACTAGCAATTAAAGCTTTACTGTCCTTATTCACACAAATACTGACTGACATGCCGAAAATTGTTCAGATACTTTTTTCATTACTGTGACATTACTAGCTGCATTGGTTCAGGCTGCAAAATATCTGTAATGAGTTGAAAATAACATACACTTATTTACAGAATTTATTTTCATTGAGCTGATGACAAAAATACTCCATCCACAATTGCGCCTAAGGATAAACAACTTGGTAGTATTTTTTGCTATATATGCAGTATATACATCATAAAATTTCACAGTTGGCATAATGCAGTCAGGCAGGTATTGTTCTCCCAGCATCCGCCAAACCCAGACTCACCCATTTGACCCCAAGCAGAGAAGCGTGATTTGTCATTCCATAGAACACGTTTCCACTAGAGATGTTCACTGACCCCCGTGTTCTGGTTTTGGTTTTGGATCTGGATTAACTTGGTGTTTTAATTTTGGCAAAACCGCCCTCCTGTGTTTTGGTTTTGGATTTGCATTTTTTTTTAAAAATGCTAAAATTTGCTAAAATCCCATATTTTTTTTCTTTTTTGTTCCTACATTATTATTATTAACCTCAATAACACTAACTTCCAGTCATTTGCAGTCAATTTTCACCACCTCACAGGACACAATATTATTTTCATACACATTCGGACAAATACTGCATCGACCTGGCTGGATGCTAAGCGACAGAGCAATGACTCAAGCACACAGCAGTTCCTAGCACATTTAGGAAACATTGCCACACAGCAGTGTCAGTAAAGAAAAGTGGTGCAATATGGAATTGTCCTTGGATCATGAAATCAGTTATGGTTCATTTTGATCGTTCCACCCTTTCCTTGGATAACTGTGGTAATTCTCATCAGAGATAAAGACATTATGGAGTCTGTTCCAGGGCTCCCTGTTGCAACAACAAAACACGTGTGGGAGAATGTGGCCTCTAAGAGGCTGACTAATAGACAGAAAGACATTGCACGGATGGCTATCCAGGGGAGTCTGCCTTTCAGGACATTCATATACTCCCGGAACCTGTGCCGATATGTCCACTGCCCCTTCTGCATCAACAGAAGGGAAAGAGCATAGCATATTTTTTGGGATTGCCCCACTGCACAGGCACTGTTGGATGCCTTGGAACATGAACTTAAGGACAGTGTGCCCAGAACTTGCCTTTCATACCATTCAGTATTTTATGGATTATTTCCTGGGACCCACATCATTGGGGCAATCCAGGAGGCCTGACGCCTTATGAACTGCTTTAAAGGACTCTATTTGGCTTTCCAGGAATCGCCTCATCTTGAAAAGGGAGAAGATGACCATCCAGGACTGTCGCAGGCTGATCCACAGCCTATTAAGAGACTATAACACCATTGACAGTCCTGAGGAAGAGGAAGATGATTCATTTTCTGTCTCCCTCTTCTCCCTCTCCCCCTATGTGTTTGTTTATTGAATAAACCTTGGGCTTGTGTCTCCCCCATCACTGTCTCAATAAAGCTTCGGTCTTATGTGTACTGCTGTGAATCCATTTTGATAACACAGTACAATGTGACTGCAGATTTAGACCAAGACTACCAGCCCTAGTATTTCTATTTCAGCAATGACAATTAGCAATGGAGCAATTGAGCTCTCCTGAATTTCACTGTAGACTTTGAAGAACACTGCAACCTCCTCCTCTTTCTATTCTACGCTGCCCAACTGCTCTACAGACTGCCAAGAACTGTGCTACCCCTTCTGTGTCCCTCTGTGAAATGGCGCTGCATCGATGTGGAGGGCGGTACTTATAGAATCCAAAACTCCCGAGATCCAACGACTAAATGATGACGTTTTGCCTCATTTTCAAATCCGGGGGCGTGCAAAAGTACTCAGATCTGCTAAGTTCGGGTGTATTTGGTTCTCGGGGAACCGAGTCTGAGCATCTCTAGTTTCGACTGCTCCACAGTCCAGTGTCGGTGTGCTTTTCACCACTCCATCCAATGCTTGGCATTGGTCTTGGTGATGTGAGGCTTGCATGCAGGTGCTTGGCCATGGAAATCCATCCCATTAAGCTCTTGCTGCTTACATTAATGCCAGTGGATCTCTTCAGCTATGGAATCAGCAGAGCATTGCCGACTTTTAAGAACCATATGCCTTAGCAGTCGTTGATCCTGCTCTGTGATTTTACATGGTCTTTCATTTCGTGGCTGAGTAGCTGTTGTTCCTAAACGCTTCCACTTTCTAATAATATCACAGCGGAATATCCAGCAGGATGAAATTTCCCCTCCAATCTTCCCCCGTGTATCACTGGAGTATGTCACTGATGAACTAAGTTCTTCCACAGCTCTACAATAGACCTGGGTTCAATGGAGATCTTCTGAAGAGCTCTGAATGACCTGTAATTATCTTGTTTTTAAACTGCTGCACATTTAATTGAGAAGGGGTTGTCGTTAAGTTAACAAACCCTTTAATTAATCATTGACCATTAATCACTTTTGCAGAAGAAGTTGGTATCAGCTGACTGATTAAACAAAGTTGCCAACTTGGGGCCTGATTCATTAAGGATCTTAAATTAAGAAGTTTCTTATTTAAGTCTCCTGGACAAAACCATGTTACAATGCAAAGGGTGCAAATGAGTTTTCTGTTGCACATAAGTTAAATACTCACTGTTTTTTCATGTAGCACACAAATACTTGATAGCTTATTTGTACACTGAAATTTAAAGTTGATATTTGTGTGCTACATGAAAAAACAGTCAGTATTTGACTTATGTGCAAAACAGAAAACTAATTTGCACCCCTTGCATTGTAACATGGTTTTGTCCAGGAAACTTAAATAAGAAGCTTCTTAATTTAAGATCCTTAATGAATCAGGCCCTTGGTGCACATCTAACAAAAAGAGAGCTGCAAGTGAATCAATATCAATTTCTCTCAAAACCAAATGATGGTTACAGTGGTAGTACTAGCAAGGAGAGGCAGAAGACATTATTATAGCAAAATACTACATTGTGAAAAGGGACTTAACCAAGTCTTGCTGTTTTAGATTTTATATTTAGTATTGTAAAATATCAATTTATGAACAGTAACTATACTGTTATAATTAAGATTTAATATACAGAGTATAAAACTATTCATAAACCTTTTTTCATTGTCATATTGTTGTATGACATTAAATGGAGACACCTGTATCTTGATATCTTGTATTCCACAGCTCATCCTTGTTATTGAAAGCACATGTCAAAGTTCTTCTTGATGTTTTCATATTTGCTCCCCGCTGCACCACTTTGCCCTCAGGATTTTGTTGTTTAGAAGCTAAAATCTTCTCTAGGGAGCTCACATGTTATGTACTTCTCAAGTGTTTCCAGAGACGTTTTCTGATTTTAACACCATAAAGTGCCTTTTTCTGTCATGCACTTTGGGAATGATGCATGATGGCAGGAGATACAGGAGTAAGATGCAGTGGGAAAACCTTTTTTAAATCTATTTTTTTTACAAATCATATGAACAGTGGATGCACTCAGTCAACAAATGCAATATATTGTACATTGTTAACCTGTTCAGAGATGCCTGACAACTGCCCAGATTTGTTGAAGAAAAAGAAACATTGTTATGTGCTTAAAATGTTATACTTTAAAACTGTTGGCTCTGGTATAAAGAGACGATTGTTAGAAATGCACAACAAAGAGAAATATTTACTAAAGAAACTCATAGTCTGATCACAGATAAAATAAAACTAGAATTAATTTATACCCTGATCTATACTAGTCTAGGAATCTGTGAGACATTTTATGTCACCAATTGTGTGGAGTTCGCAGTGACAGGGCACAGACTGCAGATAGCAGATAATTAACTTTTATTTCCTAAACCAGTGAAGAATTGCAACTATAATTGACCCTGCAGGGTGCTGAAGACCCCTGCATCACTCCATCTTTTATGTCTGATTATTGACATTTGAGTTACAAAGTTCAATAGAAAACACCAGGGCTGCCATCACAAATTGTTGGGTCTAGTGTACAAATGAAACATGCATTGATCACCCCCACGCCTATTTCTTTTACAAATCAGTCAAGTAGATGCAGAAATGTAGTATGGAGCCATGATGCCTGGAGCAAAAGTATGCCCCAAGACCTCCACACATGATTACATGCCCTTCCAACCTCCCTACGTGCCATAAGACCTCCCTATGTGCTCCTTACATGGTCCTCAGACATCCTCACATACCTCACTGACCTCCCCACATGCCCCTTACAACCAATCAGACTACCCACATACATTTAAATGAATAACCCCACCACACCCCATATAACATTAATACCTACCCCTCATATTATAAATAATACCCTCATCCTGAACAATTATAGCCACCCTACATATTATTAAAAAAACAAACTTCTCCCATAGCATTAATCACCCCATATCACTTACCTATCTTTCAAAGCTGGCAGAGGAAGTCAACACAGGCACATATAGAGAGGGGAGGGGTGGAGGCTAGAGGAGGGGAAGTAGGAGGAGAGGGGATGAAGAAGGAAAAGCAACTCATTTGTGCCTGGTCCCAGGGAAGGAACCAGTCACAAGAAAGTAAATACATGATAGTGCCTTCCTTCTTTAGGATAATGCTGGACCACCTAGACCAGGGCCCCTGGACCTACATATCCCCCACTACATCTTCAAACTTGGGGCCCTATTTAGAACAAGTGAGGGCCCCAGCAGATCATTGACAATAAAAAAAATGCTGGCATCAGACAACATTTTTTACATGGTAATTTGATTTTCTTGGTTACCATATCATATGCACCATCTCCAAACAAGTGGTTTCCTCTAGAAAATATGATAAAAAATATATAACACATACCATGCCATATTAAGGCTGCTGAGGTTTGATTAGGTATGTACAAACTCCAGTGAGATGAAAAAGGAACACTCTACAATTAATCTCTGTGTGACAGGCAGTATACATATTTCATCGGATCTCATCAGTGACATTCTCATGGAATCTATAAGTTTAAATTGGCATGTGGAGAAATTTGAGGGGCTGGCATTTTTGAAGTCTGGTGATCATGTAAAGGACTTGTGGGAAGGTCTGATGGACATGTAAGTGACATGAGGGCAGATGTGTGGGGCTTGTGTGGTGGTCTGATGGAGGTCTGATGGCATGTAAGGGAAATGTGTGGATATCTAGGTGACATGAGGGTCTGATGACTATATAAAGGGTAGGTCTGATGGCATATGTTGAGGTCTGATGGTCATGTAAGGGTCATGTTTGGAGGCCTGAGAGACAGGTAAGAGTTATGTGGGGAGATCTGATGGGCATGTAAAGGCTATGTGGAGGGGTCTGATGGCATTTGAGGAATTCTGAGGAGCATGTCGAGGTATGTGTGGAGGTCTGAGTGGCATGTGGGGGAATTTTGGAGTACATGAAGGATCTGAGAGCTTTGGAGAGTCTTAGTGCATGTGGGTTCATTTTGTGGAAAGTGGGGGTCTGAGGGCATGTGGGGATATTTTGGACCATGTGGGAGGTCTGAGTGGCATATGGTGGAATTTTGGAGCAAGCGAGTGGTATGTGGGGCCATTTTGGAATGAGTGATGTGGTGTGATGAGATCATATTTGGGATGTTCTTTCATTCTCAAGATTGTGATCTGGATAATGTACTGTGTTCCCTTATTGATCGGCTTTACGTAATTCATGCATCTATACATTTTTTAAACAGGCCCCAACATTCCAGGATATAAACAAGAAAGCAGCAGGTTGTGAATGTTGCAATAACACGTAGGAGAGAACAAATGGTCCACCAACAGGGCCAGATAAGGTCGAGCATGGGGGGTGGGCTCCTTATTTCATTTGAACTTAGCCCCACTTTTTCTGATGGAAGCCCTGGTTATTGACTACTAGTCTAACTACCATTTTACTGAATGTGGGAAATATTCCTGGGCCTTAATGTGGCTCAATCTTAATGGCCTCCCCTAGGCTGTCTGCACAGACAGTGCAAAACCAGTGTACTATGTGCAGTATACTACATATGCTGCACAATCAGCTTTAGCAAAGGCAGGTAGGAAGCTTTTGGTCCTTGTAGTCACTCTCCCCCATCCACCATCTGGTTCTGAAAGAGATGAGGATGAGGATAAGGCTCGAACCCCAGGGGAGGCACAGGCCTGAATATTACCCCCTCGTCTTTGCACACTAGTGTACTCATAAGCTCATGAAAAATTATCTTTTAACTGCTGTTAAATAAACAACTTAATATAAAACAGCTATGTATGAAATCATGATGTATGCTCCTTGTCCACATACCACAAGCTCACTGTACAGCAGTTCTAGACAAAATGAGGCCATAGGCAGAAATCATGGTAGGACCCCAAAAATGGTGGGTGCTGGACCAACATGTGATTTCACATACATTATAGACCGCCACAGCCTAGTTGGCCACCACATTGTCAGCTACTGTCAGGAAAATCTCTGGAACGTCTGGATTTAAAGCAATTTACCCACAATGGAGGCATGGAATCTAACATAGTTTAGGTCTTCACCAGGAACCCCCGCAATGAGGTATGGACTGTGCTGCTAACACCATACATGTTGAGGCCCTCCATACAGGTACCAGGCAAAAATGGCAGGTAGTACAGGAAAAGGTATCAGGAACATTGATACGGGTACCAAGAGTAGTGCTGAAACAAATGCTGAAATATTGAAAGGAACAGATATCAAGGGCAGTTGCTGTAACAGGTACCAGGAAAAGATGCTAGAACAGATACCAGGAACATATGCTGGAACAGCTACCAGAAATAGCCTGGAGTCGAAGACACAGGAATACACTGCAGTTGTAGATAGCAGGAATATACTGGAGTTGAAGATACCAGGAATATTCTGGAGCTGAAAATACCAGGAATATACTGAAGTTGAAGATACCAGAAATATACTGGTGTTGGAGATGCTAGGAAAATGCTGGAGTTGAACATACCAGGAATACTCACTGATCTGGCACCATTTTGCCAGATCAATGAGTTTCAATAGACTGAAGGCTTTGGGAGTGGTACAACTCTATGCAAAAACCACCGATTGCACAGAATCACATTGTTTATATGTTTTTTAAATACACACTCTTCCCCACTGCTGCTGTAGAGGGCACAATTTTCTGCATAATACATTAATCAGCAGCTACTGTTGCATATCAGACCTGCAAGTTTACATCAAATATGCAGAGCCCTATCTGGGGTCAATTCTAATAAGGAAAGGCATAGCCAAGGCTAATATACAAAGCTATATCATGTTCCATGTCTAATATGTAGATGCATATCTGGTGCCAAGGTGAATATACTGACATTTGGAGCGAAGTCTAATATGCAGGATCATATCTGCTACCAAGTTTAATATGAAAAGCCCTATCCAGTGGCAATACGTAGAGCCAAATCTGAAGTCAAATCTAATACGCAGATCCATGGCTGATACCTAAACTAATATGCAGAGACATAGTGTTTCCCAGTGAAATATGCAGAGCCCTTTCTGGTGCCAAGAGCCTTATGTGGTGCTAAATTTAACATGCAGGCTTATATCTAGTGTCAAGGCTAATATACAGTCATATCTAGTTCAAATGTTAATATGCAGACTCATATCTGGTGCGCAGTCTAATATGCAGTCTATCATATCTGTATCCAAGGTTCATACACAGACCCATATTTGGTGGCAAGGCTATTATGCAGAGTTGTATCTGAAGTGAATAGTAATATGCAGATCCATATCTTTTGCCATTGTTAATATGCAGACATCTCCTGCCATGGCTAAAATGTTGAATCACTCCTGGTGCTAAGATTGATATGCAGAGTTATGTCTGCTATAAGAGTCAAGTCTGGTGTCAAGTCTTTTTTGGGTTTATAGCAAATTAGTCTGACAATTCAATTATTCAATTGAATTGTTTGCATAAGTTGGGAAGATCAATATTAGTTTATTTGCTATTTAATAACTCTGGTATTTAAATACTATGAATACTAAAATAAGTCAATTATGAAAAGTAGTAGATTTATGTGAGTATATTATTAAGATCCAATCTATTTGTATACCATTTTAGCATTTTAAGTATTGATTAATCAACTTGTCTCAACTTCTATAAAACATTTTAAAATTGTATAAAACTAATGCTGGGTATAGTACCATATGAGCAGTGCTAATGCTTGTAATAGTACTGTGCAGAATGAGTTTAAGATACCTTTAGCACACAATACAAGCAGACGTGTGGTATACAGTGGTTTAATTGTTGGATGGACAAGCGCATAAAGGTTGATATAAAGTCAGTCAATGAGTAACAAAAAAAAATATTATGTTCCCACAAAGACGTTACTTGTACAATTTTTGAGTACGATACAGGGTAGCCTGGTGCTCTTTACAGAAGCTACACGTTAATTGCTCTAACTCCATTACTAAACTACTAGTCATATTGTACAATTGGTATCTACTTATACTTTTTCACAAATATGACCAAATTAGATAAAATAGACATCACACAATACTAGCAAAAGAAGGAAAATGCATTATTTAAAGAAAGAAAATCAGTTATTGCAATATTTAGCTCAATTAGCTCACTAAATATCACTGGTAAGAAGAACCACTCTTTTTCTAGTAAAGGGAATTGAAGTGAATGGTAAGTAGCTGTGACGTGCCCCTTGGGGCTCAGCTGAAAACACATTACTCCATCTGTACCAGTGATAAATTAAAAAAGAGACTATGTATGATATATTCAGTAAAATGCATGTGGTATTTTAAATTGCCAGTTAACCTACAAGTTCATACAACATGAAAAGTCGTTATACAATGACAAATAAAGAGATGTTTGGTATTGCTGCAAAATTGGTATGTTGTCATGCTAATGTCATTCAACCATTCAATAAACCATGTCATGTTCTAATAGGAAGCCTGCTGTGTATAGAACAACTAATCATATCCGGCATTGACAGATTCATCTCTAATATTTTCAGTCCTGTCAAGTATTGTAAGACTAACATGAATGTATGTGATCTGCTGACAGCATCTGAACCTGTAGATCGCATATTGTGCTATGCCAGACTTATTAGTTTTACTTTATTTTATTACAATGACTCTTTTTGTGAAACTTGGATTAGGGTGACAATAAAAAGACAGTGACAAATAATGGAATTAGTGCATTTTAATATACTATAAAACAGCACACCTGTTGGTAACAGAGGGTGGTGTTGAAAAGGAAGCATTATAAAGAGGGTGCACTATATAGATGTAGCAATCATCTGGGCTATTCAGCTGCCATCACATAGCCAAAGTGTGGCACCCCTTAAGTGGTATGGAAATGTTTGTTTGCTGCTTGTGCGAATCTACCTTGTCTGGGTTTTCTTCACCTTGACAGACGTTTTCAGCAGCTTCTTTTCCCACGCCACAGCAGAGAGACAGGTAGTCCCAAACCTCAAATACACAATAATAACACAAATAAAATAAAATAACCGTATTTTTATTTTACGGGAACCTTTCCATGCAGACTAGCTTCCTTCAAGTGAAAGGTTTATGTCACCCTGCAAAAGTTGCAAGAAAATTGTAGCAAACACAGTATCACATTAAACAGAAAAATGCAAACATGCAATATTGAATTTCCAATTCAACAGTAGTTATCTCCAGTGTGACAATCGTCATAAATAAAGACAGTGCCAATAATCAATGAATGAAACCTAGATTACTAGGCACAGTACTGTCAGCCTCTACTGGAGGTAACTGCAACTTTAAAAAGCAATCCAAACTATTGTTACTTTACAAATATATTACATGTATTATAGTTGTTTCTTCCATGGCCAGGCTTTGATGGTGGACATAAATGTAGATTAAAATTGCTTGCAAGCTTTTGAAATCCTGAATTGGAAACACTGCATAACCTGCCAGTCCTGAGCACTAGTTCCGCTTGTCACAATTAATCCACTGTTAGATATGATGGGACACAGATTTTTTTGATGTGTTGCAGGGGATGCTAAAGCGGGCAATCCTGTTAGGCGTAGCTACTGATTTTTAGCTGGACTTGGGACTACACAACTAACTGACTCTTGTGTAATTTTATTTATCTTAAAGTATTTTTCTAGATGACAGAAAAAATGGCTGACTCCGTAGGTCACTAATGCTGAGCTGTCTGTAACTCCTCTGCCCTACAGCTTTTATTCTCCTTTCTCAATATACTGCAGTTTTTCCAGTATAGAAAGTTATCTGACAAACTCCTTTTTGGGTAGAATAATTAAGTCTATGTAAATGTAACTCTCCCAGACTTTAACCGTTCAAAAGCTGTCTGTGAGAGAGTAACTAACTTTTCATTGCTTCAGCAGGATAAACCTCACAGGTGCAAACATACTATAGGGCATATTCAATTACCTGCTTTACTGTTAAAAGTAATGCGGCTTGCGTACTATTACCATTATTACGGTAATAGTGCACGCAATTTTCGCTATTACGGTACCTTCTACGCCGGCTTTCAGCTCTCTGCTCCCTGAGCTGTGAGCTGAAAACCGTCTTAGAATTATCGTAATACCGGTAATACTCTTAACGCCGCATTAATTTTGCGAGTAACATGGCTAAATGAATATGCCCCTATGAATTGTTGCCTTCTCTTACTGTATTGTTGCCTTCTCTTACTGTATCCTTATGACTACAGGGAATATTCACTCTTGTCTGACTGCTTCAGGCTGTACACCAAGGCC
Source organism: Mixophyes fleayi (assembly GCF_038048845.1). NCBI lineage: Eukaryota > Metazoa > Chordata > Amphibia > Anura > Limnodynastidae > Mixophyes > Mixophyes fleayi. The sequence continues at coordinate 71,157,906 of NC_134406.1, forward strand.
TGTAGAACAGCTATATCTCACTCCTATGGTTTCTCCTCAGCATACCAGCTCAGTTAACTGTCCCTGCTGGCTCCTTGTGGTCTCTCTGACAGTCAGCTGGCTGTCACCATGGCAACAGTGACAGCTTGGTTCTCTCAGGTGGCTCTCACTGTACTCTTCTCCTCTCTCAGCAGGTCACATGGTTATATCCCACAAACACAGATTTCCATGAACTCTAAGGCATAGGGTTCCTCATTTTACTTAAGTGATAACATCATTCCAGATATATATAGTCCTTTTGTAGGGAGTCACTACTCCTGAGCGGAGTATCACAAAAGCAGTATAATTTCTCAATGCATAATGTTAACAATAAACACCAAACTATTGGGGGAAGTGCAGAGAGGCTCTGGTGCAGATGAGGTGAGGGCAGAGAGGCTGGCATAGAGGGGGGAAGGGCAGAGAGGCTGGCACAGATGGGAAAGGGCAGAGAGACTGGTGCAGAGCAGGAGGTAATAGAAGCTGGCACAGAAAGGGGAAGGGCAGAGGGGCTGGTGCAGACAGAGGTAGGGCAGAGAGGTTGGCGCACATGAGGGAAGGGCAGAGAGGCTGGCACAGATGGGGAAAGGCAGAGAGGTTGGTGCAGATGAGGACGACAGAGAGGCTGGCACAGGCGGGAAGGGCAAAGAGGTTGGCACAAATAGGTGAAGGGCAGAAGGGATAGAGGAAAGGCAGAAATAATGGCACAGACAGCAGTGAAGGTTAAGAAAGACTGTACATACAGAAAAGCATGATACTCCATAAAAAAGTAGAATGTGTTTATCAAGACTTACCTTCAGTCCCAGACAAAAAATAACAGCACTCTAAAACCTATTGTAACCAATAGAAATACAGAGGGCAGAGATAGAAGTCACAGAAACTCAATAAATACTTATGCTAATAAATAAAATTATTTTCATTTCATATCAATATAATAATATCTTTATAAATAAAACAAAAAACCTAAACATGCAATCTAAAATATCTAATACAAAACTAGAATACTGTATCTTCAGTCCCAGGCTGTCAGCTCCATGTACAGGGGCAAGGCGGAGAGGTGCTCAGCACCACAGTCCAGCAGAGGAGAAGTACAGATGGTGGTCAGGATACAACCCTGGAACATCTGATGTAGCTGCCCCCGCTCTGCGGTACCTCATGAAGCCAGCATGTCACCCTGCAATCGGCTGACTGAGCGGCCGCACTAAGAGCATATGGGACCCTGAGCGGTAAGTGGACCAATCTCAGGCCAGCAATGCCCTGACACTGTGAGCTCCAACCAATCACAGAAGAAAGCCTGGCAAACCTATCAGGCAATTCTCAAGTAAGGACAACTAATCTAATTGCTGATGGACCCTTTGAATCTTGATAACAAGAAAATAAATTACTTTCATTATATTTGTATAAATTGGTTTCCTTTTCCAATTCTTAGTAGTGCAAACTGTCATTATTTCCCACAGTCAGATTGTAAACTTTGTATACTTCAAAAGCAACAACTGTTGAGTCATTTTAGACCTCAATCAGTAATTCTAGAGCCTTATTCAATTCCTGCTTCTACCTGTAATGACTGAATGTTACTGTAAAGCCATAAATGGGCTAATTACTGTTTTAATTAAAAAAATAAATCAATTTCATGTAATTATTGTGGATTCCTGCTTCAAACAACTACAACAATGAAAATAATTTCCAGAAGGTTTTCTTTGACACAACTTTTATTTGTGATTAGGTTAGGCATCTGTGTTACCCATATATCCACGTATCTCTTTTGGGGTCTAAATATCTATCTTTATTGATCTGACTGTTTATGGAACATGGTGCTGTAACCCTTATGGCTGGAGCCATAAAGTTGTTTAATTTTCTTAATTTACACGATAAATAACAATTAGAATCTGATTAATGTTGTTACAGCACCTATATCATGAGCACAAGTTTCCACAAATATCCCCTATAGTTATTAAACTGTGCAAAATTACTTCCATTCTAGTGGGTCAAGTGCATGATATTATTAAAAAGAGACTTGTGTGTCCTGAGAATAATTGAAGCTCAAATGAAAAGCTTTTTGTGGACTAAGAATTTCTCTTATGATTTTTTTCTAGTCCAGGTGTAGTGTTAGGTGTTACTGTGAATATTTTGTCCCCGTTGAATCACAACCAAACACTGGCATGGTGCACACTGCACACTGTTAAAGTGTCCTCATATCTCTGTTTGGTTGAGAGATGGTGTAAGAATTCTGTTTATACTATTTTCCACGTGTATAATTGGTAAAGAGATTCTCTATTCATGAGTCTCTAAGCCTCATGGTGCTAAAGAAAAAAAGACACAAAAGTGCATAGAAGAAAGAAGATATTAAATTGCAGACGCAATTACTAATGAGGGTGAGCACCATTCTGATCATTTCCAGTTCTGGGTTATATGCAATTGGAAGTGCAATAGTGGCTTTATTCATAATCAGAGACCAATCATACAGTTTTCAGCTCCTGGCCGTAAGGTGAATTTGGTTCACTTGTTCTCCCTAAGGGAGCACAAGGTCAGTTCTAGTGAGGCTGACCTTCTGGTCATCCGCTGACACCCTTGGCTCATCAGAGAGCATAAATGTTCTCTAGTATACTATATACAATATAACAGGTCATTAGGCATTAGGCCATTAGGCTGGGGCCGTACCCACTCGGCACTATTTATTTTTCTTCACGTTTGTCACTTTTTCTTTTGTGTTCACGTTTCTGGATTTTATTGGGTACGGGTAGGCCCTTTTGGGCTCCTGTCCCCGAGACGATCTAGGGGAGGTTGTGTGGCCCTTAGGCTCCAGCCTCCCTGAACACCTACGTAGGTCCTCCCCTTAGGGGGTGGACTAGTTGTTAAGCCCTGGGTGAAGCTTCGGTGGATCCAGGGGCTAAAGGGACCCCCTAGCCTCGCAGCGAAGGGGGTCTGAAGACCCTTGCCCCCTAAGGGACCTTTTTGGTTCTGGGGGTCGGGGACCAGGGCCCTTTCTTTTTAAAGAAGGGGCCAGTACTGTACCCCTTGTGCACTTTTTTATGGTTTTACACCTTTTTTGGGCACTTTGGGTTTTTGATTGCACGTTCCCAGGCTTTCAATAAAAAAAAAAATATATATATAATATAACAGGTTAGGCAGATTCTGCCCTTTTGTGATAGGGATATGAAAATTAAAATGTTATGATTACTAAAAGTAAATAGTTGCTCCTAATATCTATCTATCTATCTATCTATCTATCTATCTATCTATCTATCTATCGATCTATCTATCTATCTTATACACTAAAATACTCCTACATTTTATAATGGCCCCAACATTTTCTAACAAAGTCATCATATTTAATATCTCTATATATGTCTATATAAGTCACAAAATATAGTTAGTCTAATTCTAAGGGAATGCTAACTGTACGTAATAGCAATTTAGTGTTTATTTTCTATTTATACAATTTAGCATGCCTGTAATTTCGGTTGTATCACTAGGGCACTTACATTTAAAGCTAGACATATGTTATATTTGTGAACTCTACACGCTCTAAACTTTTATAAATTAGTAGGCATTTCATATGTTATATTGTTTTTTGTTTCAAAGCGCATATTGTGGAGTACTGAAACATAGATTCTACTTTAGAATTATACTCTCACAAATATGAGGTTTGGAATGGCTGCAATTCATTATATTGATGTATGTTTAACAGTGAAAATTGTCCTAGTCATCTGAAGTGTTAAAAACAAACCTCTGCTTTCTGGTTAAAGGTTAAAGACCTTCAGATAAGACATAATCCCATTGCTTTGTTTTATTTAATTAGTAGAACCCACTTTATTTTCTCTAAACTTTGTGGGGAGTATCAGCCAGGGCCATCTTAGGAACATTATGGGCCCCCGGGCAAAGCAGTGCACCAGGGCCCCTACATATATATATATATATATATATATATATATATAATAAAGATGTATAGAGATACAAATATAGATATAGATATATAGAGATAGATAGATGTACTTGCTCAGTGACCCTTGAAGGTTTTTCTTGCAGGTTTTTTCTTTTGCAGGATTATTTATTCTAATTAAGAGGCCTGCCTATGGGGCCCCCTTGCCCGTGGGGCCCCCGGGCACCTGCCCATCGTGCCCAATGGAAAAGATGGCCCTGGTATCAGCTTTGTCTAAATCAGTTCTGTAGTGGTTTCATTTTGCTTGACCTGTTTGCAAATCACCAACCTTCTGCAGTCATGATAGCAAGATCTGGAAGACCAGATTATGGCTTTGGGGAAGAAAGAAATAACAGCTAAAATTTGTAACAATTGTCTCGTTGTCTGAATGCAGAGATCCCTGGGGAGATGGATACATGTGGTAACCTGGTTTATCACTGGCTGAACAGAGGCATGGAGTCTAACGGGTTCCCCGGCCTTCACCAAGAACGTTGGTCGTGGTCCTCTGCACAGTCACTATGCGTAACATAGTGGAGAGAAATGAAAATCCGAAAGCAGGTCAGCTACCCGAGGACTGGTACACTGGTGGTAGGGAGGTACAAAATCAGTATGCAGAAGAAAAGTCTAACAACAGGCTGAAATCTAATACACAGGCAGTAGCGCAGTACAGAATCAGGATCAGAGGAAGAACTTGTACACAAGGGGTTAACAGGCAGAAGCACTTCCCAAGGAGGATTCACATGGAAAACCAATGACAGCAGCAATACAGCATAGCAGGAAGTCAGTCTGGGTATGGAAACCTGTTGCTCTGACACTGTTAGAGTGTGAGAGTGAGCTTTATAGACACTGCAGAATAGGCCGCTTCCCAGCCACAATCATGTGACCACCCAAACCAGGAAGTGCTGATCTAACACAGAGACAGAAGGAATCAGAAGCACAGGTGTGTGAGCAGGGAGGTTTGTGATAAAAAAATAATCAAAGAAATAAAAATATTAAATAATTCCTCATATGTATAACACCTCCTTTGGTTATTTTAAGGTAAGTATCTTTCATTATCCATGGTATTTTATCCATGCTTCCACCTAAGTCTGAATAGGGACTTGGCAGATAACCCAGAATTAGAGCAACAGAGATCAACTCAGGAAGTACCCACTCCCCAACACTACTAAAGTTATTACATTTACATATCACATGAACAATGTTCCTGGAACTGCTCCCACAGAACACTGGATAAATTCTTAGAAAATGTTGAATGAGAGGTTTTCATCTATAGCAAGGTGACCATAGTTCATCAAGGGCCACCAAACAGAACGGGACAATAAATTCCATGTCTTAAAAATACCAGGATGACCTGAGGTTTTACAGGAATAAAGTTTGGACTGACGCTTCTGGAGTTTCTTAGGAACCTTCCTTACAATTAACAAATGTAATTCTATAGAAAAGGAATATACCAAGATATCGTCAAGATACATAAAAACAAATTTGCCTAGGAAATCCCAAAAAACATCATTGATTAACTGTTGATAACCTGCGGGAGTGTTGCAAAGACCAAAGGGCATAGCAACGTATTCATAATGCCCAGATTGTATATTGTCTTCCACTAACTTCCATCTTTAATACAAATCAAACTATAGGCCCCATGGAGGTAAATTTTAGAGAAAATTGTAGCTTCTTTAAGTTGCTCAAATAATACGGAGATCAATTGTAGTGGATATGTATTCTTAATGGTAATTTTATTCAGGCCCCTGAATCAATACAAGGTTGAAGACACACATTTTTTTAAATAAATAATTAAAGAACCCTGCATCAGTGGGTGACTTGGAAGGCCTTATGATGCCTTTACAAAGGTTCTCCTGGATATACTCTTCCATGGCCTTATTTTTTGGGCAAGAAAAGTCATAAAGTCTCCTTTTTGGCAAGCTGGCTCCAGGAATTCAGTAGTAAACTCGTAACTTCTGTGGAGGGTAGCGTTTCAGTTGCCATCTTAGAAAAAACATCAAGAAAGTCATTGCAGGGATGAGAAAAACTTCAAAAACATTGTGGAGTAGGCTGAAGCATCCGTACATATAAGGACAAATAAGAAGGACTATAGTAGTAGTAGATAGTAGTAGGGTATAGGAGTACAGTAGGACTGTATACACTAAGCTATAGGTGGGCTGCACATACTGAGCTATAGGGAGGAGGGAGGCTGCACATACTAAGCTATAAGGAGGAGGGGAGCTGCACATACTAAACTTTAGGGAGGTGCTGCACATACAAATATATATGGGGGCTGCACATACATAACTATAGGGAGGGGGAGGCTGCACATACAAAATTATAGGGAGGGGGAGGCTGCAAATACAAAACTATGGGGGGCTGCTATAATGTGTGAAGGAAAGGAGGGGTGCTATAATGTGTGAAGTACATGGGCGGCTGCTATAATGTGTGAAAGACAGTGGGGTATGTTGCTATAGTATGTGAGGGAATGGGGGGCTCTTAATATAATGTGTGATATGAGGGAAGGGAGGGGGTGTCTTAATAGTACATGGATGTGAGTTAGGCTATTAATTTAATGATGACATTTAGTTGGGGGCTAATTATGTAATGGGTGCTATTTTATTTGAGGGTGATGATAGGGACATTTTATTTATTGGTGGGGCTATTTAATTTAATACTAGAGCCTATTAAATTTAGATGGTGTGACGGGACCTCTAATTTAATGCTGGGGTGGTTTGGGGCTATTAATTGAATGTGTGGCTGAGTTTGGGGAGGAGGGCTATTTATTAAATGTGAATATTAATTATTATTGCTGGGGATGCTTGTGGGAAATGGTTATATTAAACGTAAATGCTATTAATTTACTGCTGGAGCTGTTTGGAAGGAGGGAAATAGGTATAAGGAAATATTTATTTATTTATTAAATGGGAATACTATTAATTTAATGTTGGGGTTGGTTGGAGGGAAATAGGTCTATTTATTAAATGTATATACTATTAATTAAATGTCAGGGGTGGTTGGAGGGAAATAGATCTATTTATCAAATGTGAGTTCTATTATTTTAATGTTGGGACTGGAGGGAGGGCTAATTATTAAATGTGGGTGCTATTGATTTAATGCCGGGGCCGGTCGGAGTTTTTTAAATTTCATGTACCCATTTTTGTTCCAAATAGGGCATCCAACATTCCAGGATCCAGATAAGCAGAAGCTGATCTAAAGACACCAGCAGCCACAAGTGGTGAAAGTGACAAGAACAGGAAGGAGAGAGCCGGACAGTCTGCCAACTGTCCTGAATCTGATGGGACAGCCCTGAATTTGGGTGACTGTCTTGCTTCGTCAGCATTTGGTCTGACAGCAAGGACAGTTGGGAGATATGTCCCGCTTCACACTGTACTGCTTGTGAAGGCAGAGCTGTGTGCACCTAACAGTAGTGCACACAGTTTTGCCTGTGTATTGGTCTAAATGATATCTAAAATGATAATCTCCTGTCTTAAGTGCCTCAGGCCTCCCAGAGCCTTAATACAGCTCTGATGATAGTTTAGTGATTCTTGCATTGATTCCATTGCCTGCATTCTACCTTGCATTGGTCCCATTCTCAGTTCACTTTGTTGAAAATATTGCCAGCCCCCATTGCATTGACAATATCATTAATCCTGCCTCCTTTGCACTTAATGTATCACCAGCAAACCCTTGCAATAGCTCTCCACTTCACTTATACCATTGTCTACCAACCCTCCCTGCACTGTTATTAATTCAAACCACCACCAATCACAGGGCACATTTAGGGCTCAAAATTACTTGAACGGATTGTCTGCAGCCGCCTAACCAGGCACCTCTCGGACAATTCCCTTCTTGACCCTCTCCAATCTGGCTACCGCCCCCTCCACTCTACCGAAACTGCACTGGCCAAGGTTACCAATGATCTCCTATCGGCCAAATCCAAGGGTCACTTCTCCCTACTCATCCTCCTTGACCTCTCCGCGGCCTTTGACACCGTGGACCACCCCCTCCTGCTGCAAACGCCTCTCTCTCTCGGCCTCTCCGGTTCTGTCCACGCCTGGTTCACCTCATACCTTGCTAACCGCTCCTTCTCTGTATCCACATCTGGTTCTTCCTCCTCCCCCTACCCTCTCGCTGTAGGAGTCCCACAGGGCTCCGTTCTCGACCCTCTACTCTTTTCGCTTTATACTTCCTCCCTGGGTGCTCTCATCTCCTCCTTTGGCCTTCAGTATCACCTTTATGCTGACGACATTCAACTCTACATCTTTCACCTGATCTTTCCTCCACCCTCCTCGCTCAGGTATCTGACTGCCTCTCCGCCATCTCCTCCTGGATGTTGGAGCGATTTCTCAAAATCAACATTTCCAAAACTGAACTCATTGTCTTTCCTCCTCCCAGCCTCCCATCCCACCATGACCTCTCCATTGTCGTTAACAACACCACCATCTCCTCTGTCACCCAACTCCGCTGCTTGGGTGTCACCCTTGACTCCTCTCTCTCTTTTGCCCCCCACATTCATTCCCTCGCCCAAGCCTGTCGCTTCCAACTATGCAACATCGCTCGCATACATCCCTTTCTCTCTCAGGAGGCCACCAAAACCATCATCCACGCACTCATCATCTCCCGCCTCGATTATTGTAACCTCATCCTCACCGGCCTCCCCCACTCCTGCCTCTCCCCCCTCCGCTCTATACTCAATGCGGCTGCAAGACTCATCTACCTCTCACGCCGCTCCTCCTCTGCCTCCCCTCTCTGCCTTGCCCTACACTGGCTCCCCTTCCCTTACAGAATTCTTTTCAAACTCCTCACCACCACTTACAAGGCTCTCTCCCACTCTACTGCCCCCTATATCTCTAACCTCCTCTCCATTCACACTCCCGCCCGCTCCCTGTGCTCGGCCAATGACCGCCGCCTCTCCTCCACTCTGATCACCTCTTCCCATTCCAGAATCCAGGACTTTTCCCGTGCAGCCCCCCTTCACTGAATGACCTCCCTCGCTCCATCCGCCTCTCTCCTACTCTGTGCTCCTTCAAACGTGCACTCAAAACTCACCTCTTTCTCAAAGCCTACCAACCATCCACTTAACCCCATCTCCTCTGCTCTTTCTCCCCTCTCTCCCATTGCCTCAACTGGCTCCTCTTGTGCTTGGTCTGTTTAACCCTCCCTTAGGATGTAAGCTCGCATGAGCAGGGCCCTCTTCCCTCCTGTCTCCTCACCTGTTCTTCTGCTCCGTGTTTTTTGCATCAGCCTGCCTGGAGTTTCTGAAGTATTGGTACTTTTTGTTTATTGTTCTGTACTGTTATACCCTGTATAGTCTACTGTTTGTACTGTGTACGGCGCTGCGGAAGCCTTGTGGCGCCTAACAAATAAAGGATAATAATAATAATAATACATAATTGTTACAAAGCAAGTATTTTCTTGCAGATGCTATTTAACGTTTGTGGTGATCCCACCTGTATAGCCATTTATTATAAGGATTATTTTTAATGCATTTTTGAAAACACACACTACACATTTTTATATATTAAAGAGAGAGATTTGATTGGTAGTTTGCATCTCATGACATCAGGGGAACATGCAACAGTGTGGTGAGTTGTTCATATGCTCAGACATATGCACAACTACATAGCCCAGGAAAGTGGTAAATTATCCCCAGGACAACCGAATAGTGCAGATTATGTATATTTATTTATATATAGCATTGTCAATCATCACAAGTGGCAGAAATGTCAGTAAACATATAATTAAAGATACAACATTAAAATCGGACCACTCTTTATTACTCTCTCTCTCATTCTCAGCATATGTGGCCAGAGGGTAAATGTCAGTAGCGATGGTCTCCATTCACCACCTCCTCCTACCTCTTGAAGCAGTATCATAGGCAAGGTAGGCAGCTGTTTGTATATACTTGTAACCTTGGTGTCACAAATCATGTGGGATATTTGCAACTGGTTCCCCTTTCATATTTTGCCTGTGATTCGTGCAGATGGTCCTATATAGCGCTCCTCAGTGGTTTGTCCAGTACCAACAAATCATCTTTTGTTGTACTGACTGAGATGTCTCAGTATTTGCTTCATTTTTGTATTGTATATATTTACTGATTAGTATCTCCTGTAAGTGTTACAACTCATCAGTTTATTAGCTTATTGCAGTCTATTATGTCTTTTAAAATCTATGTATTTGGGAACATTATATTTTAAAAAGTACTAGCATTTTCTAAGATCAATGTTACATCTCAATTTACATAGTCATGTCACTCCATTTATATACCCAATTAAATATTTGTAATTTAGATAATTAACACAGTCTGTTCCCTATATGTCACTTGCATTCCTGTTTAGTTCTTATTTTGCTTTTGCATTTCTAATTAATGCTAATACATACTGCCCTACAAGAATTTGCAAGTTGCAGTGTGAAATAATGCAGTGTTAGTTTTGGAGTATAAAGCACATTTGTACATAAGTCTCCTAAAGTGGGCCCTTGGTCAAAAGAAGCAATTAGCACATTGTTAGTATGCAATGAAGAACTAATCTGCACAGTATCAAAACAATTGTCTGCTACACTTTCTAAAATTTACTGGGTGCAGCTAGCAGCCCTCTGTTAAATGTGTTGTCTTTATGGTGTTGAGGATGGGTTTCCTTAACATTGACTGAATATCAGATGCCTGATTAATTAAGAAAATGATTATGATAGATGTCAGAATGACTGGAGCACAATGCAGAGGAATGTGTGAGATTCACATTCCATTTCCAACAATAGAGTGTGACAGAAATACTTCCACAAAGAAAAACAGAAAATTCACCACAACCTTTCATTGTGTCAAGGATCAAGGTCACATAACCTCAAATGCAAGTTGATCCCATATAAAGAGACTTATTAAAACATTCATAAATGAATATGTAAAGGTCCCCCTAACATGACAAGTGTTTTTGTATTGTGAGAACCCTTGTTAACCACAGACAGGTTCCCTGCAGCAAACTTTATTATGGTTACTGACAGGAAGTCACAGGGGAAACAGGGAAGGTATCTCAATTTGCATTTAAGTCTTGTGCTTCTTTAACCAAACTAATTTATTATTAAATGGAAATTATCATCTAAACATTTTTGTTACATGAAATGAAACTTCACTTTATATATATTCTCACATAAGGTTTGCACTCACATATACATATATACTTCGCTGGGGCCCTCTCATGTTGATATTGTGGAATGTTTTAGGTTACTGCAATACAAGTGTAAAAAGGGCACTCACCATACTTATAATTTTTCACAGTCTTTATTCAACAAAACCTAATCTTGTTTATGTTTCAGTCCTAGTTTGGACCTTTGTCTTGACATCAACAGTATATGAATAAGAATACTATCGTCCATTAGTCACTATGATAAACAGATGTTTTATATGCATTATGTGTATCTTTTTGTATAATTTTGCATCAAGATTCATCTTGTGTAGTATTGAATGAGTTAAGGCTATGAGTCACATGATCGGGATACAGAGGTATTAATAGAACTCCCCGGAGCTATGTCACGTTACCTTGAAAAAGACTTATGTTATATTCAAAACGCGTTGGTGGACAAGCATTGGAGAGTTGGTTGCTTATTCTGGATATTTTTCATCTGATGCAGAGGAATCGCCGAAGTATCTTTGGACTATTATATTGTATTTCTATGTGCGTTGTTTCTCCTGCTATCTTGTACAAGCAGCTACAATCCTTTGTGTATGTGACTTATTTATGAATTTTAATTATTGTATTAAACACCAGTGGTTTTATAAAAACGCATTGCACTAGATCCTTTCTCTTTTTGCATGTGATTGGTGATTGCAAGTGGTGCCGACTGCAATTTTAAAGAAAGCTGTAAGCTCTACTTCAGGCTAAGACCCCGTTCTTCAGGTTCAGAGCAGCAAAGGGTCAGTGTTATTATATCCCTTCTTCAAGGTGACCCTCAGTCTTGGGCATTCAGCCTGGCTCCTGCAAGTCCTTCATTACAGTCTGTTGGTGCATTCTTTAATGCTTTAGGCCTGCTTTATGATGACCCAGATCGGGTTGCTTTGGCCGAGGCTCACCTCAGAGCCTTAAAGCAAGGTCGGCGGTCTGCTGAGGAAGACTGTGCCGAGTTTAGACGATGGTCTACCGACAGCGAATGGAATGATCCTACATTACGCAGCCAATTTCCCTTAGGTTTGTCGGAGCAGATCCAGGATGTTTTTGTACACTTCCCTTCTCCAGCATCGCTAGAGAGTCTGATGCAGCTCGCCATCAAAATTGACAGACGGATCAAAGAGAGGAAGGTGGAAAAAGAGGCACCTTCCTGTCCATCATCTGCGTTTCTTTCTGCGTCAATGGGCACTGAAGAATCTATGCAATTAGGAGCCTACCATCTTTCTGCAGAAGAAAAAACCAGAAGACGGACCCAAGGTCTGTGTCTTTACTGTGGCATCAAAGGACATTTTTCCCGTTCCTGCCCTAATAAGTCGGAAAAAGTGTTGGCCTTGGAGAAAAAGAGGAGGTTCACCTAGGTCTGCAGATCATCTTGCTAAAAACGCAATTTTGGTTCCCGCGCACATCACTTATGGTGCTCATTCTGTTGATATCTCACCCTTTATTAATAGTGGTGCCGCTAGAAATTTTCTGGACATTGGATTCGCCAAATCTTCTGGAATTCCTTTCAAGGGTATCAGTACTGTTATTACCGTATGTGGTCTAGGCGGAGGATAACTCCCAGGCGGCAAGGTCTTGTATAAAACACCCCCGTTACACATGGCGGTGGGATCCCTTCATTCAGAAACTCTCGCCTCCTACCTTATCAACTTACCATCTGTACCGGGAATATTGGGGCATGCCTGGCTGCGTCTTCACCACCCTGTAATTGTGCACAAAGGGAGATTACCCAGTGGAGTTCCTTGTGTTCTCAGACTTGTTTGAGCTTGCCTCTTCGGATTCTGCAGCCTGCTTCCAAATTACTTCCTCCTTAGTACTGTGAATTCTGGATGTATTCTCTAAAAAAGCTGCTGACACTCTGCTTCCACATCGGGATTTCGATTGTGCCATCAAATTAATGCCAGGTACTAAATTACCTAAAGGAAGTCTGTATTTTCTCTCTGATCCTGAAACCAAGGCCATGCAGGAATATGTTGAGGAAAATTTACAAAAAGGGTTTATTAGGCCTTCAAAATCTCTGGTGGGAGCTGGCTGTTTCTTTGGCTCCGAGAAGTATGGTGGACTACACCTCTGTATTGATTTCAGAGGTCTTAACAAAATTACTATTAAAAACACCTACCCACTTCCTCTCATCTCTGTCCTGTTTGATCAACTTAGAGGTGCTACAATCTTTACCAAAATGGATCTTCGCGGGGCATACAATCTCATCCAAATCAGAGTAGAAGATGAGTGGAAAACGGCTTTCAATACCCATTCCAGCCACTACAAGTATTTGGTTATGCCATTCGGTCTTTGTAACGCACCAGCTGTCTTCCAAGATGTCACTCACCGGACCGTGAGTGCCTCTTCCCGGACATTTAGGAACCGTGGCCGTCCACCATCCTGAGGGTCTGCGCATGCGCAGCCCTTTTCTATACTTCAGTGTATACCCCTTTAACTTAATTGGCAGATCAGGCAACCTCCCTATATTAAGCACCTGTGGTCACTACCACGTTGCCTGATCTTGGAGTCTCATTCCTCATGAGTCTCTGAAGGTGTTCCTGTATTACTTGTGTATTCAGTGCTGCTGATTCCTGTGGTTTCCAAACCACTTCTACTACTGTGGTTCCATACCACTTCTACCATCAACTGTATCATCATGACTGTTTGCTGATTCCTATCCGCTGCCTCCGTGCACTACAGTCTTCTACACCACTTCAACGTTATTTTATATCAATGTGACTGTTTGCTCATTGCTATCCGCTGCCTCCGTGCACTCCAGCTTTTACCTCACTCACCTGCTTCTCATCAAGTCTGTTTGCTGATTTCTATCCGCTGCCTCTGTGCACTACAGGCCCCTGCTTGCAACTCGCCTGTGTTCAACATCGTGACTGCCAGCTGACTACTATCCGCTGCCTCTGTGCACTACAGTCTCCTGCTTGCAACTCGCCTGTGTTCAACATCGTGACTGCCAGCTGATTACTATCCGCTGCCTCCGTGCACTACACTCTCATCTCATCTTTGCTGTGACTTCCTCGAGACTGCCACTTTTCATTACCATCTGCTACACTTCGTGATCTACAGTTCCTGCCCTGCGCTGCACTCCTGTTTCCCATCGCTGTTGGTTCCTGTGGTTGCTACTGGTTACCTCCGTGTGCCGCTGAGTCCTGCCGCTGTGGTCAGCGCTATCGTCCATCTCCTGCTGATCCACTCTCCACGCCTTCACGTGTTCCACTGGCCTCTACCCTCCTGTCAGCATTGGATTTGTATCTCTTCTACTACCCTCTGCTGGATCATCTCCATTCTCCTGGGTTTCCTATGAGTCCAGTTCCACGTGTTGCTGACTCCTGTGGATTCGTGTCCCTGTCGGTCTACTCACCTGTGCGCTGCACCTGCTAGACCGCTGCTTCTCCTATCCAGGGACTTCCTATCCAGTCGGCCTCCAGCCGCTCAGGTACCGCTGCAATCCCATCTGACTGCTACTGCTGAACCACGGTATGCATACTTCTCATTGACTGTGCTGTGTATTGCATATCTTGCTGGACTGTGTTTGGTTCTCTCTGGAGTCTGCTATCCGCTGAGTCTATTGCCATCATTGACTGTGTTATCATTGTGCTGGACTACTTCAAGAGACTTTCTAGATTGCAGACCTGATCAGTCATTTACATATATATATACCTATATTGTGCATATTACTGTGGATCGTGTATAAGGTGCCTGTGTATATCCTGTGTTGCAGTCTTCCCCCGTGCACCTCCTTTCATATATATGCAGTGGTACAACTTGCTGATGTCAGACCACTGATCCCTGTTTCCGGTATCACCTGTTCCATTATCCTCTCACATAGCAGTGGTACAACTTGCTACCGCAGACCACTGACTACCTGGATACCTCCACTTGGATTCCATTCCTTCACTCAGACAGCGGTACAACTTGCTACCCGCAGACCGCTGACTCTCATCACCTCCTTGTTTCTGTTGGACATTCCTCCTCACTATAGCAGTGGTACAACTTGCTACCGCAGACCACTGACTACCTTCACGTGTCCTTGTCCATACAGTTCCTTGTGTATCATTACCTCATTATTACCAGTGTTGCTAGTCATAGACTTTCCTGAGCATCTCATCGGCCATCATTTCATGTTCCGTGATCACCCAGCTACCAGAGTACCCTATTACCATCTACATTGCTCTGGTAAGCCTACCATCTGGTGATCCCTGGGTAAAGACTCCTAGTGCCCGTGACAGTAAGATCAGGCCATGACAGACCCAGATGTGGAACCTACCGCCAAAGAGATGCTGCAACATCTGGTTAGCCGTGTGGAGCAACAGGATGCCCGCCAACAGCTGTTACTTCAGTGTTATCAGTCATTAACCTCCCAAGGAACATCTGGACAGACTGTGACAGCTACTACTGAAGCTCCTGTGCTTTCCTCCGTTTCCCCATTGCCATCCCAGGTGTCTATAGCTTCCACGCTTCACCTGCCTACTCCGTCAAAGTACGATGGAGACCCCAAAACTTGTAGGGGTTTCCTTAACCAATGTTCAGTCCATTTTGAGCTCCAACCTCAAAATTTTTCTACCCATCGTTCCAGAGTGGCCTATCTTATCTCTTTGTTTTCAGGACAAGCCCTGGCTTGGGCCTCCCCTCTGTGGGAGAGGAACGATCCAATATTACAAGATAGTGCCAAATTCATTTCTACATTCCGAAGTGTGTTCGATGAACCAGGTCGTGTGACCTCCGCTGCTTCCAGCATCCTCCGTCTGCGACAAGGATCTCATACTGTAGGCCAGTACGTCATTCAATTTAGGATCTTAGCCTCTGAACTTCAGTGGAACACTGAAGCCCTAGTTGCCGCCTTCTGGCAGGGGCTTTCCGATAAAATTAAAGATGCACTGACTACCCAAGAGCTTCCTTCGTCACTTGAAGATTTGATCTCTCTATGCCATCGTGTTGATATGAGATTTCGTGAAAGAGAGGCTGAGAAAACGACTTCTGCTAAAGCACCTTTTCGCTCTAACCCTCAATTTCGTCCAGTGTCACCCGCTGTGATTCCCATGGAGATTGGACGTTCCAAGTTATCTTCTGAGGAGAGGAAACGAAGAGTCAAGAATAGACTCTGTATCTATTGTGCTGATTCCACTCATGTCCTCAGCTCCTGCCCTAAGAGATCGGGAAATGCCAGGCCCTAACTAGTTCTGGAGAGGTGAAGTTAGGGTCCCTGGAGTCCTCTCCATCGTCTATGAAATCTAAAGTCTGCGCTTTTGATGTGACTATTTCCTTTGCTACCAAGACCTTTGAGTCACAGGCATTGATTGATTCCGGAGCAGCAGGAAATTTTATTTCCAAATCGTTAGTTAATCAATGGTCTCTACCAATGATTACCTTAAAAACTCCCATTACTGTGACGGCTATCGATGGATCACGTCTCATCAACGGTCTCATCACCCAGAGTACGTCTCCAGTAACCCTTCAGATTGGTGCTCTGCATCATGAAGAGATATCGTTTTTAATTCTTCCTGTTACGACAAGTCCGATTGTCCTAGGCCTTCCATGGCTTCAGTGTCACTCTCCCCAGATTGACTGGCGCACCCCTCAAGTCACGTCTTGGGGGCCTGAATGTCACCATCATTGCCTTTCCCAAGTCATTCCTCTCAAGGTACAGCAAGCTTCCATTTCAGCTATTTCACCGGGACTCCCTCCTCAATATGCTTCATTTACCGATGTTTTTGATAAAGCTCAGTCTGAACGTCTTCCTCCTCATCGTTCTTGGGATTGTCCGATTGATCTTCTTCCTGGCAAGACTCCTCCCAGAGGCCGGGTCTATCCACTCTCGTTACCTGAAACTCAAGCTACATCTGAATATATACGGGAGAACCTCCAGCGTGGGTTCATTCGACCTTCCACCTCGCCCGCTGGAGCTGGGTTCTTCTTTGTCAAAAAGAAGGATGGATCATTACGCCCTTGTATAGATTTTCGTGGACTCAATGCCATTACTATCAAGAACCGGTATCCCATTCCGTTGATCACTGAGCTATTTGACCGCATCAAGGGAGCCCGTATTTTTACTAAGTTGGATCTTCGTGGTGCTTACAATTTAATCAGAATCCGTTCCGGTGACGAATGGAAGACGGCGTTTAACACCAGAGACGGGCATTACGAATATCTGGTAATGCCTTTCGGGCTATGTAATGCCCCCGCTGTTTTTCAGGGCTTCATTAATGAGATTTTTCGGGACTTATTATATGTATGTGTCGTCGTCTACCTGGACGACATATTGATTTTTTCACAGGACCTGCCTTCTCACCACCAACATGTGGCAGAAGTCCTCTCCAGGCTACGAAAAAATTCATTGTTCTGTAAATTAGGAAAATGTTCATTCGAATTACCCCAGATTCCATTCTTGGGGTATATTGTTTCCGGAGTTGGTCTGAAGATGGATCCTGACAAAGTAAATGCTGTACTACATTGGCCCCAGCCAACTACTCTTCGTGCCATCCAGCGTTTTTTAGGTTTTGCCAATTACTATAGACGCTTCATTCAAGATTTTTCTTCCATTGCATCTCCTATTGTGGCCCTGACTCGTAAAGGGGCTAATCCTAAGCAATGGTCTACTGAGGCTATTCAAGCCTTTCAAACATTAAAAGAGTCCTTCTCTTCGGCTCCAATCCTTCGTCAGCCTGATGTGACACTCCCTTTTTTCCTAGAAGTAGATGCCTCTAATGTGGGCTTAGGAGCTATTCTCTCCCAACGCTCGGAACAGCAAAAATTCCACCCTTGTGCCTTCTATTCTCGGGGTCTCCTACCCGCAGAGAAGAATTATACCATCGGAGACAAGGAATTACTGGCTATCAAAGCCGCATTAGAGGAATGGAGATACTTGTTGGAGGGAGCTCGCCATCCGGTGACGATCTTCACGGATCATAAGAACTTGTCATATCTCCAGTCTGCCCAATGCTTGAACCCTCGTCAAGCAAGATGGTCTCTTTTCTTTTCCCGTTTTGAATTAATAATTACCTTCAAACCAGCTGCCAAGAACAAAAAAGCTGATGCCTTATCTAGAGCCTTTGCTACGTCCTCTGATATAGAAGAGGTTTCCAACCATACCATTCTAGACCCCAAATGTATCTCACTGGCTGCTTCATCCACCAAAACGCTACCATTTGGGAAGACCCTCGTGCCTTCTACTCTAAGGAGGAAAATCCTTTCGTGGTTCCATGCCTCTCGTTTTTCTGGACACGCCGGTGAACACAAGACTTTTGAGATCCTCTCTCGAAGTTACTGGTGGCCTTCAATGAGGAGAGACGTCAAAGAGTTCATTGCTTCCTGTGAATTATGTTCGCAATTCAAATCCTCCCGCAGAACCCCAGCAGGGTTGCTGCGACCACTACCCATTCCGTCCAAACCATGGACCCATATTAGTATGGATTTCGTTACTGACTTACCACCTAGTAAGAACCATAACACTATTTGGGTGGTAGTGGACAGATTTTCGAAGATGGCTCATTTCATCCCTCTGTCTGGTTTGCCTTCCTCGTCTATCCTGGCTGAACATTTCATTAAAGAGATCTTCCGTATCCATGGATGTCCATCTGAGATTGTGTCTGATAGAGGAGTACAATTCGTGTCCAGATTCTGGCGAGCCCTTTGTAAAACCTTGGGCATACGATTAGCACTCTCATCTTCTTACCATCCACAATCCAATGGACAAACCGAACGTGTCAATCAAGATCTTGAGACTTTTATAAGGATATTTTCATCAGCCAATCAAGACAACTGGGTAGAGTTACTCCCTTGGGCTGAGTTCGCCCATAACAACATGTACCATGAGTCATCATCCAAAACTCCATTCTTTGTGGTTTACGGTCACCATCCGTCTTTTCCGGAATTTCCTGCCCTCCCGCCCACCCAAGTTCCTGCGGTGGAGACTGTTTGTCAGACCTTTAAAAATATCTGGTCTCAGGTTAGAACCTGTTTAAAGAAGACATCTGTCAAATATAAATCTTTCGCTGATAAGAAGAGGCGGGCTATTCCACCACTAAAAATTGGAGATCGTGTCTGGTTATCCACAAAAAATATTCGTTTGAAGGTTCCATCCATGAAATTCGCCCCTCGTTTTATTGGTCCATATAGGATCATTCAAGTTATCAATCCAGTATGTGTGAAACTCCTTCTTCCTAAGAGTCTTCGGATTTCTAATGCCTTCCATGTATCTTTGCTCAAACCTCTTATTATCAACCGTTTTTCAACTCCTCCCTCAGCTCCGCAGCCAGTTCAAGTCCATCAGGAGGAGGATTTTGAGATTACCGAGGTACTAGATGCAAAAATTTCGCGAGGAGTCCTCCACTTCCTCGTTCATTGGAAGGGCTTTGGTCCTGAGGAGCGCTCTTGGATCAAAGCTGAAGATCTTAATGCTCCTGCCCTTTTGAAGAAGTTTTACTCCAAAAATCCGGACAAGCCCGGTTCCAGGCGTTCTGTGCCCACCTTTAAAAGGGGGGGTACTGTCACTCACCGGACCGTGAGTGCCTCTTCCCGGACATTTAGGAACCGTGGCCGTCCACCATCCTGAGGGTCTGCGCATGCGCAGCCCTTTTCTATACTTCAGTGTATACCCCTTTAACTTAATTGGCAGATCAGGCAACCTCCCTATATTAAGCACCTGTGGTCACTACCACG
Organism: Mixophyes fleayi; assembly: GCF_038048845.1. Classification (NCBI taxonomy): domain Eukaryota; kingdom Metazoa; phylum Chordata; class Amphibia; order Anura; family Limnodynastidae; genus Mixophyes; species Mixophyes fleayi. Next base: position 71,177,634 of record NC_134406.1, read on the forward strand.
TTGCCTGATCTTGGAGTCTCATTCCTCATGAGTCTCTGAAGGTGTTCCTGTATTACTTGTGTATTCAGTGCTGCTGATTCCTGTGGTTTCCAAACCACTTCTACTACTGTGGTTCCATACCACTTCTACCATCAACTGTATCATCATGACTGTTTGCTGATTCCTATCCGCTGCCTCCGTGCACTACAGTCTTCTACACCACTTCAACGTTATTTTATATCAATGTGACTGTTTGCTCATTGCTATCCGCTGCCTCCGTGCACTCCAGCTTTTACCTCACTCACCTGCTTCTCATCAAGTCTGTTTGCTGATTTCTATCCGCTGCCTCTGTGCACTACAGGCCCCTGCTTGCAACTCGCCTGTGTTCAACATCGTGACTGCCAGCTGACTACTATCCGCTGCCTCTGTGCACTACAGTCTCCTGCTTGCAACTCGCCTGTGTTCAACATCGTGACTGCCAGCTGATTACTATCCGCTGCCTCCGTGCACTACACTCTCATCTCATCTTTGCTGTGACTTCCTCGAGACTGCCACTTTTCATTACCATCTGCTACACTTCGTGATCTACAGTTCCTGCCCTGCGCTGCACTCCTGTTTCCCATCGCTGTTGGTTCCTGTGGTTGCTACTGGTTACCTCCGTGTGCCGCTGAGTCCTGCCGCTGTGGTCAGCGCTATCGTCCATCTCCTGCTGATCCACTCTCCACGCCTTCACGTGTTCCACTGGCCTCTACCCTCCTGTCAGCATTGGATTTGTATCTCTTCTACTACCCTCTGCTGGATCATCTCCATTCTCCTGGGTTTCCTATGAGTCCAGTTCCACGTGTTGCTGACTCCTGTGGATTCGTGTCCCTGTCGGTCTACTCACCTGTGCGCTGCACCTGCTAGACCGCTGCTTCTCCTATCCAGGGACTTCCTATCCAGTCGGCCTCCAGCCGCTCAGGTACCGCTGCAATCCCATCTGACTGCTACTGCTGAACCACGGTATGCATACTTCTCATTGACTGTGCTGTGTATTGCATATCTTGCTGGACTGTGTTTGGTTCTCTCTGGAGTCTGCTATCCGCTGAGTCTATTGCCATCATTGACTGTGTTATCATTGTGCTGGACTACTTCAAGAGACTTTCTAGATTGCAGACCTGATCAGTCATTTACATATATATATACCTATATTGTGCATATTACTGTGGATCGTGTATAAGGTGCCTGTGTATATCCTGTGTTGCAGTCTTCCCCCGTGCACCTCCTTTCATATATATGCAGTGGTACAACTTGCTGATGTCAGACCACTGATCCCTGTTTCCGGTATCACCTGTTCCATTATCCTCTCACATAGCAGTGGTACAACTTGCTACCGCAGACCACTGACTACCTGGATACCTCCACTTGGATTCCATTCCTTCACTCAGACAGCGGTACAACTTGCTACCCGCAGACCGCTGACTCTCATCACCTCCTTGTTTCTGTTGGACATTCCTCCTCACTATAGCAGTGGTACAACTTGCTACCGCAGACCACTGACTACCTTCACGTGTCCTTGTCCATACAGTTCCTTGTGTATCATTACCTCATTATTACCAGTGTTGCTAGTCATAGACTTTCCTGAGCATCTCATCGGCCATCATTTCATGTTCCGTGATCACCCAGCTACCAGAGTACCCTATTACCATCTACATTGCTCTGGTAAGCCTACCATCTGGTGATCCCTGGGTAAAGACTCCTAGTGCCCGTGACACAAGATCTCATTAATGAAGTTCTCCGGGAATTCCTTGATCAGTTCGTGGTTGTGTACTTGGATAACATATTAATATATTCCCGTTTTTTGTCTCAGCACCGGCTCCATGTTCAACAAGATCTCCATAAATTACGGGACCATCATTTGTTTGCACAGCTTGAAAAATGCGACTTTGAAGTTCGGAGTGTATCATTCCTAGGATATATAATATCCTCTACCAGTTTCTCCATGGACCCAAGTAAAGTTCAAGCTATCTTAGATTGGGTGCGGCCCATTAATCTGAAAGCTGTAAAAAGGTTTCTGAGGTTCCCCAAATAATACCGAAGATTTATTCAAGGTTTTTCCGATTTGGTGGCTCCCACTGTTGCCTTCACCAGAAAGGGGGCAGATCCTAGTAATTGGTCCTCAGAAGCTATCAATTCCTTTGAGGCTCTAAAGAAAGCATTTTCTCCGCCCCTATCTTGAGACATCCTAATCCTGAGCTGCCTTTTATTCTGGAGGTTGATGCCTCTGACATTGGTGCTGGCGCTGTTCTCTCTCAAAAAGATGCTGTCAATCACCGACTGTTTCTCCCACAAGTTCTCTTCTGCAAAGGCCAACTATGATGTTGGTAATCGGGAACTCTTAGCCATCAAATGGGCTTTTGAAGATAGGCGTCACTGGCTGGAAGGAGCCATCCATTACATCTCAGTCATCACTGACCATAAGAACCTCCAATACATTGAATCCGCAAAACGACTGAATCCTAGACAAGCCCGTTTGTCATTGTTCTGTTCCCGCTTTCGTTTTGTTATCAGTTATAGACCAAGATCTAAGAACACCAAGGCTGATGCTTTATCCAGAAGCTTTATCTCTCAACATGCACAAGTTCCGAAACCGCTGCCAATAATACCACCTTCAATTATCCACGCAGGTTTAGAGCAAGACTTGGGTATAATCCTTCGCATTCCAAAAATTGGCTCTGTCAGAGACACCCGCAAACCGCTTAGTTGTGCCAGTCCACCTTCGAAAGGCTGTCCTCACTGAAACACCGAAAATAAAACCGTCAGACATCCTGGTATCTTTAAAACCACAGAAAGTCTCTCACGCACTGTCTGGTGGCCCACCATGGCATCAGATGTCTCAAGATTTTGTTATGTCCTGTTAAATTTGTGCTAAAAACAAAACCCCTAGGAACTGCCCTTCTGATCAGCTTATGCCATTATCTGTTCCTACAAGACCTTGGACACTATGGATTTTATTTTGGAGCTCCCTTCCTCAGCAGGCCTCAATGCTATCTGTGTAGTGGTTGACCACTTCAGTAAAATGTCCCATTTCATACCTTTAACCAGATTTCCTAGTGCACAGACCTTGGCGTCACTTTTTGTCCAGCACATTTATCAGCTCCAAGGCTTACCGTTGGATATTGATTCTGATTGCGACTCTCAGTTTATTGCTCAATTCATCAGCCTCTCCTCAGCATACCATCCACAATCCAAGGGTTAATTAATCCCTGGAACAATTTCTATATTTGTACACTTCTGAATTCCACAACAACTGGTCAGTCTGTTACCATGGGCAGAGTTCGCATACAACAATTCTTGCCATTCCTCCACTTGTACCTCTCCATTCTATTGCAATTTTTGTTACCATCCTAGATCTAACTCATTGGCTTAACCCTTCTGGTCTCCCTGGCAGATGCTCCATGGCTTTTAGTCTTAAAAATATCTGGAAGAAAGTTCACTCTGCCTTAAAGCGAGCCTCGTTTCACTCCAATTTGCAGATCAAGACTGTAGGAGCTGCTCTTTCAAAGTGGGTCAGAAGGTTTGGCTCTCCACCAGTAATATCAGGCTCAGACAACCCTGTAAAAAACTCGGCCCTAGATTCATTGGCCTCTTTTCCATAATCAAGCAAGTGAATCCTGTGGCCTTTAGGTTGAAGCTTTCCCGCTCTCTGAAAATTCCTAACACGTTTCATTGCTCTTTGCTTAAACCTGTCATTTTTTCCAGTAAATTTAAACGTGTTTAGTCTCGGAAGTCGCACTCAGTTAATTAATCAGACAATAATTTATTAAGCAGCCCCTGGGGGTACTTACTGAGCAAGGGTCCTGATTGGCTCTCTTCTGTACTTAAGGCAGGGAGGGCTTAGCCTCCCTACCGGTTATAGCGTTTCAGTCCTGCACTATTGCTGACCTGCTGTTGGATTCCTGTATACCTCATCTATCATTGTGACCTTTTGCTTTTACCTTAGACCATGCCTGTTTGCCTGTGACCCTGACCTTTTGCTTGTATTAGGGACTTCGCTGTTTCGCTACAGACCTCTAACCTTGGCCTGCCTCTGACCACCGGCTCCAGCCTGGGCTAGCACCCTCGATTCCATCTGCGCTGTGGCCATCGCTGATGAGCTTTTACTACTCTGAACCTAAGACCTGGGGGCATCTGAGTACCTGTGAGCACATAAAGCTCTATGGGAAAGGCTGCTGCTAAAGGTGAAGATCTCTACTCTAACTCTTCTAAAAGCTCATCTAGGTGGTTGTGGGCCCTAACACCTACTACTGAACATTCATATTTATGGCAGCACGGACTACAGTGAACATTCCATCCTGCTGTTTTTTATCACCTATAGCGGATCCTGTGCGTATAATTATGTTTCTTGTTAATTAAAAACCGTTTCTTCTTATTTGAGGTTGTGAGTCATTAAGAACTTTTATCCGATTGAACTTGTATATGGACTGAAACCACCTAGGTTCTTAAAAAGAGCCAGATGGGTTAATTCACATTGCAATACCATTGCAATACCATGGACTTAAAAATGAGCTACAAAATCACAAATGCTTGTAAAGGGTTAAAACAATGAGCTGCTCTTAACAGGGATTAGGAATCTCATTAACCAGTTTAGACGACCATTGTTCTCCCTTGGACTTGAACAGACAGTGGAGCATCAGCTCAACAGGAGAGGACTGCATGTGGAGAGAATCCTGGTCCCTTCCCATCTCCATTTCAACTCCAGGGCAATCCCAGCATCACTGAACTGTGGATATACCCTGCAGGGTGGGATTCCCAGTGTGGGAAATTTGGGTCCCTTAAAAAGGCTTGCAGGGAAAACTTATTGCTAATTGCTTCTTTAGTCCCCGCCCCTGCTTCACAATACTTTTTTTGGCCTATTAAAGTAGAAGCGAAGTGGGCAGGATTCGAAAGGTTGCTCTGCTCTCCCGGTAGTCCGGGAGAGCTCCCAAAAATTAGAATAGGCAAATATGGTTTTAATTCTCCTTTGTTGCATTCTGTCTTTACACTGGTAGACAGAGAATAGACTGGGTGGTGCCACCAGTACACTAAGGATCATTGATCTTTATGAGAAAGATGAGCAGCACTTACAGACATATAATGCAGGGCTGACATGCAAATAAATAGTTAATATATTTTTCTTTCACGTCTATCTCCATCCTGCCTTATGAGAAGAGGCCTCTGTGCATGAACTGTTTTCTCACATTATTAAACAGATTAAAACTACCCTTGTGTGTTTAACCTTAGCATATTATTTTGATTTACACATTGAATAAATCTTTCCTACATGGAGTTGAATCACATTTATTAAGCATATCTTGAAAATGGAACAAATCCACCATACTACAAGAAATAAATAAAGCCATTTCTTCATTGCTTCAATGCAAACATTTTTGAGGTTTGTGGTGATTTTGAAAAAAAGTGGGTGTAGCTGTGTGAACTAGGGGATTCTGTTTGATTGGCTACCAAGCAGATTGTTATGATCAGAATGAAAGTTTAGATATACAGATGTGGCCTATTAACCATAGTTTGTGGTTTCAAGTAGTAGAGTTGTTCCATGTTGTCTCACAGATCTGTACTTGCACATACCTAGCAGAGCCTATTAACCTGCCATTAAAGAAAGTAATTTTGACATTTTCATGAAAAGGAAGCTGCTTGCACACCCACTCATCCCCTCACTAAATGAGTTACAGATCTGAATTTCTTATAAAAATTTTAAAGAATTACCAGACATGCCATTTGATTACATTTCAGGTGAAATAATTATTACTGGCTAATGAAATAAACATATTAGGTTCCATATATCAAGGCAAATATAGAGGAAAGCACAGTTGATTCCCACTTTCCTCCATATTTGCGTTCAGATGGCCATTTTGCAAATCCATCTGTCAGGAGGATTCAAAGCAGATCTCAGTGCTTCATTTTTTAAGCAGAACTTGCCAGATGTAATACAGATGTTTTACATATATTACAATGCTGGTTCAAATCAGAACACCTCAAAGGTTATGGAGGATTTCAGATTCCAACATAAGGAGGAGGGGAGGGAGCCACACAACATGGTCACACATCTGACATACAGGCAAAGACTTTTGCATATTGTTAACTTGCATCCCCATACATCTGGAGATGCGGAAGAGGTTTGGGCAGGGGCGGGCAAACATAGGCCAAGTACAATAAGTGCATGCTCATGTAATTACAACACAATTAGATGTTAAAGCATCTTCTGGTATACCTTATAGGGAATGTATCTCATGCGGTTTCAGGAGAATTCATGCAATGATAAGCAATTTTATCAGCAGCCCTGGTTAGTTGCTTAAAATTGGTTGATTGTGGATTGACCCCTTCAACTTAGAGTACTAGTACTTAGGACATTAGCGTTGCAAACATTATATGACATTTGTCTATTCGCATTAATTAATAGACGATTCCATTTGGACTACCTTAGAAAAATCAGTTTCCCATTTGGTTTTTAATGGTTAAAATAATATATGCTTTTATTTAAAATAATTTAATTTGTATTTATTTTGGATTTGTGTTTGTATTTAATGACATCTTATATGAGACAATTTTTTTCTTTCTGGACAAACAGGGCTTTCTTTCAGTAGCACTTTGGAATAAGTATCTTTTTACATTTTTTTAGCTTTATATAGGGAAACATTTACAAAAATTGAAAAAAAATTGAAATGTTTCCAAGATTTTTCCCATAGTTACTTTCACATAATTTCAATTACAGATATTCATCCCTAAATGTACAATCGTGGGCAAAAGTTTTGAGAATGACACAAATATTTGTTTTCACAAAGTTTGCTGCTTTAATGTTTTTAGACCTTTTTGTTATATAGTGCTATGGTATACTGAAGTAAAATTACAAGCATTTCATAAGTGCCAAAGGCTTTTATTGACAATTACATCAAATGTATGCAAAGAGTCAATATTTTCAGTGTTAACCCTTCTTTTTGAAGACCTCTGAAATTCGCCCTGGCATGCTGGCAATCAATTTCTGGGCCACATACTGACTGATGGCCACCCATTCTTGCCTAATCAATGTTTGAAGTTTGTCAGAATTGTTGGGTTTTGTTTGTCCACCTGCCTCTTGATGATTGACCGCCAGTTCTCAATGGGATTAAAGTCTGGGGAGTTTACTGGCTATGGACCCAAAATTTTGATGTTTTAATCCCCGAGTCACTTAGTTATCACTGTTGCCTTATGGCAAGGTGCTCCATCATGCTGGAAAATACATTGCTCATCACCAAACTGCTCTTGGATGGTTGGGAGAAGTTCCTCTTGGAGGATGTTTTGGTACCATTCTTTAATCATAGCTATGTTCTTAGGTAAAATTGTGAGTGAGCCCACTCCCTTGGCTGATAAGCAACCACGCAGTTGAATTGTCTCAGGATACTTTACTGTTGGCATGACACAGGACTGATGGTAGTTCTCACCTTTTCTTCTCCAGACAAGCATTTTTCCAGATGCCCCAAACAATCTGAAAAGGGATTCATCAGAGAAAATTACTTTACCCCAGTCCTCAGCAGTCCAATCCATGTACCTTTTGCAGAATACTAGTCGGTCCCTGATGTTTTTCCTGGAGAAAAGTGGCTTCTTTGCTGGCCTTCTTGACACCAGGCCATCCTCCAAAAGTCTTTGCCTCACTGTGCGTGCAGATGCACTTACACCTGCCTGCAGCCATTCCTAAGTAAGCTGTGCACCTGGTGGTGTCCCAATTCCGCAGCTGAATTAACTTTAGGAGACAGTACTGGCACTTGCTGGACGTTGTTGGGTGCCCTGAAGCCTTCTTTACAAATATTGAACTTCTCTCCTTGAAGTTCTTGATGATCCGATAAATGGTTGATTTAGGTGCAATCTTACTAGCAGCAATATCTTTGCCTGTGAGGCCTTTTGTGGGCAAATCAATGGTGGCTGCAACTGTTTCCTTGCAGGTAACCATGGTTAACAGAGGAGGAACAATTATTTCAAGCACCACCCTCCTTTTATAGCTTACAGTCTGTTATTATAACTTAATCAGCATGACAGAGTGATCTCTAGTCTTGACCTCAACACTCTCACCTGTGTTAACAAGAGAATCACTGACCTGATGTCAGCTGGTCCTTTTGTGACAGGGCTGAAATGCAGTGGAAATGTTGTTTTGGGGATAAAGTTCATTGTCATGGCAAAAGTGACTGTGAAATGAATTGCAATTCATCTGATCACTCTTCAAGACATTCTGAGACATTCTGGAGTATATGCAAGTTGCCATAATATAAACTGAGGCAGCAGACTTTGTGAAAACTAATATTTGTGTCATTCTCAAGACTTTTGGCCATGACTATAATCAAAATCCAAATTTTGGTTTATGGTGTAATTTTGCATAAGTGTAGCACACAAGAGTGATGCAGTCTATGCTTGATGGGTTAATCACTTTATGGAAAAGCATACTCTTTTTTAAGTATGTTTACACCCTATGGGCCTGAGTCATTAAGGCGAGTAAAATATAAAAAAGGAGTAACTTTGCACTTGAGCAAAACCATGTTGCATTGGAGGGGGAGGTAAATTTAAAATGTGGAGACAGATTTATATTAATGGTAATTTGGTGAGCTCTTTTTTTAATTATTTCATGCTGCTCCTTATTAATTATAATATTCCAGTGCTTATTTAGGAGTGCACAACAATATTTGTATTGGTTAAATACTTCGATTTTTTTTTATAAACTCTGTAAATTTTCAATGAATATAAATTTTCTAGTGCACATTTACCATATTCTGCACAATTAGAAATTATTTGTTTTTACATCCAATATAAGAAAATGACATTGGTATGGCCACTTTACCTATTTTTTTATCCGCTTGCATTAACAAATGCAATATTTGAATATAGCTCTTTTGCAGAGTATTTGCAGTGGATGCGTTAATAAACATGCAGTAAGGTCCGTGATATATCTATCCCTAATACACTAACTAACTGAAATCGTCCTTCCACCAATGTCTGTGTTCGCGACTGTGCTGACCCGCACTTGGAATGCAGAAGTTCCTGTAAGGTGTTCCAATAGAGTCAAATAGGAGTGTGACTGTCTCTAATGCGTTTCAACCGTAAGGACTTTTTCAAAGAATACATTGTAATGAATTCAGGGGCTTTTATAGCTACTCCCCGTTTTTCTTTTTTTAAAAAACTTTAGTAATAAAAACTGTATAAAAACAAATTTCAGTCATCAAGAAATTAAAATTCTTTTAAAATGCTCAGTGTTAATACCTGCATGCCAGATGTTATATCCCACCAAGCGTAATCCTTACATATAGGACCACTTTACCAAAAATCGATGTATACTTTATAATCATAACAAACCAATGTCCTTTATTAAATTGATCAGTTTTTGAACGGAGCAAGTTACAAGAAACATGAGTGTCTGAAACATGTTAGTATTTTGCTAACAGACCATTTCCTATATCAGTGCTAGATTGAGCCACTAGTTTACTTATTCTGAATGCCCCATGGAAAGCCAGACAAAGGGCAGTGCTAAAAAGCAGTACTACATTTGAATCAGATGCAACGCCGCAAGCGCTCCCACCAATTGCCTCAAGATCCCAACAGAAATGGGGCACCTTGTGTCAGCCTCAACGGGACGTTCTCTCGCCCAACCCTTCAATGCTTTAGAGAGGTGGGGTCTGTAATGCTATGCAATCATGCCATAAAAGAAATAGCGGAAAGGGTAGCTGCCATATTGGATTTGGAAGCACCTTGCAAGTGTCTACTCCACATGAAGTATACAATGGGATTAGTCTGACCTGAAGAGTGACCATCAGAGTACGAATTCAGAAACAACTGCCACTGCTGCCAAAAGGCCCGATAAGACCGTCTCATAAATGATGCCAAGGAAGCTTCTGCCAGGCCCCTTATACCGTCTCAACCCTCTGCCAAGCGGAAATAGGACAGGGAATTCCAATTAGCTGCGCGTGATGTTCCAAGGACCGAAAGCGACCATTTTGCCGCCACTCCATAGGCCAAGGAGCAGCGCACCATTTACCTTGAAAAAAGGCTCCGAAGCCATGAGCCCCAGAAGCATCCGTGTAAAGCTCTATATCTGAGTTAGATACTGTACATTCCAGCCAGATACGTACTACATTAATATTCCTGTAGGAATGTCGCCCAAATCCGAAGGTCGCCTCGGATTTCAACCATCAGCCGAAGCCGCGGGTGAGTCCTAGTTAACCCCGCCATGGCTAATTGCAATTTCCTGCAGAAAATCCTTCCCATAGGATTGCCTCTGCACGCAAAATTCAATAATTCGAGCAATGACTGAACTCATCTCAAGAAACTAGTATCCGGACTAAGAACCTCTGCAATAAATGACCCCAGCTTATCAATATTCTCCCTGGGTAGTCGACAACATCCTACGATGGCATCTATCTCTATACCCAAGAAAGACAGGCAAACAGCAGGACCCTCAGTTTTGTCATGAGCTACTGGGACTCCCATTACGGGTTAAAGAGATTTTGCCACAAACAAAACCTCCGAGCAAACCAAAGATGAGGCTGGGCCTATGAACAAAAAATCATGCGCTAAATGTGCTAAACCAACATGGCCCGTTCCTGTTTGTATACACCAATGCAGGAAAGAGATAAAGTGCTCAAAGTATGCACAAGATATCAAACATCGCATAGGAAGACAGAGATCAATATAATTGCGATCTTGTAATTTAAAACCCATGAATCTAAAAGATGCCTGGTATAGAGGGAGAGGCCTAAAGGCGGATTCTATGTCCAGCTTCGCTAAAATTGCACACTTTCCATAACTAACTATGGCCAGTGCCTTCTCAAATGATTGATAAATAACTGAACTGTGTCTAACGTCAATAGCATCATTCACTGAAAAGCCCGGTGGGTGAGACAGGTGTTGAATTAAGCGGTATTTACCTGCCGCTTCTTTTGGTACTACCGTAATAGGGGATAATATTAGGTATGAAAACGGGGGAAATTTAAAATCATGCGTCCCAAGACAGCCTCTTTATTCACCTTGCAAGACAGCACTTCGGGGAACAACAAAGCAGATTTTAAATTACGACCATTACCGCACCACACCACGACCTCTCCCAGTACCCGTTGTATTCCTGGAGCAATCCCGTGCTGATTGTGATCCTCAACAGATTGAGCAGATATGTCTGTATCTGCATGAATCTCCCCTGCCGCAAGTCGAGTTATTGAAAGCAAAACATCTGTTTTGCTTCCTACGGGAGCCGCTACACCCCCCAGCTCCTGGAAACCTTTTGCTTCCTAATAGAGCACCACCGGAAGGACGCTTTCCACATCCCTACACTTGAGAGGAATGCGTTCCAAACCACTGACTTTCTCTACAAAACTCTCGTCATATGCTCACCATACATTAGCCCCATCATTAATCACCATTTCTGTTATCAGATGAAGCTAAAACCACACATCAACCAGAGCCTCAGGTCTAGTTTCCAGATAACATGCTGCAAAAACGCAGTATCTTGACAACCAGTTATGAAAAGTGCGATATGTTTCCTCACCTATGCTCCCTTTAATGCAAGCTGCAGTCAAGTCTTTTTTGGATTGCTTAGTCAAGGAAAACATATCCACATATATTCCTTTTTTAATCCTATCCTTTATGTAGGGTCTCACTCCTGTTAAAAGGGCTGTTTTATCACAACATACCATGGGGCCACCTATCGCCGCTCGAGGAGCTGTTACTGCAGGTGCCACCTTAGCATGCTGAATTAAGTGATCTTTCAGTAACTTTAGCAGCATATGTGAACCTTGTTCGTCATCAGACGAATTATCATCAGTAGATGACATTGGGGCGCTATGTATGTGAGTCTGTTGTGCAGATAAAGACATATTCTCACCAACTGTGGCAACCAAAATCCCTTGCCCTTGTTGTGAGGTGCTTTTCTGAGGCACCCTATCCGTTGCGATATTAACTTCTCTGCTGGCCACCGGTGTAGACTGTGATAACAAAACCTCTAGCCACAGCTGTTTCTCCTCCTGGCTGTACCTCCATTACTGGACGAGAAGATATATTAGGTAGAGGCAAAACATCTGACCTACAAACACCAACTTGCTCCGAGCCACTGAGGTAGGGAGGAGCAACGATATCCAGGTTTGTATTAAAACGAAAACCAGGAGCTGGTGGATGAGCCATTGCGTCGCCTGCAAAAGAGAAAGTAGGCATTTGACTGATATCTTGAGTGGGAAAGGGGCCTTGCATGTATGAGGAAGGGGCAGAATAAACATGGGGCAGGCCTCTTCCCGATGGGGGATAGGGAGCCGCCCTATGCGGCACAACACTGTGTTTCCCCTAGCGATACTAAAGGCGGGTAAGGGAGGGTCCATGCTGCTGGGGAATTAAAAAGGGGAATGTTGTTCTGCCATCATGGAGGGGTGTGGGTACTGAACCTGGTTAGACAATGCGGGATCCAGAATAGCACCTGGCTGGAAGGGCGTGTAGCCACTGTATAAGGGAGGGCTACCCGCATAGGAAGGCCGGGGTATATGAGAAAAGGAGGACTGCTGCCCATGATGTATGAAGTTCCGTTTCTCATTCAAAGGAACCTGTGCTAGAGGTAGGGGAGAGTGCGTACCTGTATGAGGAGCACCCAGCACTGCCAAAGGGCCAAAAGTGGAAATGGGGAGGCCCCTGAATCATGTCCACCCCTCGGGCATGAGGGGGGGCAACCTTGAAGCGCCTGAACTGTTTGTGTTGCTGGGGGTGTTTTTCTCCATGGACCTTAAGCTGCACTATTATTTAGTACATTTCCAACCTGTACCGGGAGGGTGTGGCTTAAAAACCTGCCACCGTGCGCTGTTCCATAATTTTTTGAAGGTGGGGCGGCAACCCTGTGCCTACTATCATTATCAGCTGCATTATTTTGACTGTTTTCTCTAGTATTCTCTCCTGTTTGACAGGCTGCGTCATTATTAAATTGTCAGGTGGCAGAAGGAGAGGAGAGTCTCCCTCTCCTCCCCCTTCTCCCTCCCTGATGCTGCCGGCGTGCTCTATCTCTGATCAGGCACACAGCCCTCTCTGGAGCATGTTATCCTCTGGCCCCACATAATCTCCCAGGTACCTGGCGCCCTGGGCCCACACAGAGCTCTGGCGCTGTGTCAGGGGAGGTAAATGACAAGCCTGCAGCGGCGCAAGGCTCCCCTCCTCCGCTCACAGGTTCGTCCAGTTGTTTTAAAATGGTCGCCAGGGGCAGTGAAGTGGGCAGGGCTACCATCAAAACATCGCTGGCAATGGGGATGTCAAGCATAAACCGTTCTGGCGGTAGCACATTATGGTGGGGACGGGACATGATCAAGGTGAGATAAAAAGATGAAAAGGAAGTGTATGAAATGAGGGGAAGGCTTGAGAATGGGAGGGAGGTGAAGGAGAGGCTGCTATTGATATGGGAAAGGAGATGAATGCATGGAAGGGAAGGGGAGGAGTTGTTAAGGTGAGTGAGAAGAAATACAAAACAAAATAAAATTTATGAGGAGAAAAGAAGAAAGTTATGCCCAAGGCAAGAAGGGGGCACAAAGAAGTATAAAGATATACAACTTGACAGAGCAAAAGGAGTACAATAAAATACTAAGCCTTTATTGAACACCAGGAGCTACTTCCTATCCGAAGATTCAGAAAACAAGAGGGCCAGCCCACAATGAGAGTATGTTTTATAACATCAACAGTAACCACTCCCAACCCCTATGATTGGCTGGCTGTGAATAAAACTTAACCCCTAATGGTAAGTGCTGATAAAAGTATAAACACAATATTTTAATTGCCCTCAGCTTATGGCTTCATTTAAACTTATTTCTGTTGTTTATGCTTTTTTATATTTGATTAAATATAACTGGATAATATATAAGCTGATCCCCCTTACTTTAGGTTAATAAAAAATTCTGCTTTAAAATCCTACTGGGATTCAATTACTTACCTTAAGGGGATAAGGAAAATTATTTATTAATTTTTATTAATTTTTATAACTTCTCACTTCTTCTTTCTTTACCTCTATTTATATTTCTAGTTATATATACCCATTTTTAGACCAAAATTTCAGACTTTTAAAGGGGACTGAGATCAAAGTCCACATTTAGACCATTAGGGGTTAGAGTCTTTAAATTGTATATCCATTTTGCCTCTGTTTTCTATATCATTTCCGCATAGTCTCATCCCCTCCAAAACCGCTGATCTTGTTCAATACCTATGATTTTCAGGAATCCTGGATCTTGGTTGTGTTCTTTTAGAAAATGTTCAGATACACTTGTAACGGAGTACCTGGATCTAGTACTAATCACGATTAACACTGGCTTACCAGAGGTGTCTAACGAACTCCCCAGTGTTCACCAAGAACCGCCACAAGGCGGAATGGGCTTAGCTGCCGGGAGCCACAGGTTGCTGTCCTCTGGTTCGCCTCACAATGTAGTACTGGCGGAGGGAGTGAGCAGATAGGAGAGTAGTCGAATAGCCGGGACTGGTACACAAACGAACACAAGCAGTACAGAATCAGCAGGCAGTAACCACATAAGACAAGCCAGGTCAGGGGCACAATAATAATGGAGAAAAGCCAGCAAGCCGGGTCGGTACACTAAACGCAGGAGAATATGGAAGGTCACACAAGCAGGAACTGGTACACAGGAATCAGATCTGGAATAGTGGAGTAGCAGGGATTCACAAAGAACCAGGAGCCAGGAAGTATGCAAGTTGCTCTGACACTCACTGAGTGTCAGAGTGAGATTTAAGTACTGCTGCAGATTTACATTCTCCGCCCCGAACTAGCGATCATGTGACCGCTGATACCCGGAATTGAAAGTTCGCATGCAGAGAGTGAGGACGGGTAAGTTCGTGACAACTATGCGCTCTTATACCTTTATTAATATTATATATATGTTCAGATATCCTTGTCTTTAAATGCCTTTTTGCCATTCCAACATATTGTAGTCCACAAGGGAATTCTAGCACATATATCACTTCCTCTGAATTACTAATTGACATTTCTGAGGAGTTCCTAAAGTTTGATTGTAACATCGTCATGGGTACATATTAATCTGGCTATATAGGAGTCATCACTACTTGATTTAGTGATAACGCTGGAGATCACTATATGCCGATGAGACGCAATTACTATTGTACCTCACAAATTGATATGGTTACTAGGAGCCTATTACATCGGATTGAGCGCTAGTGCTCATGTAAGATCAACAGGACTATTTGAGCTCAATATTGCTAATTTAAATATATTAATACGGGTTTATACATTATTATACCTGTATATTCAATTCGGATTGATTCAGATTGGGATTAAACCGTTTTTTTATATATTTATATTGTATGTCTTTGTTATAAGATTTGTTTACATGAATTTAAGGTATTTTATTAAATATGTGCTATTTTATCAGCGCTTCCCCATTTTTTCCATTTATTTGCTGATTGATTGAGAACTTTTTTCCGTTTGTATTTGATGTAAAATACATAATTGGTTTTGCGTCTTTTTCTCCACAAATTTTACAGACTTTGCAATTAAGACGTTTGAAAAAAAACTTTATTTATTCTGCTATTCTTTGGTTCTGGAGTGGGTGGAACATAACTTCTAGTGAGCATGTTCTTTAAATTCTGTGCTTTTTTATATATTAATCTTGGTTTATTAGGTATTAGATCTTTACATTCTTCATCCTTCTGAAGTATGTGCTAATGTTTATGGATGCTGTTTTCCAATTCTTTAATATTACTGGCTTATAAACATGATATCTAATGGCTCCTGGTTTTTTTACTTCATTATATTCCAATAATCTTTTCTGATCTATTTTTCTAATTTCTTCCAATGTGGGTTTCAAATTTTGCTCATTATAATTTTTCTCCAAGAAGTTTTCTACTTGTGTCTCAAAAACATCTATAACTGTACAATTTTGTTTCAGCCTTGTAAATTGGCTTCCAGGTATATTCCTAATCCATCTTCTATGAAGGTTACTTGATGAGGGTAAGTAGCTATTACAATCCATTTCTTTGGTGAAACATTTAGTTTTTAATTTAGTCTCTTCTATATATATTTAAATCTAGAAATAAAATATTATCTTGACTCATCTCTGCATTAAATTTCATATTGCATTCATTGTTATTGATATACTCAATGAAATCATTAACACTAGATGGTTCAACATCTGAGATGAAGAAGATGTCGTCAATGAAATGTTTCCAACAAATTAGCTTACTTTGATATGGGTTATTATGCCATATGTTGTGGTCCTCCCATTTGGAAACAAACAAGTTAGCATAACTCGGCGCAAATCGTGTGCCCATCGCAGTGCCCTTTATTTGATTGTAAAATCTGCCATCCTTCCAGAAGTTATTATGTTCCAATATGAATTCTATTCCACTCATAATAAAGTTTATTTGTGCTGTTTCCAATTCTGTGCTTTGGCAAACGTAGTAGTAAGTGTGTTCACATCCATTTGCATGGGGAATGCATGTATACAATGACTTTACATCACATGTCACTAGTGTATAATTTTCCTTCTATGTGATTTCCTCCAGAATCTGAAGAATTTCAGTCGTATCTTTCAAATAGCTTTTCGGTGTAGATACTAAGCCTTATAAAAAGCAATCAATATATCCTGAAAGATTTGATGTTAGGGAATTAATCCTTGAAACTATGGGGCGACCCGGAGGATTTTGCTTATCTTTATGGATCTTTAGCAAATGGTAAAAAAACGGTATTCTTGGATGGATTATATTTAGATGACTGAATTCCTTCTTATTGAGGATTCCCAACTGGAGGCCTACTTCTAATATCTCCCTTATTTCATGCTGGTATCTTATTGTAGGATCTCCATCTAATTATGTATATGTTGTTTCATCCATCAACAATCTTTGTGACTCTTCTTTGCATTTATCTTTATCCATAATTACTACACCTCCTACCTTATCCGTCGAAAAATGGGGAGTAGCTGTTACGAGCCGCGGCTATACGCCGCATCCTGGCATGAGGTAGCAACCGAGCACGTAATAACTAATAAACTAATTTGCACCCTTTGCACTATAACATGGTTTGTCTTGGAGAGCATTTAATCCTTTTTTTCCCTTACTTTCCTTAATGACTTAGGACCTATAGGTACTAATAAAATACTGATGCTCTTTGATCCAGTGTTATTTAGATTTGTTAATTGTAGTTTATATATATGGTATTGTTACTTACAGGTTACCCTGGATCTAATAGTATCAGTGACAGGGGAAGCTGGACAGCCGATAGGGAGTACGGGAGCGGGATACATGTTGGGTAGGCCTCCGGCTATTACGGTAACTGTAATTTTTTGGGGCCTGGAAGAATACAGACACGCTGCCTGCATTCAGTTAAAGTTTTGAAGCCCTATGAATCACAAACACATTGTCAAGGTGTCAGTCATGGGGCGTGCAGGCTGTGCGTCCGCCAGCATTCTATGCAGCATTGTCATTTCTCAGGTGCAAAGATCACTGTACCACCCCACCACGATATAGAGTTCTGCTACTTAATACATAATCTATTAATGTGTTTTTTACAGAACAGTAGAAGTTACGGTGCCATACACAGGCTACAGATGATCATCTGACCCGCAGTTATAGGGAATACACTGTTCCAAGATTACAACCAACCTGTTAGAAAATCACCACAGTAAAACAGGTGTAGTAGTTTACAATAAAAGTTCCCTCTCAGCCCTCAGGATAAGAGAATTCAGGTGGTGCAAATCTCTAACCTCCATTACACCTAACACATGGTCAAAAGGTGAAATATTTAAGTAACACCTAAACTTGTGGTTACAGCTCATAAGAAGCTTTTAAGTAACGCATTCAGTTCAGTAAGGTCACCTTATTTTTATACACAGGTAAACCTATTTCTCTATTGCATGTATATGTTTAAATATAGGGTTAGGATTTCGAACCACACTTATGCATGCATTTCAAAGTGTTTTCTGATAGGATTTCTTATGTTTCCTTTGAACAAATAAAATGCGCATGTGGAGTCATCAGTGCATCATATTTAAAACCATTTCTTTCTTCTTTCTCAGGATTTCTTATGTTGCCTCTTTTCTCTCAACATGAACCCCCCCTCAAATAAACATATGTTTTATAGATGTATCTCATATACAATATAAATATAATTTGCATGTATATATGCACAAAACTACATCCCCTTCCATCGTTTAACCCTTCAAAACTACCTTTGTTTATCATACTCTTCCATTACCAGTAACCTACCATCATCATGCTTTTTCCATCATGTCCCCTTCATCATGCCTCTATCATTATGCCCTTTCAATTATGTATCTTTCATCATGCCCCCATTTATCATGCCCACTTTAATTATGCCTCTTTTAACCATTGTCCCCTTTAGTCATTCCCCCATTAATCATTGTGTCTTTATTCAGTCCCTCTTTATTCACTACCTATTCTATCATTGCTCCTACAACAAACCTCTCCTATCACACCACTCTATATATGCAAAGCAATGCAGAGTGGTACCATACTATCCTGTTCAGAGGGGACCAATCATACCTCTTCTCAGCAGGATCTGAGTTCTGCACTCACACATCAATTTACATGAGAATGCAGACTGTCAATTTATTAGGAACCATCACTGAGACACTTCCTTATCAGGGAATGGAAAGCCTGCATTCTGCTGCCACTTTGTATAGATAACAGGGGCATTTAAATAAAGCATATGTCAAAACTGTCCCAATTTAGGTGGTAAAGTCCTGATTTGAGGGGTCTGTCCTGCTCTACTGATATTCAGGACACACAGCATTGATGGGGTCTTTTTTGGGGATGGGTGTTGGATTGGGGGCAACCTAGTGCATTGGAAGCACTAGGCACTCCCCAAGAGTACAAGAGTGCCCCTTTTTTGTGCGCAATGGACAGGGCTGGATTAAGGGAAGGGAGGCCCCCGGGCTAAGGGTACTGTGAGGGCCCCCGCAGCCGTGAGGGCCCCTCCCCCCCCAGAGCTAACCTCCCTCCGTTGTTCCACTCCCTGTAGCACTTACAGGGAGACTATGACTCATTGTCTCACTCTCACAAGATCTCCTCAGTAAGGAGATTACTGCGCGCCGCGTAAGTACTACAGTGACAGCAGACAGCTAACAGTATAACATTTGCTCTGGCAATGGACAATGTTTAGAGATGTCAATAAAGTTTTCACTGATTTTGCAGTGTGAGAATTGACAAAAGGCAGAAAAGTGACTTATAACTAGAGATGGGCGGGTCTGGTTCTCCGAGAACCGAACCCACCCGAACTTTCGGTATCCGAGTAACGAGCTGAGCAGCTCGGTACTCTCCCGCCCGTTCCGAATCCAAATCGAGGCCGAACGTCATCGTGACGTCGTCGGATCTCGGGGCTCGGTTCTCGTGATACTTCAACTTTATAAATACACGCCTCCACAGCAATCCATCGCCATTTGACAGAGGGAGAGAGCAGGGTGTAGTCATAGGCTAATTAGAGCAGGGACAGAGAATACAATATTGTTCTTGCAATTGCTCTAACCAAAATCGCTAGTGCAGAGAGGAGGATAGAGGTTTATTATTTTTTCTTAATATTTGGCACTCCCCAGCGCTTTTGGGGTGTCCTCCATAATTGTGCATAAATATTTCTGGCTGTCAAAAGTCATATCTGTCAGCAGTATCTACCAAATAATTTTTAGCACTCCTCAGTGCTTTTGGGGTGTCCTCCCTAATTGTGCATTAATATTTCTGGCTGTCAAAAGTCATATCTGTCAGCAGTATCTACTAAATAATTTTTAGCACTCCTCAGTGCTTTTGGGGTGCCCTCCCTAATTGTGCATTAATATTTCTGGCTGTCAAAAGTCATATCTGTCAGCAGTATCTACTGAATAATTTTTAGCACTCCTCAGTGCTTTTGGGGTGTCCTCCCTAATTGTGCATTAATATTTCTGGCTGTCAAAAGTCATATCTGTCAGCAGTATCTACTAAATAATTTTTAGCACTCCTCAGTGCTTTTGGGGTGTCCTCCCTAATTGTGCATTAATATTTCTGGCTGTCAAAAGTCATATCTGTCAGCAGTATCTACTAAATATTTTTTAGCACTCCTCAGTGCTTTTGGGGTGTCCTCCCTAATTGTGCATTAATATTTCTGGCTGTCAAAAGTCATATCTGTCATGCAAAGGATTGTGGAGGGCCTATCAGGGATTAAACTGTATTTTTCATAATTTTCACTAATAATGTTAGGGTGTAATATACACCCAAAGACGAGTGCTCAATTGCTAAGAGTCATTGATGGAGAGGAAGACAAGCAGGCTTGTCTGTAGAATTTGCAGGCAAATTGTGCTGCGTTATATAGGTAACACCCAAAGAGAAGAGCTCCATTGCTCCATTGCAAATTGTAATTGCTGAAATAGAAATAATAGGGCTGACAGTCTTGGTCTAAATCTGCAGTTACATTTTATTGTACCATAGCTCACTGCGAAACTGGAGAGGTGGCAGGGTTTAGTGATAATCTTCCTCCAACAATACTAATTCATCCCAATATCATAGAAGTCTGTGTAGTATGATGTAATTGCTGATAATGGCCTTCCAAAGGGAATGACTAGTTGATTTTAGGGCAGAGCTGTCACGATTTTTGGGCAATTCTTTTACAGCACAGTAAATATCAAAATGTTGAGCTGACTCATCTGCATCACCAATGGGTGTCTTGGGAAAGCAATTTCTTTTACAACAAGCAGTTGCCAGAGAAACTGAAGGAGAAGACGTCCCAACAAGATGTTGATAAGTCTGGGATCCTTGCAAAGAAAATAAAGTATTTAATCTACAATTAAAATATAGTTAGCACATTTACTTTGTTTTATTGCACACTATAATTTTATGTAGCACCTTTTCAAAATCTATTATTAAGGCAATCACTTGACTCAAGCTAACCGTGTCTGCACTTTCTTCACAGGTAACTACTTTGCTGGACTAAAGTATATTCCCCTCAAATGCTAGTCTTCTTGCAGCTGCTGCATTCTCCTACATGCTGTTGCAGAAACCACAAATTGACCCTAAATGTTTATGGACACAAACAGCATCTCCTGCATGTCATTTTTCAAAAGTTCTGTAACACCAAGTTGATAGTGTGTGCAAAACAGGAAATGTGATGGAATTCAACCCCGCTGTAATGCTGGACCAATATTGGGGTCGTAATCAGAAATGACATATCCTCAGGAGACTCCAAGCAAGATTAGCCATCTTTCAATGACATCCCTTAGTTTTTGGAACAGTTTGTCAGCTGTATGCCTCTTAGTGAAGCTGCTGATACACAGAGTAGCCTACTTCTCAAAAATGTGATGTACCTGGGTACATGCTGCTGCTGTCCATGCTGGGGAAGGCGAAAGACCAACCCAGTGGGCTTTCACAGTCATATAATCTTTTGTTTGCCCAGTTACGCTTGTACACATATCTGTGGTTAAGTGTACAGTGGGTAGAATACCATTTTGTCACACAATTTTTAGGAACTTTCCGGTACAGGAGAGAATAAGCTTTTCTAGTAAAATGGTATAGTGATGACATTTGCTAACAGGGACATAACACCTCAATTAAATGTCTTAAACCAACTGTATTAATAGTGGACATTGGACACAGATCTAACACTAGCATAGTACCCAGGGCGTCTGTGATCCGCTTTGCGACTGGGTGACAGGTTTCATTCTTGCTTCCTCTTGCAGAGGATTGTTTAACTGCCAATTGTTGGAGGGGGGGGAAGATTGCAGGTGCTGGGATGTAGATGAGAGAAGGGAGGTAGATTATGATGGAATGCTTGTTGTTATTTTTTTTTTAACCGAAGTTTCTGATTTTCCCAACAGTTTTCCAATAACTCGCTGAAAAATGACGAAACATGGATGAGGATCCCAGATGGTTAAGGTCCCTACCTCTACTGAGTGTGGCTTTGAAAATGCTACAAATGGATAGACAACTCTTGCCAGGATTCGTGTACAAATAATTCCACACTTAAGAGGTGGATTTTTGGTCTTATGCCCAGGCATGACAATGGCCTTTTTGTTATCACTGGCAAGAACTGCAGCAATTTTTCTTTTCAAGTGTATGAAAATCATATTGTGACATAGGAGGTGTTCAAAATTGAATAAAAAATGACTGGAAATTAGTGTTACTGAGGTTAATAATAATGTAGCTACAAAATAATACCTAAATTATGTTATTTTAGCACCAATAAATGTAATTTTTATAACAAATTGCAAAACAAAACCAAACAAAACCAAAACCAAAACACGCAATGGCGGTTTTGCAAAACCAAAACCAAAACACAACGGTAATCCAGATCCAAAACGGAATTTAAAACCAAAACACGGGGGTCAGTAACCATCTCTACTTATAACTTATTCAAGGACTCTGTTCATACTCTATGAAAATTGCTAATATATGGCTTCTAACACATACAGAAAACATTTAATGATATTTAATTTCCCTAGATGTATGAATGAATATATGGATCAATATCAATATATCAATATATGGATCAATACAAGTATACCTCTTTTGATGAAAACTCTAGAAAACAGTTACTTTGTTAACCTTTACCCACATTCTTTTTCCTCACTTGCCCCCCAATACCCTAGTTATCTAACTACTTACCAATACATAATAATTGCTCACAATTTACTTATCCTTGTATCTTCCACCTGTGATTTTGCTGGTGGACAAATAAATAAACCTCATATATGTACAATGTTCACTATAAGGGTGATATAATAACCACAAATGATGCAAACACACAATACATGTCATTATGCAGTAATGGCCCTATTTGTTTGCCTAGTACATATACAGATGTCTGCCTATTTCCTCGGTTGGGAAGTACCTCTATTTTTCTCTCTGACAGTCCCACAATGAGATCTGCTTTGAGCTTTTTGTAAACTTTACACCTATAGGTAAAATATAATAAATGTCAGCAAACTTTAGAAAGATACAACCTCACATGTTCCGCTTTGGAAATAACACTCCATGATGGAAAAGGTCTCTTTTGGGATGCAGAACATATATCAACATATGGTTGGCAAACTGTTTCTCACACATTTTCTTCACACAATCTGTACATACTTCCTCTGTGAAAAAAATGCTTTTAACTCAAAACAATATTAGATTAAAGGGTTAAAGGTCTGTTCTTCAAGAGATCTTTGCTCCCAATTGCTGAAAACAGAAGATGTTATTCAGGTACAAATGGCAATAGGGTGAAAACAGATATGTTGATTTGTGTCAACATTTTTCTGGATTTTGGAAATAAATCTGTTCTTGTGATAGGGATAGGGTTTAGGGGCATTTCTGTGTTATATATGTGTAGTATAGGCATTACAGCATTTTCTAAGCACTGTACAAGCATAAAAATACACACATTATATGATATATTTTAATAATAGTAATACATTTAGCAAAAATCTATGTTTAAAAATGACACAAATATCAAAATTGTGTGGCATATGATTTCAGGAAACTAAAACCATTCTAGAGTGTACTTTTTGACATATCTGCTCACTGCTCTGCTCTTCTCAGCATGCTCAGGGATCAGTGCACGCGACCTATTAGGGATTTTAGTTCTATCATTTACATGACATTGGCCTCCACAAAGCAAGGAATCCGGCAAGGAGCAATGCTAAAAATGTACCATTTCCACCCCTTTATTTCTCTTCAATAATCTAATTTTTACACTGCTATGCAAAATTTTGCGCACTTAGGGGCATATTCAATTGGGCGTATTACTGTCAAAAGTAACGCGGCTTGCGCACTATTACCATTATTACGGTAATAGTGTGCTTAATTACTGTTATTACGGTACCTTTAATGCCGGCTTTCTGCTCAGGGGGCTGCGAGCTGAAATTCGGGTTAGAATTACCATAACGGTAATACTTTTAACGCCGCATTACTTTTGCGAGTAACGTGGCTAATTGAATATGCCCCTTAGCATGAAACGTCCTCACTCTGCCCAACTCTACTCCTCCACAAACACCACCATCTTGCTCTTTAAATCTATGCACTTTGGCAGAAATGTAGGCATACTAGGACAAATACGGGACCAAAACTTGTTCTGTGCTACACCTCACATGTTCTGTACTTTGAAAAATCCTGCAGTAATGGCACGAGAGATATGAAAGAGAGACTAATGTAAACAACCAAAGAATAAGATGTGTCCCTATATGTGTTTATGTAAATCCTACGCAAACCCACCTCTTTGCACATTTTGTTTTGCAAGGGGCAGGAAATTATAGCAAAACTTGCTGGTGAGTTAACATTGTTTTCAGTTTAGCATACAACATGGCTAACTGTTCACAAAATATGCAAAGCGCGTACAGTTACATTCACATTCACACAAAAAGCTAAAATACAATACAAACTAAAACATAAAGCACATATTGCATTTATTTATTTTCTAAGTTAGTTTAAGCAGCGGATGAAGAGTTTTTAGATTAAAACTTCCTCTTATTCGATCAGTTATTTAACTTTATAATAAAAAATTTGCAGGCAGGTAGAAACTTTAATTTAGGGGCAATTTATGGGGCTTTCAGTATTGTACTATCAATAAAATTAAGAGACTGATATTTCTTGCTTAAAATACTTTGTTGACAGGCCCTTTTAGAATAATTGTTTTTTTTTTCTTGTAGGAGTGCATTATTATGTTTTAATTATATACATTTAAAATGTCAGTCATCAACATATAGTTGATGATGCCTGGCATATCTAGTTTGTTGCCTTAACAAGATACATTAATTGCGTTTTCTTGATGCAGAAACATTCTAACACACTATTTTAAGTCACACTTATCTAAGATAGAGTAATCTTAAAATAACCAGGTAAGAGCACAGTTTCCCACCTCCCCCTCTTTTTGTTCTATAGGGCAGAAATATTGCCCTCAATGCTAAATGAAGCCCATTGTGCTATTCTTTTATATTCTAAATATTTATGTTAGGTTTTATTTTTTGATCCAGGTTGTGATAAATATCAGAACACACAAGTCTTCATCAAATGGATTATGGGAGCAGGTATCCCAAAATTTACATAGGACACCGGAAACTTGGAAAATGATGAATACTGATTCCTTCTGATTCATGTTGATTAGAGGAGCAACATATGTTAAAAATTGTGGAGCCCAGCAACGATCTGCGTCACTAGGACACCGCAGCTGAATGTCACTCAACGAAATTCATCACCTTTTAGGTGGCAAGTTTGATTATTTCCTGTGGGAGTACTGGGACCACTGTGGTAGCAGTGCTAACACTGTCATTATCAATTCCCCAATGGACGATCATAGCATCCAGCAAACTCCCCCTAATGAGGTCTCTGGCTTAGTGATTACAAAAAAAAAGTAAATGCGGATGAATATTTTTCTAAAAAAAAAAAAAAATTCTTAAAAAAAAGATAACTACTTCTGCCTGGGATTTATATTTAAGAAGTTAATCCAGTAGTTTATAGGATCTATAATATATATATATATATATATATATATATATATATATATATATATATATATATATATAATTTATTATTGTGTTATATTCATGCCTTCCTTCCTTAATATAATGGTTAGTTATATTTCCTAATTAATCTATTTTTAATTGTTAGCAACATTTTGCATTTATATATCTGGCTACTATA